>NW_025763410.1:0-600000 GCF_003444635.1 Morchella importuna
CCGGTTACATGCTGAGAGTTATTGTTAGAAGCCAGTTGCACAGTGATATGCAAGTACCGGCAGTGTGGTTAGCTACCAGCTGTCAGAGTAACTACATTCTGAGCGCTAGGAAGAGGATCTACTCATGGGAGCAATGACTGACGAGTCTGTGCCTCGCCAATGATTAGAAGGCTAGCCAGAGTGAAGCTCTGAGTGCTCAGCGATCCTCCACATCCTCTGAGCATTGGAAGTCCGCCAGCAGTGGAAGAGACTATGCCTGGGAAGTCTACAATAAGCGGAAGCTCTACAGCAATGATTAAGCTTACACCTGAGCGGCAGCTCATTCATGCAGGCCCCTAGTTGTGTGGCAACAAAGGCTGCAGGTGTTACAAAGGCTTTGACTAAGGGTGGTTGCCTTCGGAATCGGAAGCACTCGCTGACGCTTAGAGAGAAGCGGGGTAGCGATGGTATTGCTTCCCTTCCACTAGGAGGCAGCACCGGAACTTAGTAAGGAAGTAGGAGCAGAGAATAGAATCCTTTGGAGTATAAGTACTCAGGATCATTCCCGCCCAACTGACCTGATCCTCATCTTCGAGTAGACCATTTTTATTGGTAACAGAGCCCTTAAAGATTATTGAGTTCTAGCGATAGTATCTTTGAATAAATCTGCACCTGATTTCTATCTTGCACGGCCGCATCTATTCTATTGGATTCTAGCGATACATAGATAGGCTGCCCCCGTTACACGTCTTCTATAAGGAAAAGTGGTACATTCCAAATCATCGAGAACTGGAGCTCAAGATCCTGAGCGCCCTACATGATTCGAAGACTGCTGGTCACTTTGAACAATTCAAAAACGGCAGAACGCCTTCAGGCACTCTCCTTTGGCTAAAGATGGACAACAATGTGGAAGAATACGTTCGGAGTTGCGATACATGTCAACGCGTTAAGGCCTCAACACACAAGAAGTATGGGACGTTACAATCTTTAGAGGTCCCCTCTATGCCTTGGAGCTCCATTTCAATGGACTTTATCGCGAGCCTGACTGAATCTGAGGGCTATACCCATATCTGGGTTATCGTTGACCGTTTTCACCAAAATGTCCCAATTCATTCCGCTCGAGACCAAAGCAACCATTCAACAGCTTGCTCAAACCTTCCTATGCGAGATATGCCGACTGCATGAATTTCCTGAGGAAATTATCTCCGATCAGGATTCTAGATTTGGAAGAGATCGTCCTCAAACTGACGGACAAACTGAGAGAGTCAACCAAATGCTAGAACAATATCTCAGAAACTATTGCTTCTATCAGCAGGACGATGGGGCAAGAATACTCCCACTTGCGAGTAAGCCTACAACACGGCCACCCAAGAGTCAACCAAAGTATCGCCGTTCTACGCGAACTATGGGTTTCAACCAGATTCCACTTGGCCCTCACCTAAACGGAAACTACAAAACTTCGACGCGCCCAGCGCGGCGCAAGCACAGCGGAAGAAATGGTATGATCAGAAACATATGAGTGCTCCAGAACTGAAGGTCAGGGACGAGGTGATGATGGACCGACACAACATCTTAACCAAGCGATCATCAAATTAACTAGATTACTAAAATCGGGTCCCTTTGAGGTTGTCGGGAAACTTGGTGTCACGTCCTACAGGCTGAATCTATCCTCTCAGTGGAACATTCATGATGTCTTCCATATATCTCTGCTGGAACCGTATTGGGAGTCAAAGGACCCTCAACGAGCTATAGCGATTCCACCTCCGGATGAGGTTCAAGGCTGATCGTGGGGGAGATGTTCGTGCAATATCGGATTACCTGGGAGAGCTATCGCTTAGAAGACTTCCGGGAACCGTACAAAATGTTGCAAGGAACGGCAGACGAGACACTCCGAGAGTTCCATCCGAAGTATCCCGGAAAATCACGGGACTCATGGGTGAAACTTTAGAAATCCTCAAAATACGGCGTTTTTTCCCATCGGTCTGACAGTGTTCGGATGCCGTTGTTTCCCTGGGAAGTAATACAGGAAAGTGAAGGAAACCGATGCACCGGAGTGTTCTGGGACAAGCGTGGAGAAAACGGGTCTCCCTTTGTTGGGATACACGTTTTTCACTTGAGGTTTTCCTTTGTTAATAGAAATGGATGTGGAAAATAGAGTGTAACGGAGCCATTTCAACTGTCTGGTGTATGAGTACACACAGGGCCCGGTTACATGCTGAGAGTTATTGATAGAAGCCAGTTGCACAGTGACATGCAAGTACCGGCAGTGTGGTTAGCTACCAGCTGTCAGAGTAACTACATTCTGAGCGCTAGGAAGAGGATCTATTCATGGGAGCAATGACTGACGAGTCTATGCCTCGCCAATGATTAGAAGGCCGGCCAGAGTGAAGCTCTGAGTGCTCAGCGATCCTCTACATCCTCCGAGCATGATAAGTCCGCCCGTAGTGGCAGGGACTATGCCTGGGAAAGTCTACAATAAGTGAAGAGCTCTACAGCAATGATTAAGCTTACGCGTGAGCGGTAGCTCATTCATGCAGGTCCCGGTTGTGCGACAACCAAGACTGCAGGTGTTACAAAGGCTTTGACTAAGGGTGGTTGCCTTTGGAACAGGAAGCACCCGCTAACACTTAGAGAGAAGCGGGGTAGCGGTGGTAGTGCTTCCCTTCCACTTGAAGGAATCACCAGAACTTAGTAAGGAGGTAGGAGCAGAGAATGGAATCCTTTGGAGTATAAGTACTCAGGATCCTTCTCGCCCAACTATCCGATTTTCTGATTTTCCATCTTGCACGGCCACACCTTTTCTACCGGATCCTAGCGATACGTGGAAAGGCTGTCCCCGGTACATAAAGTCAGTATGGAATCGTTATTAGAGCTACATTTTCTTGTATGCGCATAATGTACCATACCAAAAAACCCTAGGTTGGACTCGGGACGAGTCTACCGGAGAGGGGGGTAGTGTAACAGAGCCACAGTAGGGCTGTTACAAAAGTAACTGTTCTACCAGTCAAGCCATACGACCCTAGGGTAATCACCACTTGTTCTTCATCGATGGGTGAATATAAGGGCAGATGACCCCTACCTCTATTGGTATGAAGGGTAGGGATCCTGGCGAGCAAGAAGTCTTATAAGTCAAGCTAGGCGACTGGACCAAAACTAGAGCAGAAGGACGAGCATGCCAAATACGGAAGGGTAACCCCAAACATAAGTTACCCTACCTTGGAAGTCAATCTTTGAGGTGCAATAACTTAGCAACCGATGCTCGGAAAATATGCTTTACCACGTCAGAAAGGATCCTGACGATGCTCCGGTCCATTTGGGGTGGTTGAATGAACGGATTGCGGAGTTGAGGAAACACTGCAAAATAAACACGTTTTAGACCCCAAAAATAACCCCCGGAGCGTCGAACCGCCGGAACCCTCCTGTTTCAGCCTGGAGCACCTTTGAGGGGGAGTAGGAGTACGACCCAAGCTACTAAAAGCAAACCTCGCTTTACAAAAACACCAAATCTGTTCTAAAACAAATTGAATAAGCAATTGCTATCTGGTCGGGTGTTTCCGCTAGTTCTTCGGATCCCGACCAGCTCTTGGCAGAGATTGCGTGATTTGATTCGGGCGGAAGTTCGTCCGAGATGTGGCAGCAACTCCTCTCGCCTCTCATAGAAAAAGTCGCAGTGTCCCCGGACTACGGGAAAAACAAAAAACGGTCTAGGGAGAAAAAGCGGGAAAAAAGGGGCGGAACTTCGATAAAAGTACTCGGTTGCCCCCAGTTTGAACTCGGGGAGTCATGGAATCTTTACTAGCGAGGAGACCCCTTAAAGTTATTAAGTTTTTAGACTACAAATACGATCAAACAAATAAACTTCATCTTTCGATCGAACGAGCCCAATGAATCCATCGTTGCCCGTTTACCCTTTCTATGTCAGATCGAAGTCACGGTCGTGTATCATCCCAGCACCCCCATTACAGCTTATCATTTGTCTTTGCTTTGGGCTTATTCTCAACTCTTTGCTTGTATTGTCGGTGCATTTCCTCCCCAATTTCCTTGTCAGTGATGGCACCTTGGAGACCTTTATTAAGCTGTGTGATAATAGCTTTTAGCCGGCGAGCACTGTCTGTATTACCCTTTAGTAGTCCCGCTGCTTGTCTAGCAAGGCTAATTGCACTTCTTGAAGTCCTGGGAGTTGCGGATACTGTCATGGGCGGGCGGAACTTTGAAAGCTCGGCGTTCTTGGCGTCCAGGGTCTTTTCCCTATCAATGACTTTGCGGGGATTGAAAGGAATGATGCCAGTCTTTCTCCATGCACTGAGGATATTGTCCTTTGTAAATGCGAGATTTCTGGCTGGAAATAAAAGCCTATATTCAATTAATATACCAATTTCCAGATAGTTAGTTGTTAGAAAACAGTTTTAATGGTACGTACTGGAGGAAGATTCCTTTATTGATTCCTGTTTCTCCCGCCTCAACTAAAAGATTCAACCCGTTACTATAATGGGTTTGTAAGGGACTGAATATGCCGACATCAAGAGGTTGTAATATATGCGTGGAGTGGGCAGGAAGACAGAGGGGTATAATCCGATTGCTCAAGCAAAAATCGAAAAATTCCCAAGTTAAGTGGCTAGTATGCCCATCTAGGATTAGGAGACGATAATCACCATTGGCTCTGTTTATAATTAGTTGCTGGATATGAGATTGGGCTTTGAAGTACGATTGATTGCTTACTGTTTAGCCGAGTTGGGTTCAAAGTCCTTGACTAGCCATTCGAAACCAAGCTTTTGGTCACTCCAACCTTTCGGGGAGTAGCCAAATACTGCTTTGTCACTATCTTTCAATGCTGCGTACCAGCCCATATAGTGACCATCACCTTTGTTTATTATCATTGGTGGTAAGGTGCGACCGTCACCACTGATAGCCTCAATGACAGTCACCCAAACTCGGCTACCGTCATGCGTCAATCGCGGATTTCTCCTCCCCTTTTTACAGATCACCTTGCAGCGTTTAGCCACACCCATCATGAAACTTTTTTCGTCCATATTGTAAGTATTTTGAGGCTGAATATTAAACTTCTTGGTCACCTCATTTAACTGTTTCCATATTGATTAGAAAGAGTTTTAAACGGGGAAATTGGACTTTTACCTTGCGAAAATAATCTTTTAACGCTTCCAGATTTGATGCATAGGCTCTCTGGCGATCTAAGCGATTGCTGTGCTTAGTCGCTACATCAGGGTTGCGATCGAGGAATCTAGTAAGCCAATGTTTTCCTAGATTTCGATGACTGGTGCGGTTTTTGACCAATACAGCCGCCATTTCCTTTACTATTGCTATGTGAGGTGGGAAGCCCCACTCATCCATCTTCAAAATCCATCGGACCATTGATTTCTCCTCTTGCTCAGTTAAAAGCTGTTGATGCCGATGACTTTCCTTTCTACTTTGGGCCCCTCCAAGTCTATCACGTAGAGTTGAGTAGGCAATTGAGTACTTCTCTGCTGTTGCCCTTATTGATGGTTCTGTACTCTTTCTGTAGTGATGAATTGCCAAAATCATCCGCTCCTCCCGCTCATCCTTCTCTCTCTGTGATAGTCGACCCATTATGCGTTGTTGTTTGGTTCTGTGATGCCTCGTACTCTTTCTACAGTGATGGGAGCTCGTTTGCTACCTCTGGCTCGGCGCCGAGCGGAATCCCTGTCATGGGCGGTTTCACGGTAAAGTACGTTACATGACTTAAATTAGCTGGCTAGCGCCAGATCAATATATTGAGGACTATGTGTACTGTGAAAGAAAATTCTAATTGTATATCGATACTATACTGCTAGCAGCTTAGCAAATCGCCAGAGATATAGAGAGATAAACCCACGATGTATGATATCAGGAATTATTTTCATTCTCGCGATCGCACATCGATCGCAAAATATATTTTCGCTATATTGCATGTAGCCTTTCTGAAAATTAGTGGAAGCATACGTGTATAATATATACATGTATATAGAGTTCCTTTAATTTATATGCACTAATTACAATGTATATACAACACGCAACATTGAAATACATATTGTATCCAACGGAACATGAATGACATGCGCGCATGCATCGGTCTAGTACATGTATGCTACATGTATATATATACTGTGAAAAAAATAAAAATATAAACCGTCGAAAAACACAACCCTTCATCCGGCGCCCTTACCATTGAACTGAGTCCATGGCCAACTATATATGGGCCCCTTAGCTGATAAACGGATTAAAAGTAAAACGAAGGCAGTAGATAAGAGGACCAGGGAGATACGCCTGGGAAACCATGAGGTGATTTTGCTTCGAATTCCCCAAGGCCTGGGTACGATGCCGTATATACGTATGGGATCGATCTCAACATTGACGACATGCGACGGGCCCTAGACTCGAGGATCGATAGGAGTGATCAATTTAAAGTTATGACTCGCGAGGGCACGGTGGCAACACATAAATGTTCGTAGTACTTCAATTAAGAAAGAAAGACGCTTGAATCCATAAAGATATCTATAAGCTAAATTATATAAAGAAAGTTATTTTTAGGTTCAAATCCTACTTTAATTACATGTGATTAAGTTATCATCATTTTTGAACCCCAGCGATGGAGAAACCAAGGTAGTATTGTCATATTCATCACAGATCTGCAAATACTTCAGACGAATTACCATATCATGATCAGTTAGGATTTCGAAATCTGGGCTGTACAGCATGAACTTGATTGCGTTATTCTTGATCGACTTATCAATTTCTATCATCTGTTTTACATTTTAGGCCGGTTGTACGTGAGATCATGTGCGTACGTCTAGCTGCAGGGGGGTCTCGAGATTTTTTTTTTTTTGTTTAATTCATTAGAGATCTCGAGACATATTTGAAGCCCAACAGCTATATCGATATAGCGTAACTACATGTACCTACATATATTGCCCACATGGCCAGCTACATGCAAATACATACACTACGCAAATATTTTAGTATCTCGCGATGTTATATAGACCAGTTGTAATAGATTAATTCCGGTCGAGATTTGTACATGTGATCACGTGGGCTGGCTGTATTTAAGTAAATACATACATTTAATTGTGGTGCACATATATAGTTTGTAGGTCAGAAGGCCGCGACCGCTCTATCATGCATGGGCCATTGGGCAAATGCAGTGAAATATGAACTTATTGGAGTACATGTGCACGTGTATGCATATTATCATTCCTGGCCTAAGAGTCTAGCCTCCAGAGCATTACAGCCAACAGCTTCGCTCACATATATGTACTTACTACCTGGCGTATACTATAGTATATAATTCCCATCATTTAATGTCATTGTTTATGTGTCCCCTAGGCCGCCAGGACTGATCTCAACTGTGTCACAATCAGAATATGTGGAAGTTGTGATATACATGTAAAAAAAACTATTTACATCACCCCCCACGATTTTGCACTACATGCATGTAAATACATGTAGTTCTTATCATCTAATCCAGCCGTGATAGAATATCACCTATCTACGGACACTTCCCTGCAACGTTTCTATCACCAATTGATCCCTATTGGGAATTGTTTGCCATTGGGAAACACTACATGTATTGAGATCAGGCCTGGATCCAGCCTAAGGGATATATATAATCCTTTTGTACTAGTTATACGTATATGATTATATTAAACAGATTGCCAAGTGGGGCCCAGGAATTGGTTATTGCAAATATATATATTGCGTTCAGGCGGAAACCCGCAATGATAGTACCTAAAAAGTACCTCTGAAAAAATCATCTATCTCTGATCAGCTAGGTTACTTATAAGGACGATCGGTCGGATCTGTTTAATCTATGAAAGCCTATTCGAGTGGGATATGCTGACCATTCAAGGTACTCTAGTATCTGACTTGGGAATTGAAAATTTCTGGGATAGTTCGTCGACATCAGCTGCGCTATCTATTTTTAAGTTATGGGACATGCTTCGCCGCAATTGGCATATATATATACATGTATTCATGTAGTAGACTTCGACAGGTACTGATGAAAGCTTACAGTGCAAGTACCTAAACCGTGCATGCGTGGACTTTACACTTGATACATACATGTACCTCTAGCTAGGTATACATACATGTGCTATGCATGTGTTGTTACATGTACCTTAGCGTCGAACCGCATACAATTATAAGCCTTATTCAGTCGGCTTATCCAGAACGTAGGCTCACAATAGCCTTATCAGTACAAAAACCCTTTTTAAGCCTTATTTCATCCTTAAAACATGCTTAAATAGCACTTACCTGAACCTTTTTGTACTGATAAGGCTATTGTGAGCCTACGTTCTGGATAAGCCGGCTGAATAAGGCTTATAATTGTATGCGGTTCGACGCTAAGGTAATTATTACTCTATACTCTTGAATATATACATGTAGTGTCGATGCTGCAAGGGCAATTCATGAGACCCCTTGTAAGCACCACAGACAACGGGCGTAACTAAGATCTTGTAGAGGTGAAGTACATATCTCCATTGAAACTTTTACCCTCCTGACAAAAATAGTGATATATATATGATTCACTTGGTGAGCAAGAGCCAGGAAGTGAGTTACGATAGAAGTAAAATTACTAATATGTATGTCTTAAGTACTCCTCATTCTGAGCCTGAAATACACATGTTAGGCCTATGACGGCGCCGTGGTGGACACAATTTATCCCTTGAACCAAGTACTGTCGTTCACGGGGCATTGACGGACACTGGGAGTTGACGGACAAGGGCGAAAACTGGGCTTGGCTGTCTCTTTTTTGGCCTGCCCGTGAATACCCGGTGTCCGTGAACGATAGTGCTAACCTTCTTGCTTTTGAATTTTTGCGTTGGCTAATAGTAATACAGCCAATCAAAATCAACATAAGTTACTAGATAAGGCTAGTATTAGCTGAAAGAGTTTCATCCGCCTAAGGGATAAGTTGTGTATCCCTTAGGCGGTTAGGCCGAATCGCAAAGTGTTACTGAACCTGATATATGTAGTTAAAGTTCTCTGATAAACGCTCTGAGTGAGTGTTCGAATATTACCATACGCTAGAGAGCTCCACCTATTCCACTAGATATAGGGAGAGAATGAACAGTAACTGCGTTCAATTGAGCACATTAACCATATCAGGTTCGGGATAATAGGTACATGTAGTAGAGTAAAAGCAAGAGCCACACCTTGGTGCCAAAGTTAGGGGTCAATGATTTCAGTTAGCCTCTAAATTTTGTATGGTGAGTTACAAATCGCCACAGGCCCTGAAAATGGAGGAGCGGATGGATCGCGCACCGTCTTATAATTTGGGTCTAGTGGTCGCGTGGACGAATATTCGGGTGTAGGTTACGGATCAGTTCGCGCCTCATTTGTCGATTACATATACAACTTACCTGATTAGGGAGATAGTCCAAGACTAATACTGTGGCTGATCAGCATAACCCCTGCAAGGTTCAGGCGTCCGTTCTGCACCGTTCCTCTGTCTTTCCCCACCATGTGTCGTCTTACTTATAACTAGCACCCCCAACCGCAACCGCTGGTGGCCTGAAGTCTGCCTGCCTGCCTGAATACCTCCCCACAGCGATCATTATTACCATCATCAATCATCTCTACAAAACTACAATAGTAGATAGCCCGCCGATTCACAGCTTTATCGCTCACAACTTCCATCTGCACTCCTACTCGCACTCCTACTCACGCTCACATATCACCGCTCTCACTCACGCGGCTGCAGTAGTCGCTATGACCACTACATCCTCTAATACTCCTGGTACTGTCGCGTCAGATTTTATGCCACTGCCAAAATCTTTGCACTCCGGAAAGGAATCTGCAATGTCTATTGAGGAAGAAGATACTTCTAAGATGTCATGTCCATCGACACGGAGCCCATCACCACGCATCAAAAAGGAACAACATCCACCTGAAGAATTTAGCGATACAGATTTCATCCCAGCTGATACTTACTGCGAACTCAACCCCATGGAAGAAGCTCCACAAAAGTCCTCTAAATCAAAGAAGATCAAAGAGGAGAAACTTCTAGTTACTGAACCCGTTGTAATCTCTACCTCAATAACGACAACACATGTCAAGGATCTCCATGAGCTCTGCCAATCACAAGTGAGAATGTCGCCTTCTTTCGAATTTAAAGCGGAATTGCCGCTTGGGTTTAGCGCAACTCTGAGGCTAGTCGGACCAGAAGGAATAAAAGAATTCCAGGCCGAAGGGGCTTATCCTAGTAAGAAGCATGCGAAGGAGGCAGTAGCGGGTTTAGGGCTTGAATATCTGAGGAGCCTACCGAAGAATTCAAAGTCAATGATGAATGAAAGCCCCGAAAAAGATGATACGAATTGGGTTGGGAAATTAAGTGGTGAGAAAGCCTCCTTTACCACCTTGCTGGTTTCAGATTACTTTCTCCATTTCCGGCACATAAACCAGAATAACTCGATACGTTTTTTATTTTGAAGTTGGAAAGGGGCTTATTTATCGTTTACAGATTGGTGTAATAGTAGGAAAACAAGGCCAGAATTCACAGACTATGCTACACCCGGCGCCGGCTTCTCATGCGAAATCAGGCTTCCTGCAGAACCCGGTTATCCCGGTCTTGAAGACGAGGTATTCGGTGACAAGAACGCTGCATTTAAAAACAAGCGCTCTGCAAAAGTTGCGGCCTCCAAAGCGGCTTGGATTTGGCTGCAGAAGAATTCACCAGCGCCATCCTCTAATGGTTCCATATCGGGTGGTACCAAGAAGTCCGGAAAGCTAAGTAAAGCCACCGGAGACGTAATATATCCCAAAGGATCTAAACCGGCGGCGATTGTAAATCGTAATTACCCTATATCCTGGTTCCTTATGTCTCTTCTACCTCGGTCCGTTCATGTCTTAATCAGGTTATAAGATGGCTGACGATACTCATGAAGTTGTCTGTCCTCGTCTTGGAGTAAACACTCCTGAATATAAATTCACGCCTGACCCACGGACTCCGGGGATGTATGACGTCGCGGCGATTATCAGACGACCCAATGGCCCCAAAGACGTCATGGTTGGCCCTCTGAAAAATCTCTACGGCAAGAAGAAAGCAAGAGAGGAGATGTCAGCAGGAGTTTATAACTGGATAAAAAAGGAAGCAGAAAGACAGGGCGTTGGAATATACGAAGCCACCGATACGGATGAGTCTTGAGCCTATGCTGGACTACCGAAACCCGTTTAATACCCTAAATGGTTATGGTGGCTTAGTGTAGGTCGTGAGACTCACATCTTACTCGGCGAAGATAATAAGTACTGGATCATTCAAGATTCCTCGTCACCCTGAATGCGCACTTTTCGATAAAATACGAGTCTAGTTTCTGAATTGTCCAGTCTTTATTACCTCCCTGATTAACATTCTTTTTTTTTGTTGGTGTTCCACTGTATTTGCTGGTGTTTCTCGGAGTATTTGACACTTCCCGGAGGAGGGGTTTCCTCACTGCATAGGACGGAAAAGTAAACTTGGCGTTCCTGCGTTCCTGCGTTCCTGCGTTCCCTTTTTTCCTTTCTTTTTTGGGGGTGGGATGGTCTTTTCTTTGTTCTTATATATATATATATATATTCTCATTTTTTGTTTTACTTCTTTTGGTAGAATATCTTGTTTCAAGTTAATCCTAGTGGAGCGTATTAACAATGCTCGGTGTTTCATGCGATTTCATGTCTAGTAGAGTTGTACTCTTTTCACAAAGATACGATCAATTTGTATATTGAGATATTGGGTTGTTTGAATCAAGAATAGAAAACCGGGCGTTTGCGTTGGTAATTTTACCAGCTAATAATAATATTTGCAAATGGTTATCCACACCAGTTTTGTCTACTACATCTTAAAGTTAAACGTAGAAATGTCGACTGGTATATAATGCCCAAATAGCTAGAGAATACCGCAAAAATTTAATTCAGAAAATCACTTTTAGCACACTGTAGTAAGACCATAAATGGTTAGTAAACCTGGAAGCGCATTCCGATTATCTAAGATAATAACCCCTACATTAGCAGAGCAAGCAAGCTAAATGAGTTTAGGTCCCAGAAACCGTCATTTAGAAATAAAAGTATTCTGGTATGTCGCAGATTTATAAGTGTTATGTAAACACCTACCCCTCGATACAATTCAAAGACTGATCTCTTATAATGATTATAAGGGCAGAAGATGGCAGCCTAGAAGACCCCTGCCCCCCCAATCTTTTCTTGGCGTCAGACTGACATGGAGATTGACCTCCACACCAGAATCATCCTTTCTAGAGAGTAGAACATTAATAGGTCTCTAGGTATTTCAGTTAAATTAGCAACATGTAGCTAGCGACATTTACAGTAGAAGGATTCGAAATAAATGACAAGGCACTTACACCTTCATTCTGGGTAACAAGTTCGGCTACTCTTGAGAGTCTTGAATGATTCAAAGCGTTCACAGTACCAAACCGTTTGATAAGGTCCCCTGGTCTCATGCCGGCTTCAGCGGCGGGACTTCCTGGTACAACCGTGTTAACCCTTGCGAAAGGCGCTTCTATCAGTTGTGTAGTAGAGGAAGAGGTCGCTGGGGATGATGGTGTAGCAGCAAGTGAGGCTGCAATAGTTGCATGATGGGCATGAAGACCCTTTTCGATCTTGTTCATGAGGCCCTTATAGTCGTTGCGGAGGTGTATTATTCGTGACCGAGTGATGCGAATCTGGGCAACGTCGATGTCGTCACGTGGGTATCCATCGAAGGTACAGAGCGGCGTCTGCATATTTACTTTATGCTGATTTAAAACATTCCAGGTTAGCTTTCCATCCATTCTCAGCTCCATTGAGGAATTCAATCAACTTTATAGGTGACCCAAGGCCAAATTTCTAAAAGGAAGAATGCTTGAATCATTATAATTGTGGATAAAAGCCTTTGAACCCGGATAACATACTGAATCTAAAACGCTTCCCAGAGCCTTAAGCTCAGCTTCCACATTATCTTTCTCCTTCATCAAAGCTAGGAGATCCTCCTTTGCATTCCCATTACCGTTTTGAGGCGCATTGTTGTGAGGATTTGGGGAAGAGACGATAGAGGGCATGTGAATATCCATTTCTGTGAGTGGGGGGTTAGGTTATAGCTTTTGTGAGGCAACTATGAGCTGGGGAAGTGGGGATGATAACTAAAAGAGCAGATGTAGAGAAGCGGGGTCTCCGTGCTGGGAATTACGCTATTAGGGCGAAGCCATCCCAAATTTACCACCTTGGCGACGTCATATCCCGAAAAGAGCTGCGCCGGGAGATCGACGATCTCGCATCAACCCAGGGTTGACGAGGAGATGTCGATTCCCGTAGTATTCAATTCAACTTCTCTCGTGGCGGCACGCTCGTTATCTACTCCATATACACTGTGGCATGTTGAGATCCATTGCGTGCTTTTTGCAATGTTCCGCAGCGACAGCTCAGCTTTCAGCCTGGTTTTGGTTTTTTTCGTGCATGCGTCTTTAGCGACCTTGCACTTGACTCTCGCAAATCAAAACGTGAGCTCTGATACAAGACCTGGTCAATTGTTGACCGGCTGTGATCCTGCATTGTTATCGTGGTAAGGAAGTGGACCACGGGGTGAATCCTGAATGGCGAAGATTTACTGAGACCTCCCTAGTAACCGATATGGTAACCGGTGCGTTCTTGCATGCTTGCGTTTGAGAGATAGCGGAATGCCGCAAAGCCCCTAGGAAGCTCCAACCCGCTCACCTCCGATGGGAGGAGCAATCATAGAAATAAATAAAAATAAAAATATCTGCTTAACTGAACCAGCAGCGTGTCATGACCACTACGAGCCAGACGAGCTGCATGAGTATGCTTCCCAGTTGTTGGCCGCATATGATATCCGTCGAGTGCTGGGGCTGTTCAAGTTTATCCCTTCTCTTGCTCTGTCTGTCCCTCACACTCCCTCTCTATTATTCCGCTCTTTCTCTGTCTTTCTATTCTATTGCCAAGGTACGTATTTTTTTCTCTTTTCTCTTTTCTCCCACTCGACCTCGTTTTTGGTTGAAATTTGATAGTCACTCTTGTTCCACGCGGCCGTCACCTGCAGCTGGCTTATTTGTTTTTTCCGCAGTTGGTCACAAAGTAGCGTTCGAGCTGTAAATATAGACTACGTTCCCAAATTCCTCTTCTTACCATGCCTTGCTTCTAAACTCCTTTTGTTTTCAATTGTCTTGCTCTTTGGTTACACTTCTTCTTCTTCTTCTTCTTCTTCTTGTTGTTGTTGTTGTTGTTGCTGCTCTCTTTCTTATCTCTGCGTTTTCTCATTATTTCTTGCAGAGATGGCTATGACTATCCCAGCGCAGCAATCAGACAGTGATTCGTTATACTTCAAAGATTCCGTATCGTGGAAACCTCCCTATTTTATTCGGCCTTTCGTCTCAACAACAGCAACTACAAATGCCGAATCTTCGAGGGAAAGTAGCACCATTCAGAGCTTCCACTCAACAGCAGATAAACTGTCTGTTCTATCCATGGATCTCGGAGCTGCAGAATGCCAGCCATCGTCAATCAATGAATCCACTGCTAGCTCTGCAACAAGTCCGTGCTCACATTCATCGGACGCTGATTGGGCAATCCCTGTGGTATATACGGAAATGGTGGAGGCAGATCGGAGTTCATTGAATCTGGCACTAAAAAGGACTACTGAATCCACCGAAACAGCTGATTTTTTTGAGGAGTTTGAAGAGTTAACGACTACTTCCTCTAATGGCATTGAAATTTCACAAAACGAGTTAGACGTACCATATCGAAAGGAGAGGGACACGCTGCAATTCCGAAAGTGGATAAAATCGTTCCGCCGAAAAGAAACAAACCACCGAAAAAGCTTATATTCGTCAACGGAAGGCGCTTCCGCACTCATTGATGGCGATGCAGTTTCTTCTATGCCTTCCTCAAAAGCGGATACAAAAACACCTTCTTCATCAATGAGATTTGTTACTGCTGTAAAGACGGCATCAAATACATTTGCCTCTCTTTCTATCGCAGGTGGATCCACCAGAAGAAAGTCTAGTGGCGGCACACTAGATGATGCCACCGTAACAAGAATGAGGGATCGCAGATGCGCACTTGAAGAATTGATAAATACAGAAGAGTACTACATCGCTGATTTAAAGGTTTTGATGAATGTAAGTTTCGGACCGTATCTTTAAAATAGGTGACTGTTTCATTTGCTGAGCGTGGAAAGCTCTATTTCTCTGTGCTCAATGATTGCGATTGCATATCCGCAGATGTCAAGGACGCCATCAAACGCAACGTTGCCGAAATACTTGATCTCCATGAGAGCTTGTTGTCAGAAATATTTCGCATGCTCCCTGCTGCGTCACACCAAATTCAGAATTATAAAGGGAAGTTTCTTGATATCAGCCCGCAAGTAGGTGAATTGGAGAGGGCACACATTTTGTCAAACCCAGAGGCAGCCGCTAAAGTGGCAGAAGTGTTCGATAAAATGGTGAGCAGTAAATTGTGTGGTAACATTGCAACTGGTCCTGATATTCTTTTGGGGGGAGGGTACAGATGAGAGGGTTCTTTGTCTACGAAGAGTACTCCGCCAAATACGAACTCGTGTGCCAAGATCTAAGCCAATTTCGCGGTCAATCATGGAATTCATGGGAGAAAGGATGCGAGATGCTGGCTGGAGCAATAAACTCGCCAGACAATCAACGGGAGTATGGGAAGCGTGCTCTGACATTAGATGATATGCTTGTTAAGGTATGGAGACTCTATCCTCAAAAAATATACAGGATTTGAGGATACTTACTGATTCTTCACCTTTCGCAGCCCATACAAAGGATATGCAAGTATCCTCTGTTTTTTGCAGAGATAGTGAAATATACGCCAGCAATGGACTGCCCCCAAACAAATAGACTACTTGAAAAGGTTCGTTATCGACTGGAAGAGACGGCGTACCAGATTAACACAGCAAAACGCGAGGCACCAAGAACACGAGAGAGGATAGAGAAGACATGGTTGTTACAGGATCGAATAGACTTTCAGGAAAAGGTAATTCCACTCCTTCACATAATTGATATTTCCATGCTTTCTATAAGTGAAATCATTTCTAACTAGCCTTGCGATGCTTTTACAGTCCGGATTTTCTATACGTCTTTTGGGACACATTGTCCTGTGCGGCGTACTACATGTCGTTTGGCAACGGCAAACAGGCGTTACCGGGGAATATCTAGCTTGTTTATTATACAAGTCTTACCTTTTGTTGGCGACAGTTTCCAAGGCAGATAACAGGTATAGCGTGAAGTTCGCTATAACTTTGGCTACCGCCCGTATTGAGGAGGTGAATCAGGGCCGAGGTCGGTTTTCTAGTTGTTTTTAGAAGCTCAGTCTCTGATAATTAAACCACAGGTTTGACTTGTCATTCTGCGCTTTTCTCATGGAAAATTATATTCGAGGCAGGGCATCGAATTTACGAAATATTAGTCAGTGCTTGTTCAGCGAAAGAGGAGGAGGTATGGAGAACTCAGATATTGGACAGAGCGACAGCTGAAAGCAGAGACTACCAAGAGTACAGCTCAACGAACTTTGACCTTTTTGGTTCAATGAATTCCGATGTGAAGCCGATCGGAACCGTTTTTGGCCGCCCTGGAACTTTGGTCAGACATCAATCTCTCCATCGTTCGGGGAGCGATCCAAAATCAGATGTCGCCAATGTTATCATCAAAAATACTCATGCTCTCTCCGAAGTCATTTGTTCGCAGTCAAACGCCCCCAGTATCAATAGAAGCCTTTCTGTTTTGAGTATCAATCGAGTGCCAATTTTTTCACCCAAGCGGTCTGATAGGAATAGCATTGAGGCAAAGCTAGCAGATGTTTGGACAAAGGATATGCTATCTTTTGGATCGATGGGCCCTGGAACTCGGAAAAGAGCGGACACAAGCAACCTTATGAAAAGGCTGTCTGTGGTTAGCTTGGTATCAACAGTTGCAAGGAAATCTATGCACAGTTTACAGAGCTATGGGAGTCAGTCAGAGGCCTCCTCAATCCAATCATGTGAATCCGGGGATGGTGATGATTTTGATGCTATTGGGAAAAGGATGGCAGGCAGCTCAGTGAAATCCAAGCAACCACCAAAAAATGCTCCGAACATTGTCCCAATGAAAAGGGCATTCTCGTTTTCAGCCACAGGAAGGAAAAACAGCAATGATTGGAAAAATACTTGGCGTAAGAGTGCCGCCCCCTCTAAGGATGATAAACGGCGGCTCCCGATGACGCAAGAGGATGTGAGTGTTACTTATGAGACAGCCCCCAAAATTCTTGCACCGATGGCCAACAATCCAACAACAGATTCGGAATTTGGGCTGTCAAGAGAGTGTTTAAAAGATATCTCGAGTACTGCTCTTAATGATGTCACAATCCCGCCGTCACCTCCACTAAACTCCTTAAAAATACAGAGGAAAAAAAGGAATAACGCCCTAGGCCCAAAACCCAATTTGAAAGGGGTTTTTCAGAAGAGATTTTTTAGCAGAAGCACTGCACGATAGTGTGCTGTTTTTAGTGCTAATGCCACTACCACCGCTACCATTGTAGCCATCGACTATCTTTTCCTACCATTGTCTTTTCATTGCATCCCATTTACTATTTCTTTACTGTTTGGCTCGTTTTTATCGGCGTCTCGAGGTTTTAATCTGGGTTTGTGTTTATTTTTTATTGAGGCAAACTCTCTTCTGCCTCTCTGCAGTTAAGATAGTTATCGATTATCAAAACTTTGTACATGCGTAGGCAAAGAATCAAGCTTACCTGCTTGTGCATTGGTTACGGTCTCTAGGCGGAATGATTCCTGGTTTGCTTTTCTTTCCTTAGTTTCTCTCCTTCATTTCCCTTTCCAGACTTTGGCTCGGCCAGCCGCTTTTTTCTTTGTGTTTTCGTAAAGTGTTTATAACTTCTTGATAACCGGCCTTTTTTATGTTTATCTACCACCACTAGATGTAAAAAATAAGTGTTGACGTGATTTGTCGCTAATTATGTACCCCAAGATATCATTGACCTCCTGGGAAGTATCAGCTTAGTGCTCTGCAACAATGCCAGATCAAACGGCAGCCCTGTAAGTTCCCTGTAAATGTAATCTTTATCTTAACCGCACGCACACAGTCGGCCCATTACGTCGCTTTTCTTTTAAAAAAATTCTACATGTGGGGGCGCCTGCACAGCAGCATGGACAATGTCAGGTATGTATGCTAGATACGCGCAGTGCCTTCAGTTTAGAAACTAAAGAACTTAGCAGTACCTTCATACTCTATAGATAGCGACGGCCTAAATGAATCAAGGCTGAGTCTGTGAGGTTGCCCTATTCGATATCCACCCAATTGTGTAGAGTAGACTTCATGAAACGCATCCCCCCACCTATGTAGGTAGCCCCCTCCCCCCCGCTACTCGCGATTCTCAGCTTCCTTTATTCTAGGGTATGTACCTACATAGTTTTTCTCTCTTTCTTTCCTTCCATTGTATTCCAGCATCCTTCGTCTCTCTATTGCTTTAATTGCTTTTTCCACCACCACACACCAAACGCAGTGAAGAACCAGCCAATTCTGGACCAGTCAGTTCGTTCAGCAGACCCGATACAAAGCTATCAGCGCTCTACTTATCAGTCCCAAAACTCTACTTTTTGTGTGGGGTCAGTCAGTCGGTCCGGGTCACAGAGTGTGTACCTACGTAGAGTAGGTGCCACAATAGGCACTCTGCCTACTACGTACGTACGCACGCACTCCACCCCGCAACCCGCATAATCAGGTATTTGTACTGAATCGGTACAGAGACTGGCAGAAAGTGCTGTTTGGGCCGTATGTAAGTAGAAATCTCGAACTGCCCCTCCACTCCACTTCACACTTCTGCTCTCAAGCGAGAAAAGAAGTAAAGAAAAGAGACGACGCAAGCTTTTTCCAAGAAGTAAGAGTAGCCCTATGTAGTAGTAGTACCATACCATTCGCAGACTTGTAGCTGCGAGGTTATTTATAACACCCCGCCAATAGCCGCACGCCGTCGTCCCGGGAACGGGGAATAAGTTGCCCAAAGCGGCCTGCGCGGTCATTGGCTCCCTCCTGCTGCTTCTACTGCAAATGCTCAGCCCCGCACGTGTGTTGCGCGTTCCATCCGATACCTGGCGATGGGATACCGCGCGTGGAAACCTGCCAAATTGCTTCTGTGGGAAATATTGGCATTTCCATCCATCCCATCCACCCAGTCAGCTAGCCAGCCCACACACATTTCCATCTTCTTTCTCTCTCTGCATGACTCGTGCATATGCACCGATCATCAAACCACTGCATGAATGGATGGATCCTTGCCTTCTTCTACTACTAGCTGGCGGGCGGGCTGGTTGGAGACGAACCAATAAAATGGGAGACCGAGAAACCCGGATCAGCGCTCCTTTGCCCTCCTCTCTGTCAGCTGAAAGTAAAAAACTGAAACCCGATTCCGCATCGAGATTCTTCAGAAGTCTCGCCTTTGCTTTTTCCTTTTCTTTTCGGTTTCGGGTTTTCGGTCCTTGGATTGTGGGTGTGTGTGCTCGTAAGATCGGATTGGACGAAAAAAGCGCAGGAACAAAATCTTGTTATGTAATTCCAAGCTGAAGGGTGGGCACTGAGTGAAGTGCTCTTTTTCCCCTTTCCTTTCTTCTGTTCGTCCGGTCCGGTCGGTGAAGAGAGGAAAAACACCGCTGCGGCTGCGGTTGGTCAACTGGTCGGACACACGCGTCGGATACGGTGTGCGAGTGAGCGCTCATGTCGCAGGCCTCTATGTAGAGTACCGTACTCTAGTCTACAAGGGTTGGGGGTATCTGTGCTACCTAGAGTAAGTACCTACTCTAGCTACATGTATGTCTCGCTCGTCGTGCCCGGACCAAGGCTACTCCTTCAGGTACCGGTACCTACTTGTTGTCTCACGGCAGGTGCTTGTTGTTTGGTTGTCGGCGGTGAAAAGGCTTGTATCCGGTCCGGCCGGGACACACACACTTTCTTATGAATTTGCTTTTGTGGGAGGCACTGAAACAGGCTGGCTGCTTTTCGGTACCACGTTTTTTCTTTCTGCCTTGTCGCCGTGAGAGATATCATGGATGTACGGTGTCGGACAGCCAAAACCAGCCGGCCAGAGCAACCACCGACTCCCCTTCACCCCATCGACTTTCAACAACGCAACACTTGTCCAAAAATAATGTCCTTTTGTAAAATGGGTCTAATCATGGTTGTAAACATCCCCATAAAAGGGGATTTAAAATAATTAAGAACTGGCTGCACTATGACCTCTCAAACATTTGGTGCAATCTGCCCGAAAAAAACATAGGTGTGAAATAATAACTTTAATAGCTTTATGCCAAGGCGGCCACATTAATTGGGATAATTCTTACCCTATTCGGATGATTCGATGATTGTTATTACCCGATTAGGACTAGTTTCTGGCTTGAAAAGAACATGAGGGTTGATTTTGACTGTCCGGCGCTGTACATGTATGCATGTACCTCGATACTCTGAAGATCAGGACGAAAACTCTGGTCCATGATTCATGATCCTGCGGTCTACTTCACAAAAAGATCTGTGTCTTGAGACTCTCCGAACCGGGCTCGTCATCTAGTGCGAGACCCAGCTGGAGCCGGCCGGCTAGACACATCTCATCTTAGCTACCCTACCAGGGCTTGTGATGGAAAAAGCTCATACGCAGCACCTGGAAGTTAAGCTTGTCATCTTGGTACCAGATCTCATCATCAGAAAATGGAGGCAGGAATTGACGCTTCCGGCATATCATACTGCAGCAGCACTGCTTGATGAAAACCGATCTTGGATTGCATACCTTGTCTTGGTGCCGTCTTATCTAGATCACCCTGCCCCTCCGGTCGTCGTGATAGATACATTAGCTAGTGTCTGTCCGTCACTACCGCCGGTACTATACTACTGTGAGGACAGGCTCGGGGCGGGCTCGGGGTGGAGAGGCAATCACACGTAGATCCGGAGATATGTGTGTTGATCCCCGTGCGTCAATTCTGATCTAGACAAGTGTCCATAATGAGTAGTAGAGCCTTACACGTGCTGAATGGCGCGATATTGTTCAGTATTGTGTCCTGGGCGGGGGAGGGCGCGTTGATGGAGTAGAACAGCTAGCCCCGGACTTGTGTTCTAACGTAGAAACCCCTCCCCCCCTAAATCTGCTTGGCGGGTGAATACCTGGTATGACCGATCATTGACCTACCAGGTGAGGGAAAGAGTCTCGTTAGCCAGAGAACAAGGAGTACCCTCTTTTGTTCTAGCTAGAAGTGGTAATGGTATGTAGTACCCCGTGGGGAGAAAAAAGACGCTTTATGGTTTCTCATAGAACTTCTGGGGTCTGTCACACTACCTATTCTAATGTGGTATCTCTGGGAGCTAACTCTAAAGTCATCATCCCAGTCTACAAGTTACTCGGGGCAGGCAAGAAGAACCTGAAAATGACTTTTTATGGTAACGACCTCTGATTCGCGGCTGGCAAAAAGCTACACCAAATTGAGCCCCTACTTGCAGCTTACATTTTCAGGTTCTTCTTTCCTGCCCCGAGTATATTCCCCAACTGGTAATATCACGCGCCCCCTAATTACTAGGTACAAATAAGCTCTCAGGAGGGTTATAAACCGAACAGACCGAGCCACTGCGGACTTCAAAAAGCACCGACTATCGCTACCACCTGAGGACAATTGTAAACCTGCTCTAGCTCTCCTAGTTGACTAGAATCATGGATCATCACTTGGGCTTCATACACATCCATGTTTGAAACCAGTATAACATATTTGACCTTTATCTAAAGTACCCACTTGAATATATGCCTTCGTTAGATCCCAACTAGTGATAGACCCAAGACAGAACAACTTTGCCTTGATACTGCGGGGTAATACCTGCGAGGACAGCGAAGAGACAAGACTTTCATTTGGTCTTGGGATCTACTCCAGGAGCACACAAAATCGGTTTTTCGTCCAACAAAACGTAGTTTCAAACAACCCTAACCCGACCTTTTCTGCACATATATAGAGTATATCGCTATAACTCCGCCAGATCTCGAAATATGCAATACCTCGCTATCACAGTCATAATCCGAATGAGACTACGGTCTACCGAAGAAGAAAACAAACATGTAGTAAGGCTATAAGTCCCACCACTGGTATATACACGTGTCCCACGGACATTCCGAAGCTTGGTGGTTGTAATTCAAATATTTAAACCCCGATACAAAGCAATGATGCATCTTTGGCAAGCCCGTCAATCCATGAATCCCGTATGAGCGCTACCAAAGTGCTGTATCCAAACTAACAAGGCATCTATACATGTAGCCAATACCTCTTCGAGGAGCATACATTGCTGGCTAGTGCCTCACTCAAGCTTGAAATAATGTCCTATCACACTTACTTTCTATAGTGGCCGACGCCATTAACAGCTTAGTGTATATAGAACTGCGAATTCCGCTCTTTACATCTGTTTTTCCCAGACTTTTGTCCGGTCACTCGTCTATTTTTAGTACGAGTGACCGCCCATGACCCAAAACCCAAAACCCGAAAAGACCAACCAAGGCCCCCGCGCACGCCGAAGAGCCCCCCCGTAGCCCGGAGCGCTAAACCTGGCACTCGTGGCGGCGTGGTGTCGAGAACATTGCGACAGACCGGGCATAAAGTCCCTAGCAACGGGTAGATGTGCACTTTAGTGACGGTTATGCGCTGTCTGAACCCAACTTTTCTCCCCATGACGCACAGAAGGTAGCTCCTTCCAGTTCACATACGCCCATAAACTACGTATAGAGGGTTTCGGATTTGCTACGGGTCTTTATTTACCCTGCAGGGTAAAAAAATATGTTCTTGAATTATTTGGTTTTTTAAGCTGGGTGGGGTGGAGTTTTGGGGGTATTGTGGAAACCGCTGGCCGAGAACCTTGACCCAAAATAAGCCCGTTGGAGACGTAGGACGTGACTGGGGGTGGGGTTGCTATCGGTAATAGAGAGCCTATGGGGTAATGTGGAAAGGATCGAAAGTAGAGGTAGAAGCTGGTTTTGTATAGAATCCGTGTAAGCTAGCCGAGAGTCAGTCAATAGCGCAAAAACTTACATATATCATTGCCAGAAAGCTATTCAACTAATTAATCGGTCAAAGTCTACGATATAGCCATGGATTACTCTTTTATATACAAGGACGCACCCCCCATGTAGTATATGAAAACCCAGTCGTCGTTTACTTAAAAATAGTTATTAATGGGTACAATGTAAAACCGAACAATGTATGGGAGGAACTCGTCTTTTTCGATGTTCTTTAGCTAACGTTTTCAGAGTAATATTACAGTATTACGATATGTCTGCGGCCAAGTTGGGGAGATGTACCCGAGGCTGCGCACAGCCCAGGATCATGTATTATCACTCGAAGTCTTGCGATATTTCGTCTTGGAGCAGGCCGTTATCGCAGGTCAAGCCTCGTGATCGGGCTCGAGTCTCATACTATAATTGAAACGGCGGCTGGAGGGAGTTACAGCAGTGTGAACATCGTATCAAGAATGAGTTTTAGTACTACATCATTTTTATGGTCGCCAGAGCCAAAAGGTATTTCTCATGAGACGAGACGCCATGCCAAAGGGTCTTGTCTTAAACTCTTGCCAAAAAGCCTAGAGTCGGATATCTTTAGCCTCGAGACCAGCGAAGCTAAAGTGACACCATGAATATCAGTATGTAAATCATCAGTGGTATGCCTCAACCCACAGCTGTCCAACAGGAGTTAGTTATCAACTCTCAAGCACTTTTGCGAGTCACTCAGAAATTCTAGCGGACGGTCACCGGACTCTTTGGAGACTAGGAATAGTTGAAGATTTCTTTATTCAAAGATTGATGTCAGGTCTTGGCTCATGGCTACTCACTCGGCTTTCTAAGCCTGTCTCGGGGCGAGACGGGAAGTTACCGGCCCACTTGTTTCATAAGATAAGACTGGGCCCTCATCTCGACTCTAACTGTGTTGTGGAGAACCCTAGTTAAAACCCCAAACCTAAAGGGGTCAAAAGAACCAAACCAAACTCACGCCTTTCATGGAAACCTATGATCCAGCTAACTGGAGAAAGGGGGGGTTGTAAACCTTCTACCGATGAAGGGTAGAGGGAATGAGGGGTAAAAAGGAACAGGGTCAGTAACATAGGAACAGGAAGAAGCTAATATGCGCAGAGAGCCGTCATGGAATAAAGCAGTTCGAAACCAAAATGGGACAGGGAGAGACTCAAAAGGATAGAGAAAGCCAAAAAGGAATATACGGAGAGCCAGCAGGAACCAACCAGAGGTGAAGAGTCAAAAGGACCAACAGGAGCCAAAATAACAGAGACCCGATAGGAGCAGAGAGTCAACAGGAATAGATTCCAGAAAGAGAGACAACGAGGTACAGAAGAAGGAAACAAAAAAGGAATAGAAGGAAAGCCGGTAGGAATCTACCGAGATAGAGCGCCAAAAAGGGGCAGCTGGAGCCACAAAAGAACAATGAGAGCCAAAGGAAACACAGGAAGCTATAGCTGCATGCAGAGGAAGCCAAAAGGGAATGGATATCCGGAATGAACAGAGAGAGAGAGAGAGCCCGCTGGAACAGGAAGAGAGCCGAAAGGTAACAGAGAGAGGCAATAAAGAACAACAAGGGAGCCAAAAGGAACAGAGGGGACATAAAAGGAACAGCGGAGACCTAAAAGGAACAAACGCGACCTTGGACCCTCAGCATAACCCAGAGTCCAAGAGTCGAAGGGGGCGGACACAACTACATGTAGATGAGTACATGTAGGCAGGTCAAAGTCTCTCTCACTTGATAATGGTAGCTTGGAGGGGCAGGCCGGGTTCCGATTGGCGGATATAGGGGCAGCCTCGTTGAAGCTTTTTAGAGGGAGGGACACGATAGGCAGCGACAGAGTGAACGATAGAGGAAGAAGTTATTGGTGGTTTGTGCGCATTGTGTTTGTTCGTTGTGTTGTGCGGCCCTCCAGGGTAACTGCATACAACGGACTTGTCACCAGATAGCAGATGTCAAAATCCATCCGAATCATAACGCACCCACCAGCGTCCCACAACACAACCTCGACCCTGCCGTACGTACCGGTAGCCACATGTACCGCACACGCCACCGCCCAAGCCAAATTAGCCTAACCACACACCGTCTCACCGCCCGAGTGATACCTCATGACCGACGTTCCAAAAAGGAGTATGAACTACAACTATCGCCATCGCTCGAAAAAGCGGCCAGTCTTTATTATAGCGTACATGTAGCAACTGATGGTCTCCGCGCCTAATATTAGCAAAAGATAAGTGGGGCCAGTACACACCTCCACCTCTCATGATCAAAGCGTATATAGCTCATCCCAAGAATCCGCGCGCGACAAGTGCACACATGACTTACTTACTTCTACCAGCCAGCTGATATGCTAGAAAAGCTACATAGACACAGACAATGCGTAAATTGGCAGGTAAAACACACAAAGGAATTAATAGGGTTCGAAAAGAGATCATATATATACCGAGAGTTCGATTTACAGGAGTTTGGGGGCTAGTGGGTGCAGGGGCAAAAACGTTCGTCCTGGATTTAATCCACCTCGTATCTTGTGTGGAAGACACCCGGAGAGGAAAGGTTACATGCAGAACCCTACAATCCCCTCCAGCACATATAGTTATCCCGGGCTCCGTAGCATAGTGGCGTATACCCTCGAAAGGAAACAAGTATTTACGACAGCGAGGCCGGCCGCGGCGCGCGATTCCCGCTACGGAGAACCGATTTTTTTTTATTTTCTTTTTATTATTTATACCTCCAGCTTTTGAAGAGTAGAATTAAAGAGTAGGTATGTAGCTAGGTTCTTCCCAATACCCTGCGACTAGCGTTGGCTTATACACTAACTACCACGCGCCTACATATAACTAGATGCACGGAGCTTATATGCGTACTATCTAACTCTTACTCTATAACAACAACAGAAGCCTCCGTAGTGTAGCAAATTCCAGAGTAACCGTATTTGCATCAGCAGCTATCACTCGGCGCCAAGCCACCCACTCCACCCGCAACTTGCAATGATCACGGCACCATGGCTACATGTAACCAACGGCCACGCCAAGTACGCAACGGACGGGTGGACCACAGATGATATGGTCATACAGAAGAAAAAAGCTAGCAGAATACATGTAGATACATAACTGTGACAAAATACATGGTTCCGTCCCGTGCAGTCACGAGTATATCATATTGGCTAGATATGAGCAGGTCGGCCCAATATTGCGATTGCCCAACTGGCTGTTACGTTCTATTGACAAATAGTTACCTTATTCACCAAACCAATGGTCCATTGGCATAGGGCCAATAATAAGCGTTTGCGACTACTTAGGACTGGACGGAACATATACAGTTATACATAGAATACACACGGGTGGTATCCGCGCGCTATCAGTTACAATATGGCCCTTGAGAAAGTTACATGCATGCACGATAGATATATATAACAATGAGACCTGAAAACAACTTGAAGTCTGTGTTGAGTAATGACGCTGCTAGCTAGTATCCTAACTAGCTAATGAAACGAAAACGAATGAATGAATGGTAGGTATCGAGCTACTCATGCATGAGCCATGGCTGCTGCTACTTCTGCTACCAATAAAAAATAAGAGGTTTTAAAAAAAATGGAATAAAAAAAAATATAAAAAAAAAAGGAAAAAGCCAATTCCCCCCAAACTCCCCTCAAATCCACAACTTTTTTTTCTTTCTTCCCCCATAATAATAACAGAAACGTGGGGTAAGGTGTGTGTGAGGGTACACACATCAAGCCGCCTCGCCCTCAACCTCACTCTCCGCGCCGGCACCCCCCACCCCCTGCCCTTCTTCCTCCCAAACAGCCCCTTCTCCCCCTCCTCCTTCTTCCTCCCGCCCCCACCCCACCACACCAAAGAACCCCCCCTCCCTCTCCCTCTCCCCCTCCTCCTTCCTCCCGAAGAACCCCCCGCCCCCTTCCCACCCCACGGCAACGGGCTCCCACTCCCAGCAAACCCCTCCTCCTCCTGCACCCCCCGCCTCCTTCCTCCTCACCATCCTTCTTACGCCCGAAAAACCCACCCTCCTTCTTCCAATTCGGCAGATTAAACTTCCCCGTCGACCCCTTCCGGCTCAGCGCCCCCAGCCGCCCAAGCAGTGACGACTCCTTCGCTACCACTACACCGCCACCCTCTGACATGTCCGTCCCCACGCTGCGCAGCGAGTCTTTCGACCGCGCTGCGTCCGGCGCGGCACGCGCTTCGAACGTCGGCGCCGCGGGGTTCAGCCGTGGCGCTGCGGGCGCCGGCTGTGGCGAGTACCAGCTACTCTGCCCCCTCCTCCCGCTGCCACTCCCGACGCACTCGCCGGCGAGATGGGGCGGGAGGATGATGAGGGCGGATACTCGCTCCACGACGCCAGCAAGCTCGACCGGTTCCTCGGCACATTCATCTCCTGCGCGGTGGGCCAGCCGAAGGCCGCCGAGACGTCGGACCCCGGGATGGGCAGTGGCAGCGTGTTGTTGTTGACGTCGAACGACGCGATGGACGACGGGCGCGAGTCGAAGAGGCGCGCGGGCTCGATGGGGTCGAACGAGGGGTTGAACGGGTTGAAGGCCGTGCGGCGGCCAGAGTGCTCGCTGTTTGTGCGTTCGAGCCCCACGGGTGCGGGGGCGGTGGCGGTAGGGAGGGGCCCTTTCTTGAAGCGCGCAAAGTCCCAGGTGCTGCCGTGGGAGCCGCTGCGGCGGCGGGTGCCGATGGGGTCTAGGCCGATGCCGACGGGGGCGTCGTGAGATTTGGGGACGCTACGGGATTCGGCGGTGGTGAGGGTGCCGAGGAGGGGGCCCTCGAGGGGGATGGTCTTACCGCGCTGGCGGTTGAAGGAGTTTGAGAAGAGCTTTACGAAGCGGCGCCCGCCCGAGACGGACTCGGGCGGGTTTGTGGACGGCGTTTCGGGCAGGTGTGGGAAGAGGGGGATGTGGTTGAAGCTGCTGCCGGGCGAGGATATGTGCGTTGAGGCTGAGCCTGAGGATTGCGGAGAGGCGGTGGTGAGGCCGAGGCCGTCGAGGTTGGGGTTGCGGTCTTCGAGGTGCGGGGAGCTGGCTTTGGGGCTTGGGGGAGAGTCTTCGAATGAGAAGAGATTGGACGGGAGGAGGGAGTTTGCGGTGGGCGACATGGGCGCGCCCCCGGTGATGCGTTCGAGCTCCATGGAGGCGGACATGGGGTCGTCGCCTTGGTCGGTCGGGGCGGCGCCGTTGGCAATGTTGAAGAACGGGCTGGGCATGAGGGCCGTGGAGAAGGCGTTCCCCATGGGGCGCTGCAGATGCAGGCTGTTGACCGACTGAGTGTCGGAGAAGATCTGCTCCTGCGATGGGAAGGAGTTGGTGGAGCCGGAGAGCGTGTGTGTTCTGGACTTGCGGTTCCGGTGGCGGCGCTGCTTGGTCTTCTTCTGCGGGACGGTGTCGCTCTGGCTCCCTCTGCGGCTTTGCGACGACAGGAGATGTTCCTTGGAGCGCATGTAGTCAATCTCCGCCTGTGGGCTGTCAGTAATGATCGGATTGCAGGAAAGCATGGGAGGATGAGGGTGACTGACCGCCTGGTAGCTGTTGTAGACATTGACATATCTCGTCTCCAGCTTTCTCTGGCGCACCTTCCATTCCCGCTCTTCTCTCTCGTCTTCTGCGATCCTGACGCTCTCCTTCTCGTCCTCAACCTTCCACTGCTCTCTCCGCGCCTCGGCAGCCTTGATGGCGCCAATCAGAGACCTGATCTCCTCCTCCATCTCCACAATGTTCTTCTGCAGCACCTTCATCTCCTCCCCGAGTTCCTTCTCCCTCTTCAGCGCATTCTTCCGCGCCTCCTCCGCCTCCTTTTCAACAGCACCGACCTTCTCGACCGCTGCCGCCCTCTCCTCATCCCACCGCGCAGAGTCATCGCGCATCCTCCGGATCTCCTCCTCCTTGGCCCGCAGCGCCTTATCCGTCTTACTCCTCAGCGCCTCTGCCGCCCGCTTCACCTCCTCCAGCGAGCGCGTCTCACTGCGGAGCTTCTGGCGACTAAGATCCTCCTCATTCTTCTTCTCCTTGAGCAAGTCCAGCTCCGACCTCAGCACCGCCTCAGCACTCTTAAACTCCTCCTCCGTATGCGCCAACTGCGCATCCACATCGTCCGTATCCCTGCGCACCGCCTCCAGCGCGGCCGTCAGCGTCTCCACCGAGTGCTGCTCCTCCGCCGTCGCCGCGCCCTGGCCCTGCTGCTGCTGCTCCGCCGCGGCGGGCGAGTTCCTGCGCTGGTCGGCCGACCCCTTCCCGACGCGGCGGTGGTGGTGGTGGTGGGTGTGCTGCGGCTGCTGGTGCTGCTGCTGCGGCTCGACGTGGTGCGAGTGGATGCTAGGCAGGTCCTCGGAGGAGTCGGTCTTGGGGCCCACCGACGACTCGGCCGATGACGACGAGAGCGACTTGCGCCGCGTGCGCAGGCGGATCAGTTGGCCGGGGGCTTGGAAGTTGTGCGCGTTGGCGGCGATGACGCGCACGTTGTAGAGGTTGTCGGGGTTGAGGCCTGTGACGGTTACGCTGGTCTCGCCGCGCTTCTCGGATTCGCCGACTGTGTGGTGGGAGGGGGGGCTTGTTAGTGTATGTTGTTATTGCCTTGGACTGCGGGTGAATTGGAGAGGGGGGAGAATTGCGGGGCGGCGGCTAACCGTTGATTCCATTGATCTGGATAATGTGCTTCGCCACAGACCCCGCCTTCTCGGGAAGGCTCCAGTGCAGCGTGATTGTGTCTGCGGCGACGCCGTGCAACGAGACACGCGGCGGAGCGGGCAGATCGAGACCTAGAAGCTTCACGAGGGTCGGTATCGGGATCTTGAGCAGCGTCGATGCTCTATAGCACATCCTGTTTGGGGTCAGTTTGGTGCCATTGCGGGTAGCGTGTGGGGGAGGGGTGCGGAGTGTGGGGTGTGTATGTATGTGTTTGTGTGCGTGCGTCTGTGTGAATGGCTTACCATGCCAGAGCGACAATTGTGCCAATGATGACGAGAACCATCACGACGTGCTAATGATTGCGTAGTTGCTACTACTGCTGCTGCTCCGTGATGAACTTGATCGATGGTCCACGGTGGGTGATGTCGTCTAGGAGGAGGAGGGCAGAGAGAGAGCGAGAGAGACTTCACGACCTACTCAGGGTCTGGTGTGTGTGAGGCGAGTGAGGTGAAGGGTGTGAAGTGTGGAGTGAGTGGATGAGTGAGTGAGTGAGTGAGTGAGTGTGTGTGTGTCAGGTAACATAAAACTTTATTTTAGTGTTGCCGAGCGAGCACGCATGAAGAAGTCAACAAGTTACAACTAGGAAAAAAAGACGATTGCGGTGCCGGCGGGGGCTTAGTCACGCAGCACAGCGAGGATTACGTGATCCGACTTGAGCCCCTGCGATAGGACGGAGGGTTAGCGGTGCCTGTGGAGTCTGGAGAGAGGAAGGGCATAACTTACAGACGGTGGGTGCCTGCACGTGGTCGGGGGCTCTGCACCAGGAGAGAAGGTACTTCCATCTGGATTGCTGTCACGGCTCCACTCTAGAGTAGAATGCTCATCATGTAGCTCTAAAGACCGGGAAAGGGCCAATTGATAACCCCAACGTTGGACAGAGACCAATTGATAAAGAACGAGTCTGGCGACTCGATAACGATAGCAAACACGCCTGGGTTCGGCTCACGACTCGCAGAGATTTCTACCCTCATCTGTCCGTGTCGCACCGGTGTTACGAAGCACATTTAAGGTTCGTGTCTTGGCATATTGGTCTCTCTCGCTGCTCTGCTCTGCTCCAGCTTTGGAATGGAATACTTACATGTATGCAGACAGATGTTGTGCTGGCACGCAAGTTACGTGGCTAGCGAGCGAGCAAGCAGTAGGAGGAAGGAGGCTGGAACGATGCTCTCTTGCGCGCACCGATCTGGAGATATCAAGACTCTGCTTTAGAACATGTATGTATGCGCTTCTCTGGAGTAGCCATCGTTTACTCTGGCGTAGACACTTAACTCGGGGTCGCGACACGGCGTTTCTGAGCAACAGGGGAACTAGGTAGAGTACATGTAGGTGAGATATCTACAGTAACATCTGTGTCTAAATAGCTGATTGGCCTGAATTCGTAGTACTCTCTACAATAATACAGTAATGTAGAGAGAGAGAGTATCACGCCCGTGATCCCCACAAGCAGATACATAGCACAATTCAATGGTCCCGTGAGCGCAACTCCCCCCTTCAACGCCAACCTAGGTATCCCAGGGTTAGGGATCCACGCACTCTACCCTACCCACCCACTAGCCCGATAACCCGTAGGTAGAGCACGCACGGAGGACTCTCGGACACCCACAAACCACAAACTCAAGTGTTCGGGCTGCAATTTCCACTACTCTACTATATCGGCACAAGCTCTTCCGAGTTGCTCCCGGCTGTTATTGTGGGGGGCGTGAAAGGTATCGCCGAGTGATGGGATGTGATTCAATTCGATCTGGGCGGGTGGCTGAAACAAGTTGCGACCGATACGCCGGTATGTAGGTACTGCTACGGGCACAATCGATGGTTTGGATAAGACGATTGATTCCCAGAGGTAAATGCTTAATTAAATCATCTCCTATTGCATTCACTGGTAACGAATCCTCTGCTCTATATACTGATCTACTGATCTGCCTACATACCCCATAATTAAACTTGTCATATCCACTGGGGGGCCATCCAAACGACCTTTGTGAATCCCCCCACGAGGGGGCAGGCTACAGTAATATTGTCCATAACCTACTATTTAACAGCAAGCAAGCAAGCAGGCCAATACTTACGCCAAGCCCCCAGTCCATCCTAAATTACATACAAACCCAGAACCCTTACCCACCAGACACACACACACACAAAAACAACGTGTGGGGAACACCCCAGCTCGACCGACAAATATTTGCTTTTTTATGAGTTTGCATCGTCTACAAACCCTCACGAGATTTCTTCCTTTCTTCTAGACGTGGAGTTATGCAGCTAGCTAGCTAGCGTCCAATTCGGGCCTGAGAGCACAAAACAGGATTCTTCCAGAAGGCCCTTCTTCTTCCCGTCCGTCGTTCGGTCGTCGTCGTCGTTGTGGATGGAGCTAGCTAGCTAGCGCTCACGGAGAACCAAGATGCAGCCCAACAGCCTGTGTTCCTTGATTTCATCCAGCGCCGCCGGAGAATTTGAAGGGCAGGCAGGCAGGCAGGCACAGCGGCGGCGGCGCGGCGGCGGCGCGGCGGGCTAGAGTAAAAGTAAAAGGTTGCCCTGCGGTGCGATTCGAAACTCTGACATCAATTAACGACCGGAGGAAGGGAAGTGTGATGTGATGAGTGTGATGAGGAGGAGAAGGAGGAGGCTCACACACAAAGCAAAAAGTGAAGAAGCGAAACAAAGCAAAACAAAATCTCAACAACCAGATCAGGTGGGCGACGCCTCTCTCTTCGGTCGAGACTCGAGACTCCCCCAACCAAAACCGGGTTTTTGTTTTTTGTTTTGATTCGCCGGAAAGTTTTTTTTTCCCCTTCTCCTTTGGCGGGGGAAAAAAGAAATAGATGGTTAGAGGATATATCATCATCATCATTCATCATTCATCTACTGATTGGTTGGCTGCAATCGTCTGACCAGATTGGAACTTTTTTTTTTTTTTCGTAACTACTCTTGCATCATTTCGCAATGCGCACTTTTGCTTTACCCGAATTTGCGGGCGGAAAAAAAAATAACTTCTCAGAATCTAAAAAGTTACTCGACCGATGGGCCAGCTGAAGAAGAGATGGGGAGCCGCAATGTACCGCCTTGCAGCTGGGGGGGGGGGGGGGTGTGGATGACTGTCTGTCTGCCTCTGCCTATATAGATGGCAATGAGTAAGAAGGAAAAAAAAAAGTTTGTTGGGGCCCGGCAGTAAAAGGGCCTTTTTTTTTTTTACCTGGCGACAAGATAGACTGGAGGAGGGAGGGGGGACCTTTGGGTTTGGAGATGGGTAACGTATCACACAGCCAGTCAGCCCAAGATTCCCGACAACCCAACGTAAACCCACCCACTGGCACCACCCCACCACCCAACAAGCCACAAGGGGGGAGGATGAGGATGAGAAAAGCCGTTTCACCAAAAACAGTTTTGTGGGGGAGAGGGGGGGGGGGGGGATTTTCTTTGGGGTAGGTAGCATATCAGGCATGTTGTTGTTGTTAGGCTGTCACAAGCATTTCGTTGTGCTGCTCTCGGACGTCGGGCTTCCGTGAGAGAGAGTGATGGTTTTGGCTGTTCATTATTCTGCTTGCCCAGGTTTGTCTTAGGTTCGGATCTCCTCAACAAGAAATAACTGCTCAACATCCGGGGCAGGTTACGCAGTGGCCGTTGCGAAAGGGCGGACAGGGCAGGGCAGGGCAGGGCAGGCAGGGACTGCATACATACATGTACTGTAGACTACACTAAGGCTACGGCACTACCGCTAGGTTACGTCCATGATGTAGTGTGTAGTGTACTTGCTGGATATCACAACCCCTAGTTGTTACTCTCCAACAAGGTCCATGTCTGGATGTCTGATGTACTAGGTACACCTACTTAGAGTGCTCTCCTGCACGCATGTGGTTGGGTTATTTACCTATCTCCCCCCCCCCATATCCTCCCTCCTCCACATACCGGGCCCTCCTTCCTCTCCACCACAACTACATACCTTCATATACTCACCACCACCCACTACTGCTTGCATTACCACCACAACCACCAACCACAACCACCTGCAGCTGCAACTCCCTCCGAACGATAGAGAAGAGAGCAGATAGATAGATAGAGAGTGTGAGATAGATAGAAGAGAAGAGAAGATACCTAGAGAGTGAGAAAGAAAAACCCTTGCCGGCAGCCCCCGTTCTACATACCTACTCAAAGCCCACATACATACAACATACCTCTCTCACCCCCCCCCCCCCACCACAATCACTTTACCCTATCTACATACTCTTGACACGCCTTGCAGCCCTTTCCCCTCCGTCCCTTTCCTTCCCAAACACGTACATACATAGAGACTACATACAAACAAAACAAGCATCGGCCAGCCACATCTGACAGCTTCTCCTCCTATCTATAGTACCCACCACACACACAGAGACACACACACTCACTCACCCACTGCGACCTGTCATAGAAATACTACACAACATCCCATCCCCCCTACCCAACTTTCTTTTCGCTCTCTCTCCCACTACCAATCCTTAATCCAGGACGACCGACTACAGTTTCTACAGTCTAAATTGACAGCCGGTCTTAAACTACTACTACTATGCAGTATGTCAGGAGTCTCAGTGGTTCGGTCTCAAAGACCTGGAATTCGATAAAGTACATTGCCTCCCCCGTAACCTTCTCACCAACCCCCCCCCCCCTCCTTCCCCTAGGAGCTCTAGTTGACAGGTTTTCCACCACAGTCCCGCTACACTAAGCGGTGCTATCGACGTGATTGTAGTCGAGCAGGAGAATGGTAACCCCCCCCTCTCCACTCCTCTCCCCCGGCTCCTTTGTGGGCCCCTCATGCTTACCATCGGAAAACCACATAGGCGACCTCGCATGCTCCCCGTTCCACGTACGCTTCGGTAAATTCTCGCTCCTACGGCCGTCCGAGAAAAAGGCGAGTGCCCTCTCCACTCCCCCCCCCCCCCCCAAAATCAGGAAGTCGAGGAAGGAAGGTCTGACTGTGTGTGAGAGCAGGTTGAGTTCCGCGTAAACGGCGTGAAAACCGACTACCCCATGAAGCTCGGCGACGGCGGCGAGGCCTTCTTCGTGTTCGAGACGAGCTATGCTGTGCCGGCGGATATGCAGACGTCGCCGCTGGTCTCGCCGTCGGCGAGTCCCCGCTCAATGGCCACTGTGCCCGATCCGACGACGTTACAGGAGCCCGACTACCTAAGTATCGGCGATGGCGCCGGCATGGACAAGGACTTTGAAGGAGCCCTGCCAATTAACCCCAGAAGGGCGCAGAGCGATCTCGGTATGTGATTTATGGGCGGCAGCGGCAGCGGCAACGGTGGGATAGTGGGGGAGAGAGTGTGTGTGGGTCGGGTTTGCTGATTTTGGTGAGACTTACCAGGAGGACTTACGCCACTGAGTTCGTCACCGGAGAACAACCGCCCCGCGAGCGGCGATTGGAGCGGCGCTGCGGTGCACCTGGAGCGGAGCGCATCGGAGGATATACTCCCGAGCAGCAATCGCCGGTACACGCTTTCCGGGAATGGCGGGGGTCCGGTGCGCACGCGGTCGCCGCCGCCGCTCGAGCACGCTGCAGCGGTCGAGCGGGCGTTGGCGCTGTCGCGAAAGCTGTCGATCAGTAATATCCCCACGCACATCACCGACAGGGGTGACGTCATGTTGGACATGAACGGGTACAACCTGGATCAGGAGGAGTCGCTGCAGGCTGAGATGATTGCGCGCAAGATTCTGGCCGAGGAGCTGGACGGCGACTATGACATTGGGTCACTGATTGCGGCCGACCGGAACGGGAACCTGTGGATCTACTCGAGCGAGGATGCAAAGGAGCAGGCGAGCCGTGAGGATGGCGGCATTTCGCACATGTACGAGGCCGTGTCTGATCAGGGATACTCGTCGGACGATGCAAAGAGCGATTCGTCCTCTGGGTATGGGAGCACGAGAATACAGAGATTGTCGACGCCGCCTTCGACACCCCCGCTGCCGGGGCAGGAGACTACCGATGACTCAGTGAAGAATTACGCAAAGACTCTGAGGCTCACATCGACGCAGCTCCAGAGCTTGAACTTGAAGCCGGGGGCGAATGAGATCAGTTTCAGTGTCAACAAGGCTACCTGTACTGCTTACATGTATGTCTGGAAGCACGATGTTCCGATCGTGATTTCAGACATTGATGGGACAATCACAAAGTGAACTTTCCCCCCCCCCCCCTCTTCCCCCGCGTTCCGATCAAGATTTTGGGAGTAAAAAATGCTTATCGTGGGTTGTAGATCTGATGCGCTGGGCCACGTCTTGACCATGATTGGCAGAGATTGGACGCACCTGGGAGTAGCGAAGCTCTATACCGACATTGCAGCAAACGGATACCATCTGCTTTATCTGACCAGTCGGGCTGTAGGGCAGGCAGACACCACGCGGAATTATCTTAACGGGATTGTACAGGATAAATACAAATTGCCAAAAGGACCGGTGATCATGAGCCCGGATCGGACGTTTTCCGCTTTGAGAAGGTGTGTAGATTTTTTTTTTGTTTCCCCGCTTGTTTACTTGTGCATCTCTGCATAATTGAAGGAATTTAACTTATTTTTTCGCAATCGTGCAGAGAGGTATATCTGCGCAAGCCCGAAGTGTTCAAGATGGCATGCCTGAGGGATATCTTGAATCTGTTTGGACAGAACCATAACCCATTTTATGCGGGTTTTGGAAACAGGCTTACGGATGCGCTGTCCTACCGTTCCGTCAAGATTCCCTCGACGAGGATCTTCACCATCAATTCGTATGCCGAGGTGTCACTGGACCTACTTACGCTCACAACGTACAAAAGCTCTTATGTAAACATGAGGGACCTTGTGGACCACTACTTCCCGCCCGTCGGGCTACTGAGCCAGGATGAGCAGTACACGGATTTCAACTACTGGCGCGAGACCATTCCCGATCCGGAGGACTTCTCGGACAGCGAAGAGGAAAACGACGATGATGACGAGGACGATGAAGAGGAGGAAGAGGAGGAGGAGGAAGAGGGTGAGATGGGCGAGAGCTACTACGAGTCCGAGCCCGGCATGGGCGAGAGCTACTACACAGAAAACGCAGAGGACGGCGACGGCGAAGAGGAATATGACGATGAAGAGGAAGCCGAAGCCGAAGCCGAGGTCGAGGTCAAAGCCGGGGCCGATAATGCCGAAGACGACGAGGAAGAGGGCGAGCTCGATGACGACGAGGACGTCAAGCTCGCGGATAACCATGTCGAGGACCAGGACGATGTGGAAAAGGCGAAGGAGCGGAAGTCCATTGCCTCCAAGATCCCCGGTCTGGGGCTTGGCAAGATTGGGCTCAAGATGGATATCGACCAGGGCAGGCTGCACCAGGCCGTTGAGTTCGTCGAGAAGGAGATGGGCGGCATTGCCGACGAGGTTGTCCGTGAGATCCAGGTGCTGACGGAGAAGAAGGAGGAGCCAAAGACGGAGGAGGAGAAGGAGCCGGCCGGGGAGGGCATCGGTATCTAATCGATGGGGGTATGAAGAGGAAGAAGACCAGTGACTTGTAATTTTTGTTTTAGCCCTGCGCCCCCCCCCCCCCCCCCCCCGGGGGACCTTCTCGTTTCTCCTTGTTGGAATGCTCTTTTTATTTTGGATTATGGGTGTTTTTGTTTTTTTGTGTTTGGAGTAAAATTCATTGGGTTGCATTATTCATTAGTATTTTTTCTTTCTCATTTACTCTCTCTCTCTCTCTCTTTTCTTATTGTTTTTTCCTTTCTTACTGTTTCTTTTTTTTTTTACAAATCATCATGAGTTGGTACATTGTATTTTATCTCGCCTGTTTTTTCTGCTGTCTGTCTGTTTTGGTTTGCATTGGGTGAGGAGTGGGGTGTTGTACATGTAGATACATCTTCTCTCCGTTCATATCGGTTCGTGGCGATGATGGTGGTTGGGTGGTTGGTTTGGAGGGGGGGGGGGGGTGGAACCCGTGTTTATTATAATTCGTTGTCCGTTATTGTTGTTAGGGGCAGCATAGCATCTGTACATGCGCCGTAGACATTTCCATTTGCATTTTCCAATTTTTCTATTTTTCTTTACCGTTTCTCTGTCAGCACTAGGGGAGGGAGGTACCGTTGCACAAAACCACAATACAATACAATACATACAAGAAATCTCTTCTCTCTCTCTCCCTCTTGATCAACCGGCGCGGAGAGACCATCCGGGCGGGTGGGCGGGCGGGACACGACCGCTCACTCGGATCACTGTTCCCCCGTGGCATGGCATGTGAAGTATGAAGTTGTGAACGTATGTAGTTACCCCCACTCGCACCCGTCGGGCTGACATGTGATTGCGGCATTGCAAGGGTGTGGGATAATCTGGGGAGCTGTGATTGGGGGCCGGCGGTGGGTGTGGTGATGTGGTTGCCGAGGAGGCGAGAGGGAGCGCGGGGTGTGGCTGGACCCAATCGAGTGGTGGGACGTGTAGATTAGATATCCATATCTATCTCCATGACGTTGTGCCCCCCCAGATCTGTCAAGACCGGTGAGCGGGATCGGCGAAAGGCTTCTTTCCTGATGATCCCCCCCCCTTTTCAGTGACAGGCATGCGCTGAGAAGGTATCCCGGTCCCGGTATCCTCGTGGTCCCGTTGCCGGTGGTTGTCGATCTTTCTGATTTTTTGGGGGGGGAGCTGGACTGGGCTGGTGATCCCGAGGGAGGATGATAGTGGCTTTGTGGGGGGCATGGGTGATGGTAATGACGTAGATATCGGTGATGGGGACGTTCTTTTTCTGATGGGATGGGTGGGGGATATTGGGTTGGGTTGGGGGACGTTGGGTGTGGCTGGGAGGTGGCCGGTGGGGTTGAGGATGTCGAGAATTGGCGTCATGGGGCGTCACTCGATATTGCTTTTCTTTTTCCTCGCTCCGGGGCTGGACTGGGTGCAGGCGTATGCTGCTGGGATATGGGTCGCTTGCGGGTAAACAGGCGTCTGCAGCTGGCTGTTGTTGACGCCGGGTTAATTCATGGGCGATCACTCGGCGGTGTGGTGATGTACATGTATCCAAGCAGTCACTAGTGAGAATGGGGATGGTAATAATAGGGATTGTCTAGGGAAATCACTGTTGTGATTCCACAGAGTTACTTGCTACTTACATGTCATTAATTAACGAATTATCAATCAATCAATACTTATGGGTCATGAAGTGTCACTCGGTTATGGATGTTTTGGGGGGGGGGGGTGGTGTCCCGGATTTTTGGTCAGGGGTGGATTGTGCATGTGGACCGTGCACAAATCATCCACACCTCAACCCCTATCCACGCGCTGCTATTAATTCAGTTGCCTTGGCTCTCGTACCACTTGTTGATTGTGGTCAGTCATTGCGGCGGTTTTGGATGTTAATAATTTTATTGTAACCTGTACTTTTGTATTAGAGGTAGTTTGTCCTCTATAAAGAGAGAGCTCTCTCCGTTGTTTCTGCTCATCAGTTTCATTACAATGCATTCTCCATGTTCTCGGTTCTTTACTTTGCTTCGCAAGTTAAGAGACAATCCCCTCTCTCTGCCACAACTCCATTTCTTACTATGGTTACAGGAGATATAACCAGAAATAACTTACGATAATTACCATTACTATTGTCCACCTCTAATTTATACCCTCCCACTTGCGTTTCCCACCCCTCACTCTCCTCTCCACCACCTCCTCCCCCACCCCATAAAACTCAGCACAAAACCCACACTCACCCGCTCCACACGGCCCATACCCCAACCTCCCCTCACAGTGTCCCGCCCCAAACCCCTCCAATACCCTCTCCCACGCGCACCACCCTCGTCGGGCAACAACGCCACCACCCCACCCCACCCCTTCTCCTGCGCCACCCCCCTCGCCGTCTTCCCCCGCCCATTCACAACTCGCCTCGCTGCCCCCCATCCCAACAACACTCGCACCGTTGCCACACCGCCACACCCCGCCGCCAGATGCAGCGCCGTGTCCCCCGCCCGGTCAACACAATCGATGTCCGCGCCCGCCGCCAGCAGCAGCTCACACGTCTCCGCCCTGTCCCCCGCCGCAGCGACGTGCAGTGCCTGTATGCCATTTTTATCCACAGCGTCAATAGCGGCGCCGCCCCGGAGAAGCTCGGTCGCGGCTACTATGTCGCCGTGGAGCGCGGCGAGGTGGAGTGCCGTGCGCCCACCACTACCGGTGCCAGCGGTCAGCGGTGTTGCGGAGGAGGAGGCAAAGCTGAACGCCGGGCCTGTGGTGGTTTTTGTGCCCTGTGGCACGGTGGCAGCTTAATTTAGCTTAGCTGCGCTGCGCTGGGTATCGCCGGGAGGAAGGAGTGTGGGGTGTATGGTGTGGTGGACTTACGAATGTGAAGAGACTCATGATGCTGCGGGTAGGTTATTCACCGGTGTTTGGCTATAGATCTGGGGATGCGCGGCGGTGGGTTTTCCGGCTTCTTTTTATCTATATGGGCGGGCACTATCTCCCCGGCCACCCCCAGGGGGTTTGGGAAGACGGCGAGTGATAGGCTGTGATCGAGCGGCGCTAGCCGTGTGCTACTGGGCTAGGGGTGGTGACTCATGGGTGATTCATAGTGGAGGATGGGATCCGAGTGGAACATCCATGGAACAATGAGGTACGGAGCTAATAATTACTATAGGATATGGTACGCGCGGGGAAGGCCGCGCTGTTCTCTGCTTTGGGGGTTGTATGGGGTTTTTTTAAACGAGTGCCTTTAATTAATATGCTAGTACAGAGGGGGGGGGGGGGCGCGGGGTGTTTATCTTTTTTTGATCGATGGCGTTTTGACACATGTCACGGGATATCGTGTCAGAGATTAACCACCTAGCTGTTCTGTTCCTTCGCGATATCGGACACGCTAGGGACTGGTCGTCGTGTCAGCCCCGTCTCTCCATGACATGACAGGACAGGACGGAAGAAGCTTTGCAATTGAATTAGCCTGAAACTAGAAATACATAATTCTGCTTGTACACGCCACCCTTGGGAGCAAAAAGTCTCTCGAACCTCCGGCTGGGTAGAACATAAGGACGACCTTGAGCTTATCAGAGAAGGAGAACGGGGTTGTGCTGTATATATAAAGGCGGCCAAGAGGCCCTACAGTATATATCCGTGCAATGGCACACTACGAGACCTATATTAATAAGGATACTAGAGGGGAATCTTCAACCTTAGCTGCCCTTTTCACTACCGGGTGAGAATTAAAGGACACGCAAAACCCAGTACTCGGTAGAAAAGACCAGTACAGCCCACTCCTCATCCAGTCACCAAGGAATCCTATTTATTCACCGCTATAGTCTCCCTTTCCGCCGCTCAACTCCTCTGTATCTTTATACTGACTGGGCAACATTCCATAAATATAATCCACCAAAGAACCCGTTTTCTGAATTAACCAGCCAGGTCCTTTACACAACCCACACAACTCTAGCCCCAACGCTTTACACCTACCTCACTCTTTCAGAACTTCTTCTCTGACCGCCGTTCTTCCTCTCTCTATGCTGCCTTCTTACACCACAGATTCTCAACCAGAAACTGTCCCCCAGCTGGTTCGCCGGCAGCTGTGACCATGGCGTGACTGGACCACTCACTCCCTATATCCCGTTCTATTCCATTCCTCACCGGTGAAATAGAAGCGCATTGCATCAAGGTCGCCGTCGCGCTGATTGCTCCAGCAGCCTTCCTCCTAGGATAGAGTCCTCAATTATAGACCCACTCCTCAGCCGGACAGGACTACATACCAGCTGCCACCCCATTATGATTACGGGAGTAACCTTTGTCTCCAAGCCCAATATCAATGCTCGGTCAACACCAATTCCCAACCTCCACTAACCCACCGCCACCGCCCCCGAATTAATGAATTAAACAAAAAAAAAAAAAAAAACCGCCACCGCCCCAAACCGCCCCCAACCCAACCCTGCGAGTGATGCCCCATGACCCACACACTCACAGACCCTTATACCCTACCCTACCAGGGAGTGACTCACCAAGCCCCACCATGCTGGTCTGTGTCCAACGCCCGCGCCCATGACTCAAACAACAAGACGCGACAAGAAAAGAAAAAAAAATCCACTTTACGCGTACATGGCTACTCTATGTACCCCTGGTGCTATTTATCCCCAATTGAGTTCCCCCGCGTTATGCTTCGGCTCGATATTGTAAAGTACACTAGGCTGGCTACCAGCGGACAGCCCCCACGGTTGATACCCGGGATCTAAACCCGTGGAAAGTAGAGTACTCTACATACCTACATGACCTACTCTCGCACTCAGCTAGGTTTATATCTAGATGTAGGTATATAATAGACACCGGAGCTTGTAAATGTAACCCAAGTTTCTCAGGGGACTCGACACAGATCGATATCCGGCGAGAAGAGGGGAAAGAGCGAGTGATAGTGCAGCGACAGCCAATCCAAAGCCAGCAGTACTGCTTCGGGTGTTACTGCCTACTCTGGAACCAACAGCGACATGCATCTTCCTCACCGTTTTGGGATACCTGGTGCACATCAATGGTGTGTTGTAATAAGGACGCGACAAGGCAGCTCAGAAAAGACGCGTGAAGCTGTAGTTTAACAAATTTAAACAAAGTCTCCCCGAAAGCTACGGACTCTGTATACTTCGTAGTAACTTATTGTCTATCATCTCATTCAATCTATCCCCCGAACAGTTGAACGCACATGCGAAGCTTTCCTTAACCATGACGAAGCTCCTATGCTGAGAACCAAAGAAAGAGACCCAACCATACCAAATAAAACCCATATCTTCACAAACCGCTACAACCGAAGAAGGAAAGAATTAAAGGAAAAGTGGTTCCCCCTAGAATGCGAACTTTAATTTAATTTTATCAATTATATTCTCTCCTTCTCATCTTTTAGAAACCACAAGAACAAAGCAACCGAATTGTCGTAGCACAAGAGACTCATTTCCCCCATTTATCCCTGGCTAGTCCCAGTAAAAAGAAAAGTTAAGATAGGAAAAAAAAGGAAACGAGATCGGACAAGCTGGCGACGCTGGGGAAAATGACGAGGGCATGGGACATCGTGATCCGATCATTATCTTTTGGGGTTCGTAGCATTTTCTCGTTTACAAATCACTATATCAGACATTAGCGAATGTATACTTAACGTTAGAACAAAACCAGTGGGACAAAACATACGCATCATCTTCATCAGGCAGAGGGTGCTGGGCAGCCTCCTCCATCTCCTTGTTGTAAGCCTCCAAGAGGGTGTGGTCGACGGAGACCTCAGGTGGGGCCAATGCTGGGGAAGCAACGAACTCAAGGCCGGGGTTACCGACGAGCTTTCTAGCCAACCACAAGAAGGGCTTCTCGAAGTTGTAGTTGGACTTGGCAGAGATGTCGTAGTACTGGAGGTTCTTCTTGCGGTGGAAAGTGATGGTCTTGGCCTTGACCTTACGCTCCTTGACATCGACCTTGTTACCAGTGAGGACGATGGGGATGTTCTCGCAAACTCGGACGAGGTCACCTGGGGGAGAAATCGATATTAATATAAGATTCCTTTACTCAAAATGAGAGTAATCTCGAGAGGGGAAAAAAGAAAAAAAAGAGGAAGCTTACGGTGCCAGTTGGGGACGTTCTTGTAGGTGATTCTGGAGGTAACGTCGAACATGATGATACCGCAGTTACCGTTGATGTAATAACCATCTCTTAGTCCTCCGAACTTCTCCTGACCAGCGGTATCCCACACATCGAACTTGAGTTCACCGTAGTTGGTGAAGAAACCAAGAGGGCTATAGCAAATCATGTTAGCACTGAGGCTCATCCAGTGTCTACAAAAGAGTACTAGCGCAACATAGCGCCACAAGACGCCGAATTTTCGTGAAAAGTAATACTAGGGAACAGAAAGAAATAAATGGATTACATACTGAACCTCGACACCGAGAGTGGCAATGTACTTCTTCTCGAACTCACCAGTTAAATGGCGCTTGACGAAGGTGGTCTAACCGCCCCCCAAAAATTTGTTAGCAACCAAGATCTAGTCTGATTTCAAAGTTTGATAGACTTAGATCAAGGACATCTTAATCCACCAAAGTTAAGCGGTGATAAAGATGCAAGCCTTACACTCCTGGCTGCAGGGGATGGGGGATGGGGGGATGGGGGGATGATGGTGATGATGATGATGGGAAACAACGTGCACGGCAATAACCGCGACAAGAACGCGAAGGAATATAAGAAAAGAGAGAGAAAAAGCATACCTTTCCGGTACCACCATCACCGACAAGGACGAGCTTGAAGGTTGGGACTGCAGAGACGGGAGCTTGAGTGGCCATTTTTGAAAAAATTAAGTGTCGCGTGAAGTTAGAGTAAAGGTTGTCTTTGAGAAGACGCTAGCGATAAGTCGTGATGAATTCTTGGTGAAGGGACAGGATATGTTAGTAACCCAAACCAAAAGAAAATGATAGGAACGGGGAGATGTATTTATTTAGTAAAGCTTGGAATATAAATACCTTTTGTCTGATGGATGAGGAAGAGAGAGAGAGGAAAGAGGGAAAGTTGGCGTCGTTGTGGTGGTGTCCAGGCGTTATGTTATGTAGACGTGTTTGGTGAGGGGCAGAAAAAGAGGGCAAGGGAAAAGAGAAAGGGGAGGGGAAAGCCAGCAGGCCAACAACTTGCAGTATGATGACTCGCTGGCTGGGCGTGGTCGCTGGCCTGGCAACCAAAAATTTTCTGGCAGGCTCTGGACGAACAATCTGTTCTTGGCACTACAAAAATAATGGCCAATGATGATTGGTGATGTAAACCTAACCCTTCGATCGGAGGGGACAAACACAGGATTGTTTTGCACGATCTTCCAATAGCCTGCACTATATCGCTCGATGATCAAAATTAAAAAGAGCTGCTAAAAAGAAGACTTTGTTAGGCAACTTTTGAAAGAACAACAGCCAGGCACCCAACCGGCATAGACGCAAACTGTATTATCAAGGCACGCAAGCGTTTGTCATTTCGATCACGTGGAGATACATTCCTCTTCTTTAAAAGTATAAGTGTAATTTCTTTTACGTAGGCAGGTGGGTAAATCTCCATTTTCCTAAAAAAAGCTTGTAGAACCCAAAAACAGATTTTCCTTACTACACATAACATCACTCATCTAACAATTAAAGGTCACGCAGCCAAAGGGACAACAATGTACTGACTGTACATTCTGAAATAATAAATAAATACTTATGTATCCATGTCTTTAGGATGACGTAATAAACAAAATAAAGTTCCAAATTCCAACACCGGGTATCGCCCATACCATCATACAACAGGAAAAAGAAAAAAAAAAGAAAAAAACAATTCAGATAAATACTTGACAAAAAGAACGCCATCGCAAAAATAAACAGGCACGGATTTCGAGCCATCATAAATGGATAAAGAATTAGAAACTATCACCAGGAGTTAGCAAGGAAAATCAACTCAAGGATTATATAAAAATGGGATACTAACTGTTCCTTCCAGAAACCAAAATTAACTTCCGGCGTCGACGCCGCATTACATGCCTTCCTGATATCTCTTGCTGCTACGCTAGGTCCGCAGAAATAGACACCAACGTTTGTCTTCAGAGTACCTTCTAATCCAATATAGCTTTGATCCATGATCCCATCCCTCATTGTGGCGAAAAGTTTCGGAAAGTCGGGACGCCCATATTGAGTACCGGTTCTAAGCTGGGTTAGCGGGTCGACTTCCATCCCAACACTGTTCAACACAATGTTCTGTGCGGTGTCGACATCAAGTCTTTGGGTGAGATATGTGTGGATACGCAAGAAGTCGGTGGAGTTGGCACCCCCTTGTCTCTCGAGCGAGGAAAGAAGCGTTTGGAACCACTCGAAAGAAGAGATATCACGACAGACCCAAATAAACTCAACACGACGGAGACGCATGTCAGAACCCCCAGGTGCGTTGCGTTTATGCCAGATGCTCTTCAAGATAGATGCCCAAGGAGTAACACCGATACCTGTACCGATGAGAACAGCAATCTCATTATCAAAGACATCCTCTGCAGGTGCACCGTATGGTCCATCAATTCTAAGGGTTGGCATCTGGGCTCCATTCTGACAGGCAATTTCGTATTGCCCCATAGGATCTAAATGTTCGAATCCTTTTGCATCTGCTCCAGCGCCAAGCATGTCTCCAAGAGTCTTGGTGAAATCACCAACTTGTCTGATGTGAACTGAAATATAGGGGTCTGATGGACACGAGGTGATCGTAAACGGGTGCCATTGGTACTTTGAGATGGCTGGGACGTTGAGGAAAAGATATTGGCCGGATTTGTACTTCATTGAAGACTTTTTGAATTGAAGCTCCATAGCACCTAAACAAAAATTTATTAGTATTCTTGATACTGTAGAGAGCGAAATTTGTTAACGTACCGTACGGGTGTTTAACCACTTTAGTGATTTCAGTCTGTTTTCTGGCCCGGATTTCCCTCCACACACGCTCAAAGAAATAGATGCCAAAAGTCCAAAGGGTAAATCGCCAGCTTTGATATCCAATGCAATGCTTCCAGAAGATGTCACCATCGAAGGGGGAGAATGGCTCAGCAGTGTCACGTACGAAACACCCAACAGCGTGTGTATAAAGGGCAAGGATGAAGATAAGAGCAAGATGGTGGGTATACCAAAATGCCTCAAAGCACTGCTGGCGAATCTTGTGATGGGCTGTGGTGTACATAAGAAGCATACAGAAAAGCATGACATGACCAGTGATGCCACCAGCTTGGGTGTAGTGAATCTTGATGGCGGTGGTAGGTCGAATTTGTGATTTTTCAACGTTAAAGAAGCTAGAGACCTTTAGTTCGTTTTCTTAAGAGATATGGGTGGGGGTTTACAGACTTGACGTAATGAGCTGTGGTGTGGATGATTGTGAATAAAAGCATGGTGTACGCAGTCTGCCTGTGAAACCACCGACTTTCGTCCAAAGGCAGCCACTTAATCTGCGGTCTAATAACTCTGAGGATATTTCTGCACATTGGCAATAAAATCAATCCTCCATCATATGAAAGTGCTAATCCTGCACCTCGGGACATCCAAACAGAAAACGTGAGTGTATTAAGCCCCGCCAGCTTGGGATCAACAGCTTGTTTCCACCTATGTAGAGAACCTTTTGGTAAGTGTATATCATGGAATAATTGGACATTGCGACTTACCATCCAAAGGCGAAAAGGCCCCAATGCGAACCCCACCAAAATATCCAAAATAATAACCTCCTCCCGGTGAGCTCTCTTTTTACCCACGACTCGGCTGCAGAAACTGCCATCTTATTTTTTATTTTTTATTTTTACTAGCGCTGAATAATTAAAGATATAGTTTAGCTTTAGTTCCTGTTGTAAAGGTCGACCCGCGACAAACACACGATTCGAAATGAATGTTGAGAGATAATTTGTGTTCAATTATGACAAAAGCAAAGGGTGGTTTAATGAAATATCTTTGAGTTCCTCTTGGTGAACCTCGGGGAAGAGAAGAGTAAAGAGGAGTTGGATGAGAGGAAGGGAGAGGCGAAGGTGGTATCAGAGGCCAATAAGGTAAGGTAGAAAGATAGTGGAAAGCTAGACGGATATCAAGGAGAAGGGATTTTGAAGGGGTCCTACCAGGAGTAATATGCGACTTGGTTCCAGGAGTTGTTGTTTAAAGATGTTCCCCGTCGACGTCAGGGAGCTTAAGTTTCTTGGACCAGCCTTGACCCGATGAAGGGGGTTGACACAGTCAACCGTTTGCTAGATTGCGAGGAGGCGGTTTTAAAGATTGCAAATCACCCAAGCACGGGGTAGATGCTGCGACTTAAGTTTGTGAATAAGAAGGAAAGATGTCGAAAGCTGTAACGATCTCCTTAATCCGCAGAGAATTTTCGATTGTCGGGGCTGCCAGATACTAGGTTCCTGGCACAATGGTATCCGGGTCAGAGGGGCCCGGGGATCAGGAGTACTTGTATGAGTAAGTAGGAGCCCGAGTCTACGAGTGATTCAGGGACGTCAAGAAAAAAAAATATTGAAGCGTAGGCACGTCACACGGAGTTAGGGCTCCCTCTCACAATTGTTGGTGCAGCAGGTGGGGGCAATGTGGCATCGTGCACTCTCGGTAGAGACTGCAGCTGGGAGGGGGCAATCGCATCATGATATTGTCGCCGTCGAGAATATTGGGACACCAGGGCCAACAGAGTCGTTGAAGCGCTACCAGATTTTGCAGGGGAATGAGTGGACAGAACTTGTGTGAGGGGAGGCACAGTTATCAAAAACGCTTCCACTTTTGGGTATTTGGAAAAGCCATATTAGTTGCTACTAAGAAAAGGTTGATCGTATGTGGGAGGTTCGCGTGGCTTGCAGCCTTGTTGTTGGCCAAAATGACCCAAATTTGGACTAAACCTCAATATTAGCCGGCCAGGGTCCCGTCGTACTAAAATCGGTTCCTTACAAGCGAATAGGCTAGCTGTAGGTACCGCTGCACCGCAACTTTACTTCATCGCTCATTCGTGTTCGTCCACACAGCGTCTTCTTCCCTGCTAGCTATCCATTCACCCCGATTTCCAACATCTTAACATCTTGGAGCTATTTGAGTCGTCCCATATTGACTCCCAAGCATACAGTAAGGAGGAAAAAAAAATCTCAGTCCACTGCAGCTAGCAAATCATCCCACATAACTCCATAACCGACCCCATCTATAACCCCCACTCCTGTTCTCTGTGATTTGTTATGAAAAACCCAACATTTGAACTTTCACTGATACGATGATAAGAAAGCGTCCGGGGGTTAGTGCATGATGGCATCACTCGGGATGGGGACAAACGATAATGACCTCGGGAATCTCATCGATTGAAAAGTCGCTGCTACTTCCTCATTGTGGGCATTGGCCAGCTGAGGGTAGGTACATGGTACATACAGACAGCACTCTACAGTGCTAAGACATTTAAGCGCCGTGAACATCATCAATCATGTTCAGTTCACGTGCCTGCAAGTAAGCACCCCTGGCAGCGACTGGGGGCCGAGATTTATGCAGACGGGGAGATGGCCTGTGGTTTCTCTGCTCCTAGATTCTGTTGAAGTTGGTACATAATAAAAAAAATCAATACACAGATTCATCTGTGGTAGGTAGCTTCATACCTGATCCTGATGGTACCATTTCCTCAAACAAAATTTCAAAACGTCGGTCTCACTATAATACACAGGTATAACGGTTGTTATGTACCCGTCAACAATATTGTCTAAGGTTGATTGCAACTTTTCTCATTCTAGAACCATGGTGGCTCGTTGCCCTGGCGCAAGCAGACGTACTTGCTGAAATGACGGGATATTGGGTCCAGATGTGTAGCGCCCAATGATAGTCCAGACCAATGCCGTTGGGTAAGCCTACTGTCTTGGGACTGTTGGCGGATCGAGAGATTCCATTGGGCTTTCATAGCTTGTATCGCCTTAGAGTAGAAGAAGGAACCAACATAGATGAGAAGCGAGATGCGTGGGGCGGACGAGCCAATCGCCCTATCTCGGATTTTGTCTGCCGAACCCGATCGGTTCGCTCACTGCTAGAATGCCAATGTCTCTTGAGGAGATATTCATCAAGCACTGACGAATAGGCGTCCCCGATGAGTGCGGGGTGATGAGGACCAAGAACCAACATTCCTTTCATTTTTTTTGAGTGGAGAAACTTAATGTATTACTATTCTGACAAGCAGATACTTTAGTTAAGGGCAGCCACCATCTCATACTTCTGTTATGCCAATCAACAGGGTTTATCGAGCGCTCTTCGTACCTGGCATAGTCGGATAATGGGAGGCGAGACCCTATGGCCTGTGATTGATGGAAGGCCTGCAGGGTGCAGTAACGCATTTACCACCTCAACCAACAAGAAGTCGTTACGCTACTATGCGGGAGATGGTGAGTGATTTACATATGCGAACCCATGTCCGTAGCCCAGTCCACAAAGTTAAGCGAGAGCGCCTATCCGGCATATTAACGCTGAAACCCATGTCGTTTTACTACAATAGTATCATACGCTGTTCCGTTTTAGGATCCCAGACCTGATTCTGCACGCTCGTCGCACATCGGGCTCCTAAACTTGGACCACTCAACCCCTGTAATTCATGGATTCATGTGCAAGTGACTTAAGGGTATGGCGCTATCGATGGTCTTTTTCTATTCCGGATCTCCCGCATGTCCTTTCCTTTCCTCCACTCCAAATTCTGAATTCACTGGCTGCGTTCTTGCCCATACCAACCACCAATTTCTAATCTCGTCAGCACCCCCGCCCGCTGCTGGCTAATTCTGTAAAGTGCTACTATCCCAAGGCCTCGGGTTACTACTGGTTATTGGCTTTTCTTTTCTTTTTAATCTTTCACTCTTATTTGTGCCACACCTCCGCCTCTATCCTTCATCTTTTATATAACCATCGATACATCCGAGTCTGTGACAGGTTCACTTCCCGGGACAAACGATCAACTACTCTCTGAGCCTTACTCATCCCTAAAACTCTTCTAGAAAAGATAAACAGCTTGCTGTTTCCACCTTGCTGCAAAAAGTAGTCTATTGATCAAGCTTCTCGAATAATTCTTCAATCTTCAATACGTGAAAATCGGATTAGCCAAAATGGGAAGACTCATCAAGAATCACCTCGCCCGTCTCATCATCCTCACTGCTGCTACCTACCAGATAGCCGCTGGGATTCATGGAATCTTCTGGCCTAAGATTTTTTGGGACATGTGGACAAAGTACGATTCCAAACTTTATCGAAAAGAAAATCCAATTTCTAACTGAATATCTAGAACTCTAGATGTGGCGGTTAAGCCTGCTCCAATTCTCCAAATCTTCAATATTCTATTCGGAATAATGGGGGTTTGCTGGGAATACCCACTACCGCTCATTATTCCCAACACTGCTTTCCACCGAAGTATCGCTGCTAGACTTGCACTATATCCTCTCTCCATCCTCGCCGCTGCTCTTCTCTACCAGGGAACAAACGCTGCGATTTACTACCTTGTTGGGCTTGCTATGTACTTTTGGGCTTACAGTGAAGGCGAGGTTTGTAACCCCATTTCTCGGAATAATAAAACGATCCAAATATTAACATACTCCAGACTGTTTGCATGCCATGGAAGCTTCCTGAGCGTGCTAGGCCCGGTGCCAACAAGGCGTAAATCATAAAATCCAACCTCTAGACGAGTATACCGGATATGTACCACCTTATTGTTTATTAAATTTTCGACCCCCTTCGAGTGGGGAAAAGTCCTATACCATTTTTCACCCAATACGATAACCTTACTGTAAATCGTTTATTCTTTTCGGCCATCTTAATTCCAGTGTGGCAACTTCCATTTCGACAAATCTCTCCTTTATTCAACATTTCGGCAAATTATTTTATCTCTTAGTTTTACTGGCGCATAGCGGTTGTTTCTTTTTCGATACCCAAATGGATGATTTCTTATACTATCTTTTTTATGGACATGGTTCCTGGTTTTTGGGTCGGTTTCTGGTGTTAGAGTTTTTGCGAGGGTTTGTTTATTAGTGTGCGTTATGAAATCGCAGGGCATGTACGAGGAAAGTTCATGTCGAGATATATTGTGGTGCTGAAGACCCACATTTCCTTTTCTTTGTATGGATGTTATAACACGGAACGTTTCGGCCCGACCATCAACTTCGGTGTGTGTTTCGCATCTTCCATAACGCTCACCGTCAACAATTTTCGGATACAGATCGATCGGGTTTAGAACGATTTTATTTTTCTTATATATATTTCCCGTTGTGGATTTTTTTTATTTTTGATAGGGAATAATACCCTTGACTGGGCTAACCTTTACACTCCTTTTTCATTTTTATTTTTTGAATTAGCTTTGTACCTATTATGTAGTTGGGTTGAGTGTTTTTTGGTTAGAGCTTCGAAAAGCTGGTTGGGATCGGGGTTAATGAGATCATTATCATAAATAATATCCTTGGTCAAAAGTTTGCTCTCAGATATCAAATTCCGAAACGTTAGTCCCGAAAGCCCACGGGAAGTCTAAAACCCACCTGCCAAAAATGAGTTCCAAAGCTTAACATCTCGGGATCTTGGTGTTTGAGGCTCCATCGGCAGGTTTTGAATTTCGAATGTCACAGCACGCAACTATTCTGACGTCGGAGTACTAGTATTGCGTAACCAAAACCTTATTCTCAACGGTAATTGCACTTTTGCCCCTCTTTCAAACTCAGGTACCGTGCGTGCCAACCGTACCAGCGTCTAGGATTTTAAAACTTGCCTCGCCTCAGCTGAGCCTCAAAGCATTGGCGACCGTTATCGTAATGAGACATTAACAAGTAACAATATGACTCCATCTTCAGGAGACATAAACTCCATTAATGCCTCCTCCTGAGTAAGTACTGGCATCTCCTGTCTTGATCGCGCCGAATGCTTGTTGGCGCTAGTGTTTGAATGCAGATATGGCGGTGTTGCACTACGTCTATTGGCCAGACGACAACCATACCAGCGTTCAGTTGGATCCCCCGTGTGGCGTCCCCCCTACGTAGAATAAACCCATATTTGTAACTACAGTACATGTAACCACGTACAGGCTACAGCTAAACGCTGGGCGTTGTAAGGCAAACGTCGTGCCTGAGCCTCGAGAAGTCAGGCAAGCTTAGTAAGGAGCGGCTAGCTGGTCACAACACAACTCAGGTGGTTTTGTATACGTTTGGCTCTTCTTTACTGGGTGTGTGTAGTCATCACGCCACTGATAATTAAATACTTCTTGGGATCACATTTGATCAGTCGAGAACTAGGCGCCTTGGTAAGGGTAGTGTTGTGTTGGCGGCAGGCGAGTGATAGGCCATGAACCCATGACCGAAAATATGATATACGTCTGGGATAGCATTGCTAAATATTGTTGGTTACATTATTTATTGTATACAACCTGCGGGCTTTCTGGGATCGCATGTCTAAGGTGGTAATTAACTGCGGTCTTCGAGTTAGCTTCATGAAAGAGTATACCCTTGATATTAGCTATTTGTACAATTGTTTCATGAATTCAATATAGTGGCCTGAGTGACGAGATACATACTTACAAGATAGAAGGTTTTTAAGAACCATGATATATGCCAATTTTCTCGTAAGGTATATGTATGAGATTTGCTTATAAAGCTGAAATATTTACAACAGCTGGACGAATCCCGAAATATCATATGAGGGACTTTTCTCAGTCTTAAGTTCACCCAAGCTGGTTAGTTTCCGAGAACCTCATTGATTGATTGACTTATATTTCATTACGTACTTCCGAGGGCATTATAATTATCTTAATGATGTTGGTTTATAGAAAGTACTAGTCGGGGACATGACCGTTATCGAATGTAGGTACTATGTGAACATGTAAATCACAATATATTGATAATAGATTTGCTTTGTACTACATCCCCACATGTCAAAAAACAATGAAATTCCCTTTAGGCTGCAGAAATATATATTCCAACGATAATATTAAACTTCTAGATCTTTATTAAGGGGGAACGCCGCCCAGAGGCCGGGTAATGATAATAATTCATGTGCACCAAAGCTAGGCATAATAATAGCGAGCGCGAGGCCCAGTAAGTTAGTTAGCGCTCGGCTGATTACTTTCTGCCTCCATGCGTGGCACAGTCGATCTGGGTCGCCCCACTATGGGGGACGCGGATGCTCATTACGGCTGGTTGCTGGTACCGGTGCAGAACGCAGAAGGTACAACGGCTTGTTTCATGCTTCCGCGGCCGTGGAGCATGGCATGGCATCACATGAGTCTAGCTGTGGAAGCTCGGAGTACGTTGAATATTATTAACGTTTCTATGAACTCACCAGTAGGGAAATAGCTGTATGTACATGTATGTACACGCAGCCGTTACCAACTACATGTATCCCATAGCACGTTTTTTTCTGACTCTACTCACGCGCGCACGAGTACCACGATTCCATCCCTCATCTTTCCGGAGTGTCGAGGGTTTGAATGGGCCATAGAGGAAATATGCGTGGAAAGTAAGTGAGCTCGGCCGATCATAATTATCCTTTATCATGACCCCGGGGTTTATAGATATGCTTCGTTATCAAAGAGAATGCAGCGGCCCGGTCTATGAATCGGAGTTTTTCTTCTCATTATGTGTCTCATTGGTCAAAATAATGCTCCGGGAACTGACAGATAACCTTGTGGCTGACACGGCATATATCATGGGGAATTCAGCAACGGGGCACGCGAACTTGAGATAACTAATGGACACGTGCCCGATACCAACGTTGCTCCAACTCTATTCAATTAACCCGGGCTTCGATTATGATTCAGTAAGCCTTCCCACTGTTATAAGAGGGCACCATAGAATTCATGATATGAGCAAACCTACATCCTGAGACCACATCGATCGGGATTTAGTGCAACTCGCTTTGGGCTTCATAGGACATATGATCTGCAATTATATAATATCATAGGCCTAGGTACAGTGTTTCCACAGATATTTCGTTGGTAAACCAGAGGCTTTCTCGTTTGTTACCAGCCAGAATCGTACAGTACAGTGGACTGGTAATTCACATGGCTTGGTGAACAAAGAAGCTTTAGCCATTGCCTTTCTGGAAGCTTTTGAACATTATTCACTGCCTCGAACCTTTTCTTTGAAAGAAATTGATGGCCGCAATTCAGTGACATTCCCGTACGGAGGAAATAGAACAACCCTTTTATTAAAGAGCTTGGTACAGTACAAACATTTACGTCCCATGTAGAGTAAAGTATCTGGGTGTAGGGGTAAGCCTTTGAATTTAGACCAATCAGTAACTTTCATTTACCAATTGAAAACCTCGGCGTACTCGTGCCAGATGTAAGGTATATATGCATACATGTATCCATAGAGAATATCGCACGAGTAAAACTAATTCCGTGAGTGGGCGAAAGTGAGTGCTAGACAGGATAATCACTCTTGTGTTACAATGCGCTGATTTCGGTTTATTGTGTATCTGAGGAAGAAAGCCGAATCTGCCCCAAGTAACTCAGCGTTCTAATCCCATATCACTTCAGCTGCAGTTTACGCATTTTTAAACTCATATTTGATAATAAATTGTTTTAAAGAAAGATTATACTTATACTCCAAGTGCATGTATTTATATCGATGTAATATGATAAGCTTATGGTTAAGTGGTTAATGTTTAGAACGTTTTGGCGAAACCCACATTTTCAAACCTTGAGCTCAACTCTTGAGCTCTTGGCGGCTATCCACACAAAAAACAAGTCGCCAAGAACTAAGTATTTAGACTCAGAAGTTGGTTGCCAAAACGGGGCGTGCCAGTTATGCTCGATATTCATGAAATATCACTCGATTATAGAAGTGCTCCTTGATTTAAAATTTAAAAGATGAAGCTGAGCTCGAGGAGAATTGAAAGAAGGATGAGATAGTAATAAATCAAAAGGAAGAATTTTCCAGCATACGTAACTGGAGCGAAAGTATATATGTATATATAAACTCGGCGAATTTTCTAAAGTTTAACAGCCGGTCCCTGTCTTTATCTCACAACACGAGTAGCCTACCACTTATTCTACCCTCGAGATATCGATACCGTATGGGGCTGGAACGAACGCCCCCGAGTGGAGTTTGGGTGACAACTGTCATGAACCTTCTAAGAACAAGCATTTCAGGTCCTTCGTTGCTTCACGGGCCATCCGTGTTTCTCGAAATATTGTAATTAAGCTTTTAGACACCTCACAATTGGATCATAGCTAACGGGACTTAGATATAATTTGGCGTACGTATCGTCCGTGTTTCGCGGATTCGGGCTGTACTGTCATCGCTTTGTCTGTTTCGCTACTTGCATGTGATTGACTTTTCAATAGCTTCACAAATGCCAAGGATATCTACTTGGGAGAAGCAGAGATAAACAAAGGTGCTCTAGATAGTTATGTATCATGAGAATCGAGGCACGAGTACTCAACTCATGCGCAGTTGTGCAGCTGCGCCTCGAGCACTGGTCTTGTTTGCCATATGTGCATGTCCCATATTTGTAAGCAAGTGGCGGGTGTCTGCCCTACCCTTGTATCACCAATGGATTTCGCCCTGCAGGCTTTCTTGCAGGACGTATCACCGATACACACAAATACACGAGTAACTGCGCCTCGATAGATTAACATGGTCGCTGCTTGCAAAGTGGGATTATGGGGTGAAAGCGAGTTCATTCTTAGAATTTATATGGAAGGCTGTAGAATAGTATTCGGACCAAGCAGCAGGTGTTTCTGGAGTTATAAAGCGTCATCTGGTCAGTTGCCTGCATACCAAGCCAGCTCTCCGACGTCAACCCCTCCACACCCCCGTATAAACCCTTCCCCTTCGAACACCGATCCTCCACGACCACGACCACCACCACCATCGTTATCACCACCATCACTACCGCCCACCTCGCCATCATCAAACAACCCTTTGAAAGTTAAAGCTTTCATAAGGTCCCAATATACCCAGGATAAGAAGCTTGTTTTCTTCCTCATCTACTTTCGCACCCCGCAACACCTTTGTTCTCGCTATATCGCCTCCTGGGCAACTTTTAATCAAAAATGTCTTCCAACGAAAATTCTTCCGAGAGGCCCTCCTCTCCTTCAGAAGCCCCCCCGCTGAACCCGTGACATTCTCCGTCAAATTGTCCAACGACAACAAGTTCCCGATATCCCTCCCTCCTAACACGTCGGTGCTAGACCTCAAGAAAAGGCTTGCCGAGCTTTCCGACGTTCCAGCCGATAGACAAAGACTTATCTATTCTGGCCGTGTAATGAAAGATGAAGAAACTATAGGAACTTACAAGATCCAATCTGGGCATACAGTTCACATGGTCAGGGGTGCTGCTTCCAATGCGCAGAGAGGTGCTGCTTCGGGTGGCTCAGCGAATGCAGAAGCAGCAAACAGACCGGGTGTACCGGTGAATCTTGCAGCGGGGACTGGAAACAACCCACTTGCGGGGTTGACGGGGGCGAGATATGCAGGCCATGTGCAGTTGCCAAGTGCAGAGATGTTTGGACCTGATGGAGGGGTGAGCGTCCTTCCGACCCTACTCGCCACTTAGAATCTATGCCGTTTTCTATGTTTTACAAAGCTAATATTTTATCAATCTAGATGGGCCCCCCACCCGACCCAGAGCAGCTTGCCCAGGCCATGAATAACCCTCAATTCGCATCAACAATGAACGAAATGCTTCGAAACCCCCAGCTTCTTGATTACATAATCGCATCCAACCCTATGCTTCAATCGCTTGGACCAGAGGCTCGCCGCCTTATGAATAGCGACATGTTCCGTCAAATGATGACCAACCCTGATGTCCTCCGACAAATGGGTCAGATGGGCGGTTCCCTTGGTGGTCGTGGTTTTGGTGGAATGGGTGGTGCGCCTGCGCCGTCCTTCCCGGAGCCAGGGAGAACAGATACAACCCCCGCTCCTGCCGGTCCGGAGGGGCCTACTACAAACACCAACCAACCTGCTGCCGGTCAACCCAATCCATTTGGAGCTGCTGGTGGAGCAAACCCCTTCGCTGCTTTATTTGGTGGACCTCCTCCTGCTAGTGGGGCAAACGCACAATCACCAGGTGCTGGTGGAGTTCCACCACATCCGTTCGGAATCAACCCAGCGTTGTTGGGTATGCTTGGCGGCATGAATCCTGCAGCAGGCGGTCAACAGGCTCCATTGTTTGATCCAGCTACAATGAATGCTTTGCTTGGTGCCATGGGACAAGGAGGCGCACCATATGTCGGTTCCCCGCCTCCACAGACCCCAGCAGATACCAGACCACCAGAAGAAAGATACGCAGAACAGCTGAGGCAGCTTAATGACATGGGTTTCTTTGATTTCGACAGGAACGTAGAGGCTCTTAGAAGGAGTGGGGGGAGTGTACAAGGCGCTATCAATCAATTGTTGGGTGGCTAGTTTAGTGGTTTGGCAATACGGGGTGGTTGATGTGTAAGGCGGAAATCTAAGCGTTTTTTCTTTCTTTTTTTCTTGAGCCCCCAATTTTCTCATTGGTTGCATAAAATTGCAAATGACATATCTATCCCCAGCTTTCCCCTTACAATGTGCATGCCGTTTTTTTGCCTTTCTGAGCAATAAAGGGTACTGTAAGCTAAGACGCATATAAATTCCAAACGTTCATGTAACCTCGCCACTGGCAATAAGATACGAAAATGCTTTTAATCCTTCAGCGATGTGAGCGATAATATATATAGTGCAAATAGTATGACTGGCAGCTTGACACCTCGAATCCCACCAGGTAATCACCGGAAATTAACGAAAAGCTTCTAGGTTTGTCTAAACACCCTTTTCTCACGCCCCGGGTTCTTTCAGCGCCGCTGTCCATCTTGCTGTAATATTGTGACTAATGTTTTGAAATGCTTAATAAAAAGGCTGGAGTATGACTAATATTGTTCAGGCGCCTTGTCTACAGATACGGCTTAGCGAAAAATATAAAAATTATATGCTACATACCCTGAGGGTAACGAATAATCCTCCTTTGTCTATTCTACTCGCTGGAAAGAGCTGCCATGTTGTCCAATGAATATCGAGAGCGGCAGGTTAGGTTGGTTCAAGTCGGGATCACTGGACTTATAATTGTAGGTTACTGTTAAAAGGTGGTATGTAGTTTGCAATTTATAGCCGTCGTAACCTGTTGAAATCTTCTTGGGCGGTTGTTAATTTATATGAGTGTAAGTAGAACTTTCGTGGAGATGGACCAACAGTGTTGAGCTCAACTAAGTCCATCATGCGTTGGGTCATCACTCCCCGCCCCAGTTCGAAGGCAGGGGCAGCTGGGGAAATCATAGCCCAATACCGAGAGACGCTTTGAGGGTGTAATAATTTAAGTATTTTGTCATGGAGAACAAGACCTATGAATTTTCTTTAAATGTAGTTTTCTTGGCCCCTCGCATATTGAGAGGTACATGCATGTAGGCCCTTTAGAGTCATAGTACTGCTGCTAGTGGCTTTGACCCTACATGTAATAGACCTATTAGCTTGGCGCGCACAAAGATATCGCCCGTGATCCCATGTCCCCTCCATAAAATCTCTCAGCTCCTGTTATTCCCTCTTCTCTCCCATCAGATACCTCCTATTCTTTCTTCGCTTCTTACGGCACGCGGTATCCACTCTTCCTCGTCCCCCAGCCCCGTCATTCGCCATTGACCACCAATATCCTCGCCCCCCATCCTTCCTTTTGGGAATGTAAGCTAACGAATAAGAGACATTAGAATCGAAAGCAACCTTAAGCATCACCTCACAAAAAGTTTGGGTGCTGTTCATCCCCTCAGTATAGAGCCCCTTTTTACCGGCGCTCCCTGCTGTCTTTGCAATTGCCTTATCGAGTCATAGGATCCCCTCAGCTGCCCCGGTTGGTTGACTGATGGCCGGATGAGCTCCCATTTATATAAGGTTAATACGGGAGGGAAAACAATGAAATCCAATTTTATCACCAGAGAAAAAGGTCAGCCTTCTTTAAGGGTGACATATCTTCCTAGCCTTTGCTTTGATTTAGGACAATCTCTAAACACTTCCTCGGCGGCTGCGCCAAGGGGGGCAGATTCGGGGCTACTTAACTCGACGAACAGCCGAGTGATATCTCATGAATCAGGCTGGACTAGCTGCTGTCGACATGACCCACCAAAACGGGAGGAGATGGTTTATAAATCTATTTAAGCAATTCTCAGATTTCTAAACAGCGTATCCTATGGCAAATTGTATGCAGGCCATGCTGTTCGAGCTTGCGGGGCTTTCAGGTGTTTTAAGAGGACGCTATATGGGGCGAGTTGGGCCTGGGGTTTCACATCCTCGAGTCCTTGACTATCATGTCGGCTTGACGACTACTCCCGGCTAGAAACCGTTGCTAAGGATCACTTAATGTCTATTGTTTCCATAGGTTCTACCAGATGGGTTTAGACACGAGTGATAAGTTATGATTACAGCAAAATCCTGACGATACCCCGTGTCAACACACAATCGAGTATACGTGCGGGTATAAGTCATAATACAGGCCAATTGTTATTGGAACCTTGTTCGGCCCTATATGCCTTTTCTTTGAACGGTTTCCATTAAGATGACACGGCTGTATCGATAATTTCGATCATTTATGACTCAGGGCTAAACCTAAAAGGGTTCGCATCATTCGGACATGGATTATCATTCGGATTTAGCTGCAGCTTCTTCCTAATCGGATAGATAGAGCAGCTACGGAATGGCAATTATATAGGCCATATAGATGGGAATTCCCCCGGCTCGAGACATATGCTTGAACGAGTAATTTATTACGGACAACCCCTAAACAACGAAAAGCGACTTTTAAATACATTTTATTACCAATAGTTACGGTATCAAATATAGTTTTTGATCTAAGAAAAGAGGGCTACAAAAGCCGAGAAATTAAGAAAGCCCCGGCCTAGACATCTATATGCAAAACAAAGCAAATATAAAGAAATAAAGAAATAGAGAGGCATAAAAGCCAACTATCATACTTTTCGTCGTCGTCATAGTCATGATTATTGCACAGCATTATTACTGGTGGCATCACTATAAAAACCAAAACAAACACAATAAGTCACCAAGTTAAGCCAAAATAAAAAGCACTAACGAAGAACGGATGAAAGCAGCAAAGGGAACAAAATGTCAACCGCACCCAGGCGAGATCCCAACTGGAGACGGTATCCTCACAGGTACCCCGCGTCCAGCAAGTATTGAATATCCTGGTAGTCTAGATCTGTTCTGCTCAAACTCGGGAGGAGCTATAGAGCGTGGGGTAAAGAATTCGTCGATATTTTGATTGACTACTGTAAGGACTGGCGAGGAAGGAGTAGCAGGGTGTGAGATTTGCAATGGGAGTTTCAGCGAGACGGAAGGGCTGGTATGAGTAGATGCTTGTACGGATATGGAAAGATCGAGTGTATAAGAGCGCGACATAAGACAAGATGTAAAGCTTGGAACAAGCTCATTACATTTCGGAGCAGTAATGGGGACTAGAACGGTTGTTTTATATGTTGTCGCTGGACCAGGTTCTAATGGTTGTTTAACCCATTTGGCACCCTCCATACACCTTGATGATAGTAGTAGTGATTCGCCATAATATCCTACTGACGGGTCTGCGTTTTTGGAGCTTGGTCCCGGAATATAACTAAGTTGGGATGTTGAATAGAAGGTCAACACCTTCAACTTTGCTGTCAAACTCCCTAGTTTTGGCGGCTCTAGCGCTTCATCTGCAGGGGTGAACCAGAGTGACACTGGCACCATAGTTGTCGCTGGACATAGTGAGTCTTTCGATAGCCGCAATGACCTAGGCTGCTCGGCCTCCACTGTCAAGCGTCCCATTTTCCCCTTGAAAAGTCCCTTTTTGATATCCTTCTCCGCACGCATCACATACTCGCCCGGGTGGTCTTCTATATGTACTGGCGGAAGCTCCTCCACGATTGGGAGGATCCGCACTCTCCGAAACGTATCTCCGAGTGAAACAGCTTTTCCGTCCGACTCCCGGCGGCGCACCAACTTGGCTTGGATGTAATAAGATACTAGAGTCATGTCCGGAAACAAATCATCAGCCAGGCACCCCTGGTCTGTTGCAAGAGAGGGGTCGCCAGCAGAAGGGGGTAGTTGGAGATGCGCATCTCGGACTGAGTCGTTTTTGAGCGTGTGTGTACAGGCCGTTGGGAGGAGGCGGTCGGGAATGACAAAGGTGAATGGGAGTGTATATTTTCTTCCCCTTTCTAAGATGCGGGGATGCGGTAGCAAGGTTTCATCCATGGGCTGGGTCAGCTTGAGAAACTGTGGGGTGATTTCTTGTTAAAAATGTCATTGACTATGGTTGATAGGTGGTGATGAACATACTGTGATTGTGGAAGAAGTTCGGCCCGATGTTGCGGGTATGGCCCCCATTCTATCCATCCATGTCCGTTGTTTCCCTGTACACCTGTCAGCTTCGCTTCACCTCACCCCCAACACGCTGTGGGGTAGAAGGGATGTTACCTTCAAATGTAATCTGGACATCATCGAACCGAATATCTGCTGTAGTTGCAATAATAGTCACCTCTCCCTTAATAGTGTCTAATGTCGAGTATGATTTCAACCCTCCATTATACTGGGAGGGTTCTTCGCCTTGGACAATTATAGTGATTTGTGGTTTGCCTACTTGCATTGCAGACCGCATGGAACTCACGACTGAGTTCCTAGTCGCTATGGAGGATGCGCTACTGAGCATCCTGAAAAGCAGGATTCGCTAAATTGATCGGGTTTCAGATGTAACTGTTGATCGACAAGTTGGAATGTGACTGGATAGGAATGTGCAGGCGTCTTTATATCGTACGATAACTATAGAAGGAACAAAGAACCCCAACGGGTGTGTTGCAACGAAGTATGTATAGAGGTCGCCAACTTAACGTCTGTTTTCTATATATTCAGGTAGAAAAAGAGCTCTTGATGCTGGATTATATGTTATTTTGAAAGCAATTGATGTGTGACGTATAGATAGGTATTGGCGTGGTATACGAGGAGATAAATTTGGGAGTTGATTGATATATAAACGCCGGGAATCGAGTAACGATACTCTGTTATCTGTTGATTTTCTTGGTCTTCTTAGGCTGGAACATTGTGGGCTTTATATTCAAAATACCAGTGCGTCGGATTCTCGTGGTGGATGGGTACAAATGACTGACTCACGCAATAGTAGCATCGGATTTCTCTCTTTCACTACTCTAGGAGAAACGATTATCTAAGATTTTCCACGCCTCGATGTAGGCTAGGACGATGTGCGTCATGCAGCTAGCTAACAGTAGGTACCAATGTCGGAAATGCAATGCCATCTTTTCTCTAACGTTTTCGACCCAGTACTGTGTCAGACCTAGAAGTGTGTCGCATGGCAACGGCACCAAAACCAGACACAAAGCCCCCAAAAAGAAAGAAGACCCCATAACACCATAATAGAGGATAATCCATCTGGAAACCATCCTAATCCGTGTGCTTTTAAATGGAATTCATTTGTTAAAAATCTGGCAGTAAATATCTCAAGAGATGGTGGAGATAGTTTTGGCAACAGAAATCCCCATACAAATTTGTATGGGATTGACACTCTTCTATGTCTGACACAGTACCCGGTCTAAAACGTTACATCTAGGCTCATTGTTAGACGTAGCTAGACTTTCCAGTTCACATGCGGCGCATAATCTCGATACTGGGCTTCCGTGTGCCTGCATCCGCCTCTACTAACCTGCCAATAACTTTATCAATGATTCAGTGCGTAGAATATAAGGCTTTTAGCAGAACATTTTCTTCAAACTCAAAAGGACTTCTCCCGTAGGCAAATCGTTTTAGGAAACATTCGAGAAGAAAGTTGAAGGAAAGGAGCAAGTACATGTACCTACATGTAAGCGGATTTTCCTGGGAAAGAATCCCAGTCAAATATTATTACTGTTACACAAGTCCACTACCAACGGTAGCCTTGTCAAGTGGAGGTTTAGCGAACCGGGACCTTGGCATCTAGCTCGGCTTGCCGAGATTCTGCACAATGACACCCTCCTTCAGCTGCACATGATGATTTCCGCGGGGTAGGACTCTAATTACAAATCTATTCCCTTCATAATTCTGTAGCACTCATATCAAATCGACAGGCACTAGCGGCTATTTGGATATTATCTATTGAGTTGTTTTTAAGGCTTTACATTCAAGAGCCACGGCCCCCACGTAAAGAGCGTCAAGGTTTCTGGTCCGGGTAAGTCCATCACGGATTATAAATCGAACAATCCGATCCTGGATTATTTTTCGAGATTGGGAATACGAAGATAGCGCCTTGGGTGCTCTCGGTAGTTTGACCTATTCCTAGAGGGCATGTGGTCGTTTTAATATGCAACCTGTAGGTGTAATCAACAATTGCAAGCCCCCGTGCTACGCACTCGGAGTTACTTTGTGGGGAAGATCGAGTGATTGGATGGTTGAACAGTTGTAAGAGAACTTTGTACAGAGAGGTATATGAGTCACCAGAGCCCAGGAAGTTTTGTTGATTATTATCGATACCAGTGGGTGGGATAGATCTCGTTTGAAGAGGAAATAATTTCCTTCCCCATAGACTAAATATGCCATGCTGCTCGATCTTTGGTTTATCTTGCACAAACATAATAGATATTGATGGCATAACAGATAGAGGCTTTTGGGTGACGTACTTTTTAAAAACACTTGTGTCTTCTCCATTCCCCCACTCTTGAGCACTTGAACACTCCCACAGTTACTACATGTAGTTGACCAGAAGTTAATTTCTGTACTGGTTTAAAGAAAATAACACTGTTGGTTGTCACAGTACTATAATAAGTACCCCTGGTTCCAGCTGCACCCTGTATACTCGAATTAGGTACATATACCGACCGGAATAGCCAAATGATCCACGATCCGACGTTGTTTCCAGTTTCAGGTGCTTGTTATGAGCTAGTATAGATCTGTAGCTGTACTTGCAACGAAGCTCGAAAATTTAGCTCTAGCTTTTCAACTAAATATGCAAGCCAATATTCACCCGGGCCGTTTGAACCTGGTAGACAAGCAAGACGACAGCACCCAACCAATTGTTTTCACCTAATAGTAACTCCTTCAGTAGGTAGTCGTAGCCTAGCGAGCGAACTAATAAGTGACCATGAAACCTTGGCATTATGGCTTTTCTCTCTCGCTGACCATAGAATATCACTCACCGCCCCACATACAAACTCCGGACTTGAAACGTTTTTTTGTTTTGTTTAATTCATTAATTGCATGGACTTGAAACGTCATAGCGAGTATGTCACCATACATGTGGTTGATTCAAGTTTCACCCCACAGAGCTACGGAGATGTCCGAGAGTGTTTTTGTATATCTAGCGTGCGGGGTAGTTAGTATACGAGGCTATACTGTTTGGGGAAATAGCCAGTGCTAAGCGATAGTTCTGTAGCGTTTAAACTGATGATATTGTAAACCGGATTCCCTTGACTTGATGGTTGATGATACCCTCAAGTCTTCGGAGAAGCAAGCCCTATTTATACATGTTGGAACCTATGCCAAGGCCCGCTTTCTAATACTAACTGACACATCGATAATAGAATAAGATAATGCCCCCCGAAGATAACCAGATATAAAAGCGCCCCCGCATAGTTCCGTCCTCCATTCTAATTCCGACACGTAACCATGAACCTTGCAATTGCCAGTCACCGGGCTGTACCATACTATTATCCTAGACCTACTTCCCTAAGTAGAACAGCCTACAGCCGTGAGCCTCGCTTCCTATTCCATTCCGGGTGAGGCACCCAATAGTAAGCGTGCCGTCATAATAGTATAACACTAGTGTGGTAACACCGCGTATTCCCACACTACCCGATACCTTCCTATGCTTGTCCTTTCGTTACCCGACCGTCCTTACATCACAACCCGTCACTCGTATTCCTCATTGTCCTAAGCCTCTTAGAACAGTGCTCCGTAGTTCCCGTAACACTACTCCCCCTTCCTAGACGTCGCCCTCGACCGTTAAAACCCTTCTATGATAAAAAACCCTGTGGGAAAAGTCATAGAGTAGGGAAAGGTATCGAGCTTAGTCTCGCCTGTTCCGTTGTCGTTTATGAGCCCGGTCATTATCGATCGCTGGGCCTCGACTTCGCGTATGGGGTCGTATGTTCGAGGTTGGCTGGAAATTCTCGTCTGCCGATGCCTCCTGTGGCTCGGGTGTTGCCAGTCGCTTTCGTGTATTTTGTCTTCTGGTGGGATCCGGGTCCTCACGATAGGGTCGCAGCAGCATCTCGTGAAAGACGTTGTGAACCTTCCATTCTACCGGAAGTTCGAGACGGTAAGCCCGATTGCCCACCACTGCTGAAACTGTAAATGGCCCTGTAAACTTGTCCGACCACTTGGAGTATCCTCCTAGGTTCCGAGTGTCCAGCAAGACTTTCTGATCGATAGTGAACCGCTGTACTGCCGGTCCTGGCTTTGACGCCATCCTGTCGAAGGTCTTCTGTAGCGTGTCTCTCGCTAACTCATGAGCCGTGATGATCTCATCCAAGTAGTTGTTCCCGTTGGCGTCTAATCGTTCGATCTCTGCGTCCATAGGCCAATCCGTTCGAGGGTGGAAGCCGTAATTGCAGTAGAACGGCGATTGCCCCGTCGACGTATGCTTCGCATTGTTGTAGGCGTATTCACAGATAGGTAACAGGTCCTTCCATTTCTTGCCTGTTCCTGCCGTATATGCCCGAATATAACCTTCCATGTGTTGGTTGGTCCGCTCTGTTTGGCCGTCGGTTTGGGGGTGGAATGAGGTGGAGAGTCTTCTACGAATCCCCAGTCTGTCCGTAATTGCCGCCCAGAATGCTGACACGAACTGCGTTCCTCTATCTGAGACGATGCTCCTAGGAAGTCCGTGGAAACGCCAGATGTCTTTGACGAATGCGTTGGCGGTTTGTTCCGCGTTGATTCCCGTCATTGGAATGAAGTGAGCCATCTTCGTAAAACGGTCCACGACTACCAATACGTTGCGGAATCCTGATTTCTCCTTAGGCATTTCTACTACGAAATCCATCGAGATATCAGTCCAAGGTGTGGTGGCTAACTCTAGGGGTTGAGGGAGTGACAAGTGTCTCCGACGTTGCTTGGCTCTCTGGCATACATCGCAAGTCTTGACGAAGTTGGCTACATCCGTGGACATTCCTGGCCACCAGTAGTTCCTATCAATCAACTCGAGGGTTTTATCCCTTCCTAGATGCCCCGCTACGGGTCGATCATGATGTTCCTCAATGACCTGCTTGACTGCGTAGCCCGGTACTACCCATCGACCATCGTGGGTGGGGTCATTCGAATCGGGACTCCATTCAGCGGCAGGTTCTACCTTTACGATAGCGGCCTCCGGTGATCCGAAGATCTCAAGGTTTGAGTCAGGGAGGTGTTCATCCGGAACCATCCTCCGAACCCATCGTCTTTCCTGTTCATACCAGCCCTGTAGTGGCTGAGGCAGCTCTACGCTCGGTATGTTGTACCACTGATCCAACTGATTCCATTCCTCTTCGGGGTTGCCAATCATTCGGACCCAGTTTCTACGCTGGTCCGTGATTTTCTGACAAACTGTTCTGCGCTGAGTAGCTGTTTTACGGGCTGCTCACGCATTACTCCCCCTTCCATTGCGAACTCCGGACGCCTCGTAAGTGCATCTGGCTTGCCGTTCTTTTCGCCTGGTCGGTAATGGATCTTGAAGCGAAAAGGTGCTATCTTCTCGGCCCATCTGGCTTGTCTTCTCGACAACTTCTTGGTCGTTGTGAAATACTGCAGGTTTTGGTGATCCGAATGTATCTGGATAGGGATGTCCGTCCCTTCCAGCCAATGTCTCCAAGTCAAGAGAGCAGAAACTATTGCGAGCATCTCCTTGTCGTAGATCTCATAGTTAATCTCTGCCTCGTTGAACTTGCGAGAGTGGTAAGCTACCGGATGTAGGATACCGTCCTCGAACATCTGAGAGAGTACTGCGGCCTCAGCCCAGTCACTCGCATCAGTTTCCACGATTGCTTCGCGGTGTTCGTCATAGTGTCGGAGTATTGGAGCAGACGTAAATCTCCTCTTGAGCTCGTCGAACGCATCTTGCTGTTCCCTGCCCATTTCCATACGGAACCTTTCTTCAGGAGATCGGTCATGGGTCTGCAAACCTCAGAGTATCGGTGGATGAACCGTCTTAGGAAATTGGCGAATCCGAGGAAGCACTGAAGTTCCTTGACTTTGGTTGGGGCTAACCAGCCTTCGATCGCCTGAACCTTCTTGGGTGATACTCGGTTCCCTTTTCCTGATAGTATGAATCCCAGGAATTCTACCTCCTGTTGATACCATTCCGTTTTCTCGAGGTTTCCGTATAGATGGTGTCGTCGCAGTCGCTCCAAAACTTCTCGTACAAGAGTCGTATGCTCTTCTCTAGTCTTTGAATACATTAAGATGTCATCCAGGTAGACTACTACGCCTTGATCTAGAAGATCCTTGAATATGGTATTGACCATGACCTGAAACGACGCAGGAGCATTGGTCAAGCCGAAAGGCATTACCCTATATTCGAAAAGGCCGTATTTTGTCCGGAAAGCGGTTTTCCATTCTTCGCCCTTAGCAATCCTAATCAGATTATAGCCATTTTTCAGGTCTATCTTCGTGAAGTAGAGTGCTCCTTTCGTTGCGTCGGCCAGCTCGTTCATGAGCGGCAGTGGATAACGGTTCTTGATTGTAATTCCATTCAAACCACGAAAGTCGACACATAACCGAAGGTACCATTAGCTTTCGGAACGAACAGGACGGGTGCCGCTGCTGGGCTGGTGGAGGGGACTACTTTGCCGGAGGGCAGATTTTCGTCCAAATATTCCCGGAGTGCCTTGTCTTCAGGTGGGGAGAGCGAATAGATCGGTCCCCACGGCGGCTGCTTTCCTTCCATAAGAGGAATGGTATGATCCCATTCAGAGTGGTCAGGTAGTCGAGCGGCTCCTTCCTTGGAGAACACGTCGGCGTATTCCTGAAACTCCACCGGTATAGCACTAACGAGAGCCTCGTTTACCGATGCTCTTGCCCAAAAGGGGTGTTGCTCGATCGTCATCTGCTTCTTGGGTGACGCCCTCAACAGTCTGATGACCAGCTCTTCTGGGTCTTGATCGTATATGTCCTCGACTGATACGAAGCATCCATTGACTATACAGTTGTTGCTATGGAAGCTAACACTGTTGCGTCCCCACTGGATGGTTGGTTGATGCTCTTGACCATCGATGTGGTATAACGAGGTCTTCTCCTGCGAACGAGCCAACCTCACAGGTGATAGCCCTGTCTAGATGGTTGCCGATGCGGAGGGTAAGGGGTTGAGTGATGTGGGTGCCGGAATTGGGCATAGGGGTACCATCGGCCTGTCTGATGATGAGAGGCTTTGGTCGAGGTTGAGTAGGTATTTTCGCACGGTGGATGCAGTCCCAGGACATGATCCAGTCCTCCGTGCCACTGTCCAAGAGTGCGTTGACTGTTGCGACATGTTTGGTACTAGTTGCGGGGTAATCCCAAGAGATCTCGATCTCGAGGCGGGTTTCTTGTGTGTTGGAAGACATATTTGTATTGTTGGTCTTATAAAGAGTTTGTATTGGTTCTAGGTGTGGTTTTTTCGATGGTTTTTCTTTATTGAGCGCGGGGTGAGGGGGTATATATAAAGAGTTCGAGTGTTTGATGAAGATCATGGTACGACACTTACGCACCAGGCGTTTCGGGGTGTAACCCCATCCTCAGAGTGTGTATAAAGAGAATTGAAATTCCGCGCGTATAAAAACAAATATAGAAAATCTCGTGGCCAACCTATAAAATAACCGTAATACATAAAACCCTTGTTTCCATAACCCAAAGTAGAAAGAAACCCGTAACGCAACATGAGATACCGAAAAAAGAAATACCCAATCAATTTTGATCCTCCAGAGTTGTAATCCTTGCCCTAAACGCCTCATTCTGGGGGCCCAATTTCCGCTTCTTTTCACCCTCCCTTCCGTGGTCCTTTCCTCCGGAGGATACCGTTTCCTCTTCAGGTCGGTTAACCTGACCTTACTCGTCGCCACGCAATCTTTCGCGAAGTGGTTATCTCTACCACAACGGAAACACTTTCCTTCCTTTTGCCACTTCTCTTTTCGTCTTTGGTGACACCTAAGTCATCCGAGGCCTTGGAGTTGTGTGCTGGCGCGGGGAAAGTTTTCCGAGGTGCGGGGTTGCGCGATTTTCGCCGTTCCGATTTTCTTCACGAGGTCTCACGACATCCTTGCCACGTAAGATTTCTTTCCGGGCTTTTACCTCGTGATCCTTACGTCCGACCTTCCTAACCCAGGCTAGCCATTCCGCGAAGTCCTCTGGTTCCTCGATCGCGTTCGAGAGGCGTTGTTCCAGCGAGGAGTTTATTCCTGTTAGGATCATGGATTTCATTACGATGGGTCCGACCTTCGCGTCCCATTCCAGATTCTGCATTTCATTGATGTAGTCATCGATCATGCCAGTTTGACGGAGCTTATCCATCTTTTGCTTGGCTTGCTCTTGACTAGTTCGATTGCCATATTGAATCCGTAATTCGTTTTTGAAATTTTCCCATGTCCCGATGCTGGGATCAACCGACAATCGTTCCACGAAGTTTCGCCAGAATTTTGCCGCACTCCCGGTAAGTTCCAGGGATGCCCACAGGATCTTGGTCTGGTCGTCCCACCGGACTTTCCTCTGGAGTTCGATTAAGACTTCCATTTGGTCGATCCAGTGCCGTACGTCTTCGTCGGCTTTTCCGGAGAAGGGAATTTTTGCCTGTTTTGGCGTATCACCCAGGGTGGCGCGAGGGGGGTGCATGAGGTCTACCTCTTGCTGCCTGTTACGGCGTCTTCGCTCCTCCCGTCTTCTCTGCCTCCGTTCGCGTGCTCGACGATCGTCCTCTGAATCGGAGGAGCTGGATGAGTCTGAGGGGGATGGGCCTCGTGGTCTTGCGCGGTTTCCGCCGTTGCCGTTATTACCATTGCCTCCCCTGCCTCCTTGTTCACTTTCCTGGCTTCTTGCCTCGGAGCGAGGGGGTACGGGGGGTTGGTTCCCGGATCCTTCCGGTCTTTTCCGGAATTGCTAGGGGGGTTCTGAGGGGGTTGGGGGGGTACTACGCCTCCGCCTCCTGAGCCTTCGGGGGCTGCTGCTGTCTATTGGCTGCTACCCGCATCTGCTCAATTATCTCCTCCAGGTTCTTTTTTGTTCCTGCGAATTGGTCTTCCATCGCAGCTTGTCTGTCCCGTTCCATCCTCTCGAGGGCAGCCATAACCTCCGCGGGTATCTGCACAGGGCCATCTTTCGGGAGTTGCTGGACAAAGTTGGTCAGCGCGTTTATGTGCTGATCCTGTCGTTCCTGCCTTTCTTGATGCGCCCTAGTCGCTTCGACGATCTGCCCGAGGACTTGACCGAGGTTGCTGGTAGCGGCGGTGGATTCCGCTCGTAGCTGGGCCATGACCTGGTTGAGCTGATTATCCCGCTCGGCTCTGTCCTCAGCGAACTTGGCGTGGAGGTCCTCGACGATCTTGTTGGTGTACTCCTGCTGCTGACGGGTGAGTTCCCTGAGGATGGGAATATCCCGCACGTGCATGCTGAGTTCTTCGATCCCGCGGCTGAGCTGCTGGACCACGGGGGCCCCTTGTCGCTGGACTTCTTGCCCAATAAGGTCGCCGAAAGGGTTTTCCACCCGCCGTTCCTCTACGTCCATGTTGGTATCCTCGTCGTCGTCCATTACCCGAGGCACCGAGGGCCTCTGAGTAGAGGATCTCTCTCTGATTGGGGTGACGTATGGGGAGAACTCCCGGTGGTCTACCTGCCGCCTCCTCGCCTGCCCATAGGATTCTTCCTGCCTCGTCGATGTGAAGAGGGAGCCTATCGGCACATCTCTCTCTTTTCTGTGGCGCCTCTTCGCTTGGGTCTCTAATATACCTCGATCTCTCAAGGCGATTGAACTCTCCATGTTGTAGTCTTCCTCCGACCGTTGCTGATGAGCCCTTGACATGGCTAAGTTGCTCGAGTTTGAGCTGTGGATGCCTTCTGCACCAGGGTTGAGCAATGAACCAGGGGGCTGGATGAGCAAGTCCGAACGACCGTTGCGCGAGAGTGATTTTGATTGGGAAGAGTTCCGGGTAGTTGAGGATTTCGGGGTCGTGTTCCTCGAAGGTAGCGGTGGTTCCTGCTTCTGCGAAGAAACCTGTGTAGTGGAGGTATCCGCAGTATAGATGTTCGGCGCTTCCTCTCCGAACGATGAAGGATGTAGCACAAAGGGAGTTGTTGATGGCTGCTGTTGCCACTCGGGGGTGCATATAGTACCTTGGTCTTTTCTAATAGACTAAGCGCTTATTCTTCTACTGAGAGCACGGTGACTATCCGCCACTAAGCAAAATACTCAGAGTATTGGTTTAAGCGAGTAGTTGTCTTATCGAGACTTTGGTAGTGTATGCGATAGGTAAAGAGTAAAGTTAGGGATAAGGTACAATATAGTGTTTGGGGAAATAGCCAGTGCTAAGCGATATTCTGTAGCGTTTAAACTGATGATATTGTAAACCGGATTCCCTTGACTTGATGGTTGATGATACCCTCAAGTCTTCGGAGAATCAAGCCCTATTTATACATGTTGGAACCTATGCCAAGGCCCGCTTTCTAATACTAACTGACACATCGATAATAGAATAAGATAATGCCCCCGAAGATAACCCAGATATAAAAGCGCCCCCGCATAGTTCCGTCCTCCATTCTAATTCCGACACGTAACCATGAACCTTGCAATTGCCAGTCACCGGGCTGTACCATACTATTATCCTAGACCTACTTCCCTAAGTAGAACAGCCTACAGCCGTGAGCCTCGCTTCCTATTCCATTCCGGGTGAGGCACCCAATAGTAAGCGTGCCGTCATAATAGTATAACACTAGTGTGGTAACACCGCGTATTCCCACACTACCCGATACCTTCCTATGCTTGTCCTTTCGTTACCCGACCGTCCTTACATCACAACCCGTCACTCGTATTCCTCATTGTCCTAAGCCTCTTAGAACAGTGCTCCGTAGTTCCCGTAACATATACATTCTACTCAAATTGAATTATTGGGCAAGCAGAGATGGGAACTACCACAACTGTTCGACTGGTGGTGGAGAAGGTGAATATATTAAGCTTGAGAGTGAATAGAATAATCTAACTATAAGGTCTAGTCCATAAAGTCAGTTGAGGACGGTCTCAGGTTGCGTTGGTATCGCTCAATATTGGCTCCCTCTCTGGCCCAGAAGTATGGGATTTTTGCGTGTTTCAAAGACCGCTTGATCTCTTGGTAAATACAGAGTATCAGTACTGGTGGTAATCTGGTAATAGACAAGTCCAAGGCCGTAACATTAGTATGAGTTTGGGCAGAACACAGTTATGTAGTCTGGAAAGGACAGACTCCTGGCCCGTGTCCCAGATCTACTCTACGGTCTACGTGTAGCTACACATAGGCCCGTTGTTCAAGAGGTGGATGTTTGTGATTAGGTTATGAGTCATCTCGGGAATGAAAAACAATAGATACATGTATTTGAGAAACCAAAAACGCCGGAAAAAGGAGAACCAGGCTTAGTAGACGACCCTTGAGTAAGCGAGCCAGAAAATTTGTAGGCCTTGGCAGTCCCGAGTGATGACTCATGAGTTAAGTTCAATCAACCGTATCGCATCGGTTCGATCGCGGCGTTTGCTTTCGACCAACATGAATACATGTACTGTGTAAAAAAGAGAGCGCATAGCCTCTTACCCATGACCAAATAGTACATAGCTTGCTACTCACCATGCTTGTTACGAGCCTAGAGAGCGCCTGGACTGCAATGCATGCGTGCTTTCTACCCGGCTGGTAGGAGAGCGTGTTATCGATACGTCAGTTTTTACGTTATGAACTCATCTCATATCCCGTATCCCAATATACATGTGCTCCCTCAATTCAAATTAATTCGCATGTACATGCAGGGGGCTGAGTGTCAGTATCAGGCTAGAGGTTTGTAGTATGTACTCCGGCATACGTATATACCTTCGGCCCGAGAACCGACGTCTCAGACGATTAACGGGTTTAGCCGTACTATAAACCTCAAAGGTACACGCGCGTGTGGATATTTGGAAGGGGGGAGGGGGGGGGGGGGGGGGGGGGACTATCCTATCTCTTTTAGATATATTAGACCTGTGGGGGTAATGGGGCGTAAAGTGATAGTGGAAGACGACGATAAAGGTACAGATATGATCATATGACTCAGTCTGGAGGGCTTCCCCTTCCAACTGTCCAAACCTCTCAAAATCAAAACACATTATCATCATCACCATCCAGGCCCTAGCTGCTCTCCTTTTATTACCCCAGACCAACTCTCTTCGAGCTTGCTCTACAGTTCAGGAGAGTACTCTAGATACAGTAAGGAAAACACTCTAAAATGTACGATGGACTCGTTTCAATTGTATTTCCCACAATCATACGTGGCTCCCGATAGAATACTATGAACCATTGAAAAATCTCTGCTAATTGGGAAAGAAACATTGTCTATTGCTTCGATCAAAGTACTATATAACCAATCGATTATGAAAGCTCATTTGCCCACGATACCAAGCTGCGGGTGCCGTCATCTTCGACTTATCCTTCACCCTCATTATAGGAGTAAATACTCCAGTAGCCGGGGCTTTAAGTGTTATTAGCTTCAGGAAACTACTTTACCAGTTCCATAGTAGCCGTTGGTGATGAATATGAAGTAGTGGGTATGGCAAAAACAGCAGTGAGGCAGTACTGCTTTCCATCGAACGGACATGCGTAAGAGAGATGGGAAATAAGATGCCACCGTTGGGATGTTTATACAAATGATTTCGAGTAAGGGATTATAGTGGACGTCATGCGAAAATTAATGTATACCTTATAAGCTAAGTCGGCTTGAGTTCGTTCCCTTGCTTTAGGGCTTATTTCTTTGAGGGGCTCTGATCGCATCTCGTAATTGCAAAAGCACACAAACTAAAACAAAAGCTTGATACCCTACATATCTTCACAATACCGACCACCTGGCGTCATACCAGATATGACTTCCGGGCCGAGGAGAATATATGGTTATGAGTGTGGTATGTATGAGTGGTGCATGTTTATCAAAGAATAGGTCTCCCATAAATCTCTACTTTTAGCAATATTGATAGACTAAGGGCAAACAACAATCTTGTCCTCAAAACACGAGTGAGATATTATGAATCAATAATTGTTACCAAACTCATTTTTGCATACATCGATAGCCACATACCGATTCACAGGGACCTAGATAGATATCCACACTAGAGTTGTCTAGAATGCCGGCCGTGGTAGCTTATTAGCTGTGATTAACTATTAGTCTGGCCCTAGACTTTGATGCACACTTAAAGAATAAAATACTGATATTGATATTGCTAGTCCATCTTATGTCTCATATGAGAATAGAAATACAAACTTCATTCGTTTTGAAGATTATCCTCCGCTTCTAATAGTTGATACCTCCCCGCGATACATGTAACTATAAAATCATATTTAATCCGAGAATAGGGCACAGAAAACTTGCGATGTAATAAAGGGTGTATGACCTTATTCTCGCAACATGAGTGAACACCGTGCCGAAGTGAGGTGGGGGAGAAACGCGCCTGGATAAGTAAACCACCAATAGAAGTAAAAAAAGAGAGCAAAGAAAACAAAGAAACAGAAAGAAAGCGCCAGCCAGTCAGGCCGTAAAGAAAGCAATCCGTGAAAATATGGAGGGAAATGCGGGTAGAAAGCCACTACCAATAACGCCAGTGTATGAAAACCAACTATGTAACTAAAATAAAAGTAAAGGTAGGAATAAGGTAAAATCGAACCAGTCCACTCCCATGATAGTCGCGGCCGGTACACCACAGAGTGAATGAGAAGACCACAATAAATACACAACTCCAGTAATTAAAAAGAAAGAGTAAGGAAAACCAGATCCCCGCTATGCTAATTTTGCGCTCATCAGCTGAAAACACAAAATAATAAAGGAAAAGAGAAGAAAGAAAAAAAAAATCAGAAACACCAAATCCGTTTTCCTTATTAAAAAAAAAAAAAAAACGAACAAACCATGTTTATTCATCGTCATCGTCTAGGCAGATCACCTCGACCTCCTTCTTACTGTTACCGCCACTGGCATTTGAGGAGTCCTCACTCTTCTCGTTAACGGCGTTTTCCTTTTCATGCTTGATTTCCCAACTCCCATCCTTCTTCACAACTATGTTTCTTGGGTCCTGGACTCCCATGTCGCCCCCCTTAATCGCATTTAAAACTTCGGCTAAAAATCCATCAATTACCAGCTCTCCCGGCCGTGCATCCCCGCGGCAAATAGGGCATTTCCAAGCATCGGAATTCGGTGGCTCCCATTCTCTGCGTCGCGGGCGACTATCCAGGAAGTTTTTGAAGTCGAAACATTCAAGGTGTGTACAGGACCGTCCCCGGACTGGGCTGTTCATGAGCGTGAAAGACAACGGACATGTAACAGCCAGGGAAAGGTGGTCGCTGTCAACAACCATAAGATCATCACCGTCTGCACTTTGGCCGATTAAACGTTTGGTAATAAGGGTCTTTGCGTCGGTAGAAGGAATGGTATAAAGAGAACTGGTAATATCATCTTCATGCTTACACTCATGAATCTCGACTGCCATGGCATACATGACACTTTTATCGGTTTTTCGAGGTGTCAAAACTACGATCTTCATCTCGTTATCGCCAGTTTTGATGAAGCTTGTAATGTCCGCCGGTAAATCCTTCCCCCAAGCCGGTTTTCTCCTTAATTCAACATGATGACCATTCACTTCAATGAAGGTATTAACTGGCCAATCCGTTTCTTGTGATACCCATTCCTGGTCTGGAGTCAGAGGAGTGTTTTTTGTCCATTTGATAGATCGTAGTCGATATATGAGTGAACCTGGAGAAACCATTGGTCGAGTCAGTCCATCCCCTGGTTTGGTCCCTGGCCTAGTTTTCGAAAGTCTTTTTTCAGTATCCTCGGTAATATTGAATGTGACTTTCTGGCATGATTTTTTGAAATTGATCGCAACCCCTGGAAAAGCAAAATCGCTTATGCTAATATAAAGCTTGGAACGTGGTGGTGTGCTTCCGTTCACTCGAGGGGGTTCAGCAAATCTCGGACTCATGAGATGGGATTGGAGCGCATTTTGAGGAAGCTGCGCGTAGGCTCGTACCGGCGTTGGTAATGGGATAACACCACGCGGGCTAGGTAGCGAATTTACCATGGTGGTTGGGGCCATGAACTCGGGTCGCTGCGAGGGAAATGTTTGTTGTATTGGCTGGGTAGTCAGACTTGTATCGTTAACTTGTCGCATGTGCGCAGAATTGAGTACGGCCATGTCAGAGAATTCTAGCGGATGACCTTGGACGTAGCTTTGTCGGCGCGCTGGAGAGTTTATAGTTTGTTGCGGCGCGGCGGCAACCTGCTGGGCTGGTGTTGAAGCTACACGTCTCTGACCCTGTCCCTGTAGCTGTGATTGATTATATTGCTGCTGCATTCCCGGGCTAGGCGGCACGCGATTGACCATCCCACTAGGCGTTTGATTTGCTGTTGGGGTAACTATCGGGGAATGCATGTGAGAGCTGGGCATGGTGAGCCAGCTTGGGGTGTATGTTGGCAGTGGAGAATTATTGACAGAGCCGACTTGAAAAGGTTGGCTTCTCGCTAATTGTTGAGCTCTTTGGGTGTCGATGCTCAAGGGCATAGAAGCACCATTGCCTCTAATAACGCTAGAATTTGATGGTCTTTGTCCTTGAGTTGCGATGCGCTGCAACGCTGAAACATGCGGCTGTCCATTCTCAGCCCTTACGACATTGGCAGCGTTGGTCTGTTCCGATTGAATGGCTCCGCCGGTCGCTGGTATCTGCGGATTACTCTGAGGAGTGTTGTAAATAGGAACGGGAGAGATTTGCGGTGAAGACTGATGGTTGATTGCCATCTGCCGATGTTGGAAATTGGCCAGTTGTGGTTGGTAGTTTGGCGCAGGGTTTTGTTGTCGTTGCTGTTGCTGCTGCTGTGGCTGCACAGTTTGTACTTGCAATCGCTGCAATCGCTGCTGTTCCTGTAGTTGCTGGCTCCGTTGCAGTTGTTGCATCTGGATATTTTGGCCCTGCAAAGCTTGCCGGTGCTCTTGCTCATTTGTGTGCTCTAATGTGCTTACTTGAGCGGCGTGAAGTAGTTTTTTCACTTGGTGCTGGAGGTGACGAACAACTGTATAACGGAATACTGGAGCCCTGGTATTCCAATCCCGTGCAAGGTCCTCATCAGTCGGAACTCTTCCTGCCTTGAAGTAACAGTCCCTCATTCTTCCTACGATCTAATGGTGTCAGCTGACTAAGCAATCGTGTAAGAGATGAGGATCAAGTAGTCGCATTAAGCTAGCAGGACCAACCTTATATCCATCTGTCAGGAAATTCCTGACTTCCTCCAAGAAACTCGGAAAGAAGGTCAGTCGTTGTTTTGCATCCGCAATTGGCACCGGAAATGCCGCAAGGTATGTTAGGTTTCTTCCGCACAGCCGTTGATTGTCTTCAAGAAGCTCATTTAGCACCTGGAACCCGGGCAACGAAGCAGATATCCCAGTTTCTTTGAATAAAGTGTTTTGATCCTCGGCGTTTGATGTCAGAGCATATACCTGACTCATAATAGCAAAAAACCAATCTTCTTTGTTTATTGCTTCACGGAGAACCTTGAATCTAAAACATTCCACGGCGTTGAATAGTCGTAGGCCAACCCCACCCTCTGTTTGAATGAAATGATTGATTTGAGGAAGAAAAGCCCTTAAGGCCGTTTGAGAGGCCTGTGCTGGGTGCTGCTGTTGTAGTACCTGCTGAGGTCTTTGAATCTGCTGTTGCTGTTGTAATTGCTGCTGTTGTTGTAATTGTTGTTGCTGCTGCTGCTGTTTTAATTGTTGCTGCTGATGCTCCCGCCGAAGTTGTAGTTGTAGCTGCTTTTGATGCTGCTGGTGCTGCTGCAGCTGTTGCAGTTGTTGCAGTTGTTGCTGCTGCTGTAGCTGTGGGCGCTGCGAGTGGAACTGAGGGGAAGTTGGGCCCTGTGCTCGAAGTTGCGATGACAACGCCAAAGGGCTCCACGAATTGAGATCTGATATAGTGTTCGGCAAAGGGATACCCAACATTGGAGGCTGAGTCAAGGGCGACGAGGTTGTGGGCGGAAGTGACGTCGAATAATGCAGAGGCGCTGAGAAGGATTGCGACGATGGCGCTATGGAGGATGCATTTGAAGGGATTACTAGAGTCCTATTGGGTGGTATAATCGGAGACTGGGAACTTCGCTGGTTAAAAACAGGTGAAATTTGTTGACCATCTACCACAGGACTCTGTACACGACTATTCAAACCAGTCCCTGAACCTTGCTCGCCTGACCGAGGGATTTGAGTCGGTGGCAAAACTGCATTTCCCTCGGAGATTGGTAACATTGATGTTTGCTTCCGTCGTTTGGCATTTTCGGTATGATCTTCTGTGGTTTCGAATACCCTTTTTGATGACCCCCGGGGTAATCTATGATTTTCTGGGTTACTCATCGTTTGTATATCCTTCTCCCCAGTGATGCTGGACGAAAGCTCTGTTTGTGTTTCTCTTCGGGTACCAACAGCTATCACATGTTGTCCATCCTCTACTCTTCCATGCCTCTGATCTTGCTCACTGTCATACACCCTATCGGTTGGTGAGCCGATTGGTGTGTCTTGAGCCGCTGCCGATGTTACCCCCTCCTCCCCTTCTTCATCCCGCCTATCTATAGCTGATGGACTATCACTAGGCGCCGGTGAGGGTAGTACTGCCTCCATATTTGCACTAGGTAATCTCTGTGTTCGAGTAGGTGGTAAACCGAAACCTCGCGAGTCCGGGGATAAGGAGCTCGGGGGCGACTTTCCCGGTCCGACGGTAGCGAGTAGTGGTATTCCTTGGTTCTGGTCGTCAATGGTTATGATATTAGTAGTATTTCGTCCTGCGGTTGTAGATTGTGAAGGCATTCTGTTCAGTGGCGTTGTCCTTCTCTTGATGGGGTTTATCTGTGATCGAATTGTAGTTCGGACGGGTTCCCCGCCAGGTGTCGGAGTAGCATTGTGATTCCACATCCACGATCTTTGCTTGCCACCGACGAATGCATGAAGCGTGTTGTTGACCTTGTTCATCTCAGAACTGGACATACGTGGTTGAGGCGAAACGTCAGTTACCAGCAACTAGCGTAGCGTCAAGCGCGTCGAATGCAGAGAAATGTGTAGCAGACAAAGGGTTGCGTTTTTCGCGCGGAAAGTGTATGAGATATAGACAGATTCAGGGAGAACGTAATCACTCACGCTGCAAATGCTGTTGCATCTGATTTATCGACTGGTTCCTTCCTGGTTCTTTTGCCAGGGCCTCTTCCTCCACCTCCACCTCCACCTCCAATACCACTTTGACCCCCTCCACCAGCACTCACTCCCGCTGTAGCCTCAACCCCAACACTCGCATTGTTGGTAGATGCGATACTTGCTCCATTCGCGATCATTCTTGAGCAATTCTCTCCTCCTTTCCTTGTTCTTTGTTTCTTTCTTTATAACACAATTGCCAATTCGCTCTCTCGATCGATCAGCAGTTGATTACACAGCAAAAAGAACGAGGGCAGGCGGCTCGCTTATTATGGTATTCCTTATGTTCGACAATATCAGAATTGTCAGACCCAAATCCTCGGATTGACGTGGCGGCCAAAGATGGGTATGTGAACCCTCGAGGTGATGTTAGCAACCGATGGAGCGGGGACCAATCGCAGAGCAGAGCGTGGTTGAAAGCGCAGTTGATCTTTCTCGATGTGTTTATACCCAACTGGTGTCGTAAGTACGGTACTGTAGTACCATGTGGGTATCAGTTCTTCCTGTCATAATCAGAGTTGTGTTTGCTTTCTGTTTCTCAGAAAAACTTACCCCTGTTGTCCTTTTCTTTTTCACTTATCCTCTATTCCTGGTTTACACTTGCCACCCTTGCTATCTGCTAGGAAGTAGATGCTTCTGGATGTGTCTCTGGCTGTCTTGGCAGCCCCAATATGGGGGGTTATACAGTCCCAGATGAAGAATCTACTCAAGATTACTTGCCTGAAGTAAAATGTTTGTGTGTGCATAAGAGGACTATTCTTATATGCTTTATGGAAGCAAGGGGTCCAGAAAACAAGAAGGAGGAGACAAATTACATGTGGGCACTTCAGTATTTAAGTACAACTGAGTTGCAGTCACATGAGACATCCATTTTAGGGTGCCACAGCAGCAAATTGCGTTCTACAGTGGTAAATTGACGCGAATCCTGGCCTGTTATGGACTCGCTTACGTTAACTGTATGGGAGTTTGTGACTGTCATAATTCGCTCTCCCGTGCTCCTGCCGCCTGCCATTGCAGATTTATCCGTGGCTGAAGTTGATGCTGTGGTCTCTAGTTTTGATACAGCGAGAATAAGGTCAAACATGTCTCCTCACTTATGCCTATCTCCAGCATTTGACCAACCCTCCCTCTGCTACCAAAAGCCCGAGCTATTGGTGAAGTGTTCCATAATAGACCTACTACCAGTTAATTAAAGGTTTTTTTTTTTTTGCTAAAACCTCGAATTTGAGGCTCGATTAGGAAGATCTATCGCGTGGAATAATGCTATTTTGCTGTTCTCGGGACCTAGGAAGCACAATCCGTAGAATAATGCAAATTATGCTAAAATTGAACTAATGACGAACCCAATCGTTTTGTAATTTGTAAAATCAGACGACTTTAGCATTTGTGAAATGAACTCGAGTTCTTCTTACCCACTGTTCACAACACAGGGGGATTCCTGCCGTAAGTTCCCTCTATCTTTAAGGTCTGAAACCACATGCTGCAGTATTCTCAAAAGGATAAATATGCATACAACAAAGGGAAATGAGCACCAAGTTCTACTTGACAAGAGCTTCGGCAAGTATTCATGTCAAGTTTTCGCCGATATTTCAGGACACTTTGTGCTTTACCCTTGAGTTGAGTGATTGTAGTGCGCCAGGGTAAATGCTTAGTGACTAAGAAGACCACCTCCTGTGGGTGTCATCTGAGTATTGAGTAAATTTAAGTCTGTGATGGGCTCATATATGGAAGTATTGAATGCGTAGTAAAGGCAGAATCTGTACGGCATGCTTGGTTGCCCATTTTTATAGGAGAAGTATTTGTGACGTTGCTGTGCTGCTGTGTATCTTAATGTTGCTTTTCGCTCTGTGTTGGCCAAAGGGTAGATCAGACATGTACAGTTGTCCGAATGGTGCAGACAGCGCGTGTTTCCGCTAGCTTTGCCTGTTGAAGCCTTTGAAAGATTTGTTGTCAGGGAGATAGGAAAGCCACCGCTGGAGGTGAAGAGCGGGAGGGATCGTTGTAAAGAAGTGAGGAATCTTAGTACGTTTATACCGGGTGCTTTCTTGCCAAGGTTTGCTGTGTTATGCATAACTGACCGCATAATTTATTGAACTTGTGAAGGGCGCAATGATGCCCCCCACAGGTATTTGAGGGTCGTCGAACGAACAGCAATCACACCCGAAATCGAGTTCTCATGAGTCGCCTCCCCACATGCACTGGCTGTTTCTAAGTACGTGTAGTCAGCTCTGCATCAGTACTAAAGTACCTACACAGAGTACTCGTGTTTTCACAGCGTTTGTGAACACAACCAGCATTACATACACACAAAAAATAGCCAAGACAACCTTTTTGTATGGCATGCAATAGCGGTGGTGTTCACAAACGCTATGAATAGACGAGTATAAAGTGATCTATTTTCGGAATTGAAATTTGGCTGTCAGATCGTGGAGTTTAAAAGATCCCTCGTGACAAGCCGGTCCCCCCGTGGGTGTAAAACGTCTTTTACCAGGTACTCAAGATGTCAACCAGTCAAAGAAATTAGACGTTGTGTCTGTACGGCAGCAAGCAATAAAAGTCGGTAGATCAGGGGATGTATACGTAGGAGTAGGTGTCCTTACTCTATGTATGAGTTCCCGCCCCTGTTCTTCCCCTGACCCTGTTACTGAAAGCAGTGGAGATGATTTGGCAAGTCGGGCATCAGTCCGTCATGCGTTGGATTTGACTGGTGAGTATCTGTTCACACACAAAACGTTTGGATGAAGTGAGGTGGGGGAAGGAACACTTTGTGCAACTTGCAGCGGGACAAGGGGATTTGCTCCGCCATCATTATGTAGGTTGGCCCGGGCGTTGCTGCTGCGTACTCGCGCTGTAGCACAGGCTATTATTCCCATCATCTCTCGACCTGCCTCGGAAGGATCCCCAACAGCGTCACCAAAGAAAGAGAAGAAAAAGAAAGTCAGCAAGGTGGGTTTTTGATAAGGAAGAGTGAAGTGGGGAATGTGTGTGAAGGCGACAGGAGGCTCTACTCTACATACATTCTGCGATTACTCTTAAATTGCTATTACTGCATTACCACGAGCTCGACAACTTACTGCTTCTCCAACTCCTTTCATCTATTCCTCCCTGCCCTCTCTTCCCCCGCCTTGAGTTCCCGGTACCCTTCTCCGTACTCAAAAGTACATATAGGGCAAACTCAAGAGCCCCACAGCTAACACGCAGGATTCACGCCAACAGTTCTCGCCCATACAACGTCGAATCTGGCCAGGTGTCCACACTCCCGCTTGACGGGTTTGCTTCCCTAACCCACCCTCTTCTCCTCCAACCTTCCACACCCCCATCCGGTAGCCTCGAATAGGCTCGTAAGCTACGCGTTAGGGGTAGGTAGGCATACTACAAGCGGGTGGAGTACGTTGGGTTCTCTGGGGAAAGACCGAAGTGCGAGGCGGCGACATGGCTGAAGCCAGGAGCGATGCGGTGACTGGAGATGGATCCACGACTAATGGACAATATCACATACCGCTCGCCGTTCCGCCACCACCAGTACCGGGCATATCAGTTTTACTGCAGGTGCTGCACAATTTTGAAGCTCGCACTCCCGACGAACTTACGTTGCGCAAGGGAGAACATATAGAGCTGTTGCAAAAGGACGGTAGGAATTGACCGGCTCCTCCGCGTCTCTTCATAACTCTTCAACCGCTGACCATTGCAACAAAGACGAATTCGGAGATGGGTGGTATATGGTGAGTCCGCCAGATTCTTTGTTACTTTACACTTTTTCTTAGACCCTCGCTTCCCCACCTTGCCCCTGACCGTCACTGCCTTTGGCACTGGAGGAAAAGGAACCTAAGAAGATGCCCACCTTGCTGCTGGGGATTTGTTGGTTCCTTATCGCGCGTGCATTGCATTGCCGACTGCGTTGTACCTATGCAAGACGCGCGAACCATACTCTACAGGGAGATAGTCCACCAACCAGCAGCCTGGATTCCTCCCGACAATTGCTTTCGTGACAAGGGAGCTCCGATCTTGATGGAAATCACTCGCTAATACCTGATTTCGGGGACAGGGCCGCTCACTTGCAAAAAACGAAATTGGGCTTTTTCCTCAAGGTGAGCATTTCATTCTTGGGTGGAGATATATGTTGCGGGGTTATGCGTTGTGAATTGTTTCTGCGATATCTACTCCACAATGCAATCTCACGGGGATAACCGGAAATCATCACGCGTGGCATGTGGTCTGTGTGGAATTGTTATGCTAAGTGTGACTTGCGTTCTTAAGTGTACACCACCCCAGTGACTACGACCATGTTCCAGTCTTCATCGAAGAATACACAGTCATCTGTCGCCCCTTCATCGGCAGGTCCAAGTTCGATTTCCACCGCCACAACAACCCCAATTGCGGCTCAAACCTCGTCAACATACACTCCTGACCCCCCTCGCCCGTCTTCGCCCGCAGATTCCCACATCTCATCCTCGGACATCGATGAGCCGCATGATCAGACAGAACCTTTAGCTGTCGAGAAAGTTGCAACGGGGAGTAACACACCGACTGCTAGCACGCCGGGAGGAAGATTGATTCCTGCAGCAATTAATACAGAAGATAAACAAATATACCCCCAGGGCGTGCGAAGTCCTGTTGTTGAAGACACTCTCAGTGATATTGATGAAGCTATAACCGAGATCTCGAACTCACGTCAGCGTCGAGCTAGCAGGATTAGTAACAGGCGTCATACATCGATGCAATCAACTGTTCCTACTCGAGCTCTTTCTCCTGCGGAAGAGGTCATCGAAGATTCGTCATCAGAATATTCAAGGCAAGACAATATAGAATCAAACTCAAACTCGGAATTCGAGGACGACGAGGAAGAGGACGAGGCCGGCGATCACGTATATCGAAACGAAGATCTTACTAACCACGAATACATCTATTCTGAGGCAGAAATCGGAACTTGGACCCCTTACCAGGTTTCCCAATATCTTCAAAGCAGAAATATCCCGTCAGCGACTTGTCAAAAGTTTGAGGAGGAGGAAGTCACTGGCACAACGCTGTTGCAGCTAGAAATGTCCCACTTAAAGGAGTTGGAGATTGGCAGTTTTGGCAAAAGATTTGAGGTATGGAAAGAGATCGAGAACTTGGTTAAAAAGGCAAAAACAGTTGTTCCGGCAGTAGTAAGGCGCAGTGGTAGCGACGCGAGGATGTCGACATCAAGCTACAACAGCAAAGAAAGTGCTCGTCAAAGGAGCAGCACGGTTACTGGCGGAACGGTATTGCCGCGAATTCAAAGTCAGCATAACCGAGTCTCTTCGCGCCAACAACATCGTATTAACGTTCATGATGCCAACCAATTAGATGTCAATGTGCTTGGACATGGGCCTCTCCACACTCCAATGACCGCAACAAATTCGACTACTCCTTCTGCGCCACCACCTTACGCAGGTGTTTTTGAGGCTCCCCGGTCCCCTCCAATCTCCCCACAGCGAAATGCAGATACGGCTGGGCATTATCGTCGGTCGAGTGGTAATAGACGTCTCTCTAGCCAGGAACTGCCAGCTACTGCTCTTAACGCGGCTTTGTCAGCGAGTGCTGCCGTACTTACAGCTGGGGGGAATGATGGAGTCTCGCACCAACGAGGTGGATCATTCGATAGGAATTGGTCGATTCCATCGTTCGGAGGAGGACTCAAGTCAAGTGGTGGGACAAAAGCGCCAGAGAATGGGCATAAATCGAGTAACAGTATTGGTACTGGAGATTCAGTTTTAACTGCAGATAGTGGGTTCTCGGGATCCCAAACCCATGCCCCCAAAGTGACAGAACGTAGCTACTTTTCAAGCGGAGAATCCACCCCCAGAGAGCGTAAAGTCTTGCAAAAGAAGAATGGGGGTAATCATGCCAGAAAAGGTAGCTACATCGAAGAACAAAGGCTGAGAAGTGCTACAGCTCACAGCCGTCAATCGAGAATCGGGAGCGCAGGCTCATCGGTCGAAACATCGCGAAAACCTTCGCCAATCGTTACGGCGGCCCAAGCTTACCATGCTCGTGGAAGTAGCAAAGATAAGAAACGGATGAGTTCATTTAGTGGAGCTCCTGAAGGATTCCCATACGATGCTCCAAGGCTTTCACCATCCCCGTCGAATAAGATAATCAGTCCCCCAAAGAGGAATGCTGATGAATCAACCATCGGCTTTGCGTTATCACCCAGCACACCACCACCTTTACCAAATTCTCGCTCATTATCCGAGCAACTAACTCCTCAAGGTGAATCTGGTGGTCGTAGTTTCAATTCGCTGGACGGTTCAACTCCTTCTATTAGCGCAACAATAGCCTCAGACCCACTGCGTATTGTTACACCTGGTACTCCCGAAAAACCACCAAAGGTATCATCATCCGCGGGCCGTCGTATCCGTGGCGTTTCGTCGGGAACTGCCCTCCGTACAAAGTCAAAAAAGCATAGTACTAGTGCTTGGGAGAAAGGCCTTCGTGAAGTAACTCCTCGAGAGGCGGCGGAAACGGCTGACTACAGCGGCTGGATGAAAAAGCGTGGGTCCAGTGGAATTGGTGTTTGGAAGTCTAGATTTTTTGTGTTGCAGGGTCGTAGATTGTCTTATTTCTATTCAGAGCGTGATACTAAGGAAAGGGGATTGATTGACATTACATCCCATAGAGTACTCCCGGCGACGGAAGACAGGCTTGTCTCTTTGCATGCATCCTTTGCTGCAGCAACAAGCCCAAGTGCAAGTCCTGCTATTCCAGCCTCCGGATCCCCGCAAACATCAACTACAGATACTGGTGCACAGAAATCGCCAACATCACCATCCTCAAAAGAAAAGGGTAAAGAAGTCGAAAAAGATAAAGGGTGGTTCACGTTCAAGCTCGTCCCTCCTGCTCCTGGTGCCACCAAAGGCGTTACGTTTACCCCGCCAAAGCTTCACTACTTCGCAACCGACACTCGAGATGATGGGAAAAAGTGGATGGGCGCTATTATGAAAGCAACTATCGATCGAGATGAATCAAAACCAGTCATATCCAGCTACAATGCAAAGACTATATCACTTGCAAAGGCTAGAGAGCTAAGAGCTCGCCCTCCAGATTTGTTGAAGGAAGGCGAAGAGGACCAGGATTCGTTATCGGACTTATTGAGCGCGGGATTGGCGATATCTGGGGTAGATCTGGGAGTTGCAGCAGGGCAGGAAGCGCAGGAAGCGGAGGAGGCGGAGGAGGCTGATGTGGAAGACGAGAGGGATGAAGTGCTAGAAGGAACGGAATCCGGGCTTGGCAAGGTGGATAGCATCAGTAGTTCGGCACCCTCCCGGGAAACAGGTGACCCAACTGAGGGAGATGTGCAGGGAGAGAAGAACACGTCAAATCCATCTAAGTCCAATGGGGTTGCAGCAACGACCGATCTGAGTATTGTTGCGTAATCCTTCTGTGGACGAATGAACACCTTCAGAAGGTTTGAGGAGTGCAATTCAACGGAGCTTTCTCTTCTCTTCTCATTACCAGGGGCTCTAGTTTGTTAATTTTTCATACATTTTAAGGGTGGTAACTATCTTCTTTGTAGTATCTTCTCGAGTCATTCTCTCATCTAATTTTCCTTTAATTTTTGTCTTTTCCTTTCGGTTTTGGCGGGCCTACTACTTCTCGTATTTTATGGAAGGACTATACTAGCAATTATTGGCACCTGGGCGGGGGTTGGTGTATGTACTGGTAGTTTCGTTTCATGTTCTCTGGCTCAGGGAGTTGTTCTTTTTTTTATTTATTGCTTTTATTTTTATATTTCCTCATTTCGTTTAATGTTTGACAGGTGCACGCACATGTGCATTCGCTAAATCGATTGGACATTATTGGGAACTAAGGGGTAAGCTCCTCCGAGGCCTGTATCTTCGCACTGTTCCGGGTTATAGTTTCGGGGAAGGGGGTCAAAAAAAAAAAAAAAAAGGAGGTTTGGGGGGGGGGGGGGGGTGCGCTTCTATTGAATTCGGTATATCTTCGTGCGGAGGTTTTGCTGGGTGAAGGTGTTTCTCTGCAATTTCCTTACTGGACTCTTATCCCACCTGGCCTTTAAAGTACATATTATCTCCATTTATGTTGGGTTTTCTCTTATTTCTTGGTCTTTCTCTCCAATATACCCAATTCTATTTTTTACCCCCACCCGCCTCAACCGTAACCCTTATGTATGCTGAATCATTGGCTTTGGGATACAGAGCAAAGAAATGGAAGCCAACGGCGAGAACAAACAGGGGTGAGTGATGTCCTCGCTAGTCCCTAGAAGAACTGGACTAAACTGCATGCATGTATGTACAGTATGGTGGGAAGACTTCACTCCAGTCGCCAGAGACAGGTCCCCGGTTGGGCAGATTAGGCCATTGAATAATAGCTATCGAGCTTTCCTTTCTGCTCTCTGAATTCTGTGCAGTAGAATTGCGGATGGCCAAAAAATTGGCAGAAATATAATGTAAGGCATAGGAATAAGGAAGCCGTCGGGAATGTGCAAAGGCATGACGATCAGAACGGTTAAACATTGCAGGCCACGGCTTTGCTCCGCCCCACTGCAAATCCACGCGAACTGTTCGTTATTTCACATACATCTGATTGAATTGGCTCTCCCCTCTGTCCTCTCCCACGACCCTGCCTGCGTTTGCACGAGGATCATTCTGGCCTCCAATGTAAATCAGGACTGTGGTTGTTATGAGCACGTTGAAGGATTACGTGGCCCTTATTAAATAGTACCTTCCAGAGCAGAGTATAAAACCGGTCACGTTTCTTCTACTTTCGGCTTTATCCTCCGACTACCAAGTATTGAGGCTTAACGCTGAGTGGAGCAGGGTCGCGGCTGTTTGTGGTTTTGACTTGGGCGTGCCTGAAAGCTTATTGGTAAGGCTGATCTAAATGACTGTTGCTGTTGAGGTGCGAAGTGCGTGGTAAAGCAGAATTAATGGTAGTGGTTACATACCAAAAGCCCCTGATAGTAGTTCGAGACCGCTTGTTGCTTCCTTCTATGTCGGTGCCCTAGGCTTGGTATAGTTGAAAGGCTATGGAGAAGTGCCATTTTTCATGCGGTGATGTGAATAATCATATCGGGAGCCGTGGTATCTGTTTCGGGGAAGTTGGCATTCGGCACCTTGTTCGTCAGGAATCCTCGCGAGGATCGTAGGATTATCTATTTTAGGTAGCAAAAAGAAAAGATAGAAAAAAAAGCAATGCGCTCTCCAAGGTTTACATGTGCGGTAGCGAAAAGACAAACAATCGATAAAAAAGTAAAATAAGGGATGTGATGTATAGGAATCCTTTATTCTATCTCCACCCCTCAGAAAGGACCTATCTGTACCAAGTGGGATCTTAACGAGATCATTTCTGGGTGGTACAAAGATACAAATCTGCGCCACTCTTTTGCTGTCTGCGCATCCATTTCGCTTTCGGCCTTGTGGGGTAGATAGAGAAGAGATACACATAGGATTTGTAGTAGAAGGGTGCTACCGTACTAGTCACATCAGCAGGCTCTGGGCGGGAATAAGTGAGGATTAATTCGCTTGTTTACTTAACTCAGTTGCAGAAGAATCCCGGTTCCGGAACTAGCATTCCGGGTTGCAGCTGAACTGAGTACTGACAGAACGGCTACTGACCTTCCTTCCGGTTCGGCATGATTACCGCGTCAGGCCGGTTGACAGTATGTGAGAGCTTGTAAGAGTTGTGGTACTGAATGTGTACAAAGCGCTTGGAGAGCTTGGTAAACTTAGTCGAGCTATGTATGTACTCACCGGGACTTACTTTCTATTCCCCGGCGCATCAAGAAAGACGAGCCAGATGGCCTAGCCAGGATAGGGCTATCGGGTAAGCCAAGTTAGAAAAAAAGTATTTCTGACAAATTATCCTGTATGTGAAGGTACTGGTGTCGATGAGCGAAGCCACGTATTTTCCCTGGTGATATAAGGCTTTATCAAGAAAAATGGCTGCCAGTAGCCAAAAGCGCCCGGGGTCATGTCCAATATCAAACAAATACAGTACTGTATCTACGGACAATCCCATAGCGAGAAGACCTAGCTAAAATTTAGTATACACAATTATGATATTTTTTAGAGCACATACTACACACTCCAGGAGACGGGCACACGCTTAGAGTCAGCAATCTTCCGGTTGATTCTTTTTTGAGCCTCGTGATCGATCTCCAGCCATGCAATTGCCACGCCGAATGTTGGTGCCTGTATGTTGTGGAGTTTGTATTGAACAATACTACATGTAGTTAGGAATTGATTGTGAGCCTGTTGCCTATCTAGGCTGCCCTCGTAGATAAAATATTCGTACAAACCTTGTGTATCTACATATTTCGCTACTCCCACTTGTGATATTTGTGAGTGGTGTTTGGGGTTGTGACTCATAACTATCGGAATCCTTCGTAATATGGGGAAACCATAGGAGGCATGAGTAATACTGATTGTTACATCATGGGGTTGTGGAAAAAGGAAAGAAACACTCACATGGAAGAACCCGAGAAGGTAGAGGAAGAAGTGAAGAGAGAAAGGCGGCCCTGAGATAGAGGCGTAAGGCTAGGTATGTAGTACCTAAGGTGGGTTATCAACACAGAACTGGTCGTGCAAAGGATCTGTGGAGTCGTGTTCAAACAAACTTATGTACATCTTAGTATGTGTTAAGCTGTATGTATACTCTGGGTACATGTACATCTAGCTGGTTAGATCCTCGAAGATAAGATCTTTGTTGGCTACATCTATGATACATGTAGTTATGTATCACAATTTAAAGAGACATCTGACCCCGGTTCATGAGCTGCCGCCTTCGCCTCCGTTAAACTAAGCAGCCTTGCCGCCTGTCAAAACCGAAAAACCAACCTGGAGGAAGAGAGAAATGAAAAGAAAAAAAATGCTAAAGTGCTTCTAGAGTGACTGCTACGAGATAATAAATAGATAGGTACCAGTCCCGCGACTCGCTGGGGTTGCGGAGAGGATCCTCTGAGCTGTCGCACGACATCATACACCAGAGTATTTGCAACCCATAGGCAGGTAGACCCGCAGGACCAGCTGCATCTTCCTGCACGCCCCTCCAAGCCTGCGCCCACGCCCGTTTGGGCTGTAATTGACAGCCTCACCACTCAACCACTCACTCACTCAACTCCTCGGTGTTCGGGTCTCGCGTCGCCCCAGACAACAGGAGTACTCTAGAGCACCTAGAGAGCTTCACCAAACCGTAAGTGTGTTTATGTTTTACGTAGGGGTCTGCCTGCTTGGTTGATTGCTTCACTCTGAGCGCATCTTTCTGTGTGCGTCTCTCTCAGTCCGTCTATCACTCACTTTCAATCACTCTCACTTCCTTACTCTGCTGGCCCTCTATTACCTGTTGTCATAGCTGCTGCCCAGACTCCACCTCTGCCTCTGCCTCTGCCTCATCCTGCGCGTGCTCCTTCTGAGACGAACGACACCCCTCAGTGCGTTTCTATCTATCCTCCGAATCTCCTCCAAACAGGCCTCGACACCTTGCGCTCTCCGCCTACTTTCGCGGCGAAACAAGGTTATCATTAAGCTCCCTACCTCCTTCACGCTCACAGCTCACCCAAACCGCTGCTTGCACCCCTCCATTACCCGCCTTGGTTGGTCCACGCAACAAATTTCAGCCGACTTTTTCTTTTTTCTTTCCTTTTTCTGTCCTCTATTTCTAGCTGGTTTTGTTTCTGTTGGAGGTGTTCTGCTTCCTTCTTTTCTTCCGTCTTTACTCACATTTCTCTCTCCCTCGGCTCCCTAGGAAGAAGCAAAAATAATATAGCCATCACGGAATAGTCGACTGCCTACAACTTCACACTTCCCTGTCATGGCTTCCCTGAATACTTCTCAAGAAGCCCTTCGCGATAACATTCGATTCTGCCAGCAGCAAATGGATACACACAACCTTAACGACCCAAGACAACAAGAATGGGGAAACTCAATGGGAGAAATGAAAGACCAGCTGATGGATTCATCAGGTCAAGGAAGCAGCGGGAGTGGAGATTCTAGTCCATCATATGGAAACCTGTCGTTGGGACACGGCGATCGTGGGAGGAAACGAGATAGAGACCAGGATCCGGTCGAGCTTCAGTATCTTGGCATTCGTGAAGCGAAGTCACAGAAGACTACACCGAGTCCAATCCCCATGGCACTACCGGGGATTATGGATACTGGAAATGGGGGGAGCTCGTATGGGTATCTTCCGCGACTAAGGTAGCACACATTTCATTTATTCAACAACGAGTAACCTTATTCTAGAAATCTTTCATACTACCCTAATAATAGGATTATTATTGACGGTATTAGGGATCCTGGGTTATCTCTATCTCGGTCTGCGCCAAATTTAGTCAACCTCATTGACCGAGAGAATGAGATAGGGCGAATTTCAAGCAATAATCTGCAGGAATCCCAGCTGTTCAGGCATATGCAGCCGTCACATGTTGTGTTACAACAATCACAATGGTCTCCTAAAGATATAGATAATGAAAGGTTCTTAACTTCTACCCATATACCTCTCCTTACCTCTCCATCCTAATCATTGTTAAGGTCTAGGAATTCGAAGGCGGCCGACGAGGAAATAGCCAGGACCCTCCAAGATCTTTATAATCCCGAATACTCTTCAAGTGATTTCGGGGAACCCGGTCGTTCAGAACAGGTTGCGGATTCTCCCTTTTCTTCGCCACTGAGACCTGCTAGAAGCCAGATGTATCCCTATGTTCAGCCTTCAAATTCTATCGCCCCCCAAAATCGGCAAATTATTGAAGTTGATGATGACGAAAATGATAACGAAAATGGTTATTACCCAAACGGGGACTTACGGCTACCGCCCATGCGAACAAACGGAACATATGAACCACAAAGAAATACTGATATAACCAGCTACCAGGCAGGTCGATGGGGACTTTTTGACGAAGATTTCGACGACTATGATTTAGAACCGATTATCAATGATCCATCACTAGCAATCGTGGACAGTCAGGGAAATTTGCTTCAGGATTTGGGTAAACAGTATATAAATGATGACTGGCTTATACCTAATTCTCAGTCTCGTTTCAAACCCGAAATCCATAGGTACATCGACCACATCCGCCACGATCCCACCAAAAGTTTAGATGAGATCAAGACCCTGATGGAAAATATCCGACCCGACATGGAAATACCCCCAGAGGACCGCGAGGGGACTCCTCCAGAGATGACCTATCCGCTTATGGAGCATCAAAAGCTTGGCTTGGCTTGGTTGAAGTCAATGGAAGAAGGAAGTAATAAGGGCGGAATCTTGGCGGATGACATGGGCCTTGGGAAAACGATACAGGCACTAGCACTCATGGTTTCCAGAAAATCTACCAACGAGGCTAGGAAAACTACGCTGATCCTAACACCTGTTGCACTATTGAAACAGTGGGAGAGAGAGATTAAGGTAAAACTAAAGCCTGAAAATAGCTTGAAAGTTTGTATCCATCATGGCACTAGCAAAAAGGCCAAGTCTTTTGCAGACCTTGCAAAGTTTGATGGTAAGTTTTTGATTGATTAGGTCACCCACTAACATGATTGCTAAATTTTATTTAGTTGTTCTAACCACCTTCGGAACCGTTGGTAACGAATATAAAAAGAAGCAGCTCTGGGAAGCTCAAGGGCGTGAGGGTTCTCCTCCAGGACTCTTTTTATCGGTGAAGAGAGCAAGTGGTATAGGGTCATTATTGATGAAGCTCAATGCATTAAGAACAAAGACACTCAGTATGCGAGGGGCTGCTGTTCCATTGATGCCGAATATCGACTTTGCTTGTCCGGAACTCCAATGCAAAACAGTTGCGATGAGTAAGTATTATCACGAACTAAGTGCTGATGGAAAGTCTGCTAATTGACCCTGCAGATTATTTTCACTCGTCAGGTTCCTCCAGATCAAGCCGTATAATGAATGGCCTGAATTCTCAAAGGTAGAATATGAAAAATAAGTTTGAATTATGGCATTTTTACTAAAAGAATGTGGAACAGAACTTCTCGAAACCGCTCAAGGGCAAAAACGAGTTCTCTATCACTACAGCGATCAGAAAGTTACAGGCACTGATGAAGGCAATATTGCTTCGCCGGACAAAATCGTCAATGATTGATGGCAAACCTATCCTCACACTGCCGGAAAAGACAATCGAGATGGTGCATGCCGTTTTTAGCCCGGACGAACAAGCCTTCTACCAGTCTCTCCAGGATAAATCGGTTCTTGCATTCAACAAATATCTTCGCGCTAATACTGTGGGAAGAAATTATTCGAACATCTTGGTGCTTCTTTTACGCTTGAGGCAGGCATGTTGTCATCCGCATCTTATAAGGGATGCCGAGATGACGAATAATGAGCCGGTTGATGATAGAATGGGTCAGCTGGCAAGAGAATTAGCGCCAGATACCGTGGCTAGACTCAAGGATTTTGACGCGTTTGAGTGCCCAAGTATGTTTCTCAGTAGCTATTCAAAGTGACTGGACTAATATCTTTATAGTTTGCCTTGATGCCGACGAAAACCCCTCAATAATTATACCTTGCGGTCATGCGGTATATATCCTTCTCCTTCTCTGTGTTCAAACACTAACATCAGTGCGTCTAGTTCTGTTCCGAGTGTCTTGCCAGACTCCACACTCAGCATCTAGACTCGACCATGCAACAGGGCGATGAGGATAAGGGGGGGTGCAGATGTCCTAAATGTCGGGGCGAGATAAATGTGGACAAAGTGATTAACCTGGCTACCTTCCGTAAAGTTCACCAACCAGAAACCTTAAAACCTGACGATAGAGATCATAATCCGGAGGATGATGACCTGATTTTTGATACGGATGAAGATGAAGAGGGGGATGAAGAGGAGGAGGAGGATGAAGATCTTGCCGATTTTGTAGTTCCTGATTCAGAAGAAGGAACTGATGATGGTCTTGAAACTTCTGATCGTAAAAAGCCTGCTAAGAAGGCTCTGAAGAAAAAGGATGCTAAAGGAAAGGGAAAGGCGAAGGTGAAAGCCCCGCCAAGAACTCTCGCGGAGGTTAGAAAGGATGCCATGAGAAATGCTAAGAGCAAGAGGCAATGTATGTGCTCCCCCCCCCCCCCACTTAGAAAGTCGCGAAAACTAATACCTGTTTAGATATGAAGCATCTCCAGAAGCGGTGGATAAGCAGTGCTAAGATTGACAAATGTGTCGAAATTCTCGAAAGCGTTGAACGAAATGATCCAACGGAGAAGACGATCGTTTTCAGCCAGTTTACATCATTATTGGATCTTATTGAAGTGCCGATTAGTGCTAGAGGCTGGAAATACAGGCGTTATGATGGCGGAATGTCGAGCACACATCGCAATCAAGCTCTCTTGGACTTTACAGATAAGCCAGAAGTCAACATCATCTTGGTCAGCCTCAAGGCGGGTAACTCCGGGCTGAATTTGGTTGCTGCATCTCAAGTTATTATTCTGGACCCGTTTTATAATCCCTTCATCGAGAGTCAGGCTATCGACCGTGCACATCGGATCGGTCAACAGCGCCAGGTTTTTGTCCACAGACTTGTTGTAGAGAAGACAGTCGAGGATCGTGTTCTTGCGTTACAAGATAAGAAAAGAAAATTGATTGAGGGCGCTCTTGATGAAAATGCTTCCAAGGGCATTGGCAGGTTGAATTCGAGAGATTTGGGATTCTTATTTGTATGTTTTTGACCCCCAATCTTATGCGCTTTATACGCTACTACAGAAACTAACAACATTTTAGGGTATTCCAATTCATGATTAATTGCGCAACTATATACATATATTTTTAGTTCTCAGTCAACCCTAGATATTCATATTCCACCCTGGACGCTATGATATGTTGGCTTGAACTCATGGGGTATTTTTACTTTTCTGGAGTATCATGTATTGTCCCATTCATTTTACTACTTACTATCCGTTTTTTATTTTTTATTTTTTTATTTTTTATTTTGCACGGAAATCTGTTTAGGCTTAGAGGATATACTTACCATGGATGGCGTTTTTTCTTTTTCTTTTTTTTGTTGCATTGTCATTCCCTTTGTGGTTTATTATTTTATTCCCTTGGTTCATTCATTTTCCACGATTCATGGTCTTTATCGTTTCCGGTCTCATCTTTTTCTCCGATTATTTACATAGGGTGGTGCTTTTTCTTTAGGGGTTAAGGAGCTAGCTATACAAATTTAGGTTAAGGAATCAGGGTGTAATAGTTGCTATTAACGTTCATAAAAATCAATTATCTAGGTTTTATTTTGCCTCGTGTAGCCTGCTAATTGTGAGTACTGCCGTATGCTATGCTATATTTTATTTCAAGGTGCGAATATTTTCACCATACCAATAATACACAACAAACGAATTCCCAAGCCCCTACTCATTATTGGGATCTCAGATAACCAGTAACAGTATAAGAGAACTGGCCGCGTGTTTTTATGAAACAAAAATTACGATATCACACACCTGTAGGTACTGCACATGCCTCCAGCTAATCATCAATAAACTCATGTTGTTTCATCACTCGTATTTAAACTTTCCCTTCCATACCAAAACGCTTGCAAAACGGGCCGAGGGCAAGACACAAGGGAAGGGGAAAAACGAAAGAAAGGCCATTCCGATTCGCCGGGTGATTGGGGCCACCACAAATGCAGGTAGGGTAGAGGTACATATGTATGTACGTACCTCCGAATCTACATATCTGTTTCCCATAAAGTGGTCCAAGCTCTAGCCTGGTGTGGTTGGTGTGGAGTAGGTTAGGTGGGAGAATTGATAGGAGGAGGAGGGGGAGGGGTAGCAGGAGCAGGAGGAGGAGCAGGCACGATCAAAAAGGTTCTGGGGTACCGCTTACCACGTGTGATTGGAATCGAGATTTAATCGATGTTTCAGGTTTCGATCACGCGCTTCTTGACCGGGAAAGTTGCAAGGAAAGGGTGGGCAGGCGGGTATGCTCGATAGACATAGATTGTCTCTCTATCTAGAAGTATCAATCTATCGTACCTACATATCAGCTATATTTTATTTTTCACGATCGATCTTTTCAATGGGATGATGATATGGTTGTTCTTCATTCTATGTATGTATGCTAGCTTTTTTTCTTCTTTCGCCGGATGGAAGCATTCATATACCGGGGTTATGGTAATGATGATGGGGTGTGCTGAAACTAGAGAGGGGGAAAAACAAATCCCTACCAATGACGTGCCATGCACAGATAGAAGATTCCACCAACGAGTGATTTTTGGTGCTCCAACCATTGGTGGGTGTGTAGTGTTGCCAAGAGCCATGGGGTGCGGTAACCGCCAAGACGCTTCTGGAATCATTTCCTCAGAAACAACGTCAGGCAAGGGACCGACTTGCTTCTCTTGGCACAATGACCCGCGGAGGATTTCTCCCCCCGTTCCCCGCTTACTCTACAAATGATGGTGATAAGAAGCGAGCGGAGAGAGGTAAGGGTTGCCCAATTTACAGATTAGTTATGTAACACCAAGCTCGCTCCTCTTCCTTCACCAGAGCTTCAATCAAGGGCGCGGGGGGGGGGGGGGGGGGGGGCCGCGGCGCACTGCAATTACCCATTCTAACTTTTTCACTCAGGCAAAGAATCGTACGTCTGGGGCGGCCACTTACATGTGACTCAGAGGGGAAAAGGCCGGGTAGTTGCTGGGGGAATTAGTTCACAGAAATGACTGTCATTGGATAACTGTAGTCATAGGCGGTAGCAGGGGCAGGGCAGATGCTGCCGACAGGGGAGATTGATCTCAACGGCAGTGATCGCCGGATGATTGGGTTTGGTTTTGGCGGACGGGTACTTATCGTATCCCGTAGTGTTGGCTATCTGGGGTTTTGGGGGGGGGGGGGGGTGCCAAGACCCGGGCATCTGGTGTGCCAGTAGGATGCCAGTGAGGTTGGGCCTATGACTGAAGAACCCTATACAGCTATCGGTAGAATTATTGCGCAAACAGGGACCGACGATCACGCCGAGAGCAGGGCGATTTTCCAACGCCGATAGCTGTACAGTTGCAAGCTTCAGATTGGACCACAACCCAGAGAGTGTTTTTAGAGGGTAACGCGTTTCGAGAACTAATTGCAAACATGCATGCGCACTCGGAATATTAGTAAGGTTGGCTTTGTGTCCGAGACAAACCTACTAGTGTCCAAGATCTTGAGAGTATTTTTAAAGGGTTGCAGATGTTTGCTTCTTTTGGTCTTTTTGCTGTTTTCTTTGTCCGAAGGGCCGGGTACTGTCGTTCACGGGGTATTGACGGGCACTGGGTGCTGATGAATAAAACCAAAAAAGAGACAGCCAAGCCAAGTTTTGCCTGCAATCCGTCAACACCCAGTGTCCGCCAATACCCCGTGAACGATAGTACCTAAGTACTTTAGATAGTTGAATTGATACCCTGACCCAAGATCCCACGTCTATGTACTGTCATGTATCGCCGATCTAAGACCCTGCGAGAGTCCCGTATTACGCCATCACTAGGAACGATTTTTATGTCCTATTTCTCGTGTAAGCTGTGGCTTGTGTCTGAGTAGTTTGTCCATCCTTTCTGACAATTGTTTTGTCTAGATCCTAGAATAGGCAGCATCGAACACTGTTTTTACCAATTCTGAGCTGCATAATGACTTCTCAAAGCAGCAAGTCTCCCTCCTCTTTTGTATATTGCACCGCCACATGCTCATACACTTCTCTAGAAAAAAGTGTCTTTATTGATATATCCCTCTGGAATCTTCTATGGATAGATATATCTCTCGTCTCGGCGGTGTGCATTTGCCCGTTCGTAGTATAGTGTATAACCATGCGCACCTATGACTCATCTACTAGAGACTGAGTCTGGGACGCCAAATTAATATGACCGTCTTCGGCGGGGAGGCGAGGAATGGTGACTCTTGCGGCAAAGACGCAGCCTTCCAATTGATATTGCGCCTCTACTGCGCACTCCCAACCTCAACCCAAACCCAAACCCCAGCCCCCCCCCCCCCCCCGGCCCGGCACCCCGCACGGGAGTCATAGCACAGCTCGTCTAGAAGAAGTCTAAATTGACATGCAGGGTACGCGTCTGTACAGTCACTCACGGGGTGAAGGCGGATCCTGTCTGGTGGCGGTCAGGGATTTGAGGCCAATAAAAGAGTTAGGTTTTGGACGCCAAGGTACAGCAAATTACCGCAAACAGAACCATCAGACAGGATCCGCCGTTAGTAGGTGAGCGACTATATTCCTGAGTCAAAATAGAGACTTCCGGACCACGGCTACCTTTCTCGCATAGCTAGCGGAGCCCCGAGTCGATCAGTCCCGCGTTCCACTTATTGGTATGGTGCGAGAGGCCTTGGGGGACCTTGTCATCCCTGTTCGCATTAGTTCAGTATTGTAGCCCTTACAGCCATAAAGTCGAGTTAAGGGTGAGGCTCCTCAATGTTTGCTTCCCGGAGCCAACGAAGGAATTGACTGAAGTGGTGTGTACAGGGTTGACGGGGTCGCCCCTCTACTCCCTCTTGCACCATAGTTCAAACACCACATGTACTCAGGTACCGAATTAGGACCGTAGACATGCTCCCCGGAAGAACTTCTGATGCTATTAGCCACAATTGTGCTTTAAGCCCCGGCCCCATGCACTGTCTGAGAATGATGTCTTTTCTCTACCCTGACTTTGTAGCCAGCCTGCTGGCAACCAGTATTTTTGAAAACGCTAATAAAACCAGTGTTGGTAATGACCCACGACCCGTAACGACCGGTCAGTATTAGGACCGGGTCGGGGGCCCATCGGTCGTAGAAGGTAATGACCTAGGTCGTATTCTCCCCCGGGGTCGTATCATCAAGTTATGGGAGACTTGAGAAAGGTCTGTATTTTTTTCTAGTAGAACCGCCTTTCTTGGCACTGATACGACCTACATTCTGACCGGTCGAAGACCCTGTGGACCCATCAAAATCGTAATGACCCTACCCAAGATAAATCGTTAGGGCCCCTGGTCGTTACCAACGCTGAATAAAACACCTAGATGCAGTTAGCTAGACCACCGCAAGGGGTAGGTAGGGGTCAATGATATTTTCGCGGATAACGGTACCGGTGCTAGTCAACTAAACCAGCGCAGCGTCTGCACTAATTCCCCCTATGTACATGTAACTAATGCAGGCCACATGTAGTTAGTACCTCTACCATACCTCGACTAACCAACTCCAATTCCAACTAACAGGTCAATGATTCAATCTACCAGTTTTTTTCCCCCTAGGACTGTCGACGACAATCATTCAGTGTGCTCGCCCTCCTATTCGCCCGGCGGTCCATCCGGCTCGTGTAACGTCGCCACGTCGTATTGCCTGCCTGCCTTGCTTGCCTGGGCGCTTAATCCACCACCTCCTCCCACGGCCCGGGCCGCAATATAAACCCCGAAGTGAGTGAGCCCCGCCCACCCCATTGCGATAACCTGTACCCACGGCAAGAACCTGTCCGGCGCTGTAAGCAAGTAGTGTGTAACCCCGCAATGTTCCGCCTCCCCAGAGCCTGCAACCAACCCATCATCGACGCCGACGCCGATGACGGTGATAGCGATGCCTCAAGCAACTCGGCACCCACATCAGTATACACCGACAGCGACAGCGACGCGTCCGAAGAAGCCTACGAGCCCGGCCCCTCCTCCCGCAAGCCCAAACCCAAAGCTAAAGCACCTCCAAAGCGCAAGCGCGCCGCCCCCGCCAACTCCCCCCGCCAGCCCAAGCGCCCCCGCCAGCGCCAGCGCGCGGGAGCAGGAGCACTGGCAGACGGCGCCGGTGAGGGGCAAGAGCTCCGCACCGTCCCCGACGCGCTCGCGCCGTCGCTGATCTGTGTCCTGATCGGGCTGAACCCGGGGCTGATGACGGCGGCGGTGGGGCACATGTATGCGCACCCGCACAACCACTTCTGGCGGCTGATGCACGCGGGCGGGCTCACGCCGGACCGGGTGTGTCCGCCGGAGATGGACCAGCGGCTGCCGGAGGTGTATTCGCTGGGGCTCACGAACCTGGTTGAGCGCGCGTCGGCGGGGCAGGCGGATCTGACCAGGGCGGAGATGGAGGCGGGGGTGGCGGTGTGTGAGGCGAAGCTGAGGAGGTGGAGGCCCGAGAGCGTGTGTATTGTGGGGAAGGGGATTTGGGAGGTGATTTGGAGGGCGAGGAGGGGGAGGGCGCTGGCGAGGGACGCGTTTGTGTGGGGGTGGCAGGAAGAGGGGTGGGGTGCGGGGGAGGGGTGGGAGGGCTCGAGGGTGTATGTGGTGCCGAGTACGAGCGGGTTGGCGGGGGGGATATCGATGGAGTTTAAGAGGGAGTGTTGGAGGACGTTGGGGGACTGGGTGCAGATGAGGAGGGGAGAGAGGGGGGAGGTAGCGCCGGGGGTGGTGGGGGCGGGAGGAGAAGGAGGTGGAGGTGGTGGAGGTGGTGGTGGTGGTGCGGGAGGTGAGGGAGGTGAGGGAGGCGAGGGAGGAGAGGGAGGAGGAGGAGATGCGGAGGATGAAGGTCCAGCGGAAAATGCCTAGTTTGCAGTTAGTTTTGTTTATTTTGATTAAAAGTAATAAAAATTTTGTAGTATCGTAAAGGGTTGTCCGAGAATCACGGTATCTCACTCGCATGGTGGCTTCGTTGATAATTGGCCCAGTGAAGAATTCTGGACCGTAGGCAATCACAGCCTTTCTCTTAGTCGCCGCGGACGGGGTATTTGGCGGTACAATCGGCGGCGGTGACGAAAGTGTGTGGTATCGGCCTCGCTGCTCGTTGTGGGTGATGGCGATGGTGATGATGGAGGGGTGGGGAGAGGAAGGAGGGCCGACGGTGGCCTTGTGCGCGTCGCAGCACACCGAAGGCTCGCTGTGAACGAGGCCTGTGATAGGGTTTCATGACTGCTGTCTGTGTAGTAGATGCAATGAGTGGAGGAGGCCGCATGGTGTGGTGCGCTGCCTGAGATCTCCGCAGTACTGATCTCCGCAGTACTGACCCCGCAGTCACCCCCGCTGAATTGCTGTATTGCATGAGACTGACACTGGCTGCCCCTCGTAGATTGCCAGCAGCTAGGACGTACAGGCGGGGGGGTGGGTGGGATAAGTACATGTTATATGTATTGTCTTCAGCAGGATGATATGTAGGTCTTGGGCGACGCCGTCGTCGTGGGGGTTGAGTGTATACATGTATGCACTAGGCCTAGGTGTAGCGAAAAGTGATCAGAATCTGATGACAAAACACACGTATTCACCGCAACATTGGCTTATCAGATTCTGATCACTTACCCTCAACCACCCGGTATATACAGCGGTAGGCAATAAGTGATGAAACATAGTGATACCTGTTTTGGTAGAGCGCCACCGACATTCGGTGTTTATCTCAGGGCGTTCCATCACTTATTATCTCCCGCTGATTAATCAATTAAGCAAAAAAAAAGAAAGAAAAAAAAGAAATTTATCCCCCGCTGTACTGGTAAACATGTCGAGTGAGAACCCATGAAGCAATTACAGACTTGAGCAAAATCAGCCCAAATCCATCCCTAGGTGTAGTAGCTCTTTGGCCCATTTCCTAGCGCTTGGGCCCGTCTTGTCCACTAGGGTTAGGTTACATGACTGCATGTAGTGCAAAACCAAATTTATCACTACTCCAGCTACAGACACCAGTAAATATGTTGTACAGCGGTAGGTAGGTACATGTAATAAGTGATGGAATTAACGGCCGAGACATGTGCACAGTGATACCTGTTTTGAGTAAAACGCCGCCAACATACGGTGCTTGCAGGTATAACAAGTACAGCCACTCAGCAAAAGTGTTCGTGATTTAGTTTTAATGTCACTGCGCGGTGTGGCGCACCGGTAATACTGATGTTATTAAAGTTGAGATTCAAAACAACGAAAAATATATAATATAGTTCGTGACTACGTATAAAAAGAAGATAGGCCATTGATCTTATTCTTCATTAATTTAGACGCCATTGGTCACTGGGAAAGTCTTCTCTTGGGGGGGTTCTCGGTGGTCCGCCACGGTTACATATGGAGAAATGTCTCACTCCGAAATCGGAGTCACGAACACTTTTGCAGAGTGGCTGTACATGTAACTGTATCTCAGGGCATTCCATCACTTATTACCTGTCGCTGTACAGGAACCAATGATGCGGTACTACATGTATGTAGATACACCCATGGCGAGAAAAGTGAGGAAACAACATGACCTGCACTTAACATCAACCCCAATGACAGGAAGTACTTAAACTACAACATAAGAAAGAGATCGAGAGTATATATAGTACGGCCTCCCTTGAAGACGTGGGGTGAGCCAGGGGGTTTTGTTAAGCGCTACACCCGCCCATCCCGTCCTCAGCCGCCACACCAACCACCCGGCCTGACTGCGAACACGCCACAGAAGCAAGCTACGAGGAGCAGCCAGTGTCAGTCTCAATGCAGCAATTCAGCGGAGATCTCAGGCACCATGCGGCCTCCCTTCACTGATTGCAGCACTTGTAGGCCCAATCTTGACCTACTGCACAGACAGCAGTCACGAAGCCCTATCACAGTCCTCGTTCGCAGCGAGCCTTCGGTGTGCTGCGACGCGCACAAGGCCACCAACGTCAACCTTCCTTCATCCCTCCACCTCCATCCCACAACCATCGTCATCATCATCACTCACAATGGGCAAACCTACCACTACAACCCCGCCTCCAAGACTGAGCTTAACCACAGAAAGCGGAAGCTCGGCGAGAGGTCAAACTCGATGGAGCCTGAATGCACCGACACCGACCCCCTCGCCATCTTTGAAGACCCAGTCAGCGAGGTGGTCGACAGCACACACTCTGCGGCTTATCCCTCCACACCCCCGGGCCCCGCGAACCAAAGCCCTTGTGGTTCGGTCGTCGACTCCGACTATGAGAGCGAGAGCGAGTATAACTTGCCGCAGCCGCACAGCAGCACCAACGCCGAGCATTTGCAAGCCTGCAACTGCTCCGGCAACTACTGCTACAGCAGCGACGTCCTTGAAACCCAATCCTCTGAACCGGATGATGATGACGTTAGCAGCGATCTCCCAGAACCCTTGCTCGACGACGATGATGATTCTAGTGAGCTTAGCTCGCCGCCCCCACTTAGTGATGATGCCCTCCCCATCGAGAACGGCAGGGATGAGGTGACAGCGCCTCTGTCATCGAGCAGCGAGCTTGGTGATCTCAGCAGTGAGACTGAGCGGCTCGTCAAGGCTGAGGACGTTCTGGTGCGGGCATCCTCACCGGCTATCTCTTCGCCGCTGGTTCCGTCACCGCCGCCGATTGTACCGCCGCCGATTGTACTGCCAAATACCCCGTCCGCGGCGACTAAGAGAAAGGCTGTGATTGCCTACGGTCCAGGGAACAGAATTCTTTACGGCGCCAAGAGACAGAGACTGGCGAAATAGGGATTGAATGCTATATGCTGTGCTACCAGGGCCCAGGGCCTAGGGGGGACTTTATCTTTTACAGTACATATGTGCTACAGCGTGGTGATACATGAATGGGGAATTCTCTTGTTAGTATGTATTACTCCTACTTCTCAACGGCCACTTATAAAAAACATGCTAATGTGTTTAGAAACTCTCAAATACCACCGAACGAATCACTACATGTAGCCGTCGACACACAAATCAATCCCCGAAAAAAGTCACCAACCAAGCGAGTGAGATGTTGTGATTCTCAGACAACGATACGATACGATACGAAAAAAGATTCATGTTATTTTTAATCAAACTAAACCATGTATGAAAATAAAAAACAAAATAAAACAAAAGATTAACTACAAACTAGGCATTTTTTCCCGCTGGATCTTCTTCTTCCTCCGCATCTCCTCCTTCTCCTTCTCCTAATCAATCAACCCATTCAATACAGTCGCTCACCTACTGACGGCGGATCCTATCTGATGGTTCTATTTGCAGTAATTTACTGTACCTTGGCATCCAAAACCTAACTCTTTTATTGGCCTCAAATCCCTGACGGCCATCAGACAGGATCCGCCTTCACCCGTGAGTGACTGTACTCCGCAACCACAAAACCCTAACCCTTTATTATACAAGCAGGTATTATTATTATAAGGCTGAGGGGTACGGTGTAGACTTGGCAACCCCGAGTTATGGACTAACCTCAGTTACACAAAGTAACCCTCAGTTAACTACCCCAAAGTCCGGTCCATCGAACAAGACTGATACTTTCGCCAAAGGTTTGGAACCATAGATTGGTTTTAGATGGGATAATCGTTAACACTAGCCCTCCTCTGACCCCCACTCAAAAGGGTCAACATGTCTCTTGGTAGGAGCCATGGGAACCCCTAACTGACTGAGGAGCTTGACAGGTGACGGCGATAGGTTTTCGATATGTAGTCTCGAGATCATGGTCGCGTGCCTCTAGATCTCGCTACCCACACACACCCCCTGTACCGTACCACACCATGAACCGTTTTTTACTTTTTCGAACGTTGGTGGCTTGATCGGCGCGTGGAGTGCCTAGATACCCCGCTGCAACCACACTCGAACCTCAGAAGAAGGCGGCGGGGTGGGGGGTGGGAGGGAGGGCTCTTTATATACCTTCTTCTCGGAGAATTTTTTTTTTCTCTACATGCAGCCAAGAGTGGGGTGATCTACTGAGGTGAGGTGGTTTAAGGGGGGATCCGGGAGTTTCCAATTGATCTCGAGCACAGCACAGGCCCTTGATGTGTTGGCCTTCCGGGAATCCTTACTCTAGGCTCGGCCGTTAGAAGCCCGTTACGTATGTACGACCTCGAGGATGCCATATGTATTTCTTACCAGCTAGGCAGATAGATGTACCGAGATAGCTACATGCCCCCAAAGACATCTGCCGCGCGTGGGGTTGGGTTGTGTCTCTATACTCTGGAGCGCTGGCACCATTGATCATGTTTTTTCACGAACGTATGTTCGAGATGTAGTTAACAGGTAAGGTAAGTCGGTCAGTCTACTTCTACATGACAACTGCGAAAAAAAAACTCGAAAGACAGAAAGAAAGAAAAAAAACTGGCTATCGCCGTCCTTGGGAGTGATTGATTGATTGGTTGGCTTTCTCATAGAGGTGATTTTGAATCTCTCACGGGCCAGCTAGCTAATTTTTCCTCTGCTTTCGAGGTTTGGCAGCAGTAGAGTAGCTTGCGCAGTTGCTAGCTTGTCTGCATGGTGCAGTTATTTATACTCGACCCCCTAGATTAGCTTGTTTCGAAGCTGTGAGAGATCTAGTCTTTGAACTAGGCTCAGCTCCGTGTTGCGGGTTTCAAATATCTCATGTCTCTCTGCCAGCTACCTGACGGTGTCTTTCAACCCAAGGAGGGAGGTCTAGGCGGACAGCTAACTAACTACGTACAGGAAGCTGTCAAAAAATCCGAGTTAACGGGCTGTGTTGGGGGAGAAGATTTTTCATTGGGAACGTTAACTAGTGAGTGGGGTTGGTAACCAGATGGATAAAGAGGGGATGGGATGAGATGTGGTGGCTGTATGTACAGCCGACGTTTTAGCTGTTAGATGTCATACAAAAAAATGTGGCTTGTATGTACTGACGTTTTTTGCTAATACAAAGCTATACAGAAGATGTGCTGGGCTCACGGGTTTGGGTTTGGGCTAGCACTGGCCTGGTTTACAAATGCCAGGAAGAAAAAAAAAATATCGTTGTAGTCGTCGTTGTCGGCAACAACAAGATCGAAGCTGAAAATGCACTAGTCGCGAATCAGAGGGGCCGTTAAGTTACTGTTACCAGCAAAAGGCAATTCCTGGTTTCCTTATTGACGTCGACGACGACTGCCACGAGTATATATAGAAATCGTGGTGGTAAAGATTTGCCGGCCCATGGGAGTTAGGAGGAAGGGTAGAGTATATGGTGGGAGAAAGTGCAGGGCAACATAGTTAGTCTCCGGGCCAAGCAGATCGTGCAGTGTCGGAGTATATTCGAGCTGTATGAACCGGGGGGATCGGCAGCGGTGTACTGGGGATGGGACTGAACACGCATATATAGGTGGTCTCGTACGGCTTCTAGAACGAACCAACGGATGCATCAACTATAAGCCGCGAAGGAGGGAGGGGGAGGTGAGGGGTGGAGGACAGGACATAAAACCAGACTAGGGACCTCGCCTGGCTGGACAGGCCTATAAGGATCCTTAACTACATATAGATCTCTAGTTAGCTGGCCATGGACACACCGCGCAAAAAAGCAAAATATATTATCTCAACCGTCAGCTATGAGGCAGACTGATATGATTCGGTCCACATATGCTCCACGCCCCCCAGACGCTATGCCGTATACATTCCTCGTCGCCCAACGGCAGGGTCAGGCTCTCAGATCAGCCCTGGGGAATGTAGTGGTGGTTAATTACCGTAGCTATGACCGGTACGTGGGGGCCAGTGACACAAGATGGGGGGATGGATGGATGGATGGACCCTGCGCTGAGCTGCAGGCTAGGTAGTTGTGGCGTTAAGGTTATTTGACCCCTAGCCCTGCAATGAGCAACGGGTTTCGGTACATGTAGGGATGTACCTGCTCGAAAGCAGTGGTAAGGATGCATGCCTGGGGGGCGCGGCATCTAATCTGCGCTGCTTAGGACAGAATAAAGGAGAGAAGAGTAGAGTACATGTATGTATGTAGACGCAAGAGCGGAACGGGATACATGCGAGCATCTGCCAGAGCGGGCGCGGTCAGGTAGAGAAGGCAGACAGACGGATTGACAAGCCCACTGCCTAGAGGCTAGAGGTGTTTGTATGTTTGTCCATTTGCTTCGCCCATCGATCGACCCAAAGGGGTGGAATGCGCGACACATGCAGGAACCGCCAGATTCAGATGTTTTGGTACAGATTTAAGATCGGACGCAAGGGGGGGGAAGTGTTTGTGTGGCTGCATTAATTCGCTGGAAGGAGAGGGAGGGACTGAGTGCTGACCGTATACCCTTTGACTCTCTTCTCTCTCCCTTTGTCCCTTCATAACATGACCTTCATATCACATCACATACGCTCAGCCTCCCGATCTCTCTCTTACACAAGACTCTGACTCCTCAATCGTTCTCTGACTACTTGCACCAGATCTAATTAATTGTATCAACGACCGACCTAAGCTAAGCTGATAGCTCCATAGTGCCTGCCTGCCAAGCAAAGGCAAGTACCCACTAGTAACCACAGAGCCCAACGTCATTCTTGGTTCACTCACCTCAACGCCCTGCTGCACCACGGCCGGTTTGGGCACAAATCATATCATACAACTCAGGACCCCCCCCCCCAATCCGGATTCTGTACCACTATCAGCATTGCCACTATCGACCTCAGTTGCCTAGGATTCTTAAACCACCGATTCCTCGCGGTATACACTGAGTGCTCTCTCTGTTAATACAAGCACTGCAGAACAAACATCCGATCTACATACCTAATCCACGATGCGCTCTCCAATAATATCACTCCTACTCCTACTCCTGCTTGCAGTTGCAAATGCAATCCCAGCTGTAGATATCACCCAGGACGAGACTGACTCCGTCTCCACAACACCACTGCTTAACAGCACCCCCGCCACTGAAGACACCATCCCCCACTACCTCATCAAGCGCAAAGGCGGCGGAGGAGGTGGTGGTGGAGGTGGAGGCGGAGGCGGTGGAGGTGGTGGTGGCGGTGGAGGAAGCGGCGGCCGAGGCGGCGGTAGTAGTAGTGGTGGTAGTAGTCGCAGCGGCGGCAGCAGTGGCGGCACTGGCGCCGGCGGGTAATCCCCCCCCCATCCCCCCACCCTCTACACTACTAACCCCCAACAGATCGCGCAGCACCTCCGGCGGCCGCACAACCACCGGCTCCGGCACCCCCCGCGCCGTCGGCGCCTTCTACGGCGGCGGTACCGTCGTCCCCTACACCAGTGGGCACGCCTCCCCCAGTGGCCTGCTCCCCACCTTCCTCACGCTGTCTGCCATCTCGCTGCTCTTCAGTGGCGCCTGGCTGCACAGCGGCGGGTACGACTACCGCTACAATAACCCCGTGCAGTACGAGAACACCACGAGCGGCGGCGCTAATGTGACGCTGCCCGTGGTGTGCCTGTGCCAGGAGTACGCGGTGTGCGGGTGCGACGAGAACCATGAGAGGGCGTATGTGCAGGCGATGGTGGGGAATGCGTCGGATGGGAGTGCGGTGAGTCGCGTGGTGGTGGTGAATGGTACGAGGACGTTGGTGCTGAATGGGACGTTGGAGAATGGGACGACGGCGGATGGGGGGACGGAGATGGTGTCTGGGGGGGTGGCGGCGAGGAGGGTGGGGGTGGTGATGTTGGTGATGGTGGTGGGGTTGGGGGTTGTGGTGTTGTAGGTTGATGAGTGTGCATGGGGGCATATGACCTTATGCTGTTTATGCTGCTTGTAATGTTTCTTTTGTAGTCATTCTAGATTTCTTTCTTCTTCTTTCTTCTTTCTTCTTTCTTCTTCCTTCTTTGCCCCAATTTTCTTTTGTCTGCATCAGCATCTGCATCAGGTGGCGGACTAACTTCATCATTCCTCCGTATGATGAGTCTTTTTCCCTTCCATTCTTTCCTTTGTTGCTTCTTTTCCTTTCCGGCCCCCAATTATTTAGATCACCCAATCCATAAGACAGATATATGTACATGAGCACATTATGGCGCGCGCAGTGTATTGTAGTGTAGTGTATTGTAGTGTAGTGTAGTGTAGTGTAGTGTATAGTGCAGTGTTATATCAGCCACAATAAAAGCGTCATGACCACAACCGCAATTGACGCTGATGATGTTGATGTTGATGTTGCATGTTGGCCGAGTGATCATATAACATAAACCCATCCCATCCCGTGATTGGGTCTGTGTGACATTGGTTAGTAGCAGCTGGTGGGCATGGGTTAGGGTTTGAGCAGCTGGAGTTGGAAGTGAGGTTGGAAGTAAGGTGAGCTTAAGAAGCTTCGAGGTTTAAGGTCGACTGCGCAGGTTTCAAAACGCACCGGTGACGGTTCCAATCATGCGGTTGCGGCTGCACTGCGCATGCGCCCGCAACTGCATGCGTCGCTCGCAGGTGAGACATACATACATAGAGTACAGTTATGCGCAGATGTGGTCACTTGTACTAAGGAGGATTACGTAATTTTGACTGGCTGTTTACTTAGTGGTTTTGGGATGAGTGTCTAAGCTTTTTTTCTTCTTTCTTTTTCTTTTTTTGTTTGCTGATATGATGGGAGGTGGTGGTTTATCGGGTTGGTTTCTCGGTGATGCGTGACGAGAGAGAGAATTGGCTTCGCTTACGATCATGAGGCTGAATACATGTACTCTTCTACGCGTGTGTTGGGTGAGAGTTGTTTTGGTTTGCAAAAGTGTAGTTTTGCGGTTTTGCGGTTTTGCGGATCGATCTAGATTCCCATCGGTTCCAAGAAAAAAAAAGCGCGAAACTATCCGCCTATCAGTAGTAGCAGCAGCAGTTGATAGTTAGCCAATACCAGCTAGTTACCTACCAACCCCAGCCTTCAAACAAAAGTCTCCCCTAGTCGAACCAGACCTAGAAAAACCCCCAATTAACCAACCTCCTGCCAAACGATCATTACCCCCGGTAACAATCTTATCTGATAATCAGTAGACCTCGGTCGAACGTGACGGTAACAAAATGTTGTATGCACGCCCAGAATAGATCATGCATGGGTCTAACCGAGGCTGTCGTTTAGCTTAACTTCCCCGGATTGTTGAGCTGACCTTCTTCTTGTTGTATCTATCTGTTCTACTATCGCCCGCCGTCAGTTGAGAGATTCTGAGAGTGAGCTTGCAATTGAAGAGAGAAGATCTAGAAGGAATTGAAGAGCCCGAAGAGATACTCACCTATACACACCTATAACTACCTATACCTACCTACCTACCGACAATACAAGATGAAGGGAATCCAGCTAAGCTCCTACGTCAAGGTAAGCTCTCACCCCCCAACCCCCTCCAAGAGCACGTACAGCTAACCCCCTCTCCAAGGGCCCCTCCGACCTCACCGTCACAACCCTCCCCGACCCCGTCCCCGCGGCAGACGAATACCTCATCTCCATCCGCGCCGCCGCCACAAACTTCTTCGACCTCCTCCAAATCCAGGGCAAATACCAGCACGTCCGTCACCCCTCTCCTCCCCCTCTTAGCATCCCTTCTAACACCGATCGAGTAGCAACCCCCCTTCCCCTGGATCTCGGGCATGGAATTCGCCGGCGTGGTCCTCCACGCACCCCCCACCGCCAAATACCCCATCGGCACGCGCGTCTTCGGCGCAAAACAAGGCGCCTACTCCACCCTCATCACCGTGAAGGAAGACGTTCTCCACGCCGTCCCCGCCGGCTGGAGCTTCGCCGACGCCGCAGGCCTGTACGTTACCGCGCCCACCTCCTACGCCGCGCTGCACCTGCGCGCGCGGCTGGCGCCCGGCGAGACCGTGCTCGTGCACGCGGGGGCGGGGGGCGTCGGGCTTGCGGCCATCCAGATTGCGAAGGCGGCTGGCGCGACGGTGATTGCCACTGCGGGGACGGGCGAGAAGCTGGCCGTGTGTCGGCGCTTTGGGGCGGACCATGGCGTGGACTACCGGGGCAAGGGGTGGAGCGCGGAGGTGCTGGCGCTGACGGGGGGCAGGGGAGTGGATGTGGTGTTTGATCCCGTGGGGATGGTGGAGGCGTCGTTGAAGTGTGTTGCGTGGAATGCGCGGGTGCTTGTGGTGGGGTTTGCGGGGGGTGTGATTGAGAAGGTGGCGATGAATAGGGTGTTGTTGAAGAATGTGAGTGTTGTGGGGATACATTGGGGGATGTATGCGGAGAAGGAGAGGGAGGAGAGGACGGTGGAGAAGGTGTGGGATGGGTTGTTGGGGTTGGTGGGGGAGGGGAGGTTTAAGCCGACGGTGTATGATAAGGAGTTTGTGGGGTTGGAGAGTGTAGGGGCGGCGTTGCAGGCGCTGGGCGGGAGGGAGACGTGGGGAAAGGTTGTGGTGACTGTGCCGGAGGAGAAGGGGAGTCGCTTGTAGGATATCACGTTCCGTTGTAGCACTGTCAATGTAGAATAAAACCCCCCAAAAAAAGATTTGGCTTGCTCTCTCTGATTCACTCTCTAATTCGACTCTTCGGAGGCGCTAGGCTGGGTGTTACAAAAGGTGGGCTTTTAGCCGCACTGAGTCGGCGGCCTCAAGGCGGCATTTTTCTTTCCATTTTCTAACCCGTAGAGAAAAAGTCTAAACCCAATGGCCGGCATCACAGCTCACCTACAGTAATACTGTAGGAATAGTATTAGTTACCCGCAATCAGCCATTGCGTTCAAATACCATTTCCCGCCCACAACACACATGGGCGAGTGGCCAACCGGTTAACACTCGCCCCCCTGGATACACCGAGTGGTTGTGCCAAGTTGTACCTGTCGAAGGTCGGGGTTGTAGTCATGGCGGCTGCCATCAATGCAACCTTTTGTTTTAAATACCTACTACTATTTATTAGTGGCTGGTTTAAGATTTCTCATCATAGAAATTTTTACATAGAAGGCTACGTAGCTGGGGGGCGTGTAAGGTTTGACGTCTATCACTAGAAACACTTTCTCCCTAATGCCGGCGTGCCAAGATACCTCAGACAGGACAGCCAGCCAGTCCACCCCACCCGCAGCCAAACTACAACGCTCTTGGCAAGCTCTCTATCCCTCCCTTTCTTCTGGTCCCCTCCTCCCTCCATCGGAGTCCATCCCTCTCCTTCCCACCCCTCACGCATCCAGTCGCTCTCTCAATGTTTACGCCGAGATCGCCCAATGCCTGCAAAACGCAGAGAGATGATGAGCAGCCCTCTCCATCTCTGGGTGATACACTAGAGGGGGCCTTCCACTCTTTTTCATCCCCGCTTTGTCTTATAGGCCCAGCCTGTCTGCGGTGTTTATCCATCTCACGTTTAGGATCCTTCTGTTTTTGGGTTCTCGCCAACTGTCTCATTCTCTGCTTTCTTTCCCCTGGCTAGTATTACTAGTCTTGATGTCTATCATCGGCCTGGCGGGCATCTTGTCTAGGCAGTTAACATTCAAGCTAACCACTAAAGCCGCTTGCACCTGAGCCGTGGAGAGAGAAAAGAAAGGTTCACCGACTATTATAACCTCACAGATAACCGCAACTACCATTGAAAGGTCCGGGTCGAATTACCAGCGACAACGCAAGTCACTAAAGCCAGTATCTACGGTCCTGAATCCGTCACAGCCAAAAAAGTGTCGTTACAGGCGGAAATTTCTAGGACTTATTTCTGAATTAAGACCACAGACGGAGATGTACGAAATAGGAGGCATATGTTACTCAACAGCGGAGATGCGATGTAGTCGAGTGATGGTCCATGAAGACGTACAGTCCTGTACTGTCTGGCTATAGGGAATTAGTGGTTCTAGCCATACGGCGGAGTCTCATCGCAGTTATGAAGGGAAAGATATGGGGAAAACAGAGGGATTATTATTCGCTCTTGACTTGTGGAGTACATGCAGCGGCATGCAAGTCTGAATGGCTAATCATAGAATATCACTCGGGATATGTGTATTTATAACACGATGGACCTAGCCGAGAACCGTTGCAGGTGACCTCGCGTTGCCAGGAGATATTAGCCCTAGCTAGTCTAACAGCGCACGGAATCTATTCAATTCCCCTTCACTCCTTTGGACGTTGAGGCTCAAGTCTCCGTATGGCAATTGTATATCACACGCTTAGGCGAAAACAAACGGTCCAGTTGACACGACTGTTTATCAGGCGCGCCCTTGGATAAGTTTACGAGATTCTCAAATGATCGACTGCGTTGGGCTTTTTTGTCGGGTGTCCAAAAACGACTTAAGTTTTCGACCCCTTTTCGGGGCTCTTAGGCAATGTTGAAACCCACCGGCACCTATGCTAGCAAAATCAGAGATTCGGTGTTCCCTCCATTGACAGGAGATACAGCGGATGAACTGGAGCAACTGCTGTTTGGAAACGGGGCAATCCCGTGTCTGTCCGGAGTTCTGTGCTCACCCCTATCCCGTGTAGACAGCTTGCCTCAAGTCATCGGTAGGGGGTAGGGCCGAATAAGCTTGTGTCAAGCCAAAGTCTTAGCATCAAACGTTGCCAAGCGCGTTTCGAAACCCAGTGTTTGGTGGCTGACACATAACGGAGTCGGCCTTGGCAGAGGTCCGAGGCTTAATACAACGACCACTTTGGCAGGCGAACGGGTGTTTTATGGTGATCCGTTTGGCGATCTGTATTCAGTTGTTATGGGTATGATACATGTACCTGTGCTGAACATCTTATCTAACCAATTGATCGGAGCTGCAGTTTGGCCGTCGGCCAATCAGTATGCACAGGTAGTGACCAGATAAGGTGTTCGGCACAGGGACCGTCTAGTTCTTTCGTGCCAGATTTTCTTAGAGGAAACATTTACGTATACCGTTGCTTCTTCGCTGCTAGAGCCAGTGTAGTCTACCTAGCTCTGACATAACACCTATGTTTATGTCTCCAACGTCGCCTGTCAGTTCCTGCTGGGACAGGGTTTCCGACGGATAATATTAGTCTATTTTCCCGTTATTTCATTATCATTTCATTTTCATTTTCTCTCTGTCCCATCTGGAAAATACGTTTTTCCCTCCTGAAAATTCTTTTCCTTTATTCTTTATTTCTTCTAGTTATATTATGCAGTGTAAAATTTCTTTGTATTTCCACAAAAAATTAATAATTCCACAGCTATTGAAAGAGATTAGCAAAGGAAGAAAGTAATAAAATATCCACCATAATAATAAAAAGTCGTCTTGGCACGTCCCTTACACGCACACTCAAAACCACCACGGTGGGTTTCGTTATCTCAGCTGTTCGTTTACGCAGATTCTAGAACTTCCTACCTCAGTAGTCCCTTCCAGCGGTGATAAAGTTAATCACCCTGACGCCCAATCAATAAGTCACGCTCTGTTATTCGATGAAAGGTTACCTGAGTTTACTTGAACAGGAGCCCTAAAATATGCAGGTCTCACCAACCCAAGGGTTAAAATTCTCGCTTCCCTCGGAGCAAGGGCTGTTTGGCTCCCACAGTGCACTGACTTCCTCCCGTAACGTTAACGACAGTCCCCAAAACAGATTCAAGACACCATCACCAACGCGAGCCGTCAATCGCAAAACCAAAATAGAAGCGCCTTATGCGCATCGCTAGGCGCGCACATGAGACATCTCCCGAAGTCGCGTTGTCCAGTTACTCAATACCCATGTTCTTGGCTAAAACGCTTGATTGGCCAGCAGTGAACGTCGCGAACGCAGGGGATAATATCAAGGCACTAACCGCCAAAAAAAGTAGTTGGATCGATCTACATAACTTAAAACCTTGGTATTTGTCAATGATCCGCAGAAGGGCTTCTAATCCAGGGATCCGGGTTTTTGGGGGTATCGAAAAGCTTGGTATTTGGCGGGAGCTGGGGGGTCTTTATAAACCTTTGGCATCCCGCCGGTCTCGATTTTTTCTTCCCTCTCACCAGCTCATCAGTTCATACTCGGTTCACATTCGCTATTGTTGATCAATACTTTCCTTATCTCCTTCTTTTTTCTCCCTTTCTACTAGAATCTCCAGAGCAGTGCTCTTCACTCCTTTCTTTAAAAACACACTTACTTGCAATCAAGCAAAATGCAATACGCTCTTATACTCTCCCTCCTCCTCCCCTTCACTACCGCCTCCCCGGTGCCCCAAAACGGCGGTAAAAACGCTGAATCTATCCCCCTCGCTATCGCAGAAAACCGGCTCTTCAAGACCTTCGCTGCCTCCTCGCATTGCGATGCTGCCACCCAGCCCGCCGCCTGCATCGACGACAAATTCACCCAATGCGTCAATGGCGCCTTCTCGGCCGGCACTGAATGTGCCGGCGGGCTCAAGTGCTTCTCGCTCCCGCTCGTCAATAAGGTCGGGACCAGCGTGAGCTGCACTTCAGACGCGGATGCGGCCGCGAGAATGGGCTTTAGCAGTGTTGCGGAGCTGAACCAGGCGTTTGGGAATGCGGTGACGGTGTCGTTGGCGGCGCTGCGGACCGGGGAGCGCGGTACCAAAGTGAGAGTTAATAGCCATGGTGGCTTCCACGTTAGTGACCATGACGAGCTCGAGGTGGACGAGAGTGGGGCGGACGATTCTACGCATGTTGAGCATGCGGGATATGATAATGCTGCTGCTGCTGCTGGTAAAGGATATGCCGACGACGATGCTGCCGGTAATGAGTCTGCGGACGACGCTGCTGATGATGCGTCTGCAGATGGTGGTGCTGGTGCAGGACACGAAGGTGCCGCTGACGGCGATGCTGCTGGCGATGCTGCTGGTAATGCCACCGGTGGTGCATACGCAGATGCTCCGGCTAAAGAGACAACACCACCCGCAGGAGTATTCCCACCTTCCGCAAATTTACCTTCTCCCACCGGGACTCCTTCCCGCAACGGCACTGCAGGAAACGACACTGCTCTCCCGGAACCCGTCCAGACCAATGCGCCCAACGGTACTGCAGCTCCAGCAGAGACTGCCCTCCCAGCGGAGACTGCCCTCCCAGCCGAGACTGCCCTTCCTGTAGAGGGTGAACAGCCAGTAGAGACAGGAGCCCCAGGGGCTGAAGCTCCGTGCACAGATGCCCCGCCTGCTGCAACTGGAGCACTTGGAGAGGCTGCTCCTCCCACTGGTACTGCTATGCCCATGCCCGAGGAGACTGCGGCGCCAGCGGAGACTGAGCTCCCGATGCCGGAAGAGGGTGCGCCTGCAGCCACAGAGACTGCTCCTCCAGCTCATGAGACTGCACCTGCGGCCACTGAGACTGCGCCCCCCGCGAAAGAGACCGCTCCTGCAGCTACAGAGGCCGCTCCTCCGGCTCACGAGACTGCTCCTCCGGCCGGCGAGACGGCTCCTGCGGCCGGTGAGACTGCTCCCCCCGCAAACGAGACTGCTCCTCCAGCTCATGAGACCGCCCCTGCGGCCGGTGAGACTGCTCCTCCCGCAAAGGAGACCGCCCCTGCGGCTACCGAAACTGCACCACCTGCAAAAGAGACTACACCTACAGTCACAGAGACTGCTCCTCCAGCTCATGAGACCGTCCCTGCGGCCGGTGAGTCTACTCCCCCCGCGAAGGAGACCGCTCCTGCGGCCACCGAGATTGCCCCTCCTGCCGCAGGGACCTATCCTGCTGGATACGGCGCTGGAGCTTATTAGGATTAATATTTATGAACGATATTCTGGTTATACTTAGTTAGTAGGCGTTGGTAGCGATATGAGTGGGGGTTGGGGCGGTTAATTTGAAGCGGGTATTCGGTTCTATTATGTAGTCAGATTATACGAATTCAATAGTGTCTATGAAAGTATTTATGAATTATTTGGAAGAATCGCGTGCTAAGTTAGTGAGAATATATAATAGATTAAAGATACATATAGTGAATTACCTTGAGATGGGCCGGCTGAGTGATATTTTATGATTACGTAGGATTCACAGGAGTATTAGTTCTCATCTCACCAATGGAGATCCCATACGGAAGCGGTGTAAGGAGTCCCCCTCCCAGCTACCATGGCTGAGACAGGCCTCCTATACGAACATTATCCGCTTGGGCGGGAACCTTTGGCAGTAGTGCAAGCGGGGATCATGGTATATCACTCGTGCGCCAAGTCACTAACTGTAGTTAGCTCACCAACCCAACGAACCCTGGTCTGAGGCCTCCAAGTTAAATCATGGAATATCACTCGATAAACTCTTGCTTTCACGCCATGGTTCCGGTCATGGTAGACCAACTCTTTTCCCTCAAAAGAGGGGAACCACACGCCCTGAATACATCCTTTAAAAAGAAGAACTCAAGGCATGGGGTTGACGAAGCGAGCATACTCGAGGCAAACCCTCTCTTTGTACGAGCATGTAAACGTATGGACCACACGAAGCAGAGGCACTTTGATGAATTTGCGTCTACTCACCTTGAGTGACCTAGTGGACCACACTATTAGTAATGGTCGTCATTAAAAAAAAACACCCAAATAACCTAACTTTACGTCCCCCAAATCAGCTAATTGCCTGATTAAACCATTTATTGAGACTCAAAACCACAGTATGTGTGCTAGTAAACCGTTTTTCCATCCCGGCCAGTAGGCGGCCGGAATGTTGATTTATCGTGACCGGAATCATAGTCCATCGCCGCCTCCGTCTGGTCTCTTCTAACCATCCGGAATCAAGTACAACACCCTTCAGACTTGATTCCAGCAAAAGAAGGTTGCGCGCTTGTGTGAGAGTATGCAGGAAACCTCCTCTTTCAGTCCTGACACGGACGAGAAAGCGCTTTGAATGTTTTGACTCCTCCTTCAGTGTGTCGAAAGTGCATAAGCCATGGAGCCTCTTTGGTGAGTTTGTGCTGGAGCCTGCTTTATTTCTTGTCGGAAAATTAATTTGGAGCTGAGTGGGCGGATGGAGGATGATCTTGGAGATAGGCTTGCACGATCACGAGGTAGGCCGCGCTGCTCGTGATGTAGATCTTGGAGCAACTCGGATTTGGGCACGAACCACCCCGCGGTATAGGGACAGCATCTGCTTTTGACCAGTGTGGTCGGTTCATGGGGATGTTTGAGAAGTGTCCTCGCGATACTCGTCCTCGTTTCCATCTCTCCTCGGTCGGCTTCCGCTCCTGTTGACTTCGATGGCGATGAAAAAGCGAGCCCAGGAGAGAACGCAGGTCGGGGGTCTTATGGGTAACTAGCTGCTGCGTGGGTCAGGGCGTCATGTCCGGAACTCTGGTCTCGTGTTCAGCCTGTGGTGTGTGTGGTCTGCACAGCGGGGAGTTGACAAAAGTCGGGCACGAGACCAAAAAAACACCTAACCCTACACTATCCCTAAGGATTAGATTAGATTGATCAAGTCGAGCCCCCTTCTGTGGGATGGGGTTATAACAGAAATCCGGACAGTACTGGCATGCGTTATTCGGATTAGTCTAAGGGATAAAACATCACTCCATCCTCCATTAGCTTCCGTCGCAGAAGACGGCATGGGTTCGAATCCCATGTCGGGCACGAGGGGAGGGAACACTTTACTATCGCTCCCCAAATTGCTGCAGTTTTTGCTGCCGGATTTTGTCTTTTTGAAATGACGCCTTTTTCCTTGGTCGTGTTTGCATTATTAATGGGCTCGTACATGATACAGTGGATTTTAGTGTAGGACACGTCGCGATCACGGAATGTTCTGACTCCGGGTGGTCATTCGAGTTTTATCAAAGCCAACGTGCTAGACAAACTCATCAACAGGGTTAGGGTCTTCAACTTTTTGATTGTCTACCACGAAAGAAAAAAAAGAATCCAAAACAGAAGAGGGGGAGAAACATCTCAAAAAAAAAAAAGAAAAAAACATTCAAAATAACTGAGACCCTATATGTATGTTAGTCTCATCTCCAGATCGTGGTGGCGCCGCTTTTCTCTTTACATGTGCCATCGGCCAGAGAAGGGAGAAGGGAGGGCTGACTGGTTCATGGATAATCACTCGGTTTCCACCTCCTCTCGGGCTTAGCGGGGAAAGGCCACCCACCACTACATGCATCTACATGTAGCCACCACATAGCACGACCATTCCCTGGGGTGTTTATAGACTCATATACTTCCAACCACTCTGTGCGGTGTCTTCTGATCGTAGAATAAGAAGAGAGGACCAACACCAACGGCCGGGGGCAGAGAGTCTTGGTATGAGAGTTGTATCATATATTCTCACTCGGGCGCCAAGTAAAAACCCACCCAGCGCCCGCGATCCCAGACACAAGTACTTGTTTACCACGAAAAGAACCAGAAAATGCAAGTGACGGAAACAGGGATAGTTTGTATGAGAGATCACCGCCACTCCATACAAATAATCCTTGCCCTGAGCAACTGCATTTTCTGGTTCTTTTCGTGGTAAACGAGTACATGTATGAAGCGCCGGCTAAAACTCCCCCGAAGTCTTCTCCGACACATCTCAGGCATAGCCATCGGTCGTCCCAGGACGCCCGCGTGTCAATGGTCAAAGCGCATGTAAAGCTTCATACTCTAACTTTCACTCCGACTTAGAGATGATATCAAGTCACTGCGCACAAAACTTCATATTCCTAACAGATGAAGAAAAAAGTAAGAATAGGAAAAAGACACAAACACCCAAAGAATGAGAAGAGGCCAAAAACCAAACAGAACCCAAACTAAACCGGACCAAAAAAAAAAGAACATAAAAGAGACATCACCCTCCCCTCCGGTAAATGAGATCATCTCAAATGACCCCCAACTCTCCACTGTGCACTCTCCCCCTCATGCACCCCTCCCCCCCACCGCAAGACAAGATAAGAATGGTCAAAACAAAAGAAAAAAGGAGGCTAAGCTAAGCCCAACACGAAATCGACTCATAACTACAGTAGTATGCTATGGTCCGTGCTATCCAGACCGTTCTAACCTACACACAAAAAAAACTAAACACTTTTTTTCTGCTTCAATTATTTTCCGCCCTATACTCATTGCATGCATGCGCCCCACCCACCCCGCCCCACCCCGCCCCACCAACCCCCAACCTCGCTGCTAAATGGCAGTTATACTTCTACACGACAGTATAATACAGCCCCCTCATAGCCCCTCAGGTCAGTCAGTCGGTAGGCAGAGATAAGTTCATGAGCGCGCGCGCGCGCAAGCAAACACACATGCAACGCACCACCCCCCATCACTCCCACTCCAACGAGTCCCCGCCCGCCACGTTCCCATTCAAGCTCTCATAATTCTGCTGTGGCGGCGGCGGCGCCTGGGCGGCTCTCCCCCTCCCAGCGCCCCTGTCACCACCCCTCTGCGCCGGCCTCTGCGGCAGCGGGTGTCTCTGCTGCTGCTGCTGCTGCTGTCCCCGCGACGACGGATGCGGCTCCACCTGAACGCCTTCATATGCGTCCCAGCCGCTGCCTGACTCCTCTGCCTGCGGCGTCCCCCACTGGTCGTACACCGGCACACCGCCACCGCCATTACCATTACCATTGCTGTTCCCGTTTGAGCGCTGCGGCGGCGGCGCGGCTCGTGGAGGGTTTGGGCGCTGCGGTGGTGGCGCTTGTTGTTGTTGTTGTTGCTGCTGGGGAGGCGGCGCGGGCGCTCGCCCGTTGAGTCTGCCGTACGAGTCTTCACCGCCGCCGCCGCCGCCGCCTCTTCCGCCACCGCGACCGCCGCGACCACCTCGGCCACCTCGGCCGCCACGACTACTGACTTTGCTGGCGAGCATGGCGTCGATGACGTCTTGCGGGATTGTGCCTGCCACTGGGGCGGGCCCTGTGACGGGGGCTGAGTTTGCGAGGATACTCTTTCCACCGTCCTCCGTGAGACGCTTCCGTACTTTGATCTTGAGGTATCCCATCCCGAGCTTTCTCACGTCCTCAGTGTCTTCGTCTTCGTCGTCTTCGTCTTCAGGCTGGTCCTCGTAGTAGCTGTCCTGCTCAAAGTCGTTTGTGGAGACGATGCCGGCAGGGGCAAAGACGTATGCTTCGCCCTCGTTAAGGGCCACAATGCGGGCGAGGAGGGAGAGCGCGTTGGTGTCGGACTCCACGGCGACGGCCGCGAGATGGCGCTTCATGAAGGCGAGCCATTCGGGGGAGGTGAAGCGGTGGGCGATGATGATGTTGCAAAGGTCGAGGAGCTTGGGGGAGATAGTGGGCTCTTGGGTGGAAATGAGGACGCGGGTGGCGAGATGGCGTTGTTGACGGATGACGGAGAGGAGGTTGTCTGTCAGCTTTTGGGCGGGGGAGGTAGAGGTCATGTACTGGTTTTTATGTGTTAGTTATTGTAGATTGTGGGATAGAGGAAAGGGGAGAGAAGTTACCTTGTGAGCTTCATCAAGAGCAATTACTCGTCCATACTTTACATCCTTCTCCAGAAATAGCCCCACACAGATATCAAATAACGCACACGCACTCGCCTCATCCACAAACGGATCACTCAAATCCACAATCGTAATTACTCCCGGCGTAAAATCCCACACCTCGTCCGCGCCCTCCCGCATCTCCAAAAAGCTCTCCAAGATCTCCAACCGCAGCGTCAGCGGGCCCCTCTGCATAGGCGTCAGATCCGCCTGCAGGATCATATCTCGAAACAGCCTATAGTCGAACCCCGAGCCGTAGATGCTACTCGCCGTCGCCAGCTCGCGCAGGATCTTGCGCACGTACTCCATGTACAGTGGCGGATGGTCCGAGTTCTTGTCGACAGACATGAGAGAGAGCATGCGCTCGATGTTGAGGTCGGACTGCTTCAGCTTGAGCGGCTTGACGATGAGGTTTTGTGAGGCGATGCCGGAGTAGAGGCGCGACATCTGGGGGTAGTTCGATGAGGAAACTAAGATGCGCACGGGCATGTGCGTGGCCAGATATGCAGCTTCACAGGGGCGGAGGGCATTGGCGCTGTTATTGATGTCGAAATGAAAGACCATTGCCGTGAGGGGATTGGGGAGAGCCCCGAGTATGGGTGACTTTACAAGCATATTTTCTACAATATCTCACATTAGCACACATTCTCTCCATGAAGCAATTATATAGAAAATGCCGTAAAAAGAAGAAAGAAAGAAAAAAAAACTCACCAAGCATACAGGCCAACGTATGACTCTTCCCCGACCCCTGCAGCCCACAAATAAACGCAGACCACGGCGCATTCCCGTTCAAAAACACCCTGGGATCCCCCTTCTTCTCGGGCTTCCTCGCGCCGTCATAGTAGCCGCTGTCGTCGCTGCTGCTGTCGCCCGACCGCTTCCGCACATCCCCGGGGTCAACGAGCTCCAATGCGCGCCCGAGCAGCCCGTATTGGTTTAGTGCGGCAGGACAGTGCTTATCGACGAAAAGGCCTGCGGCCGCAGTGAACACGGGGGTGGTGATGAGGGAGTGTCGTTGGGATGCAAGGGAGACGTCGTGGTGCGAGCCGGCGCCGTTGGGGCCGGAGGGGGCCTCGCCGAGCAGACTGAGCTGCTGGTAGAGGTTCGCAGCGAGGTTTTGGGAGAAGCTGCGTGCCATTGCTGTGTGTGCGATGGTGTGGTGGTGATGGTGGGGGGGAGGGGGGAATAGGATGGATTTGGTTGTGGAAAGAGAGCGAGGTTAGGTGGAGAAGATGACACAGCACTACTGCTGGAGGAGAAGGAAGAAGAGATGGCTAAGAGCACGAAAAGGCCAGAATCGGTGATATGTCAGCTTAGCGGGGAAGAAGACGGCGAAGGAAAGACCAGTGCAGTGTTTGGCGGCCTTCTTTATATACATCAAGTACAGACTCAAAGAGATACATCTAATCTCAGCTTTTCTGTGCACTGAGGGGTTAAACCCAACACGCACGCAGCTACCCGCGTGAATGCAGGCAGCCAGGCAGGCAGCAGTACTGTAACCTCCTCTTATTTCTTCCTCTTCTACACATTAAACCATACCCAATATGATATTCTCAACAATGCCCCTCCTCTATCCCCTCATGATTGGGTATAAATGCGATTAATTCAGGCAATCACCCAGTTTCACCCACCTCCCTCCCTCCCCCCGCAATCTCAGGCGTCCCACTATCTCTCCTCCGGGGGGCTCAAGAGGTGGGGAGAGGGGTTTAAACCCGAATGCGAAAGAAAGCGCGGGAGCAAAAGGCAGAAGGGACGCCTTGACAGAAAACTATGAATCGAGCTGCGATATGAGGTCAAGGTTACAACGATGCTTGCTTGTTTGGGGCTGCAGGTCAGATTCAGGCACCCAACCTAGGATTCTTGATGACTAAGCAACAAAGACAGACAGACAGGCGGAACCCCAACACCCACAACTCCGGAGGTTTTGGGTGACCTACATACATCAGCGATGGATGCGGGCGTCTTCCGAGACATTTCTCGGGTCTACTCTGGGTCAAAAACAATGCGGTGTGACGCCATGGTGCATGCTGAGATGTGGGTCATAGACGATCACTCGTTAGTCTTGGATCATAAGCCATCACTCGGTCGATAGGTCGGGGGTGAAAAACTACATGTACCCCAACCGAAGTCGCCTCACTTTATCAGCAGAACAATCCAAATTTTAAACAACAAAACGGTCGTACCATAGCCACAATTTAATTCTTTCATCTCGCACTTAACGAAAACTGAGGCTAGTCATACCAGTTCGTGGATAATGTCTTTTTTTCACTTCACACACCATTACATGTATATAGAGTATCCCTTAAGCTCTCGATGCTGACCCCCTATAAGAGAGGAATTAAATTGCTATGAGAGATCTATTAGTAAAGCCACACAATAATTTGTTTTAGGGGGGGGGGGGGGTGGTCAGCATTTGTTACCAGACGAAGGGATACTTTTCGCTTCCCACAATCCATCAACTAACCGATACCCATCATACATGGACAGGATCAGCAATATGTATATGATCTCCGACCACTCAAATCCTCCCATAGCAATATTCATCATAACCAACTGGCATAGCGGTTTGTTTTCAGGGTTATCGAGCCTAGGGCCCGCCTATATCGATTAAGCTATATACATAGAACACAAGAGAGCTTACGGTTCTATTAATAAATCTTTCGTCATCGTTCTCTAGTGCCAAGAGGGACCCGAGGACACGCTTCAAAACAAAAAAAAAAGATTTCGACAAAACCGTTGCAACGCCTCCCTCTCCTCTTCCGCCCTTCGTGGCCGGCGACCACATCGATATTTCCCTACGTTTCTTAGCGATAATATCAACCATCAAAATGTACTCAATACTCAATCCTTGACCGTTCAAACCTTCCCGTAACACTCATCAAAACCATCGGGCAAAGCGGTTTACTTTGAGAATTATCGAGAATAAAAGAGTTTATTTCTCTATAAATAGACTTGAGGACACGTTTCAACTTTGTTTTCGACAAAACCGTTGCAACGTCTCCCTCTCCTCTTTTACCCTTCGTGGCTGGCGACCACATCGATATCTCCCTACATTTCCTAGCAATATCAAGTCATCCAAATGTACTCGATACTGAATCTCTGCCCGTTCAAATCCTCCCATACCAATCATCGGGTACACCGGTCTACTTCGAGAATTATCGAGAACAAGAAAGTTCATTCCTCAATTAATAGACTTAAGGACACGTTTCAAAACCTTTTTTAATTTTTTTAATTTTTTTTAATTTTTTTATTTCTTTCTACAACGTCTCCCCTTCCAACCTTTGTGGGCGCCAACCACATCGGTATCCCCCCGAAAATACAATGCGGGGATCCGGCCCTCTACTATTCCAAACTCCTCCCTCCTATACTATGTCTCTACAAATCATCCTCTAAGACCTTCCCTCTTCCAGACTTTGTGGTTGCCGTCACAAAGCGAGGAAAAGACGATGGAGGTGAAAGGGGAGGGCATATACTCTTCAATACTTTGTGTTCACAGCCACAAAGTGAGGAAGAGATAAAGACAAGTGAGGAGAGAAAAGAAAAATAGGAAGAGGCATCCAAGCTTACCATTATTTTGCTACAACCCAATGAACCTCCGTTAAGATGATCCCCTAATAAGTGCATTCATCCTGGATTTTCAACTCTTCCGGGTCGTACAAACGCGGGATATCCCTCGGTATCCCGAAATAATCCACAGTGCTGTACACATACCCATTGTATACTGGTGTTGTCGCCTCCGCCTCCGCCACCCCCTCTCCCTCTTCCTCACTGTGAGCACTATCACTGTCACTGTTGTTGGTCCTCCTCTTCAGAACACTCGGCTTCGGAAAGTCAGTGTTGCTGTTGCTGATTCTGTTCCGTTGCCTGAACAGTGTTTTGAGCTCCTGGCAAACCCAGTTGACTTGAGCGACGTGACGCAGTGTCACGAGCTCGTCAGTGTACGGGTGGGGTTTAAGGAGGTGAGGAAGTGTGATAATGGTGGTGGTGCTGGTAGACATCTTTGGGTCTTTGACTCGTACAGGTTGTGGAGGGATGTTGTTGTTGTGGTTATTCGTGATATTGTGGTTGTTGTGGTTATTCGCGATAATGGATTAAGAATATTGATAATGAATTAAGAATGGAGAGAAGATCGTTTTAAATAGATGTGAGGAGAGAAGACAGCTGTCGTTCAAGGCCCATTGTGAAACACTTGTCACCTTAAATCCGTAGACAGATACATCTGTTTTCTCCTCATAGCTGTTATGTTCCATCATGGTGATGATTTGTCTTTTGACGGTTTCCAGTGAGAATGAAGACACATGTAGGCTGTGATATCTATGTGGCCTCCTCCTGATCTGTGGTTAACTACCTGCTGATGTGGTATTTGAAACGAGACAGAAGGTCTTCGTGGAGCAAGATTTGACAGACCAGGTCCTCATGCTTCACTCAAGATATGGTCTCTCTGTTGAAGCCAACTTACACGCCGTGATTATCTACGCCGGAATGTTAGCAGAGGTAAGATTTCGAGTGACGAGACAGAACAGATAGCAAGCAGAGACGTAGCTGAGTGTCCTTAAGATGGTGATGATGATGGCTTTTATACATCGTGGCGGCCAAGTGTGTATTTGTTGGAGCTCCTCAGCTTGACGCAGCGAGCAGATGAAGACAGAAAATGGTGTTTCGGAGTACTTAGCACACACTAGAGCTTGTTGACACCGTGTTGTGCTAGAAGGTTCTGGGTCCGGGTCTAAGGATGGAAGTATCCGATGTAGTCTCTAGGGGTGCTTACCTCGATGATGAACAGTACTGTAATCCAACGTGTGGTATGTGTATCTTTGAACATTCCCCACTTAAATGCTATACTCCCCAGTCCATACAATGGCTCACCAAACGCCAAGCTAACCTCCAACCAACCCACCCTTGACCACAACCATCTCCCTCCTCCCAAACCACGCCAACCAAAATCTCTAGCAGGCCCTTAACTTCTCCACATTCGTGGTTGAAAAAGATAACCTACTCTCAGCATTTGTATGTGTTACCTCCCACACACACACATCACCCAGCGAGGAGATCTAACAGCAAGGTCCTAATTTGATCTACTTCTGTGGTCAAGAGGGAATAACTTCGTCGCTCGCTACCCCACCCTTGCTGTGTTGTGTGGCGATGGGAGAGAGTGATTTTTGCCCGGCGCGTACTGTACCGTGCTGTGCTGGTCTTTTGTGGCTGGGACGGATGTGCATGGACTTACATGTTTTCCTTTTAGTCCTCGAGGGGTAGATAGAGTGGAGTGGTGGGGATATGACTTCGGGCATTTAGAGAGTTAGGCGGTGATGATCAAAACTTAGAATATAATCTATGGGGGGGTCTCTGACAACTGGAGTCTAGTCCCTACGCTGGGCGTAGTTTTTTCCTAGAAGGTAAGACGACTGGCGCCCCTCCGCTAAACTGGAAGCAGGAAGGAAGGAGCAAGAGAATAGGGGCCAAGTGACCTCAATAGCGGACGACCGTAACTACATGTAGCCCGCACTCACAATGAGAGCGGCGAGAACGGTACTGTATGTACACTGTGCAAGCCCCATGTGTGACCCCATATACATACAAACCCGAGCAAGAAAAAGTGATCAAATCCGGCAGCAAAAACTGCAGCAATTTGGGGAGCGATGGTATAGTGTTCCCTCCCCTCGTGCCCGACATGGGATTCGAACCCATGCCGTCTTCTGCGACGGAAGCTAATGGAGGATGGAGTGATGTTTTATCCCTTAGACTAATCCGAATAACGCATGCCAGTACTGTACGAATTTTTGTTATAACCCCATCCCCCCGAAGGGGGCTCGACTTGATCAATCTAATCTAATCGTTATCTTTACTGAGATAAAGTAGAGATGGTCCCGATAAACCAAGACGTGGGATAAAAGTAGAGGCGCAGACGAAAATATTCTTAGCGTGGGAGTTTCACACCATGGCCAGTAAGACCAAAGACACAAAAACAAGCCGGATTCGCTGTATGTGCTATGACCTGTACAACTACTATATTTTCACCCAGGCGCAACGGACATTTACACCGAAATTTCTTCTCTAGCGTGATCTACTCTAGGGCCGGCTAGGCTGCCAGTGCGTTTTGTTTACGCTCCCATCTCTCTACACCACTTCATCTCCCTTCAGGACCACCCCCACTCCCCCCGTCTACCCTCATCTCCCTTTATGTCCACTCTCATCTTCCACTCTCTCAACCTCTCTCCGACGCACAGATGCCTCAGAACAGCTGACGATGAACCCAGCTCCTACTCTCCCCCGGCCCCGGTTAGAGCCTTCCTAGCTAGACGTCCGGAGGTGGTGCCAGCCGAACAGGAGCGAACTACCCCGTGTCGATGAAGGTCTTTCTGCCGAGACTTTTCTCACCTTCCCGCCCTGACCGAGAGCGCCTATCCAACCGACCAATCCACACTGTGTCACTTTGGGGCGCTCACACCTCCGAGGTGCATGAGACGAGTGAGATTCTGTGAAGAAGAGACACAAGTCGCTTACCGTGATGTCTTCCATCATATCGTGAAGAAAGTTTTATGTTGGTCAGGCTTCGACTAACTGCTTAAACTAGTGGCCGGAGTAGATGAAGAACCAGTGTGCATCTTCGAGTGGCCGATCGACCCGAGTGATGGTTTGTGATCGAACCGATCCGCTTGGCACTTCTTACCCCCGGTGGTTCCATTGGTTGCATGCCCCATTATATCATCCTCGGGGGATCTTGAGCACGCTACCATATCGAATCCGAAGCTAAAGGAGTTGGATAACGTACCGATTTCGGTGTGCGTGGGCTGGGGCTCTGTGTTTGAGTGGTTGGCCAGCTCAGTACTCGTTACAATTAAACATACACATACCAAACAAAGAAGAAGAAGTGGAAAGAGAAAACGCAGCAAAAGAACCAACCCAGGACTCAATAGGCAGGAATACTACTCTAGCACGATAAGACTACTTGTGAAAGCATTCGACCAAAGCACAGACCTACGGGAATTGGTCGCAGATGAATTACACTAATATTGACCAAATAGTTTTATTATTTACTTCTAGAGGTAGTGGTCATGGATTATTTGCTCTCAAGGCTTGTCTTCACTTTCTCCACGAGCTGGATAGGGCACTAGGCAGAGCAGCGCTACGCGGTCCTCTAGATCCCAGCCGCGAAAGGAAATGGTTATATACCGTTGATATCATAAGTTCATACAGTCAGTACCATTGCGCCAAAACAATCAATACATACATGTATATACACCCCACCCTTCCCCGCTCTAAGAAAAACAGAATTACGCCCCCAACATTCCCCCCCCCCCCCCCCCGCCCCCATCACCACCACCAAAACACCACCACCACTAAAACACCACCAACACGACCAACACCACCACGCCCACCAGCGCCACACCCACGATACCCACCCCCGCCACCACCGCATGCCCCACCACCTCCACCCTCCCCGTCCCACTGCTACTCCCCGTTCCATTCTCCGCCTCCGCCACCAGCGCATTAAGTATATTCTGTGTCGGCAGCGGGCGCAGATGCGTTGTTGCCGCCGCCACCTCCGGGAAGGCCGAGTTCATTGGGACGCCGCTGACAGTGGCGGGGATGGTGGCGTTGGGGGGCGCGGTGATGCCGAGTGCGCGGAGGAGGTGCGGGGGCGGCGGGTAGTGCGTGTGCCCGTGGGTGTGGCAGAGCGTGTAGAGGGTTGTGAAGTAGGTTTCGCTGCGGGGTGTGTTAGTGTGTGTGGTGGTGGGATGAATGGGGTGGGAGGAGGGGAGGGGGTAAAAGTACACGGAAGAGCTGTTCCCGGCGCAGGACCGGAGCACGCATGGGATTATGGAGGCGAGGAGGTGCCGGTCGGTGCAGAGGCAGCTGATGGTGTTTGTGAAGTCGTTTTCGCTAGTTTGTGGAGGATTTATTGCGCACTAACATACATGTCACTCTTGGTTAACTTTGTGTCCAAGGCTGTAGAAATGAGTGTTTCGGGGAGGGATGTACTAGTGGGACGTTGGACATGTCGGTCTTGTCTTCGCAGGCCTGCACGCATGGTGGGCTGTCGGGGGTGGGGAATATTAGTGTTGCGAGGATGGGTGTGAGGTGGAATGATAGCAGGAGGAGAAGCCCGAGAGGGGGGTGCATGGTGGTAGTAGTGGGAGTTGTGTTGTATGGGAGGGTTGCAGTAGCTAGCTGGCTGCGTGTAAGTATAAGTTATAGTACTCGGTCTATAGTACTAAAACTATAGTTGTAGTGGACACTAGTGGTAATTACCGGTACTAGTAGTCGATCTCAGTAGCACTAACCAGTAGCAATCAACAATTAGTAGCTTCAATAGTAGCTGGTAATGACCGTTGCGACAACAAAAGAGAAAATTCGTAAAAACTAAAAAGCGTTCGGGTATTACGCGATAAAACAACGGGATCTACATTGGTTTTAATACTGGGGATACAATTTCACGGTGAGGGTTGTGGTTGTGGTTGTGGTTGTGGCTTTACCGGGGGCCGGGCGCGGGGAGGGACCGGTGGAGGGGAGTTGAATTTGGAGCTGGGGGTTATGTCAGCTGCGCCGCGGGGGGTTTGGGGTTTACATCATGAGGGAGGATAATGGAATGGGTAGTGAGAGGATGAGATTTTGAAGAGGCTTTTATTACACAGTTGGCTATGGAGAGAGAAATAGTCGATACAAAGCTCCTCTACATACTTATATCGTGATATCCCATGAAGCAGCCAAGTAACGAAACAAAAAAACCGCCAAGACCACCGATCAGCGCTCCGACTACCCATTCCGAATTCTCCGCACAGGGGGCCCTTTCGACAGGGATCCGCAGCCTTAACACAAGGCTTGATTTTTTTTTTTACATTTGCGGGTTTTCGCTAGTGCCCGAAACCGTTTATGACAAGCCTTTTTTCCTCTCCGCCGTTAGTTTGAGCCTCATGTTGAATCCGGGCATCCGATATCCGGGAGTGCGGCATTTCAGATCTGGTATGGGCGGGCGAGGGGTGGAGGGAAAGGAAGAGGGATTGGTAGGGTGGGCGGAGATGGGGATACACCGAATGAGTGAGTGGGGATTAGAATGAGGTGGGCTCTGAACGGTGCAGGTGTGTTTATGCGATGGGAGGGAAGGGAAGGGTTTGGCAGCTGCGCGGACAAGAGATGTTTGGTGCAGGATGCTGTGATCCTTGCTCAAGGGTGGATGAGTGTGGCGGGTATTCTGGAGAGTGTTTGTGCTTGTACCTTGATGTACCTACTTGTTACTACATGTACTCTGCCGTGATTACAATGCCCTATAAGACGGCATCCACGCGTACGATGTTAGATAGTGCTCTTCTCACATTAGAGTGAGAGTGAGCAATAGAGGATACGTAGCCCCCCCAAGACCAAAGTCCGATGGCCAAGATGTATTATCCACCCTCAACAGGCCAAGAGACTCGCTCTTCTTCACCTTCACCTTCTGCATGCGACACCTGCCTGGCACTTGCCCCCACTCTGTCCAGTGGAAGATCGTGCAGTTACACCTCGTATTAATCCGTATCCGTGCCACATCATCCTCTATCACTCGCGACCGCAACAACGCCCACGCCCACGCCCACGCCCACGCCGAGCCAAAAGCCAACCCCACGGAGCCTTACGTAATACGCCCATTTAAGCCTCATTCATTTCCGGTCCCGGCTTTCACCTATCGCCAGATTTCCCTTCTCTCCCGTCAGGACAGACTGTTGTTGTTCGTTCACGTAAAGCGCCTCTCCCTCAAGTAAACCCTTAATCTTGAATTTCTTTGCTTTCCCTCACGCAAAGCAAAAGGTTTGCTCCTCCTCCTGCCCAACATGCGGATCTCTAAAAGTCTGCTGTTCCTGTCGGCCACGGGAGTGTCTCTCTCGTCGGCATTCTACATCCCCGGTGAGTACCTTTGTTCTGGACTAGAGCAGTCCCCCCCCCTTTCCACAGATCCACAACCATCGTAATCATCATCACTAGACTGCCGTTGGAGACATTGTAATATCACAGGAATCTATGGGCTGACGGGGGTGCTATTGGTGTGTGTGTGTGTGCTCAGGCTGGTCTATCCGCTCATACAAGGACGGCGACGCGATCCCTCTCTCGACAAACAAGCTCACCTCCCCCACTACGCAGCTCCCCTACGCCTACTCCGAGCAGCCATTCGTGTGTCCCGCCAGCAAGGACGGCTTCGGCGCGCGCTTCGGGTCATCGAGAGCCATTGCCCTCAACCTGGGCGAGGTTCTGCGCGGCGATCGCATCCAGATCAGCGATTACGAGCTCACAGTGGGTCAGGATGAGGTGTGCAAGCATCTCTGCGATCGGGAGACCGATAGGGCGGGTGTGGAGAAGGCAAAGGAATTGGTGAGGGGTGGTTATGTGGCCGAATGGTAGGTTGCGCGATCTCTCCCCAGACTTTTTTTTTTTTTTTGTGATCTTACCCCTGGAACCTCGCGCGTTTGGGGCACGCGCTCAGGGATGGTCTGTGGCTTGGATGCACGGAGCTTTCTGGATGGCCAGTGGGCTGCTGGCGTTGGTTTGGTTGGATGTGAGGAGCCCGGGCTGACAGCTGCATGATGATTGTTACAGGATCGTCGATAACCTTCCGGGGGCTACTTCGTTTGTGACGGTCGATAAGACCAAGAAGTACTATGCTGCTGGTTTCAAGCTCGGGTTCTACGAAAACGATGTTTGTTTTATCCTCTCGAGTTCTTTTTCTATTGTATTCGATTTTGATGACTGACATGCAAGCAGAAAGCATTCATCAACAACCATGTTACTCTCGTCATCCGCTGGCGCAAGACCGCCGAAGGCCCCAATCGCAAGGTCATCGTCGCCTTCGAGGTCTACACCAAGTCGATTGCCGGACCGATGGGCAAATGCTCCGAGACTCTTGAGGGACAGAAGCCGCTCGAGCTCTATATCCCACCGGAGACTCCTAGAGAGGACGGAGGTCAAGGTGGAGATGATGGCAAGAGATTGAACATCCCATACACCTACTCTGTCTACTGGAAAGAGGACAACACTATTGAGTGGGCCTCACGCTGGGATCTTTACTTTGTCAACGATGACGAGGCGGCTTCCATTCACTGGCTCGCCATTGTCAACTCGCTTGTCATCGCAATGCTATTGACCGTCGTTGTCGCAATCATTATGCTGCGCACTCTCTCTAGAGATATCCAGAACTACAACGACACCGGTGCTACCGACCCCGAATCTAAGCGGAAAGCAGCAGCTGCCGCCGCCGCCGAGGGCGCAGAGGAAGATGAGTCTCTTGATGATATCACTGGCTGGAAGTTGGTCCACGGAGATGTCTTCAGACCACCTGGGGCCGGAGGACTGTTTGCACCAATTGTTGGCAGCGGAGTTCAATTGCTCGCCATGGCCGTCGCACTCATCGTACTCAGCGCTGTCGGTGTCCTGAACCCCAGCTACCGCGGTGGCTTCATCAGCTTTGGCCTCTTCCTGTTTGTCTTCGCCGGTGTCTTCTCAGGCTACTTCAGCACCCGTGTCTACAAGACCTTCAAGGGCGAGAAGTGGAAGAACAATGCCCTCATGACAGCCCTCCTCTTCCCTGGTTTCCTCTTTGGATCGGTATTCATTCTTAATCTCTTTGTATGGGCACAAGCATCGTCCACCGCTATCCCGTTCGGGACACTAGTGGCGCTGGTCATGATGTGGCTGTGCATCTCGCTCCCACTCGTATTTGTCGGTTCGTTCTTGGGCTTCAAGAGGGCGCCATGGGAACACCCCACTCGTACCACCATGATTGCCAGGCAGATCCCCGCGCAGCCATGGTACCTCCGCACTGGACCCGCGGTGCTCATGGGCGGCTTGATCCCCTTTGCAGTCATCTTCATCGAGCTGCTATTCGTGTTCAAGAGCCTCTGGCAAGACAAGAGCGGGTACTACTACATGTACGGCTTCCTCGCACTCATCGCCGGCATCAACGTCGTGACCGTGATCGAGATCACCATCGTAACTACGTATTTCCAGCTCTGCTCTGAGGTTCGTCCCCCCCCCCCCCCCTTTTCTCTCTCCTTCTTAAACATAACCAACTAACAAATAAAAAAACAGAACTACAACTGGTGGTGGCGCTCATTCCTCGTCGGCGCCGGATCAGCCGTCTGGATCTTCCTCTACAGCGCATGGTACTTCATGACAAAGCTGCACATCGAGGGATTCGTCAGCTCCCTCCTCTTCTTCAGCTACTCGTTCCTGGCCTGCGTCGTGTACGGCCTGCTCCTGGGCACCATCGGCTTCTTGAGCACGTATGCGTTCGTTAGGCGGATTTATGGCGCTATCAAGGCGGACTAGTTTTGGATCTTTGGGCTAGTTGACTAGTTGGTTTGGGGGGTGAGGGGTTTAATATTTTCAATTGTCTATTTTTTATTTTTTATTTTTTTTTCTTTACGCTTTTTTACGCTTTTTTGTGTAGGAACTTGGGTTCTTGGTGGCGCTTTAGAGTCGCCTTCTCAACTGTTTTTTCTTTTCTTTTTTCTTCTTTCCTCTTTTCTTTTCTTATGGTTCTTTTTTGTCAAGTCAACTGTTGTGTATCTATCTATTTCATGCATTTGCATTGATTGGGTGTAAAGAGTGCGTGCGGGTGGGGGTGTTTAGGAAAAATTAAAAATTAAAAAATAAAAACCAAGAAATCTTTTGCCCAAAAAGAATAAAAAAAGACTCCGGAGGCCTCCTTCACCGGCCGCGTGTGTTTGTCGTGTAGAGAGGGTTCGGTCTGAGACGTGGTCAATCTACACTACCAGCTAGTATAGTGGCCATGATTTCTCCATACTGTGGTAAAGACTGGAGGGAGGAGTGATCTCGACAGGCGTTGTGGGTTTAGGTGCGTGGGTGCGTGTGTAAAGATGGATCATGAGGTATCACTCGTTGAAATCTCTCCAACCAACTAGAGCAGCAAGTCGACCCGGGCGCTATCCCACGGTACAGTCGATTCTCGCTATTGCGATAAGGTCGGGACCGGAAAGTGGCACTTTTATAACGAGATTATCAATATAAGAAGTTCAGGGCTAGTTAGGTTTTGTTTGGAACCGAAGAATAAAATTCACGGTTAATTTCACTTCCTTTTGTAGAAATTACTTTTCTTCTCTTCTTCGGGGGACTCTTTCATTTTCTTTTTATTACTAACTTTTTTCTCCACTTCCTTTTCCCTCCCGTTTTCTCCCTTATGTTTTTGTTCTCTTTATACAAGCATACATCCCGTACAAACTTCCACTAAACACCTAAGGATATCGTTCTCTCAAAATATCACCAAGACTCCATAAGCAAAATGTTGGGACCGGCAAGCGTCATCCTAATAAGCTATACAGCACGCTTCCCCCCATTGTGTTGTGGCTCACGAGTGGTGTTCTCGGGGTCCTCTTGTGCCAGGCCGCGTGGCATTTTTCTCCAACCAGCGCACTACATACAAATAACGATTAGATTAGATTAGATTGATCAAGCTGAGCCCCCCCCCCTTCTATAGGATAGGGTTATAACAAAAAACCGGCCACCACAGGCATGCGTTATTCGGATTAGTCTAAGGGATAAAACATCACTCCATCCTCCATTAGCTTCCGTCGCAGGAGACGGTATGGGTTCGAATCCCATGTCGGGCACGAGGGGAGGGAACACTATACCATCGCTCCCCAAATTGCTGCAGTTTTTGCTGCCGGATTTTTTTGTTTATGAGAATCGGGGGGGCCCCGGGGGGGGGGGGGGTGTTTGGTTCATGTTTTTTGACTCGGCTGCGGGGGGGCCATGAGGAGGTGTGTGTGGATCATTGACTATCACTCGGTCTCGATATCACATCGCCATCCCCACCACCAGCCCAAAGCGCCGACAATGGATCACCTCGAGTATACTTTGACTTTCAGAACCAAGCTCAAGATGGCAGACAATGCCAAATGTCTACCTAGATACATGTAGGTAGGCCTAGATTCCAGCAACAAAGAGAACAAAGCCGACTAGCAGTACACACAACAAAGAGACCAGGCCTAGGCCGCGCCACCAATCCGGCAGCTACAAAGGATAAATTTATAAAACAGGTATCGAGCTATGCTAAAGAAGAGAACTATATAACTAATGCTGCTGCTGCCGCAGTTATTTTTCGCCCACCCGCCAACACTCCTCCAGGCCTCGGCTCGGGGGAGAGACAATCAACAGGGAGCCTGCGGGTAGCGATACTCGCGGTGTATATATGTTCTCTTCGGACAATAGGTGCGGGTCCTGTTGAAAAAAAAAACTGTGGAACGGCACTCGAGCTCCCTCAAGCTCGAAGTCTTCCAAAGGAAATGAAAAAAGAAAAAAGAAAAAAAGAGAGAAAAAACCTTCCAGAGTACTCTCACCACCTACCGCCCATCCACTTCAATCCTCGCTCCCATCTACTTTCCCCCGACTTCATCACCAAAGGCCCATGATCCCCTCGGTCATCCCTACCCCCAGTCCCCGCATCTGTAACCCCCTACCCTCACCACCACATCCCACACCCCAAGCCGCGACCAGTGGTGGCCAGCTAGTGTTGAGTATACTCGGTGCAGTGCTGTGGAAAAAGCAAGGTGTGGCTCTTTGTCTACGATGTGATCACGGTGTAGCCACACTGCACTAAGCCCCACCGAATGTGCGGAATGTATTCACCGCTGCTGGTCGTCCACTGATGCGGCTGGGAGCGTGGACTGTCTTGAGGGTGGAGGGTTGTGGATGCGGGGGGTGTTGGAGAGAGGAACGGTTATTATAAATAGCGAGGCCAATAGGTTTCTTGTCTCATGCTGGATTGTTTTGGAGGAGGCTTCTGGGCGGTGGGGAGGAGTGAGATATCTAGACCATAATGTAATATACTCTGTTTAACGCACATGTACATCCTCCTATTTGATAGTAGGTACATGTAATCAGCAGAAGCCAATGTAAAAAAAGTAAAAGCCACTGCAGCTTCATGATGTGAAGACCGATTGTTCTTTAGGAAGTCGTGTATATGAGTCTTTTGTCCCTGTTATAATTCACTTATTAACACTCCGATCACTCGCCTAGTATTACACACGAGGAGCAGCAATAACCCACGAAGCCACTTACCTCATGGACCATGCTATGATAACAACTATAGTCCATAGTTTGGTCCCTCTAAGACCGAGCCGGGTTTGAACTGAGATGTATCTCCGGTGATAACTATTACGCTTTCGACAGCCGCAGTGCCTAAAGCCCTACAGGGTGTCTATATTTAGAGCGACAACTACGCAATATGTTTTTTGTTATTGCATGAGAGTAGTGGTACACTGGTGGTGAGGTAATGCGGGAAGGGACGAAACCGGGTGCATGGAGTGGTGTTGAGCACCCGGGTAGGCGACGTTTCTTATACTACATGTAGTGCGAGGCCACCCAAACTGATGCATTTGCTTATAGTGACTTATTTGGTGGCTCTGGCCCCAACCTCTACCATATTTTGAACCATACATGTAATTGCTGGGGCCAAAAAACTACAATGCCACGGACTTTTATGACATATATCGAGGATACCATGGCAACCATAAATGTCAACAAAGACCTAGATTTTATGGCCAAAACTGTGAACTAAAAAGAAGAGGAAAAGAAGTTCAGCTTTGGGGTGTTCTTTCTCTAATTTTCTGCTATTTTTTCGCTCCACATTTGGGGGCAGTACTCAAAGAGGAAGACATATTGGCTGTTGTTGGTGCATCCCCAATAAACCAGCTAAAAATCACGGAGTGTTTCCAAATAATCTTGACTAATGTAAATCAATAAATCTGAAGCTGTTTTATGTTTTATTGATTGATGACTAATAACTTTGGTTAACCCAGACTAGTGATGTTACACGGTTCACCGTAGAGTCTACGGTGTTGTTTTCATCACTTATAGAACACCGTAAGCTCTACGGTCTTATTTTTATTGTTTACACCAAACTGCAGACCGTAGTGGCTATGGTCTACAGTTTAATACTTGTACTATATGGAAGACTATAGGCTCTACAGTGTTATTTTTATCACTGTAGGCTCTAGTGTTAAATTAGTTGGAGTTAGTTGGTTAGGATGAGTTAGGGTTCAGGTTTTATTGCACACACTGGTTGCCATGCATGGCATTCTAGATATATTTGACAAAAGGCCGTGGCATTGTGGTCTTTTACCGAAAAATTAATGGCCTACATCGAAGCAACACCAGATACGTAGCCACGTCCGATTCATATCTTCCGCTTTCCTCGGAGCTGATCTATACCATCCCTAAATATCCGTGGGTAGCTTGTTAGGAGAGGGAAACAGAACCCGAACACTCTCGTACTCTCCCAGACTTTCCGTCGCAGCTTCTACAATCCTTAATTGGCAGTATAGCCTCATTGGTGGTACTTGACTCCTTCCATCTATAACCTTTACTAACCTTTCCCCCCCAAAACGGGTACGTGCTTAACTTCTAGCCGCTGTTTTTTGCAGAAGGTCTCCGTCCTCACGAATGATAACTTTAGCTCATCACATTAATTGCCATGAGCGCAGTGAAAGGTTATAGCAAGAGCTACTTTTTATATTACTCTCATTGGCAGCTACATGGACTCATGTGTACCAACAACCCTAACATATCAATATTCCGAATATTATAAGGCTGCATAGCTTCTCCTTGCGAGCGAAGAGAAATCTACTGATCTAGTATCGCGCCAGCGATGCGAGTTTTCGATTGCGAGCTATATACATACACTACATGTAGTAACCGGCAGTCCTTTGCCCTTAATAGAGCAGGAGTTAAAAATCACCGACAAGTTTACCGTTGCGAAACCTTCCTACCAGGCATTAACCATTCCGTTAACGAAAATCTCCCCAAAAAATCCATCTTCTGCATTTTCATAACACTTGACAAGACGTGTCACGCCACCCCCCCAAAACCACCCCACAATCCAACAATAATTATAAGCTCAGGCTTCTCCACGTCTACATATATCTACCCCTATCTCCCCCCGATATATATCCCCACCCTCCCCAATCCCCACCTCCCATCAATTATCCCAATTTCTACAATGGCATGATGCCTCATGACAGTCAGCGCTCAAGTTTCGTCTCCTAGCTAAGCTAAGCGACATGGCACGAACCACCCACCCAGGGCAACACCCAATATCGGTTAACTACCATTCCCTCCTTCCCCCGCGCAGACAGGCACAAGGATCTGCGAGCTGGCCTAGCTGGGCGCCTATTATAATGTATGGTATACCATATGTATATGTGTACAGCCGCATTCATATCATTGCCTGAACCAATCACAGCTGCACTGCGGCGCGGGAGAGAAAAATAATAAGTTAGTCTGACGATTATTATAATAGTGGGACGATTTTTTGCTTCCTATGGCATGGTATCGGAAGATCCAAACCTTCGGGTTTTTTGTTGTGCTGGCTGCGCTGGCTGGGCCAGATCACTTATAAACAACGTGCGGGTTCCGTCCGTCTAGATAACCGTTTTGTCTTGTTGAGCTTCAAGTACAAATTTTCGATTTTTTCTTTCGATTTTTTTTTTTTGGTTCTTTTTAAACAACTTTTTTTTTTTTTTCTTTCTTTGGTTTTATCAAAAGAATGGCGTATATAAATAGGTGGAAACACGTTTGGCTTCTCCGGTCCCTGTTCGTTTTCGAATTCCTCCTCCTCACGGCCCTCCTCGGCCTCATTGGCTACGCAAACCCCGACACCTTCACCACAAAGCTCCGGCTCGACGGGGCCCTCAATGGCTTCAACTCTAGCCCTGCTATCTCCACTGGGGCATCAACACCCTACGTCTGGACCACCACGTAACTATCCCTACACCCCCCTCGACCCTACTCCCTCGGTCGAACATATATTGACAAACATAATCGAATATATCCAGATTAACGAAATACAACCTCTCGCTCTCGGTCGCATCGTTCCTTCTATTTGTGGTGCAGGGTGCATTATATATCCTAGAGTTCTATGTCCCGGTAGTAGCGGTGGTGCTAAAGGCCGCATTGATGGGGGCATGGGGGTTCTCAGTGCATTCGCAGTCGGGGAGCGATTACACAGATGCGAAGCACCCGTCGCCGAGTCCGTGGTATCTGAGGAAGAGCTGCGATGTGGTGTACTATCAGAGTAACAAGAATTACTGCCACGAGGCCAAGGCGACGTTTGGGATCTCTGTGATGTTGCTGTGAGTTTTTCATTCCATCTGGATAGGTAGAGGAGAAGGAGGGCTAATTTGTGATTATATAGTGCATGTTATGGGGCGCTCATTGTGTTGGCGGTGGTGTCTTTGTTGGCGAAGAGGCCGCCGGGGATGGAGAAGAAGAAGGGGCAGGATGTGGAGGATGGAAATGGGTCGGATAATGATTCTTTGGAGTTGGATGGGGGAGCTCGGTGGTGATCATGGTGGTGTGGTTTTTGATAATGATATGGGTGGCCGTTCTTTTTTGGTTTATTTTTTTTTGGTGATGGTGTTTTGGTGTCCTTTTTTTTTTTTTTTTTTGCTGTATATACTGAACTACGACCTCTAATTTCCTTATGAATATAATCAAGATGGCTATGTGCTATAATTTGCAAAGAGTGGTGGCTATAGCTTGGACCTAATGAGAGCCCGTGCTGAGTGCACGGGTGTTGCGTGATTAGAGGTGTACGCTAAATTTAAGATCGAGCGAATATGGATTGCGTGAGAACGGGGCCGGACGGCATGCGCATTGACCAGGCGCTGGCACTTGCGGATTCCTACATGTACTTGTGTAAGTAATCCACCAAAAGATTTATTTAGAAGTTAAGCACGTACCCGTTTTGGGCGGTAAAAAGTTAGTAAAGGTTATAAATGAAAGGAGTCAAGTCCCCCCACCAATAAGGCCTTGCACGATTCCTACATATTACACTGCCCCTCCGAGTCATTTTTCATGATCACTAAATACCATGCTACGGAAGTCCGTTGCTCTTCTATTAAATTTTATAGTAAAAACCGTCCGCACAGCCAAATCTTGATTCTGAAGAACTACGCAACCGATTATTATTAATTCGTGGCAAGTCATTACGGCTGGCCGGTGGTTGCTGTTAATTGTTAACGTTTCGATGTTGTGCAGTTTAGATGTGGTTCCAATTAACTATCTGTACTTTTGTCTTAGGGCAATTCTGTTCTCTAAGCCGGAAGCCATCCGGTGGATATTCTTTCGAATGTGGTCTGAGGTTCCCCCACGGGGTGTCTACAGATCCACTTATCTGGCATACTCATCTGGCAGTTTGCTTACAATTCTCATACATACTTGAGTTCAGATGGCCAAAACGACACAACATCTTCTAAAAATTCCAAAAAAATTGGCATTTCACTATTAGCAACTGGAGTTATAGGTCACATGGCCTTATTCTTTCTCCACTGTCGAGTGTTGGGGGGGGGGGGGGGGTGGGGTGGGGAGGTGGCGTGATCTTATTTTACAGAATTTGTTTATCTTCAAAACTTCATTCAGGTTTGAACACCTTCAGAACATCCACGGGATAGCTTCCACTAATCCATCATCACACAACCCCATGTGTACCTGTGGCTTTTGTGACACTTAAAATGTCCACTATTTATCTTATCTCCATTACCCATTCGGGGTCGTACTTGGCTCAACTTGGCGGCCCTACTGCCTACGTACCGCAGCTGTGAAAGCTTGAGCGAGCAAAGAAGCATGGGAAGATAGTCCAGAGTAATAACTAAAACTGATGATGAGAGCGTCAGGTAGGTTTACACCAGCCGAGAGATCGAGTGTGAAGGCTGATGATGAAGAGATAGGTTTAGTTTTAGCAAAGGGTTTAGTATTTTTGACACGGCCGTATTGGTGTTAGTTTTTCACGACTTTGTGTACTTAGGTTGGCTAATAGGCGACCAAATCTACCCCGAATCTATGCTGTTATATGAAGCCATTTTCTAGATCCCGTCTAGTACACGTACATGTAGTTACAAGTGTAAGTCGTAAAAGTGTGCTGCACTTCCGGAGCTGTACCCAAATGCGACTAGCTGCGACTGTCTAAACCCCCACGCTCCGTTCGCGCGAGTGAGATTCCATGATCGCCTGAAACCCTTCCCACTAGTTGGTTCCACGATCTACGCCAAGCAGAGTAGCACAGATCTCGGCCCTCGCCTGCAGCGGAAACGGCCGATCGATCATTGCTTGCCTAGACCTGCAGCCGCAAACCACCAAGCCTTGCAGAACCTCAAACCTCTGATCTCAAGCCTTCAACCTCAAACCTCCGATCTCAAGCCTTCAACCTCAAACCTCCGATCTACACAAGACCTCAAACATCTGCACACACCTCGGCACGCCTCCTCCGCCACCCAAAGATGTCCGTCTCCTTCCGCGACGCATACACCACCCACGGCGTCGACAACTACTACACCCTCGTCGCAAACACCTACAAAAACCCCCACGAACCCGGCGTCCAAAAAGCCCTCCGCCAAATCCTCGAATCAATAGTCCCAGGCAAGCCTTCCCCTCCTCCCCTCCTGCCCCTCCCGCCCCCTACCCCACCCCGCTCCACCCGCCCTTCCAGCACTAACACAACCACCCACCACCCACAGTCGACCCCCCCAAGCCGTACTACCGCCTCCTCGACCTCGCGGCAGGCTCCGGCGAAGCCACCCTCACCGCCGCGCACTGGTTCTCCCTGCGGCGCCCCTCCTACCGCCTCCTCACCTCCGCACACGACCCGTTCACGGCCTCGCTCTACACGACGCGCACCGGCGGGCGGCCCTGCGGGACACAGTCATTCCGCGACATCCAGACCGGCGGGCTGGCGGTGTCGCCCGGGCGGAGCAGCAGCAAGAACGATGTTGTCGTGTGCTCGTTTGCGCTGCATCTGTGTCCGGTGAGCGAGGTGTGGGGGCTGCTGTACACGCTGAGCTGCGAGTGCCGGTGGCTGGTGGTGCTGGCGCCGCATAAGCGGCCCGAGGTGGGGACTGAGCATGGGTGGGAGAGGGTGGGGAAGGAGGTGTGTGTGGAGCGGGTGAGGGGGAGGTTGTTTCGGAGTTTGAATTTTGAGGATGTGGAGGAGGTGGAGGTGGAGGAGGGGAAGGAGGAGAAGGCGGGGGTGGAAGAGGAACGGGCAGAGAAGGAAGAGGTAAAGAAGGAAGACGCAGCCGTAGTAAAGGACGAAGACAAGCAAGAGGTAAAAGAAAAGGACATAGAAGCAGCAACTAACGAACCCCAAGATAAAAAAGAGGAAGTGGTCGAAAAAACAGAAAATTAACAAACCAGTTAAAAAAAAAAAAAAAAAACAGGAAATGATCATAATGCAACTATTAACCAATTAGCGGGTATTCAGCCAAGACGAGCAGTGTAAATGTTTGATATCTCTCTAGCTAGCAAGAGTTCTCCCCGTTTCTGCCATTCTCTAGCTAACTCTACGTACCAAATCCCCTCCTTCGCTTTTACCTATCGTTATGACCTCTACAATATATATCATAGCATAGCTGTAGAAACTTTAGACCACGAATCTCCCCTTCCCAGGTAAAAGAGAAGGACTACTACTGCGTATTATGTATTGTGGGGTGACAAAAGTTCTCGTGATTTTGGCGTAGTAACCAGCAGGAATTACCTACAAGGCTAATCCTCAAAGTCGGCAATCGGGATTCATACTTAGGAGATATGTTCTATCAATCTTCAGCTCTCTGATCATATTAATATCTTCTTTATATCTTTTGTGGTCGTGGAGTTATAGTCGTTTCATGACCCATCCTTATACAAAATCACGAGAACTTTTGTCACCCAACTATATACACGCACCCAAAAGATTGGGAGGGGGCTCAATACCGTATATACGAGGCTGGGACTCTTTGCCTAGTATAACTGCGTACTGAGCGCACCTGCCTAGCTCTCCGTCCTGGGCAACGGTTTTATGACAAGCCCTATGGTGCCAATCGTACTAAACCTACCCTATTTCCTCTCCAAACTTGACTCTCGTGCTAAAGTTATCTCAACACACAAATAAAAAAGTCGAAATTCTAAAACAGTAAATCTGTAGGTCGATCTGTAGGTATCACAAGAACCACATATGGACTCTTCTGATTTTTCTCTCTTTTTACTTTTTGAAGGTGTAGATACGTACATTTACGGTTCGTAGGTGCTCCTGACCTGTTGACCGCTGCCAAAACCACATCAATAACCTTAGTTTGAGCTCATAATCCTTGAAAAAGCAATTTATTGATATTGGTAAATATCTGAAACCAAATCATGGTGCGAATAAATCATCTCTCTGTCTGAGCCCTTGACCGCCAGGGGAGGTTTAGCCTGACCGCCTCCATAGATCTCGAGAGGCCCTTACTGCTCTCCGTCAACAGGAAGAACGTAAAATTGAAGAGGGGTCGACCCGGTATTGACAGACAGACCCGCGGCAATTCATATAGATAGTTAATCCACCCGGCCACTTAGCTTTTAATGCCCGGTGTATGTCCCTTAAAGGGCTGACAGGTTTTGGCGACAGGTGCTGCGGCCTGCCAGCTGGCGTGCACAATTCAGAAATTGTTGAGGAGGCGCCAGAAATTGTCTGTGATAGCTATACGGCACTCAGTGAGCCTACCAGCTGTAACTTTCGGGTTGTCGTTATCTTCAAATTTTATGCCTGTGGGTTAGCTATAAGGACACTGGACCCGCGGGGATCCGGAGAAGATCAACCGTCCGGCAAAGGCGGAGAGGTGCCGTACCATCACAAAAACCCGCGGCCCTGCGAGCTCCCCCATCCATCACACCCACGCAACCAATGCTTCTGAGGCCAACAGCAGATCCGGACCCTTCCATCTAAGATAGCGCTTGTAACATAGACCTATCGGCGGCCATGATTTCCGCCATAAGACCAGGCAACTTTCCAGCGCTCGGGTAAAGACCCGAAATGAAACCCGCGGGCTCCTGTAGTGGTATGTACAGTCGCAACTCGATATGCCGGATTGCCAATATTCGAAGGATTTCATACGGGATAGCAAAAAATCCGGGATAGCAAATTAATTTTGCAGTAAAAAAAACCAAAACCCCAGAGGATTTCGTACGGGATAGCAAGGGATCCGGCGTATTGAGATCCAGCATATCAAGTTGCGACTGTAGATTAGATCGCAGCCGGGGCACCTGCATGTAATTATAACGTAGACACCTCCTCCATCTGTAGAAGCTTCCCAGCTACGCGTCCCAGCGCCTATTGTGGAAAACCAGTCTTAAGCTCTTTGCATACACGTAGCAAAATTCCCCCCGTCAGCGGGCCGTTCCGTCTCCAAAAAAGAAAAGAAAAAACTTTAATTATGCAATAACTTCCACCCGTCAGTAAGCCTCACCCAGCTGACCACCATACGCATCTATCTCCTCAACCTCATCTCTCCACTAACGAGACTCCTCCGCCTGCAATCAAAGACCACCAACTCCCATCTCCAATCCAATCCCAGCCATGACGCCCCCAATCAAAGCATCCCGACTCACAACTCAGGGTCAGGGTTATGTTCATGCTCGAGTGATCTCTCATGACTAACTCTCCCTCCGACCATTTCACCCGGCCACGAAAAGGCGTGCCCTGATGACGAGACGAACCGTCATGGCGATCCCACATCCTCTTGGCGTGAAGCGTTCGTTCTCGAGATCTTACGGCTCTTGATATATCACAGTTGATACTTGTCCCGGGTTACATCACTCGCTCCCGCCCGCCCGCCCGCCAGTCAGCCAGCCAGACCAGACTGACGGGAATGTCTTTCTTTCTTTTTTCTCTTCCGTGCGGACTGACTGATTCGTGTCTTATCTCGGGAGATGAGTTGTGACTACGAGGTCGAGTGCCTAAAAGTAACTATTGGATCTGACCAGACTGGGCCAGACATGAGACCGGACCGGCTACGCCTAGCTTACTTGCAAATAGGGCTTGTTTCAACAATCATATTCGTTTGAGTATCATTGGCCTTTAGGTGTTTACTAGATAAACGGGACCATCATTGATCGATCGGTTGAGAACCAGCAGCCCGAGGAACGACTTCCATCCATCCATGCCAGGCCAGTCCTGGAACTGGAAACTGGAATTGTACCCGCCGGTTCTTCCGACCAAGACAAAAAACTTAAACGCCGAAGATTGATTATGTGGTTATCTTTGTTTTTGTACCACGGAGATATCGTACCGTATGGGAGGCAAGAAAAGAAAATCCCTTCGTCGCAATCCGTTCCCCTATCATATCAGGCCATACAGCTACCAGCACCGCCAGCATCTCCCAATAGATACGGAATCCTCCAAAACCGGGTATCACTCATCTCGGCAATAAGCTCAAGGCCGACGCATCCCGGGCACCCCAAAAGCTCTCACAAATCGCCCCAGAGGTATATACGGCACCATACATGTATCAATGAATGCCATCCCAAAGCCAGGCCGCGTAATGAACATTACCATCATTTCCTCTAATCACATTGCCCGGGAAAGGCGGCAGGTCTTATTTTCTTATTTCAACCTACACGCATTCTATGACTACAAGCAACACCCAGCAGATATGGGTGTAAGAGGTAGGCTCGTAGAGAGGGTAGGTAGGTAGTGGCACCGCGCCGGCCTATGTAAGCTCCAACCATCTACTCTGCCTACCCCACAACCTACAGTTAGCGGTGTGCCGGGGGGTCGGGTTCTCTTTGATATGCGCGCCCTCTCGTTCAGGATGCCCCCAAGGGTGCTGAGGTGCATGTGTCTTTCGTGGCACTGCTGCGGAAAGGAGCAGACACCAAGCCTGGGCTGCTGCGGAAAGGAGCAGACACCAAGCCTGGGCTGCTGCGGAGGGCGTGGAGGACCGCAACCGCCGGACATTGCCCAAGAAACGGCGGAGATGGTGGAGGACATGTGTCAAAAACAGCTGGCATCGAACCATATTCATCTAGCCATACACAACCACCACCACGTGTAGAGCTTGCGCACCAACACCCTCCAAACCAAATAACGCGGACCCGGAGTCAAGGAGAGCCGGAGCAGAGCTAGACGAGGGAATAGATATGTAGCTCTTTGCAGATATTGGCCGTATCTCGCTCACTTCCAAAGAAGAGAATAAGCTTCGTAAGCAGATCCTAGAAAAAATATTCCCCACCAGCAACCTACTCTAGAATACCCTCTAAAGTAGGGTATTTATTTAGTTCGAGTGATTACTGATGCAGGCGGTCCGTGGGGTGTCGGATCGAATTCAAATTAATTAGGATAGGGAAACGGCATTCTCCACTGCGGACGAACGCAAATAACGGCTATTCTGCAACGGAATTCGAATCTTGGGAAGATCATAGGTAGGTTGAGACGTATCTAGGGTAGCAAACAGCCTGCTGCTGCTACATCTGCGCTGCTTCTTCTAAAATAGTAATCAAGCTAGCTGGCGACCAGCAGTACCAGCAGCGAACCGCTTCCACAACCTCAACTCCCACCGCCGGGATGGTCATTGGTTGTTACTGTTTGTTAAGCAACACAGGTGTGTCTTCCAGTAGGATGGAGTAAATAACTTACTACGCTTGGTAGATTTTCCGCAAATCCTTCCCATTCCGCCGTCGTGTGAGGTGGAGGTGGATCCTGGAAACGTCTCTCCTCTCAGGCAATTAAAGTATACCGCACCCAAACAAACAGAATAGATTAAAGCAAACGAAAAACCCGATATGAATGTTTGGGATATAGAGTTTTCGGAAGCTTAATAGTGCCTCTTTCTTTTCTTCCATTTGCATCTTACGAAGCCAGGTTATTTTGGTTGCGGGGTTAAATAGTGGGATCGTTTCAAGCGCACGCAACCGCATATGAACGATCGCTCACGGTTTCGCTCAACTGAGCGAGAGCTGACTAGCTAGGTTGTAGTTCGTTTACTCCACTTAATCCAAGTATCGAACCTCATCTCAGTCAAATGTCATGAAGGTCAGTCATCACCATGCAACGGCGCTCCCCGCCCACCCCCGAGAATTTCCCGAAGGTCCGGGTCGGGTCTTTTTTCAATTCCAATCTTTTGACCTGCCTGACATTGCTGATCGGATTTTTTTTCACAGCCTGCCCGCTTAGAAACAGCGTAGGCACTTTAATGGACACATGGTTTATGTCTTTTTTTTCTCGCCACTTGGAAAACACATACAGGGTGACACAGAGCGTGATGGAGTGATTTTGTCCCCCCGCGCTTGTTTTCTAGAATTGTTCTTTTTCCGCCCGGCCCGCTCGAGGTTTGAAAACCATGGATTTCCCCCGTCATGCCTGCCTGCCTGCTTACTGCAAGATTTGGGACGGGGGGCCTGTTTTGTAGCTTTGAATCTCGACGAACAGTCTGTTGCGGTGGATTAAATAATCCGGTTTAAGAGACAGAACATGAAGACATTCCTTGTAGATATTTTCCTTGTGTCTCCTGAGTATTACTTTATCAGCGCCGGTACTGTCATACGTGGATGACACATCCAAGTACCTTGCACTTTACCGACTCTACCCATCCCGATCGCGGATGATACCTCCGGAGGAGATTATGAACACTAGTTTAAGGATGAAGCTAGGAGAGTGTTTCTCGTTTTTTTTATTTTTATTTTATTATCACATTCCCGCTGTTTTGGTAGGGTTTGTTTCAACACCCGGCCCTTTCTTTCTCGGCCGTGAGCGAGATGAGATCTTTTTCATTTATTATGTATTTTTATCAAGAGAGGAGGGAGGTTGGTTTCTTCTGCATTGCAGCCAGTGCTTGCTTCCGTGTCCGCCTTGGAGTAGTAATTGTCTTTGTTCGACACTGCAGCAGCAGGATGCAGCAGCACCACCGAGGACTTTTTTTCGTCCCTTCACTTCCATTCGAGGCATTGCTTTCCTTTTGGGGTTGCAGGGAAAGTCCTAATCTCAAATAGCATCCATTTTCCACTTTCGATCTCGTGCAAGGGAAGAGACGTAACATAAAAATAAATAAATAAAATAAAATAAATCAACCGGCGGAACCCTCAACGGGAGGGTACATATATGCCTATGCCGTGATGGCAGAGTTATGTAAAGTAGGTATTCTACCTCTATGTAGTGGGAGCGACTTTCGCCCGATGTTGGAGTCGCCTAGCTCTGTAACGACAACCACGATACGATGGACACTGCGCGGTGGATCTAGCAGCCAGCGAAGTAATGGTAGGGGTGGTGCACGGATATCGATGTGTTCCTGTCACTTGAGTTCGCGCGCTGGACGCGTGCAACGATGATCCTGGTTTCGTGAAGGTTGCGGATCGAAGTTTAATCATGGCACGGTGTGTGGAGAGAAGAGCAGATGGAAAGCCCTGGAATCCCGCTCTGATTTGTCCTGTTTCTGGGGGTGGATGTATTGGGTACTTTAACAATAGAGTGGATTGGGACGTATGTCTAAGAGTGATTTCCTCTGTATCTGGGATAGGTATTCCGTCTGATACAATAGTGAACCTACATGTGCTTGTGCTTATGCTGTAGTTTATGCAAATGCATCCAGGTTCCGCGTTCAGAATTTAGAAGTGTTGTCTCTGTACTCTATTGTTAACATTAACAAATAGAGTCCCTTGAAAGGCTCTGGGTTGTGCTCTTCTCGAGAGTGATTGGGGGTCTCGATTGGCAGTGGCAGTGGGTGGCTGCTGCCATCACGTTCATCCATCGCAGCTGCCCTCGATCTGAAAATAAACAACACCCTGTCGCTATCAGCCGGATTCGTTCGCTCGTCGCCCAGACCAAGCCTAAGCGAGCCTTAGTAGTGTGTGGGGTCCCCTGCCAGTTTGCTGCAGGACATGGGTGGTGGGGAAATCTACACATGCACACTAGCGGTAATGGGGAAGGCACATGGGAATTGGTTGTGAGGATGCAAGAATTGGATTATGGTGGGAGTGCTCTGGGCCTGTAATATGGGTAGAGGTTGAAAGAGAGAGAAGGAAGGGTGTTCTTTTTTTGTCCGACCAATTCTTTTTCATCATCATCCCCATCATCATCATCATCGTCGTCGGTCTCTGTTTCTCTCTACCTTGATCTTTGATCTGCTATACTACAATACGGGTATATACGTATTCACTCTGCAATTAAGCATCTACCGGTGCCCATTCAAACTTCACAATCGGATTTGAGGTGCATCTCTCTATTCCTGCCTGCTTACCTGCCTACTATCTGCTTGCCTGCCTGCTTGTTTTTCCTGTTTTTGAATTCCTGCCTTTCGGTTCGTTTCAGCCGCAGAAAGTAACACCTGCCGTCCGGACCATTTGTTTATTCGTTCATTCGTTCATTCAACGACTTAGCCACACATCTCGAACGGTTTTTTTTACTCTATCTTCCCTGCTTGGGGGGGTTTGTTTGTGGGCTTCTCAGTAGTTCAACTAGTGACGGGTCATTATTTCGCCTTCCCTCCACTTACTGTGCTGGCAGGCGAAAAAAATCAAGCTGGGTAGGTCGACGGTTATCTTTCCCGTCCGTTATTCTTTTCTTTTCTTCCTTTTTAGTTGCTACTAGGGGTGGTGGGGGATGGTTGACTGTCTGTCGTCTGTCTATCCATTGCCTGAACGAACGAAAAGAGACCCTCACGCAAAACCCACAAATACATACCCCCGCTAGTTTGATCTTTTGACCCAACACTACACTGTACCGGCGAGTCTTGATCTACCCTTAGCTTTGGGTCCGATTTGTTTTTTCTCGATTGCTCTTGTATCCTATTTTTTTTGTAGGCTGGACCCGGTTAGTGGATAGGAGGTCGGGCCGGGTTTCTGGTTCGCTCACTCGTATCTACCCTACTATTATCTATCTCTAGAGGTTAGGGGCCTAATATTTTGTACCTACACTTTCTTCATCCTCTTCTTGTTCAATCCACTAGGAGGGATCATCTGTCTTCCTGCCTTTATTCCTTATTCCTTACTCGGCACTTTTTCTGTCATATCCATATCCAGACCGTTCACAGCTAGTCACTCACTCACTTCTACTCACCCAACTTCATCCATCTTCCATCATCGTTCATCATCACAGCACGGACCGTGAACAACTATTCTCATCATCACCATCCCGAGCTCTTTGTCTTCATAAAATAACTAACAACCGGGTTATTTATTTTCCAGCATCCATCTAGATCCTTAATCAACCTTACCCCGAGTTGCAAAACTCCCCCCACAACGAAGAAAGGAAAATAAAAATAAAAATAAAAAAGGAAGGCCGGATACCAATCTGCCTGCCTCGCTCAAGACAATTACTCTCTCGCTGGACCCCCAGCCCAAACCAGCTCAGCCGAGAGGAGAGGTGGAGGGTTAGGGGATCACCCACCTCGCCGCAGCCATGAGAATCAGAATTCGAGAGCAGCTTTCTATGCTCGTGGCCGTAACAGCGCTCGTCGCAGTGGGTGTTTTGGCTATTGTCACTGTCAGTCCAGCCCCATGTTTTCATTCCTTACATTCCTCTCCCTTTTGCTATTACTGATAGGAGTTACTGTTAAAAGTGGGTTCACAACTACAGACTTGTGCTTGATGTCCGCTCATCGCGGTTCTCGCTTACAGCCAGCTTGAAGGCAATACAGGTCGCTCAGAGTCTCACACTCTTGCACAACACCGTGTACGCCATCAGCACCCGCGCGATTCTCCAGAGTGCCCTAAGACGATACCAGCAAGGAAATAACACTTATGAGAACTGGTCCCGTACCCTCGAGGACCTCCAGAACAGTGCATCTGCATCCACTGGCGGGTTCGGCGAGGTACTACAGGTGGTGGTATTCGACGAGAATCTTGGAAACGGAATACCTGGTGTTTCAAATGGCACGATAACCGACGATGGCACGGTTGTGGGTGGAGGAAATTATACTGGAATAACCAATAACGGGACAAGGCTCAACTATGGGTTTGGTCTGGGAAGTAGGATTGGATTGTTGAACGCGACTGGTGATAATGCGGCGGGGGTTATACTGCCGCCTACGGAGGATAACGCTGGAGGCGGTCCCATGTTGATGAATATGTCTGCGGAGCAGCTGGCTGATGTGCAGTATAATGCTACTCATGGTCTACCGTATCATGATGGATATCCCAATGCGTTGTATCCGTTCGCGGACAGGCGTTCAATAACAACTCCGGCGAACTACTTTACGCCAAAGTATATTTACGACAGGAAGGGCCTGGTACTGGGGCCTATGATGGTTAATGAGTCGTTTTTTATGCTGTCGTTTACGATTCCGATCATTAACAACACTAGTGCATCGACGCTGCTGGGGTTCATCACGGTAGTGGTTAATGCGAAGGTAGTCCTCGATATCATCACGGACACTCGTGGTCTTGGCGGAACAGGACAGACAGTTCTGGTTGGACCGGCAACGGCTTCGAATATATGGGAGGATCCGTTGCTTGCGAACAGGGTGGAGCAATCTGCGGGAGAAGAGGCAAGAGGAGGGTCTAGGAGCATGATGAAGAGGTCTCACAGCGCCGTGGCTGCAATGGCTGGACTTGTTGGAAGAAGTTTGGGACTGGAGAAAAGGGATGATAGCGCCGTTGGAGATTACGAGTTCCGGTATCTGCTTCCGCCAGGAAGAGATAAATCCTTGGTGGGTCAGGTGAGACAACTGAAGCAGTATACTGCTGTACGGAGGGTGTTTGAACACGGTGTTGGTGGGATAAATGGTGCAGGAGATGATGGTGATGGTGGTTCAAGTGATCTGGATACACATAATTCAGAAGGGAGGCATGTTAGTGTTGGGTATGTTGTGATCACCCCCATCGAGTGATCTCGTATGACTTACTAACTTCCATATTTAGTTATGCTATCATTGACGTGGTCAAGAACCTTACGGACTGGGCTCTGCTGATAGAACAGGACAAGAGTGAAGCCTTTCAACCCATAAACAAATTGCGAAATATTTTGATTGCCACAGTTTTTGGCACATTTGCTGTTGTGATTATCCTAGTGTGCCCAATTGCCCATTTCGCAGTCAAGCCAATCACTCGACTAAAGAGAGCCACCGAAAAAAGTAAGAATCCCCCTACTTGTCTATGTTGGTTGCCTGACGCTTACAAACGTGCTATTAACATAGGTATGCGTCCTCCCTCCTATACCCCCACTGGAAGCCAATCATCTCAAACCGCTGTAGATCATGATGCTGCTGTTCAAGATGATGAAGAACGTGGCCGTAACCGCTTTTATGGAATGGGTGAATACCTACGCCAACGAGCCATCCGCCGAGACAGCTCTCAGAGCGGCGACACCGGCAGCGGCGACGGTAGCGAGGAAATACGACGACGTGCCTTCAGGATTCCCGGGAAAGTCCGTGAACGACGCCACATCATTCATGATGAGTTGACGGATCTGACCCGCACATTCAATGAAATGTCGGAAGAGCTCGTACGACAGTACGAGAATCTTGAAGAACGTGTGATTGAGAGAACAAAAGAGTTGGAGGAGCAAAAGAAGGTTGCGGAAGCTGCTAATCAGGCGAAGTCTCTATTTGTAGCCAACATTACACATGAACTCCGAACACCGCTAAATGGAATTCTGGGAATGTGTGCGGTCTGTATGCAGGAAGAGGAGATCCCGAAAATCAAGCGGTCTTTGGGGATCGTGTACAAGTCTGGAGAGTTGCTCTTGCATCTTCTAACAGACTTGTTGACGTTCTCCCGGAATCAGGTCGGTCATATGGCGATTAGTCTAGACGAGAAAGAGTTTAAGATGACAGACATCACCGCTCAGATTATAGCAATCTTCGAGAACCAAGCAAAGGAATCTGGGATTGACTTGGGCATCAGTATCAGTCCTGAGAAAAGGGTCAAGGAAATGGTGTTTTGGGGCGATTCAAACCGTATATTACAGGTCTTAATTAATCTTGTTAGCAACAGTCTCAAGTTTACACCGTGAGTTTATACCCATCCAATCTTCCTTTATGTAGCTCTAACGAGGATTAGTGAAAATGGCGCGATACAAATCAGGATGAACCTCCTCCAAGAGATTATTCCGGTCCCCATACTTGACGTTCCTCTTCGTCGCGGTTCTTCCCGAAATGGCTCCAAAAATAATCACCGCGGGATGCAGCGTCTCGGATCAGTTGCCACCTCGCCCCCTACGCCTATCATTAATATCAGCACCCAAGATACTTCTTCACAGGGCATTTCATCTGCTGCGGAACATCGTGCAATACTCACTGAAAAGCTTCAAGAACAAATCAACCACCCATCCCGCCCAACTTCCCCACCACCGGGTGCTAAAACCTACATGTTCGAGTTCCAAGTCGAAGATACAGGTCCTGGAATCCCTGAACATCTACAACAGAAGGTGTTTGAGCCATTCGTCCAGGGTGATTTGAGGCTAAGCAAGAAACATGGTGGGACAGGACTGGGTCTAAGTATCTGTCTTCAGCTTGCGAAATTGATGCATGGATCAATCGAGTTGAAGAGTTTGGAGAAGGCTGGGACAACGTTCACGATGCGAATCCCCCTTAAGTACGTCAAAGAGGTCACACCAAGTCTTTTGAGTGAAAAGGACCGGGCAAACTTGAGCCGGACAAACAGCATCATTGGCACAGCACATAATCATAGCGGCTCTAATGGATCCACCGAAAAAGGAGAGCAAAGCCAGCAGATCCAGGAGACAGGCTCTCAAAAATCTGGAAAGAGCAGTGTGAGCTTTGGCAAGAACAACAAGCCTAGGTTGGTGGGATTAAGTCAGCCATTCTTCGCGCCCAGTATGCCCCGACGGGCGCAGAAACACCGAGCCAGGAAATTAAGGAGATGGCGTCGAGAGCAGCAGCTGAAGAAGACGATGGAGGGATGATACGTGTACTGGTTGCGGAAGACAATAAGGTGAACCAGGAGGTCGTGTTGAAAATGCTCAAACTTGAAGAGATTTATGGTTTGTGCCCAATTTACTAAGCTCATTGGGACGAGTGCTAACCCATGATTCGCAGATGTCACTATTGCCAAGGATGGTCGGGAAGCAGTCGATCGGATCAAAGAGGCTTTGAATCAAGGCAGGAGCTTTCACCTGGTACTAATGGACATCCAAATGCCCAATCTCGACGGCATCGAATCTACCAAGATCATCCGCGATATGGGCTACTCAGCGCCAATTGTGGCTCTCACTGCTTTCGCCGAAGAGAGCAATGTGAAGGATTGCCTGGACGCGGGAATGAACTATTTCCTCGCGAAGCCAATTCGACGTCCGCAGTTAAAACACGTGCTAAAAACGTATTGCTCAACGATACGCGAGGAAGGGCAAAGTGGGCCGATGAGCGATGTATCCTCTGCAACTACGACAGAAAAAGTTGGCGGTGGCGGGGCGGGAGGCGCAAGTTTAGCTGGAAGCTCGACAAGAGGTAGTTCAGTAGGGATGCCGACACCGCCAATGGGGAAAGGGGGTCCCTTGGCCGAAGAGGATGAGGGGGAATCAGTTGGGAAGGACCATAAAGGGAAAGATGAAGTGCAGTCATAGCACGCAGGAACATTCCCACACTAAATGGACCCCAGAGGCTCATCACATAAGGATTGACGACATCAAGATAACATCGTGCACGGGTTTTCCTTTCTTTTTCATCTGTTTTAGCTTTCTTCTTTTCATCGGCATCAAAAAGGTTTGGGAGTCGCTGGGGTTGTTTTTTATTTTTTTGTACACATACTTATCTTATCTAGTTCTAGTAACCCCTTTTTCTCTTCACTTCTCGCCCTCATTCCTTCCCTTTTATCCTCTCTTCTTTATCATACATTCTTCACTTTCGTACATATACATATACCCCCCCCTTTTTTAAGGGGGATTCTTTTCTCCTTGTTTTTTGTGCTTTAGCAGTATAGGGGCGTAGTCATTTTTTTGTTTCTCTGTTCCGGGGTTTGTTTTTGGATCGGGTTTTTGAAAATTCTATTTTGTTGCCTTTTTCTTCATACATTGTGCTTAGTGTATGGGTATGTTAGTGATGTAACATTTTCTTTGGGAAAAACTAGGATTGTCTCTTTTGGATTCTTTTTTCTTTTTCTTTTTTTGAAATCTGGGGTGTTTGTTCGTTAGCTCATGGGTTTCCTTGTAATTCTTTGTGTCTTTTTAGAGGAGGCAGTACGTAGCATACAAGGGGAATTGACTGAGATATATGGGGGAAGGGGTTTTTGAGGCACAATTTCTCTGGCTACTCGCTACTCATAATACTTGTGGACACTTGCGCGCGCGATTTAAGTGTATAGGAAGAACATTAATTAATAACTCTTTCTTTTCCCTTCCAAAGATTGCAGAGATTAATCCTTTACCGTGACAGCTGAAAGAAAGTCACACTACCAGTTTATTGTGCAAACGAGACTTTGTCCTGCGCCCTCCCATTGCATTCATATTTCTCCTAAATCGAGGGTATTTACTTTATAGAGCTGTCGGAGAGGATTGGATGATATTGAGTGATCCATCCCCAAAAAACAAACCCCAACACTCCTTAACACTACCGAGAGATCAAGTCCAGGCGGTGATTATTCGAGTGATAATCTATGATTAACATTTTGCACTATTAAGATGTAGCATTAGTACCTTTTCTTTTTTTTTTTGTTTAATTCATTAATTGCATGCTTAGCATTAGTACCTGCCAAGTAGGAGAATAATTTGAAGCTAATTTCTGGGTGTCAAATTCCCGGCTCTGACTTAAATGTAGAATTTTGCTAATCCAGTCGCGCGCACAAGTCCCCTGCCCCATCAGTGAAGGATGAATACACATAAAATACCCTTCCCCTATTTGGTTTACTCTCCTCTCGTGATGATTTGCAGCCCCCTATTTCTTCCAATCAGCCCCTACCGGTGGCGAGCTACTTGCTGCTAGTAGGGGATGAGTACTACGAGACTACATGTAGCCCTGGCCCTACACCAAAGATACCAGATTAGATTGATAAGTGGAGCCCCCTTCTGTGAGATGGGGTTATAACAGAAATCCGGACAGCACTGGCATGCGTTATTCGGATTAGTCTAAGGGATAAAACTTCACTCCATCCTCCATTAGCTTCCGTCGCAGGAGACGGTGTGGGTTCGAATCCCATGTCGGGCACGAGGGGAAGGAACACTGTACTATCATTCCCCAAATTGCTGCAGTTTTTGCTGCCGAATTTGTTTTTAACCGCCGCCCCCCCGCCACACGCCCCAGAACAGAAGATATTTATTTCGTATTTTCGCTTCGTCCGCAGAAGAATTTATCAAGGGAGTTCCAAGCTTAACGGGTACCTCATAACCATGTGAGGTGTATGTGAATCACAGACTGTCACTCGATGTTACATCACCACTTCCTTGCCTTCTCCACAAGCGCCGACAACGGGTAATAAACCTCGAGTATAGTTGGATTCTCAGCATCAAGTTAAATACCTACCTAGATATATAAACAAAGCCAACAGAGAAGCATAACGAGCCCACGGATCAACCGACTCCATAAAAGGACAAGTACATATGCATTCTCCTAGCCGCTGAAATTGACCAGATAGTTCCCACTTTCGCCCCGCTCCCAAAGTGCAGAAGCGGGCGAGGTAAAAATGGGCGGAAAGATTCAACATGCTTGAGGGCCGTACGTTTGAGAAGGTGAGAGGGACGTCTTTTACACTCACTCCCACACTAACCCAAGTGGTTCCCAGAGAACCTGCGCTTCCTTCCGTTACGGACGACTAGTCTCCCAGTTGGCTTGGATAAACTACCCCCAGCATATAATGCCTAATTATATAAGAGAGGGACTCGTTGCCCGGTTTCTCTACATACATACACATCAACCTACCTAGACATCCACTAATAACTCGTGATTAGTGAATCCCAAAGCTCGGTCTCCCTTCTTCTACCCATGAAGGACCGGGCAGGATCTCTGGTTATGATATCCACATTGATTTGAGCCGTGTTAGGTTTGAGTTGCACCCCTCTTTGTGCTTGTCCTATTACTTACCCCATCAGGTCTTTATAAACTTCCGAGAATTTCCCAACAATCAACTCTCGCCTAATATGAGGGTCCTCTCGGGGAGGTCCCGGCCTTTAAAAGCGACCACTGGCCCTCTCTCTATGCCCCTTGAGACTTGTTTTAAGAGCCCTCCGAGCTTCAAACCACCTAGATACTGCGCATTCTAAATCTTGACCGTGCACATAATTTAGACGCGCTAGGACACAGCGAGTGACAGCCCATGTGCCAAGCCACAGCTCATCCTAACTTTCCACCCCCAGTAAAGTAATCAATAACCAGCTTCCCCGCAGAGACGGGTAGATCCAGCCCCTACAAACCCAGGACATCAATACTGCATGCGGAGCTGTACGGCGTGCCCAAACCAATGCTGCATAATTAATATTAGTTGATAGAGTAGAGTACATACCTGTACAAAGCTAGTTGCCGCGTAGCCGATTATGACTCCCAGAACTAAAGCCGAGGGCAAGTAAGTTGGCCGGCCCTATAAATTTACCGTTCTGCTCTCGTGCCTGTTGACTATTTTAATCTAATTAATCGAAAGATCAATTGACGATGTCTTCAATCCAACTCCGCAGCCACCGCTCGGAAGATTTAGAGCTCTCAAGATCTCGAGACACCTCCGAAGCAGAGGAAAGAGAAGATGCGGGCTCCGGTACATACTCCCTAACCGCCAGCCCGCCCACACGTAAGAAACAAGCTCTAGTCCTCCTATCGACCTTCTTCATGTTCTTCCAGACAATCGGCATCAACCAGTCCTACGGTATTTTCCAGGAATATTACACCACGCCCTCTACCACGCCCCTGCCGCTATCGCAGGCTAAGAACTTAGCTGCGGTGGCATTTGTGGGCACTCTAGGAGCAGGACTGACGTGGGGAGGAAGTATATTCATTAACCCGGTTGTTGCGCGGGTGAAGGATGTGCGCTGGGTCACGGTTGCGGGGAGCGTGATGATGAGTGTGGGATTGGTGGCAGCGGGCGAAGCACGGAGTGTAGGTTGTCCCTTGAAATGTCGCAATTGTAGAAAAACGTTTTAGTCGTTTCTTGTGCCCCCTGAAAGATACACAATAATTATCGTGAGTTGCGGGACTAAGATTTAGTGATTGAGGAATAGCTGTGGCAGCTGTATCTCACCCAGTCGCTCTGCTATGGCCTCGGTTCCTCAATGCTATATTTCCCCATGGTTTCCATGGCGCCCGAATATTTTGATAAGCACCGGGGCGCGGCCATGGGTTTCATTCTATCCGGTTAATATATTGCCCTTGAATCTTCCGCCCATCTCATACTAACCCGCCGCGTACAGGCGCTGGTTGCGGCGGTCTCGTCCTGTCCCCAATAACCCGTCTCCTCCTCGACACCGTCGGCCTTCGCTGGACTCTCCGGTTACTCGGTCTCCTAACCCTCGCCGTCACCCTCCCCATCTCTTTCAGCGCTTCGTGGCGCTTCGGTCGTCCACAGGGCCGCACCCGCGTCAATGTATCCCTCGCGCGCAAACCTACGTTTATATTGCAGTCGCTCGCGGCTCTATTACAGGCATCGGGGAACTTTGTACCGCTGACTTTCCTGACGACGTTTTCTACGACGCTGGGGTACTCGAGCGCGTTTGCGGCGGCCTTGTTAGCACTGAACAACGGCGTGAACACGGTTAGTCGCATTCTGCTAGGGGCTTTGGCGGATGTGATTGGCAGGCAGAACATGATCGTGGTTGGTATGCTGGGGAGTGCAGGATGCGTTTGGGGGCTGTGGTTAACCGCAGCGGCGGGCGGTGGGAAGGCGGTATGGGTTGCGTTTGTGATTGGATATGGGATGATGGCGGGAGGTGAGTGTTATTTCTCTCGGAGTTTTAGGTAAAGCGAGTGCTGACGTTGGACTAGGATACAACGCATTGCTGCCGACTGTGATTGCAGAGATATACGGGATCCAGGCCTATTCCTCCGTCAATGGCTTTGTGTATTTCGTCCGTGGCATCGGCGCATTCTTTGGCTCCCCAGTCGGAGGTGCAATTCTTGATTCTTCGTCATCATCGGGAAAACCAAGTGAATACATGAATGTGATCATCTATGACGGCGCATTGTTGTTGGGTGCGTCGTTGTGTGTAATGGGTGTTAGATTCTTTGACGCAGCAGAGAAGGGGAGGTGGAAGTTGAAGGCTTGAGGAGCATAGATCTGTAGTTGTTTAGCTGCGTGAGAAAGGGGCTTTCTGGGTATATTATCTCCTCTCTTTTTGTGCTGTAAGTATACCATGTATCTCTACATTTTGTATACCGAGTGACATTCTATGAGTCCATGTGTGATTGGTTTCCACGTTTTCTAGGTATTTTCAAAACATTACTGTACCACCATGTAAGCAGAGTAATCAAAGCCACCACAATCAAAAGATTATTTCTGTCCTACATACATACTCTACTTTACTCTAGTGACAGAATCACTGCATTGGTACAAAATCATGACCGATTGAACTTGCAATGTCCTATTTATAACTCCCAAAAAGAAAAAGGGGAATGAATATTGCGGTTGAAATAATGTTTATCGACCCTGGTCTTACGGCTGTGCAATAAATCTTATCTGACCCCAGCAAACTTGGTAGCCGCCCGATTTGGGAGTCTGCAGAGTGCTTTGCAACCTATCTCGGTATCAGTCTACAAGCACAAGCACAAAGAGTAGTGATTTCAATGCGGCGCATTCATCCTCAGGTCCATGCCTTGTTTGAGCCGATGCGCTAAGTTTACAAGCAATCGATCAGTCATCTTCTGAGGTATTAAACTTAAGCAGATAGGGCAGGTTACATAGTATTTTTTGGCGCGAGTGATTGATCGCGATATACAATTTGTCTCAAACTATGTATGCTGTAGGATCAAGCATTTTTTTTCTATATTGGCGTTCGCTAAATAAGCTCCATGAACTCTAAAGGCACCAACATCATGTTGTGGTACCCCAATTGCAAATCACTAGCTCAGCCGCATGCCAACACCACACAAAACACCTATGAGTGGTGGTTTCCTGAAGCCACAAAAACTTTTTAAAGATACCTAGGTAGAGTGTCTAGGGCATTGGCAGCATGCATAGCCTGCCAGTCTACAGATACCATGCATGTTCGAGGCACGGTCTACCTATTCGATCAGCCAGACAAAGATTTCGCCCCATATGAACTTGAAAAAGCAAACGAGAAACAAAAGTGAGGGGCAGGAGGGGAATATAACTACTGAATCGATCCTGTAGTTACAAGATCAAGCCCTTAGCTATTGATAATCCTACCGAACGTTACCTATCCACCATGGCTACCCCCAAATCCAATATATCGAGATTAGTCAGAGTAATTCCTTACCTGTTACTGCTCAGTTCAGTAGCTGTATCTGCATCTCCACTCCTTTCGAAAGCGAAACGACAGTCTTCCAGCTCAGCTAAAGAGGCTCTAGAGCCATGTCGATTCGAGGGAAACCAGGATATATACGGACTCGGTATCAGGGTTGGCTTGTATGCACAATGGTTATCAACATACATCTCCAACTGGCTTCACAATAAAAAGCTCACAAAAATGAGAGATATTAATACCATGTTCCAACTCGCTATGTTGGCAGCTCTTATGGCCATGGCGAATACGAACCAGGATCCGAAGCCACATGTCATTGATCCTTTCATCATCATCATTCAGGTCGTTGGAAGTGTAAGTTAACTATCCAACCCAGCACTCAAAAACCCAGCTAATAAGTTTCAAAATAAGGCCTCCACAATAACCAACAAAGCCACCCATAAATCCGAATGGAAAGGGACCTCCTGGGGCGGAATGATTCGATTTTTTGTCTACTGGGCAGTCTCCTGCTACGCCGTATGGTTCTGGTTCCTTGGAATCAATAAATTCGCCGCGCTCCCTAATGCGACCTGTGACCCCATCGGCTTCGCATTCAGCAAGCAGCCTCTCTTTGAGGGTTGGTTTCGCACAGCCAACAAAGCCATCGCCTGCTTCTTTGCGTTCATATACACCATCCTCTTCGGATACAGTGCATGGAACTTCGGCCCAGAATACCTGCGTAATACACGGGCAAAATTCAGCACTTTGTACCACTCTGTTCCGCGCCAGGCACCCCTAGAACCACAGTCAAAGGCCGAGAAGGGCATTGATGAAATCATGGAAGTTGCAGCCGAGTCGGCGGATAGGTTGAATAAGTGGACACCAGCAATGTGTATTATATTGCTGTTTATGTCAGTTGTGTCAGTGGAGTGTGTAATCATGTGGAATGAGGTGCATGGAGTGAATGATATGTTTTCAACTGGGCAATTGATTCCGCTGGTGGTTGGTTTGGGAGGGTTGATACAGGTATTGCATAAGTTGATGAACCAGGACAATAGGGTCCATTATATCCATAGGAACTAACCCTCTTAATGAAGGAGGTGGTTATTATTGTTTCGGGTTGTGGAGTTCTTGTTTATTTCTTTAGTTATAATTTTTTGGGGGGGAAATCTATATCCAGCTGTCGTTTATAGAAAATACGATCATGACTTTGGAAAGCTATCCGTTACCGCATGTCCAGAGCAAAAATCGGACGCGTACGCGATAGAGAGGTTTATTACTTATCTGCTACCAAAAAGTTGGGGTTGTTCTGGGCTTGAGCGCCCCTTTAGCGTGTTCGATGGCACTGCTGTACTGAGATGTCGCTGGTATGTATCTACCTTCAACGGAAGATGATACTGGGAGAGGGAGGTGTGGTTGGAGTGAGAGGGGGGGGGGGGGGGCGAAGGCTGGATAGTTTGCAATGAGTTCAAACGTTCTCTACAGGACGCGAAATTGAAACTATAAAATCAATGCCGAGGTGGGTTAGGCTAGATCATCATTACACTTGCCAGCTTGCATGACTACATGTACATGTACTAAGATGTACTTAAATACAGGAAATGCACTTAAGTTACATGCAATGTGTATACATCTACAGTATAAGGTAAATGTACATGTAATGTATACGTATATACAGTCAATAATCTTATCTGATTAAAATTCTACGGCTTGATCCACCACACACGTTTCCACCCCCAAGGTCAATACCATCATAGCCACAAAACGAGACCTACAGCGGAGGGCATCTCGCCATTGTCCTGACAGGTGAAACCCTTTCCTATGGTACTCTCTTCTGTGATGAAGTTCATTGGTTTTTAGTTCTCTGGCAAATTTTACAAGCTTCTAGTGTTTTCGGCCGCGAATACGAATTGTCATTTTACATGAGGGACGCAATGGAAAACATCATGGCTACGGCTGACCAGACAATTATTACACTGGCGGTCTTTCTCTATCCTAGTAATATCAAACACTACTCTTGATAATGCATTACTACTGTTATAGATTTATTCTGGGTAATTTTCCGGAGTGAACGGTGGATAAGACCAGGGGAATGCACCCGCCGGTAAGCCACTAAAGATCTCGCAGGTTGTCAAGAATACCTGGAGGCTAGCTTACAAGACCTTGTAGATACAGCAACAATTACCAAATTTTGAAAGCACCCCCTTGAACCATATCCTAGGTAATACAACATAATTATCTCAACGAAACCTCTTGTTGGAATTGTGGTGTAAGGTGACACTGAAGTTGCATTCTCACAAATTCCAGTTGCAACGCTAGCAACGCAGCACCATATATCACTCGCACCATATATTCATATGCATGTGTGTACTGCAATTAACCAAATACATAAAAATTATAATTCATAAAGATAGTATTACAGCTAACATCAACGCAATTATATGCCCCCCTCTCATTGCCTACATATACCTCTCCTAACGCCTACATATACCTCTCCTAACACCTACCTTAACCATGGCCTTAACAAGAAAGAGCGTCATGCATCATCAATTCATCAAAAAGGTATTTAAAACAGACATCACCCCGAAACCCAACCCATGATGAGACTGACTTAGACAATCTGAGTGTGCGCGTTGCTACGACGCGGTTTTTCGTGAACTACACGGTTATCTCTGTCTCTCTTGGCAACCCACATGGACAAGAATGTAGTGAAGGTGAACAGGAAACTACTTAAGTAAGCTCCGATTATTCAATCTCAAGATAAACCGAAAGAAACTTACAGTTGAATAAGAACCAACGCAACAAGCAATCTCACTATCCCGCCAATGCGATGTTCGTGACGATTCATCCCGCGTTCTTGCCTCATATCGGTGATGGTGTTGCGTAGTGGGTTCCTGCTACTTCTGACATGGTAGTTATGGCGGAGAAGGCCAGCAGAGGTAAGGTATCCGACCCAAAGCACAAAGTCGAGGAATGCCGCAAGTAGCTGAAGGGTGTATCCGAGAAAGCAGACAGCCATGATCGAGAATGCAGTGAACAAGATTGCCAGAACCGACTGTTTTTTGCGTTAGACAATATAATGAACAGATGAGCTTGAAAGCTGGAAAAGAGTCATACGAAGACTTCGGGAACGATGAGTTCGCGGGGTGGCTTGAATCCAGGGTTCTTGATCCCCAGATGGTGTCTGAAGTCCCTGAACTCCCTGTACTCATGGATCATATAACTGATGATTCCAACAAGAATGATGGCGAAGAGGAACTGGAGGGTTCGAATCAACCAGGTGATCGTCTTCGCAATACCGGCTGCCATCTTTGAGTATCTTTGGAGGATTTGTGTTGAAAAGTATTACGATTGGTTATTTATGGCGGGTTGATTGAGTTACTTTGTTGCTAGCTCAAGGCAGGCAAGAGGTAGGGGTTTTTTGCTGTGAAAACTCACTTCTGGATGAGGACGATGGGAAGGGAATACTTTCATTCACGAGGGTTTTATATACCCTAAGCTGAAGAGGAAATATGTCATACCCTTGATCACCTCTTCCTCTACTTATCCTCACCCCACACCACACCTCACGTCATTTAGGCGGCCGAGATCGATATTCCTTCCTTGTAGCCCGAAAACAGGAATCGACAAACCATATCGGCGGGTTTCAAAAGTATGGTAACCAATCATTTCCTACTTAGCCACTGCCGACGCATCCGCCTCCCCCAGCTCTTCTACGCTACTACGTCACTAGTCGGTCAGCCACAAGGTGGTGAAAAGCTTAGCTGTCGCCCGTGAATGAGGCCCTCGAGAAGACAGCGATGTCATTTATCATCCGGGAACCAGGTGGTGGAGGTTCTTTCCTCAAGAAAATTCTAGAGCGAGAACCGCCGGCAAAGAGCGTCAATTAATTCCAAAACTATATCACTGCGGTGGTATCCAGTGGAAGATAGGGATAGGCGGCCTAAGATTCTGGGCAACAAGGCTCAATTCAACACACTTTTTCCTGTGTGCGTCGATATTTCGCTAACAACCGCATTTGTCAACCGATTAGTAGCGGAAGCTTTAAAGGTGGTGGTGGTTGCTAGATTATTTGGTTGCTTATCTGAAACCTTAGTAAAAAAAAAAATGGTTCGCGTAGTTATTCCGTCACACGTACCGGCACCCACAAGCCTGTCCTAGTGCCGGAGGTGATGGTTGGGAGATAATCCGCCAATACAAGCCACAATTTCAATGACGAAAATTGCAGGCCGTGAGAGAAGAAATTCAATCAATCAAATTAATTGCACATGCAAACACTTAGATGCTCTAGTTGGGTGGGTTGCTTTATCTGGGCGGATATTGGCTGCAGGTCAATAATTGTCTCACCCGAAAACCGGTGGGCAAACGGGTTTTGCATTTAGGATTCCTCGGAAGCCATGCGGGAAAGCCTCAAGGTGTAAATCATGGCAGCAGCGCTGTTTTGCTTTTTCTTGCGGGCACGAGGTGCTTCAAAGGTGAACTTCTATCTCGCCCTTAAACTACTCAATGAGGTAAGAGTCTTCAAAAACCTTATCTACCTACTATCATACAGGGTCTGATTATTCCTTGGTCTTTATTATTTAGCTGTGCCCTTTCTAAGGCGTCTAAATCACTAATAACAATAAACATTATTGCCATTATTCTCTCCACTAGCTACTGAGCAACAGTTGTATAAACCATATCTATGCGTTCAAATCCAAATTCGGTACTGCTACTCGTCCAACCTTTCCATTTCCCTCTTTTTTTTTACATGCTAATGAATCGGAATTAGAACCCGATCGACTAATCTGTCTCTATCTCTATTTACTCTAGCTGTGATAAAAGCTACGTACATAAGTCTAGAGAGACCGAGATACAGGGATGAGTGATATTTTATGCCCAGACATACGTGGAGGAAATGTCAAAGGCGAGCCCCCAATTAAAGGGATGGAACCTAGCTAGGGTGAGTGAGGTCCTGTGTAGGTACATGTTCAAGCATTGGCGATTTCTCGACAAAGACAACCCAGTACACAATCGCTGTTGTTGTTGGCTGATGCCCTCGTTGACCTTGCCCTGGCAACGTCATCAATAACCTTGCTCTTTCTTTGTTTTCGGAAGTTTGCTCTCCTTGCTCACTGGTCTTTATCTCGCGTGAGAGAGACATGACGTAACTCCGAAGAACGAAAGACACTGTTTGGTTTGTTCTGCACGCGCTTCCCCATTTGCTACCGCCGGTGGATATGGTGATTAGTAATCATCCAAATGTCAAGGCTGAATAATTGGATGCATAATGGAGTAGGGTTCCAGGATAGATTCACAGTGTAAACGATCTATGGACCAAGACGCCGGAGTATGTCCACGTTTCCCAAGTAGCGTGTGGTCCAGGTATATATCTCTCCCCCCCATGGTTTTAAAAACCTACGGGCATTACTCGGGATCCAATTGGGAAATTTAAGGTTAAAAGTATTCCTACATAAGTAAATGAACAGCTAAACCTGCCGTTCTCCTCATGGCTGGTAGGTCTGGTTAGTTTGCGACAACATTGTGAGGTCTAGGTGAAGCATGGTATATCACTCGCTTTCTCCGATTCTCGCGGGTTTCACTTCTGAGTCAAATAGAAGGCTGATATAGGATCTGGCAAGTTCCTGGAGGTTTTAACTTTGAAAGAGCATAGGAATGACTGGGGTATGAGACTTTCAGAGCAGGATTACGCAACAGTTGTACCATAGTATGAATGTTGTCATTTAGATATAGGTTTACCAGCAGCGACTTCACTTTCCGCAAGCAGGAGTGGCTTCGCCGTCAGATAGTTACACCGTGGCGGTTTGGGTGTCGACGCCGTGGACGGGGGTCCTATGCAGTTTATGCCGTCCTGATGAGCTGTTCCCGCAGCACCCGCTCCCCTCCCCCTCAACTGAGACTGACGGGAGACACCTTGCACCGATTATTGCGCGTCAACCTATCCCAGACAGTAACACGTTTGCAGCAGGCCTATGGGGGTATATCATCATGGAAAATATAGTGTTTGGCGAGAAGGAAGCGGTTGCTGTGGAAGGCCCGCCTGAGCGAGTTGCGGTAGGCCCGGCCAACGACGATTTCCGAATTCGTAGGCGCGGCGCCGGGGCGCTTGAGGCGCAGAAGGATACGGTAAATGGGGAGTATGAACGAGTAGAGTGTGAAAAGGAGATAGAGTGCGGTTATAAAAGCTGTATCTGGGCGGGGCCAGTCGGCACCGCGGACATACAGAGGCCCGGCGCCTAACATACGCACCCGGCCAGAGCAACTTTTCAACCTTCAGAGATAAAGGCTATCTAGCACCACTCCAACCGGCACTCATAACAAATATTTGTTTCGTGTCAATGTGCGATCAAGCGACTAGCCCCTGGAGGGAGCAAAGCTCGGGACCGTCCCCCCGGTCGTATGACGAGTGATAATCTATGATTGCACTGTTCTAGCTTATATTGGAATGCCGTACTTGTATAACTGACCAGGCTTGGTACTGAACACAGGCAGAACCACCAATCTACACTACCAAACTTCTACCACCGGGGTCACAGGACGCTGCTAGTGGAACCCCAAAAGTCCTTACCTCAAGCGAACACAAAGTGCAGACAGTCTCCTGGATAACGACAGTCCCGGGCACAACTATTATTCATAAAATCCAATTGAAGGTACATGCGTAGATTTGATATCTCCCCGTTACCGGTAACCGTTAAAATCAACATTGTTTTTCTTTTCATTTAAAGGCGCCAATACCTTTGGCGGTCCCAGACTACCGATGTTATGCGGGCAAGAATCTCGAAGACCGGGCCCCGGGCTCATAACGAAATCTCACCGCCGCCGCCGTTCATCACTCCGCTTCAAGCACGCTGTATAGATTGGACGAAACCCACCCTTCATGCTCTACTCCTTTTGTGCGAGTCGCCATCTCCCGGGTGAAGGTCGAGCGGATACAGTGCTTCTGAATCACAGCTATGGTTGTACTCCGGACCATTCCTCGTAGAAATGATTGATTATAGGTCGTACCTTGGAACCCACTACGGCTATATCTCTATGTCCTAGACCGATTGTTGTTGTATGTCTCGAGAAGGGAAAGCGGAAGGGGTAAGCGGGGTGATAGAGCCATAAATGAGGGGAGAGGGGAGGAGAGGGGGTAGTGGCATAATGGGAGCTTGCGGTAGAGGATGAAAGTTATAAACACCCATGGAGAGGCGAAAGCTCTACCCGCCGATTATATCGAAAGTTTTCTATCATTGAGAGTGTATTCCATATCAGAAGGCGTAAGCAGGGTGTCCCCCATTTCCCCCCACAATTTGGTAAGTACTACTACTATCATGATAAGACGCTCGGGAGTGATTGATATCGATAAGATTAAGGGGTTAATTCCCATGGCTAGCTCCTCCGGTATCAACTTCGGACGCCGCGAGGTATCAGCGGTACGGTGGGTGCTGTTCCATGGCTATTCTTCTCACATGGCGTAGTACTTGAAACAGCTCATGGTACATGGTTCTCTACACATATGAGCGATGAGCATGAGAGAGAAGGACCGATATGATTGATCCAGAGATTCCCGTGAATGATAGGGGGTAGCTATAATAGGTATATAGGTAAACCCATATATATCCAGCGCTTCACTAATTCGCACGCCGAACGCCGATCCCACATGAAAACTTCTCCAAAGCCCTGGGTTAACTAGCTAGTTAGTTAGATTATGCAGCTACCTATCGTCGCGTGGACTTTGTCCCAGATACTAGGTTTCCCGTCGCGCACCGCCGCAGCTAGCTGCTCTATGTAGCTAAAGCCGTGTGTTCTTGTCATCCCGGGAATTGGTGTGTGCTTCTACATATCCCGGGGATTGGTGTGACTCTGACCATGAGCCTTCAGCGGGTATATGGGTATACATTTTATACGTATATCCCCAGGGCCGGGAGCTAGACAGACAGATAAACGGACAGATAAAGGGGTCTTTTTCGATTCTAGTTAATTCTCGTATTGCTGGAAACCTAACCCTGGAGTTCTAGAAAAGTTGTTGGGGTTGAGCTCGAGGTGAGGTGAGACTTCGGGGTACTTGCGGGGAGGCGTTGATGATTACTACATAGCTAGCTTGGGGGTCAAAGTACATACATGTCTGTGTATTTTGCACGTGTATGTACATACATAGCTTGTGAAAGACGACGTTAGGACCCGTTTTTGTGGGGAAAGGTTAGTCGACAGCTAGGTACCTACCTAGTAATTGAGGGAGAAGGATTATGATCCAAGGATGAGAGCAGTCTTTTGGTCTCTTTGTTTTTCGGTTCGCACGTGGTGGAGAGACAGAGAGAGTATGCATATATGGGCCGGTGTAGGTCTAGAAGGTAGGAATTAAGGGCCGCGCCGCTGTGTCTCGTTGATAATCAACGGTGCATGGATATATACGGGTAGATACGTTATATTGAGTCGGGGAGTTGCGGGTAGGTGGGTGTTTATGCCCGGACTCTAAATATGGTACATACTTGAGTGAATACTTGTACTTGTACGCAGTGACAATGGGTGTACCGGGCAGGATATAGCGGAAAAGAGTATAAAAAAGTAAATGTCAATAATATATCATTAATCGACCGACATGCATATGCAGCATAAATATTCGTAACCATTTAAATCCACCCCGTATAAAAAAAACCCAGCGCCATGCTGTGCTGCTAAATAAAAAAATAAAGAAAACAAGATAAAAAAAGGGGGGGGTATCCTCATGCAATGCATATCACCACCAGTACCACTACCACCACTATTACCGCCGCCGCCACAACCACGGCCTCAAACATTGTCCATCCACACTTGCGCAATTTCGCCCACACTCCAGACCACCTACACACGATTAGTTATTACCGGCCATGCCCCTCAACCCTCCCACCGCGACCCTCCCCCCGCCCCTCGCCGCCCTCCCCACCCTCTTCCACCATCCCGCGCTCCCCACCTCCGCACCCGGACCCAGATCCGCGCCTGCAGGGCCATTACCAAACCACAGCCGCTTCTGGTCCTCAACGGCCCACAGCGCCGCACCGGCCGCGGACGTGAACAGGAACAGGATGGACAGCACGGGCGTGATCTGCAGCATGACATGCACCAGCCCAAAGAGCCAGTAGCGCCATCTGTTTATGCCGATGAACTCCCTCTTCTGCGAGTCGGAGAGGCCCGCGAGCTGGATGTAGCGGTAGTGCGATAGTGGCCCGAGGTGGTATCCTAGTCCGTCACTGTGTTAGCGAGAAACTTCACCCCGGGGTGGTGAGAGCGGGAGCGGGAGTGCAGTAGGGTAGAGAGAACAGGGCAGCAAACATACCCTGCAAGACAATAAACAACGGCGGCCCCACAAGCGGGATCAAGTTCAGCGGCAGCTCCAGGATAAACTCAACCGTCAGTCTCAGCGAGAACCTCAGATACGGGCTCTTCTTATGTCTCCCGAGCTTCTCCAGAGCCCCTTCACTACCTAGGTGCAGCTCGCGGCACTCGGCGATAAGGCCATAGATGTGCAGTCTGAGGCCCGCGGGGAGCTTCTCGGCCTCGGTGAGGAGCACGCCGTCAAACGTTTCGACGATCTTCTCCTCGGTCATGAAGTTCTCGGCGACGAAGGTTATGATGGCGGCGGCTTCGGAGAGACATAGGATGGCGGCGTTGGCGAAGGCGAGGGGCCCATTGAAGAAGAGGAGGACGGCTACTTGGGGCAGGTACAGGAAGGTGAAGGTGACGGTGAGGACAAAGATGGAGAGGAGGAGGAGGGGGACGATGCGTGAGAGGAGTGGGGGGAGGAGTGGGGGGTTGGCGAGGAGGTAGTAGATTCCCTGAGTTGGTGGTGGGGGGGGTAGTATTAGCGACCTCCAGCTACTTTACAAGCTTCTCCTCTGTAGTCTCTCTGCTGTAAAAGAACAGAACTCAGTTCAGTGAAGCTCACATATAGCGGATATGCCCATGCTGCGCGAGGTAGCTTGTGCCGCCAAAATGGCACCTCGTCTGCTGTGCTCGGTACGGGCTGTAGCAGCGGAGTCCTCACGGACGGAGGGCTTATCGAGGGTGACTGGAAAGACGACCAGAACGGCGGGGTTGTCCGAGGCTGATTATTCGTCATATTGTCAGAGTCCAGTCCGACAGCTAGATCTATAGAAAGAGAGAGGAAGAAAGTCCCCAAAGAAAAACCACCCGAAGAGATCGAAGAGGGGGAGGGAGGGAGGGAGGGAGGGAGGGAGGGAGGGAGGGAGGGGCTGTTGTAGAGAGGTGGCGATAAGTTATCGACGTTGTTAATATTATGTATGTTCTGATATAAATTCCCCCAACCAACAACTCCTGGCTGTCTGGCCAGTGCCCAGATGCGTCTTCCCGTATTCGGCATGTCGCGTGACGTCGTTCCCCGCATCGGGTGCGTGCGGATCATCGTTCGTCACTCGTTGCGGCACATCGGGATATTATGGTTTCCCGTGCTGCCAGGGGGGCCACAGATATTCTGTGGGACTATGTTCATGAGCTGTCACTCGAGGATCATTTATTCCCTCACAATGTATTCAGGCTCGAGATCAAATGATCATGATCTTTGGCCTTGAAACGCTGAAACAAAAACACCGACCGAGGAGAAAAATCCAATACAGGTCAAAGACCACGCAGCCCACGCCCAATATCGATATCCATCCAATGGGGGCGTTCTGAAGCAAAAGTCAGATTACCTTGAGTAATCAATTATGTATTTCCCCTTTTACTTTCACACCTCATAATATAAAGTTAGTACAACCCCACGCACATTGGGGGCCGTTTTGTCGGGTCGTACTAATTGCCTAGCTCGAGGTACCGCGGGATGAATAAGAGTATGTATTCTTGTATTAAAGCGTGACATCTTGTTCGAGAAAAACGCACAGAATGTATCAACATCCTCGGTGTTGGTATCCCAATTGTAAAAAAAAATAATATTTAATTCACCGAGAAAATGGTGCGAGGCCTAGAGTGCTTGTCCGTGTCTAAGAAGAACGGGTCGTTTGTTTTCACTCGTTTGACAGATCCCGCACATCAAGATCCGATCAAAGCCTTGAGTCCAGGTTTATATGTTTCCGACCGGCTGGCCTTGTTGACTCTCAACCCTAAAAATCTCAAGAGGAATATGAGAGTTTGCCCCCATGGCCCAGTGATATGATGTGTTTCTCCGAATTAAAATAACAGGTGGTCAAAAACAGTTGTTTTGCGCGGAGAGTTTTAGCGAACAGGTATGTGTATGTAGAAGCAGGATTAACCAATAGGAAAACTAGATGTAGCTAGTTAAACTACTGTAGTAGGCTGGTGGTTTTCTTGGCTGATTCTCCTTACTACACACTCTGCCGGACCGCCGCAAGTATCTGTAGCTAGCTCCGGCTCCCAAACCACGGACGGATAGATAGGAGGAAAAAACAAAAACCTATGGATATCGGTATCGCGATATGAACAGTGTAACTATCCGAGACAGATTTCAAAAGGTCATGCAGAATTGCCACAGACATAGAGATCTGTGCAGTCATACATAGATTAGCGTCTCGCGTAATACAAAATGTCGGCTTTGAATCGCAGTCTCTCCACTCGCTCTGTATCTCCGTGCGTGGCACGTTCCTGTGCTTGTCGGGCTAGATTGTAGACGGGGCAATAGGTAGGAATGTATCTTGGACGTGTCCTCCCTTCGCTACGGACAACTCTCCGGCTCATTAATGATTTGTTAACTTTAGTTTAGTAGCAGAGTGTAGTGGGGACGTCGTGGGAGCTGCCCTAGTGTCTGAAACAATCAGTTATATGTCGGTTATTATAAGACGCAAATCAAAACTTAAGTAAAAGGAAACCTCCGAGAAAAGGGGATGCTACTAATGTAGGTACGTTAGGTAGAGTAGAGCAACTACTCTCCATACCCCTAGATGCGTGACGTTTCCAAATGCGACTGCTATTACATACCTATATATCGCGCCAAATCCATATTTTTATATGGCACTCAATAACGGTCGTCTTCGAAAACGTCATGAAGTACCGATACTCCAGTCCATAAACACCTGGCTAACTATTTCCTAGTGTTCACACGACCGGCCAGCCGTGCTTGTTCCCTGGCATTGATTTGTGGGAGATCACAGGGCTAGGGTGAGACACTCGCTAGCTGTTTAACTGCATGTGGCCAATTCTCAATCTTATTTTTCGTGAGCTTAAACCAAACATCTCAAACACTTGATTGCAGAAAGTCTGAGTGATATGCTGATTGATACGTACCAGGTGCATCAATGCGCTCTCTTTCTCCCATAAAGCTTTCCCCTCGTCTGATGTTTCTGTTCGGACCGCGGTTTTGGTCGGCGGGAAAGGCGATCGAGTGAGTTTAGACACACACATATAGTTATTTATTCCCAAACAGACACATCGGTGCGAAACAGAACGGTTTTTTTTTCCTTTCCCTTTTGACGTCTGACCATATGCCATCCCATATCAGATTACAGCGCAGGTGCACATGTCTTCTGCGTGACTTGCTGGGGAATTCCAAATCTCGGCGCGCGGTGAGCCCCACATACAGATCCATTCACCCACCACCACCACCACCACCACCACCACGTACCCCCCATATGGCAGAGCCCAAAGCATTTTTTTATTCGAATTCACTTCGACTTGATTATCTCTCTAGAGACTCATCGCCGCGACATATTCGCCATGTAGCTAATTCAGTCAATCCGTTCTTGGCTTAACTGTAATATTAATTAATCTTTCAAAAAGAAAATTTTTTTCTTTTCTTTCTTTCTTTCTTTTCGTTTTCCTTGATGCTTAAATAGCACACAGCCTACCTGCTCGATCTCAGTCCCATCAGTCTCATTCTATCGATCGTGCCTTCTAGCTCTCATCAATCGACTCAACTTTGATTATAAACTTTGGCCCTCACTACCCATATCTTATCTATCCATTAGATCCAGATCCAGATCCAGATCCAGAAGTTTTTTGTTCTAAAAATGAAGCTCGAATCCATTGTCCTCAGTGTTCTCACCGCTGCCACGACAGTCGTCCAGGCAATGCCGGTCCATACTCATTCAATTGATCATGATGCAAATGCAAGTCTCCCAGCACAGCACCTGTTCCATATCATCAATCTAATGAACGACGCTGAACTAGACTAACAAATCTCTAGGCATCAAATAAACGATGCGAGGACATATTCAAGATGGACCAGAATGAAGCTTTTCCAGCAGAATGCACAGAAAAATGGTGATTGCTCCTTATATCCCCTTCTACACGAGAATCTTATTGGTCGACAATTAGATACCCTATTAATTTTCTCGCCAAGACCAAGATTATTAGCCAGTCTGATACATATAATATAATAATACAAATGAGCTATATATAATACTGACACCCGTTCAGGAACCGCGCGGTCGATATATGCGGACTGAAGCCTGCGCCACAGCCTGGAACAGCGATCCCGAGCGACCCCCGGCCTTGTCTTGAAGCCACGTTAAAACAGCTTGAAGCGTCTGACCTAGGCACCTCTCAACTGACAAAGCGGGAACGTGACCAAGACAGGGAGCGCAGGGAAAGGGAGTTTAGGGAGCGGAAAGAACGAGCCGATAGGGAGCGGAGGGAGAGGGAAGATAGGGAGCGGAGGGAAGATCGTGAGAGGAGGGAAAGGGAGGATAGGGAGCGCAAGGAAAGGGAGCAAAATAATAGAGATAAAGATGGAAAGCCTACAAATGTGTGCACGCATGACGACTGGAAGAATAACAGGCCGTGTGCTCAACCATGATAGCATTGATTGCATTTGCAATTGTATATATTTTTTTTCTTAGGTTAGGGATGAGAACTCTAGCAAAAGCATATTTTCTCATCCTTGGCTCTTTTTTGAGTTACTTTTTAATACATACTAGATTTCTTACTAGCATCCATTTGTTGCTCGGCCTTATTAGTCATTCGTGTCTATTCCTATTTCATGATGTGGTTGGTCGGAAGTTTGTATATTTCGTTGATTGTGTCGATTTATTGGCTTGTTGGTTAAACGACAATGGAGTTGACATGCAAGGCCAGGCTAACCAGCTTCCGTAGCCTAAATTAGGTGAGGTGGCTTTCACTAGTGACCAGTAGTAAGGATCCTTCGGACGGAGTAAGACATGCATGCACTCACGATCTCTTCTGTTTGCGCAATTAATTGCATCAGATTTACTCGGCTTCGAAGCTTCAGTTAGCTTTTCTTATATCATGATATACGTAAGCTTATGACTAGAGCAGACATTGCATCTTTCTAAACGTATACTCACGATAAGTTATAAATCCAACTAGAAGAACCGGCGCGTCGAACAGGATAAGGACGTCTCTCCGCGCACTGTCCCGGCCCGACACAGAAGCTCAACTGAGACAACGGCTTAACTTGATCTAGATCATGAGCTTATTTTTGTTAAACTCCGCAAATCAATCTCTATGTCATGCAGGCCGTCTTTCCTTCCACGGGTCGATCATGATGGTGATTGCCACGTATCTGAACCCCACTCAGGACTGTATTAGGATTGTGTTTTCTTTTCATTCTCCTCATATCCCTAGAGTAGCTAGGGATTTAAATACCTGGATGATTTCTCGTCGTTGCGGTTCTCTTTCATCATCAATCCAATTTCTCCAATACTTCTAGCTCTTAATCACCAATCCTCGCTCAAAATGCAGTTCCCTACTTTCGCCATTCTTGCTCTCGTAGTTGCACTTGTCCAAGCAGCTCCCCAAGGCTACACTGGTACTTCTGATCATGAAGTGAGTCTCCTATTCATATTTCTGTCCTCACTTGAGCCTATCTCTAATACCAGCACCTAGGCCATAAAATGTATGAAGATGGACAAACAATTCGACTCGCATATGAGGTCCACTGAGGCCGAGCTTCCGGCTGGAATAGATAAATGTCACGAGTTCATGTAATAACCGGGCTCATTGGGTAACTTTTTGTTAGCTTTGTTTGCTAATAATAGTACAGGAAATACGCCAATACGAAATATTGTGACGACTCCGATTCGGGGTGTCTTGAGGCTGCATGGGCTGCATGGATCAGCGGTGGAGGTCAATCATAGTTGATATCTACGGCTGAAATTACTTTGATCTTACATATATCCTCATTCGAGAATCAACAGGGAACTTGAGGCCATGGTGGTGTTTTTTACTTTCTTTTGCACCTATGGTGTATTGTAATGTCATAATGAAATTTTTGGTGTAAATTAGCGCCATTGCAGAAACAACGAGTGAGCCTTGAGTGATGAAGATATTTCATTGTGTTTGTGGGAAATCTCTAGATCAATATATATAGTTCAAGTCTTGATTTTGAAGTCGTCCGCTGCGAGTAACTTGATTGATTGATTGTCCTGAAATTGATAGATGGCTGGTTGTCTTGTTCATGACAGCCCGCGTTGTACCTCGTAGGTAGCTCCACGATGTCCTGTGAGGTGTCCTCCATCTCCACGTGCATTGTGCGTGACGCATCGTCCGTCGCGTGTTATAATGTACGTCGTAGTGGCCAGAAATACTTTGTCATGTATTTGTACCTAAGTTCTATTTTAGTCTTATGGGATGTACTTGTCTATTCATAGCGTTTGTGAACACCACCGCTATTGCATGCCATACAAAAAGGTTGTCTTGGCTATTTTTTGTGTGTATGTAATGCCGGTTGTGTTCACAAACGCTGTGAAAACACGAGTAGAGTAACTGAAAGTGGCTTAAGCCTAGGCAGAACGACGTCTGGCTACTGTTTGTGTTTCGTTGTCTCGGCTTCGACCGCGAGCAACGTAAAGCTCTGAAGTCTTTACGACAATAAGAACAATATAGTGAAAGGGGCTGTAGTCTCTCGATAAAACCAATTAACTGGATCCGTACCTTAGCGTGATTACAATATTATCTTCTGTACTTTGTTTTGTTTGTGTTGCCAAACTAATGACAAACATTGCTCGCATGTGCTTACATAACACACACGAGTGATAATACATGAAGATATGTCGTATGGAGACTATCTTGGGAATTGGGCGGCAGAATTGAGGAATAAAGGGATATATGGAAGGTAGGAGCACTCAAGGATAATTTGGTGAGGAGCGAATCGCGATTGATTAGTCTAACAACATATACCTTATTACTGCCCCACGTTTGATGATCAAAGAAGAGCCTAGGAATACGTTCGCGATCAAAAATCATGAGTACATAAATTTAAAATAACTTCATACTCTGCTAACTACATGCTGTATAAGTGCCACCCCAATAATCTTACGATTGGAGAAAACCCTTTCATGAACTATCACTCGATTTGAGAGGCGCTAGCGCGTGATAATTTTATAATTATTTGACGGCATTTTTGACGGTACTATTAACTGATCGGTTTATTTATCAGTCTTATAGAACCGATTTTATTATTTATACCCTTTAAAACTATCTTTAACCCTCGGATCTCAATCACGCGTTAGCCTTTTCTACCGTGTCAAAAATTGCTTAACAAAAATGAGCATGAACTCATCGATCCCCCCCCGGGATTCTGTGCGATTATCAGATAACACTACTCGCGCGTTAATTAAATGGTCGGATATCGTTGCAACCAAATGCTTACTAAAATTTCCGACCTTTTAATTAACGGCCGAGTAGAGGAGTCTTCTAAAACTTGGGCTAAATCGGGGTGACGGGTATACAAGTGGTAGGCCTTGAGGTCGGTGTAGATTTAGATATCGATCTCGAGGATATATATGTGATGTAAAGTCCCTGGATTTGAAGATCAGGAATTTGGCTAAGAGCAAGACTTTAGGCGCAGAAGAGAATAGGAGCGTGAGATAAACAATAGATATATACTTGCTTACATAGCTTGATCATATATACAAGTTACGGGATTATTCCAGCTTCAGGTTAAGCTTTAGTATGTTTGGGAGCCAAAGCGTATCATAGACACGTCTATAGGGGCATCTGGAACTAACATAGATCTCTACTTGTACATTGTCAAATTACAATACCTTCCCACCAAATCTTTACGAGGGTTTGGTGGGTGCATAGGTTGTAATATTGGTGTCGATCTAGAAAAAGGGTACATGTGTGGCAACGCAACAAGGCCTCACCAGTTCGCTACGGCACTCTACAGGCTCCAATTGATGGAACCAATGACCGAAAAATCAATCCTGGGCTCTTACCAAGGTTTTCTAAGCTTTAGGAAAATTTGGAGCTTATATTATTAGTTGTGTGGTTTTTCGGAATAAGGATTTGGCTGTGCGGACGGTTTTCCTAGAACGACACCCATATATGTATACTATTTTCTGTTCATTAAACTGTATTGAATTGCCACGCAGCCTCAAGTCCAGTAAGTCGTCGGAAGTGAGGATTATACCAAAAGGTTAATTAATAAAGAATTGTAATATTGGTTTTATATTATGCGGTTCTAGCTTTCTAATAGAAAAGGGTGCATATTACTGCTAATACTCGCCAATGCTTATTGTGTTAAAGACTTGAAATTGAGGGGTTCAATCCATGTGATCTGAAATCTAGCTCTGGAGTATTCGTGCAGCTTTGGGCGATGTGAATCGAATCACGACATTCAGTATCTTGTGAGAGCAATCTTGTGTCAATTTTATTAACAAAACAGCCTTTTACCTACAGTTTTAGATATTTGTCTCTAGGGGGAATGGAAATGTGTACCTAGAATATTCAGTAAAGTCGTCGGTAAAGTCGTTTTTCGAGCTTGGATTTACGTGGGTAATGTCAATATTTTGGCAGAGGGAAAGTCGTTTTAAGGGAAATCGGACGACTTTACAGACGATAAAATGATATTAAAAATGACTTTACCAACGACTTTACTGACGCCTTTACCTGTCACGTTTCTGTCACACACTTTGGGTGTATACACGGGGGGGATAAGTTTCGGCCACCGGTGATGCTTCACATGATTGACCAAAGCCACCGCCAATAAAACGAATCATAACAGAGCATCCTACTATTATACCAGGAGCATCAAGTCAGAACTGCCTGTATGTATATGCCAAACAATGGATCCACCAAAATGAAATTGTATTCCCCAACTGTTACAAGCCCATTGATGCCAGATACCATTTGATGACCCCATCGAAATATTCTATTTGGGGACTCAACTATCTCGAGATCTAGAGGGGAGGCTTCATTGGAAAACAGGAAACCCCGGAAACAGTCAGTAAAGTCGTATTTTATTGCCTTTAACAGGTAAATGCATCAATAAAGGTGTCGGTAAAGTGTCGGTAATGGGACAGGAATGCCTTTAACACAAAGTAGTGCGGTTATTGCATCAAATAATGTGTATCTCGCAACTTTTTGTATGGGAAACGTCAAAATTGATGCATTTCCACTCCTACTAGGGTGTGTCTTTCAAATATACAGTCCGATATACATATGCATGTAATCAATTTCAATGTAGAATCAAAAGCAATTTTTGAAAAGGGATGAGAGGATTTGAAATCAACAGTGGTTTTCGACGCATTCAGTGTCAGAGTGCCCACTGCGCATGTATGAAAGGTTTAATTGCAAAGGGGCAACTATAAGCCAAAAAAGGTAAAAGATATGTAAGTGGCGTCGATCAAAATTCTGACATGACGTCCAAACGTGAGGCTTGGCAACGAGGTGTGATTTAGAGCAACTCATTCAAGTCGGCCGAGTGACACACCATGATTACGCTAAGTTCAACCCCACAAAACAGCCTCACCAAGCCCGGCAATCCCGACAAAAAGAAAGAATGAATGAGTAAAAAATTTATTACTGCCACTGACACGTGGTCCTAGCAAAATGTTCATGTAATACATACAGGGGGGAAAAAGAAATCTCCAGGCCGTGCACGGACATATAATCGCTGATATCCGATCGCGGAGGTCCCTCGTAAAAATGAAATAAATAGGGCTTTGAAACCCTCCCTTCCCCGCACGTGTATGTACACGTGAGGTAATATACGAGAGCTCCGGTTGCGATTCCCTCTTCGTCGAGTTTTACAATTAAGCTGATTGATAGAGGCTGAATATCACCAACATGGTCATTAAGGGCGGATTTTGCCAGCCATTGAGTAGTATACGGGCCAAATTTCCCCAATAACATTTCTATGTAATACCTATACAAGCTCCGCCTCCTGTTCACCACTAGCGCAGATCATTTCTTCGAGCGAGTGACAGGACATGAAGTAAACCATGTAGTACGGCCCTCAACGTGAGTCTCAGTTTGATTTAGGTACCCGTATGGCGCAAGGAAGACAGAACCCAGTTGGTAAGTAACGGTCGGCCGCGGCTTCCTGATCTAGCTTTTCTCATATTGTTCAAAAAGCAACATAGTTCCTTATCTGGGGAAAGCTTCCTTACGGATAGCCGCACTCCGGAAGCTCCCTGAATGGAGGGCAAACCCGGAGGGTGAGTTAAAGTTTGGCTCGGAAAACTTTATGAGAGGTAGAGTAGGTTGGGTGGTTGCCTGCTTGAACTGCTGCCAGGGAGAATAGGTATTGTGATTTACCGCATCAAGTCAGAATTGTAAGCCACCCAATCCCGAGATCCTGAACTTCCAGCATGCGTAAAAGATCCCAGCCTAGGTGTCATTTGAATACAAATAAACCCGCCGTAGCCATCGGGCCCCTGGAAATAATCGGGCACAAGAATTAAGTAGTCTTGTGACTCCTTTTATCTAGGGAAGTATAATTAAAAAAATAAAAAAATAAAATATAAATAACCCTGTTCTCCTCTTCAGCTGTTATCAATCGCTTCATCCAAACCATACCCCACTATTCTTTTTGGCTAGATACCGAAAGAACCTGTGACTTGCGGTTAACCGGAAGAAAGAAAGAACCAAAAAATAAAATAAAAAGTTCACCCTGCGCGTGACGTCCAAAACAGACAGAGGTGAAAGTAAGCTTTCATGCACAAACGACCTCTATCTCCGGGAACCGGTAGTAGGTAACCCGGCGCGGCTATGACTTTAGAACAAGTGGAATAAAGTGGACAAGTCTCTCTGATCTTTTCCCAGGACGGTCATTTGCACTGTCTGGTACCCCACTACCGAGCGCGCGGGTGAACCAGCGGCTGCCTACAGCGCTGCGGAATTGGCGATTAGAGACTTGTAACTAGAGATGTCCGGCTATTGTGCTCACGCACGTTGATAGCTGATTCCCTGACCGGTCAAAAGTCCTCGAGTAAACAGGTTAATAATAATGTCAATACATATATGTAGGCATGTAACTTCACTTGAGTTCTTCAAAGGCATCCCACATGAGCGCTTCGATTCCTGGTCATGCCACCCCCATTGCGATCCGCGGGTTAAGGGCCTACAGTGAGCGATTTTATTTAGAGTAGTTGCCTACTATAGTCCAGAGTAAAGCATTATAGAGGAGAAATCCCAAGGGGCCGGTTCAATCTTTCTTAATTACAAGGATTTGGGTACGGCGATGATGATGTCGTAGAGGAGAGTGGAAGTGCTCGGGCCGCTTATGAACTCCAAGCCTTTCAGGATGTTGGTTTCCTGATACGCATCTCCTTCATACATACCACCACCTCCGGTTTCTCCCAGAGACTCGGTTATCCCGCGGTCGTCTAAATTCTCCGGCCGGACGGGTATGTAGGTGGTGTTTAGAGAAGTTTGATATTAAATTTTCGTTGTTGCTGCTATGTAGAGGTTTTGCGCCGGATGCGGCACATGGGACGGATTTTGTATTACATTGCTGCGCTTGCCTGATAGATATGATCGTGATGGTACCTGCGCCTGGGGCCATGCCATGCCTACATGTATGTACCCCTCGCTTCTCCGATCTGTTTTTACAGAATGAAACGGCATAGCGTCTCAATCCGCGTACCTACGTCTGTAGCTGTCATCACGCAAGGAACAGTTTTCAACTTTCCTGACCATTGACGGTTTTCGACTAATTTTGGCGATTGGTGACGTGAGTTTCCCATTATTTCGGTGCCTTGCGTCATGCAGAGCCCGAAGAAGTGGGAAAGGAGCGAGGAGGAGGTTGCAGGGTGCAGGGAGCAGGGAATAAAGGATGGTGCTGTTACTGTTACGGCCAAATAACGGGAAGACCAAGAGGAATTAAAGGGGATGAAATGAGTGCTGGAGAGAAAGAGCGATAAACGTCGAGCAGAGTAGTGGTGGAGGAGGAGGTGGTGGTGGTGGCAGCATCTGTGATGTCTGCGATATACCCGATTGTGACAGTGACAGTGATGGTTATGCGAGTGTTATGAATGTGTTTTTAGGGTGGAATATGCACTCTAATAGGGCGGACTAGGTAACTCGTCTAAAGTACTGGGTGCCCGTTAGAGCACATACATGTAGACTAAAGTTGAGATGTGCGCATTTGCATAATAGAGTAATTACTCCTGGAGAACTTCATTCCGGGGTCCCCCTATCCCTATGTATGATACCCGTTGAGAATCGAGATCTCAGCTCTCAAGTTTATCCGGTCCGTTCGGCGAAGTCTCTGATCACGAGTGGCAAGTACATGTACTTTAGAAAACTAGAGATTACGCGTTCTCAGTTCGCAATCAAGACCATGAGCAGAATGAGGCTCCAAACAGAAGACAATGTTGAATGGCAAGGTCCGAGGAAGGTCCTATTTGTTGGTTTTGTAGAACCATTCAGCTGCCGGAGTAGTGGATGTCATGCCAGGGACAGGGTAGGGGGGTCCACTGCCGTTAGTGGGAGCCTGCTGCTAGGATTCCAAACTCGGGTTTAGTGGCTCAGAGTCGACACCATCCCATCTTTCAGGTTGCTCACTCACTCGAAACATTCCTCACTCACTCACACTCGCTCACCACACATCACGGTCCCTTTCCCTTTTTCCTTTCGTCATCCCCCCATCCGAACCACTGTCTCTCCTTTACAGTCTTGTTTCTTTCTTTTCGATTTCCCCTCCCGTCGTTTTCTCAGCTCATACACACCACGCCGCATACTCCTTCCTTCGTTTCGTTTCGTAGTGTTCCGATCTTACTTTACCTCGCTCGTTTTACACCGGCGTATACCAACCAGACCAAATAGTCAGTAAGCCAAATCAAATAACCCCCCCTCCCCCCTCGCCCCACCTTGCGGTCCGACAATGCCTCTTCTTCTCGCATAACATAATTCGCAAATTTCGTTTGTTTGGGTGGCGATTTCATCTGGTTTGGTTCCTGCATTTCCCTTTTCTTCACTTTCCCGTATTGCATGCAGCATAGGGGATCTACGGGTGGACGGACAGTGGCTTATTATCATCATCAGCAGCAGCTACCAATAGCTACTCTACCTACATACATACAATTAAATCAAGGCAGAATCAGCTAGTAGAGACGCTTCATATATACACATCGGCAATTCCATTGATTGATTGATGTGTCCTCGTCTCGTGTAGACAGCAAAGCCAAAACAGCATTTCCACGAAGCTGTAACACATCAAATCAATTAGGAGAGACAGAAAGAAAGCAAGCGAAAGAGTAATTTAGCTATGGCATCTACTGCTCGTCCCACGATGGTATCCAATCCTTCGTCTCAGTCAGAGGTGTCATCACCTCCTCCCTCTCCCGTGGAGACCGCCACCCCGTCCTCACCCACTGCAGCTCGGCAGAATGAGAAACAGGCACTAGTCGATCACCACTCCCAACGTCAGCAGCAGCCATTACTAGACATCGACACTACTGTTGCCCCAGCTACAGAGGCCGAAATCGTTGTCAAGACTCCTACCAACCGTCCAAGGCTACCTGGTCGGCAGGAGACACCTCCTTCACCTCCGAATTCAGTGGTGTTGGGCCCGTCACCGGTATCACCAGACGTTCCATCACCGGTTGGGCCTTCGGTACATCAGAGGATGGGACTTGGACACCCGGAGGATTCAACGCCTCCCGCATCACTTAAGCAGAGAATCACAAGGGTATTCAAAGTTGGTCATAAGCGTGGTGAATCTGATTTATCTCGCACTACAAATACTACGGACGATACTATACAACGTGACACTAGCAGCAGTTATCTACCAACGCCACTAAAGGAAAATAGCCCGATGCAGCCGAATAGGCCAAGTTTCTACGCAAGACAATCTACTGGCCCAATTCGTCCGATCAGTCAATTTGATAATGGGGGCGGTTCAAACCAAAGGATTATCAATGGGGGTGAAGTGCGGGTTGAGATTCTCCCGCATCCAAGTTTAATGGTGGGAGACTCCAGCAGGCATGGAAATTCTCTTGAAGGATCGCCAAGTGGGGGCAAGGGCAATAGTGACCGGTATTATAGATACTATAGTCGTTCAACTAGGCTTGGCAATCAAGAATTTGATGAGGAGGACGAGGAGACCGAATCTCGAATTCTAAATTCGGGAATTGAAGGAAACGGTTACCTCCCACCATTAAATCGTCTTCAAGCAGCCCCACAACCATCTTTACCACAGACACACCGCCGGCAGACAGCTACCACGATAGAATCTGCAGGAAGTCAGGAGCGTAGATACGTCGAAGAATCAATGACATTTGGCTTCGAAGGGTTCCATATTGGAAATGGAAGCGGCTTCAGTGATGGGACATATGCAGGGTTATCCGGCCCAAGTAGCCCCACGTGCCCTAGCGGAACCGGTGTCTACGAGGGTAGTGGGAAAGCGAGTAGTAGTGTACTAAACTACATGAACCAAAGTGATCCGAACGCACCTTCGAGGAATGGGTCTAATAAAACGACTTTAACGAATGGGAGAGGGAGTGGTGGCATGAGCAGGCCAGTAATGAGCAGGAATGCATCATCCAATTCCTATTTTTCACCAGGGATACGTCGGCTCTCGTCTGGAGTTGGAAGATCAGGAAGCCCTCAGCTTGATGAAGCAGTTAATAGAGAGCTGAAAAGATTAAGCAAAATCTCGGCTGGAAGTGGGGCTAGCGGATTCGCCATGGTTATTACAGCAGACGGAGCAGCATCTACAAGATTTGACAGAGATTTCAGTGATGAAGAAATGGATGTTATTGCGTCTGGGGGGGGTACACAAGGGAGGAAAAAGGCAAAGGAAAGGCAGTGCCTTCTTCTTCGAGTGAAAGCGTAGCTGGGCGTAAGGATGGCGAGTCCAACAACCAAGGAGCTGGACATCATCATACCATAAGTGATGCGAGTAAATTTATTCGCAGTGACGGCAGTGAGCACAGCAGTGATAATGGTGATAGCGATGGTATAAGGCTGTTGTCAGGGATAGGTGGTTTTGGTGCAAGACGAAAGTTGAAGTCACAGGAGGTTCCTAAAGGAGTACTGGTTCACGAGGGGGACCCTAGATATGAATTGTAAGTTTTAATCACGCTCAAATCCCCACTTCCAGGGCAAAAGTTCGCATTTTTGCTAACTAGTATTAGCGTCTATCGTATGCGTCAAACATCTGATGAGACTCCTATCCTGGTTCCTCAGTACTTTTACCCAAGTGACGGATTTCCAAATCGTAATGCTCTTACTACTCCAACCCGTTCAACTTTTTCACCCTTATCTTCCATCAATACTAGCAATGCGGGGGCCATGCCTTTTGCTGGCCAGTATGGCTCATCTCCTATTACCATGCCTAAAAATGTCCTCACACGAGATTCAAGTAGCTCCTTTTACATGAGGATGATGGGGGGCGACCAAGCCGTGGATTCACGAAATTGTTCCCCGCGATCTCCACGTTTTCCCGAATACGGATCTGTGCCTGGTAGCCCTTTTGAATCAAACACTCACTCTCCAAACGAGACAACCCCAATTCATCCTGCGCTGAGAAGCCCCGAACAGACACCGGTCCATAAAGGGAGACGGAGACAGGATATTTCTACGGGAAATCAACATGGAATCGAAATGGATTTGCTTGTCACTGGGACTCCCGGCGGCACCGGTAGAAGACTCGCAGGAAGTAGTTTGGCGGGCGGTAGCGATACGATGAGCAATGACAGATTAGGGGTCGATGCGCGCAAGCAAGTCCGTATGAGCGGGATCGATGAAGTAAACTTCATACCCCCACTTCAAGACAGCAGCACCAGTGCTCCCCGTAAGAACGAGTCTAGGAGTTGGGCGTCACTATACGGTACCAGATTGCCTAGGAGGCCTAAAGACCTACGTAGGAGTATGACACCGAGACTTTACGATCCAAGGCGAATCAGCGATTCTTGGACAGATATTTCAAACGACGATCCCGAGGCGATGCGGGGTGAGTCCCATAATAGGACTTACAGGATGCAGGAGAAGAGGCTTGGCAGAATTATTTTGGCTCTGTGTGTTCTATTTCCGCCGTTACTCTTGCTTGTGGCTATCGGATCCTTCGATACTATGGTAGATTCATGGAGTAATGGAGAGGTCAAAGGTGTTGGGAAATCCGAGAAGAGAATTGCTGCCATTGTCGGCGGTGTGCTGGCCGTTAGTGCAGTCGTTGGGGGCGTGGTTGCGGCAATAGTCGTGGCGAGCTAACGGTCTTTATATTATTTTCCTTTATTATTTTTATTCCCTTGAACGGGCTCCTTGAATTTGGTTGGGGGTCAGGTGCGTTTAGCATGGGCGGCGAACTTTTTGTTAACAGCTTCTATCACATTGATTATAGGGAGCTCTGGTTTTTATAGAGCATGTATTTACTGTCCCTTTCCATTCATTTTTGGCCATCAGTATTTATAACGCCTGCCATTTTGTTTATACCCTTCGACACCATCATTATTTGGGTTTGCATTTTCATATTCCGGGCTTTAGAGGCTTATTTGGGCGCATTTCACACTTTACATTACGATTCATTCTTTTTATAATGCCCCTTCCCCAGTATTATTCTTACATATGACTTTACTTTTATTTTGCTTCTATTCCTCCTCTGAGGACCTATTGCTATCACTTTAATATCTAGGGTTTAATGAGTTGGATGATTGGGAGGTTTGTTCTTTTGTCTTTTTGTCATTATTGGAACGAAGGTCCAGGAAACTTTACATGATTTTTTTATCTTTTACTATTATTTGGGAAATCTTGGGGAAGGGCGTTGGCTTGACGGATTTTTACGTATTAGCTTATTGTTTGCTTGCTTTCTTGTTTATTTGTTTGCTAGCTGGTTCGCTGTAGGTTTTCTGGCAAGAGTTTGGGCCGGACGCGGGTGATAGACAAGGTAGCTGAGGGATGCAAGGTGCAGAGCGATTATAGGAGGTAAGTGGGTCTAGGTAGATTGAGCGTGCTGGGAGGTGCAGGATATACATGTTTAGTTGTTGGTAGTTGGAATATAAATATTGGCTACACCAGCTTATTGTTTATTAGTTTAGAAGAGCCTTGTGAAAACTTGAATGGTATTATGATTTTCATCTAGTGGCCTTGGACAAAGTGAAGAGGAGCCTTCTGATTGACTCGTATAGCCATTATGATCGGCCAATGGATCGGGAGTCAGGTTTCTCGTCCAAGCTATACGACGGCTTGCTAGGGAGCAGTCGATAGGTCCACAAGGCTGCACAAGGCTGCACAAGGCATATAGGGCAGAATGCCTTGCTTGAATTGAGCATTGAGGGGGGGGGGGGGACAAAATGCCAACAAGCACAGGCCGAGGCGCTAGTTCTCTATTGTCGATCTAACGTGTATATGGCTCACTTTTATCCTCGGCATGTTGGTTCCCCAGAACTCACCCCCACCATCACCTGGGGAAGTGAGCTGGACATGAAACATCAGGTCCGTCCACCGTGGGGGGGGGGGGGGGGGATGGCAGCCTTCATCTTCAGCGAATGATGTCACCCGAAGCCGTGCTGTTACATAAATTCCAAGTAGCCGTCGTGCAACTTTTCATTGTAGACTGCATAGAGTGACTGGAACTATTGCCAACAGGTCTCTCTTGCGGGTGTTGTCTTCAGAGGCCTGTAAGCAGTACGAGGGGAAGATGAGGGGATGAGGATATCAGAATTAACGGGATGGGGGCGGATCGATGTGATCTGCCGTCAGGGATATGGGAATTGTAAATACTACGATTCTAGTTTCACTCAGTGCTCCTAGATGATCTTCTTGTCCATCTATGCGTACTGCGCACTCCACAGCCTTGGGGAGTTACTAGAGGGTCGTCATATTATATAAATTGTAGGTACACATGTATCTACATGGTAGGTCATTCGGGTGCTGTATGTTCCTGGTTACCCGGGCTTTAACGCAACCGTCACGCTGAGCGTCAAATTTGCACAATTGTCAAACGGGGGTGTGCAATTTAGCACTTCAGAGCTGAGCTATCGGTCGACCGCTGCGAATCGTACATATATCACTCGGGGTCCGGGTGTATCTTGGACTAATCACGCCTCCATAACCATAATGACCTTGATCTTACGATATTCTTGTATGGCGGGTCTCTTTAATTTTGCCGTTGAGTCTCTCAATAGGCGCTGGTTAGAGGGCCCGGGTACGAGCTCGGAGGATCATAATTCCGGGATGGGATTTTGCCGCAAGGCAACCAAACAAACACCACATATTTGGTGAACTCTTTTTGACGAGCCTCTGTTCATCTGGTTAGGAGACATTTCTTGATAAATCATTGCGATATAATACTTGTGGCCAGAATTAACATGCGTCATCGGGAATCACTCGGGGTAACGACGCGGAGGCTAGACCAAATGAAGAAGGGCTAAAAACCACTCTAATTGGAAGGGTAAATTGTGAACTCTTATGTCGTTTTCCGTTTTAACATCGGGGGGAAATCACTTACCCCAGCTTCATATATTTATCTTGCACATGACTCACGTTCGTCTCTCGAGTCATTTTTTACCTGTCATGCCCACCCTGGCGGAAACAACATGCACTCGACAAAGCAATCGAATTAAACCTGCGAATTGCGCCAAGCAAATTTCACGGATCGAACTCGCCAGTTAGCGAGCTGCGGGGGAAGACAGGGCTGGGGTTGGTGTAATTTTGTGGGGTGGGTGAGGCACAAATAGGAAATTCTTTGTTCCGGGCACGTGTACCTACATGTAGCTAGAATAGAAGGAGCTTTTAAGTAGTAGCGTGGAGCAACAGGCGGAGACTTCAAATCTTCGATGGCTGCCGGTAACGTGCAGGATCACTTTGGTGTATGTGTGGTAGACGCTACGTGGGTATCGTGTGAACTGTGATCACTGAATTATTATTATGGTACATGTACATGTAGAGGTTAAAGGTAGATTCTGAATAGTATGACGGAGGGTACATAGAATACATGTGAGTACAAGTTGAGGCTGCGGGGTACAGAATTCACAGGAGATCGAGGGGTGCTTGTACTGATAGTGATGTTTGTGCCTGAAAAAGTACTTACGTTCCTACTCTGACAGAGCTTACTACATATGCGGGCCTTAACCACGAGGGACGGTGACACAGCCAATGATTGCAGGAAAAGTACCGTGTGTGGCTTAAACGCCCCTGATCGCGACTATTAGCCACTGATAACTCTTCAACGCGTTCCCTGGTTTGTAATCGCTCAGCCCCATCGCTCGCGTTTCTGCGACAACGCAACCAACCTCATCCTCTTTTCGCTGCACAACTCGCATTTTACACTCTTCCGCTTCTGCCTTCGCTCTTCTTTCCTCTTCTTCTCCCTTGCCCTTTTTTCCCTTTCTCTGCCATCTGTCTTCCTCGTGTGTGAGAGATCCACACTTTAGGCCGTTATCCACCCAACTCTACCACACCACCAACCTCCGTTCCACCCCTTCTCCCTTCTTCACACCCTCATTCCATCGCCAGCTTCCCCCTCCCACCCCCCATATCTTTTATCACCGTAATCATCTCTGTCTCTGTCTTTCCCGTTCGTGCTCCTATCGCATAAGTTTTAACGGGGGTGGCGAAAGAAACCCAAAACAACAACAAGGCACCAAGGAAAAAAAAGTAAAAAAAGAAAACCAAAAAAACTTGGTTGAGTGAGTGAGCGAGAAAGGAAATAAGTCAACAAAGGGTGGTTTACATACACCCACACACATACTCAAGCACTTTCCCCCTTGCACCTACGCTCTGCTAGAGTTGTTGTGTGCCGATGTCTAAAAGGCGGTCGGACACACAGCTGACGAAGGACGACTACGAGCAGCAGGGTTTTAGTTATCAAGGAAATCACGATACGGAAAACGATAGAGACGCCGTTGATCCTACAAAAATGGCTGATAGCAAGATTATGAGTGGCAGAAAGTGAGTTATTCTTGTTTTTCCCCTTTCCCGTGTTTTCAAGACGGAGGTGTCTATTTTCTTTATTTACTCGAGTTGGAGCGGGTTCGCTGACGAACACAGGATCGCACCTCTGAAGAAGGGACGTGGCCGCGGGGGAGCGGCGGGCGGCAGCTCAAGAGGCGGTTCTAGCATACCTAACTTCTTTGCGGCGACACCAACAGGGGGATTCGGCACAAATGGTGCATCACAACCTGAGGCAGGATTCTCTGGATTCGGGACACCTCAGAGTGCCGCGCCAGCGACTCCAACTTTCGGGGGAACCGCGACAGGGGGTTTCAACTTCGGCGCTAATAGCCCTGCGCCGGAGCCGCCCAAGGTAAACCCGTTCGCATCATTGGCACCATCAAGCACGAATGGCGGGTTTGGTACCCCTCAGCTTGGAGGGCTGTTTGGAGGTTCGACACCACAAAGCTCGTCAACTGGTGGGATGTTTGGGAATAATAACAACAATAACGGTAATGCCTCTCCCGCGCCTGCGTCTACCGGGTTCACGTTTGGCAACAACGCAGCTCCTGCGCAACCAGCGACAGGTTTCAACAAGACTCCAGCATTCACTTTTGGTAGTAATAGTGCGGCTGCGCCAATGTTCGGCGGCGGCGATAACAAGCCAGCTACATCTACGTCCGCTTCCTTTACATTCGGAGCCAACAATGGCGCTCCTGCTGTGGTTACACCTCCGGCAACCTCCTCATTCAACTTCGGCGGCTCTACAGCTACCGCATCCGGGCAGCCCTCTGGTGGCTACTTTGGTAATAATAGCTTTGCGCCCGAGAAGACCCCTGAGCCTCAGGCTACACCGGCTGCCGCGCCAGCACCTACCTTCACATTTGGCGCGGCCACTCCACAAACAGGGACTCCTAGCACCCTTTTTGGAAAGCCGGCGGATTCACAGGGTAAATCGTTGTTCGCTAAACCTACTGAGCAACAGGGTTCAAGCTTGTTTGGACGACCCTCGCATTCTCCGGAGCCTGTTTCGGGAAACTTGTTTAAACCTTCACCCAGCCCAGAACCCTCTAATAACCTTTTTGGATCTCCGGTGCCAACCCCAACCACCAGCAGCTTCTTTGGTCAGCCCAAAGAACAAGAGCAAAGCAAACCGTCATTCGGTGGATTCGGGGATAAAGTACCGGCAACGCCAAAGAATGACCCGCCCAAGGCGCTGTTTGGCTTCGGCATAGAGTCTAACACTCCTCAGCAAGAGCCACCAAAATCACCATTCGGTGGCTTCGGAGATAATAAGGCTGAACCTCCTAAATCGCCATTTTTTGGCGGATTTGGGACTCCGAGCGAAAAGAAGGATGAACCGAGTAAGCCGCTCTTTGGCTTTGGACCTCCTACTGAAAACAAGCTAGAAACACCTAAGGCTCAATCACCGTTCTTCGGTGCTCCTTCTACCCCCAGTGTCGAAATTAACGATGACATCATGGCTGATAACTCACCACCAAAATCACCGAGTGTTTTTAACCAGCCAATTAATAGCCCTAGTCCTTTTACTGGATTTGGGTCACCTAAGCTCGCGGCAGCGCCGCCAAAAGAGTCTATACCCCCCCTGCTATGTTTACTCCTACAGTAACATCAACAGCATCTACATCAGCAGTAAATAACACGACTGCTGCTGCTTCTGCTACTAACTTCAGAACACCATCACCTCCGCTCCCATCTGACTCTACTTCATGGACAACAACACAGCTTAATGAATACTACAATTTGTTTGCTTTGCGTGCGTTGAACCACAGCTTTTTGGAAGGCCTTAAAAAAGCAGACCAAATGGGTGACTGGAGTGTTTCTTGCGAAATATACATCAAAGAGTCTAAAAAAATTAAGGAATGTCAACAAAATGGGGAGCGCTATAAGGGCGCCAGTGTTGAACCGAAATTGGGCTCGGGTGTCACTGCCAAGAGAATTAACACCCACGATGACGAGATTCAAGGTGGTGGTGGCAAGAGATCTAAGGGCAACAGTGAAGGTAATTAGGCATTCATTCTGGTTCATTTTTCTGTCATCTCTAGTTTCTTTATCACGACATTTGTTCCGTATCAAACTTGAGGAGTCGCTTTAAGAGCCGCTTTTATGGCGTTTCTAGCGTTCTTTCTCTTGCTTTTTCCGGCGTAGATGTTTCTTGTTCTTTTTGGGTGGTGTTTGATGAGGCGACGGTCTTTTTTCCTTTTTGCTTTTTACTGGCCTGTGTGGTGCTTCTCGTTTTGCGGCGGGAGGCAGCTGGGTAAAGTGGATTTCCCGGTTCCTTGCCAACATCACCCAATCAAATCAACCCATCTACGTCTAACCCAGCATGGCAACATGGCAACAGCCCAGTCCTAGTTTTCCCCCCCACCCTATTCCCCACACCTTTGCAACCATCAATCCTTCCAGGCACTCGAGGCATCCGCTGCAATTTTCAGTACATTCTAACATTGATCCACAACGTAGACTCGAAATTTTCAGGATCTGATTCCTCAAAGGCCCTCGCATCAGTTCTTGGCGGTGGTAGCAGCAGCACTTCTGGAACAGACGCCTACAAACTTGCCAGTAAACCAACCCATGGATTTGTTCCTCCATCTGCGTCGACGCCTGTCACACCATCTGGCGTGAAGCTTGCTTCGACCCCATTATTTAGCTTCAAACCCCCTGCCCCCATGTCCGAAAAGAAAGACCAAGAAGAGAAGAAGAATGAGGGTAAGTCAATATCCTTAGCAGATCCAGGTGTAGCATCGCAATCTAATACAATCTTCACGGCAGACAAGCCTGAGGGTTCTCCGTCTGCGAAGGACAGCAGTGTTCTTCATTCTCCCAACGTCTCTAAAAACAGTGGTGGATTTGTAAACCCATTTTCATCACAGGTTCCTGGTCCCTTGGAAAAGGACGAAGGTGATGACGATGATGATACACCAGCTGCCCCATCACCTTCGGGCAGTCTGTTTGGTCGCGTTAGTGAACCGAAGAAAGAATCCACCGGGTCAATCTTCTCAAACAACAATGCTGGCTCTGGTAGTGGTATGTTTTCTAGCAAGTTTGGCGAGACTAACGGTACCAATGGTACATCGTTATTCGGTTCCAAAACTGAGGCACCTAAAGGTCTCTTTGGATCTGCCACATCTAGTTCTGCGCCCTCTCCGAATGCATCAGGAAATTCATCGATCTTTGGTACCCCCGGGGTAAAAGAAACCGGTTTCTCCTTTGGTGGTACCGGCCCAAGCACTCCTATTGTGCCCCCTTCAGGCCCTCTCACCCCAAAAGACGATGATGACAACAATTCTGAACCTAACGATAATGCCCATCTTTCCAAGGGTGATATCGATCTGTCTAAGCAAGGCCCCGGCGAAGAAGATGAAGATTCGAAATTCGAAGTCCGAGCCATCGTCTATGAATATACCGAAAACCAGCAAGAAAAGCCAATCAAGAGAGGTGTCGGACAGTTAAGAGTCCTCAAGAACCGTATCAATGGAAAAGCAAGGGTGCTTGCACGCACAGAGGTTGGGAAAGTCGTACTCAATGTGGGATTGGTTGAGGGTATCACATATACACCAGCCAGCGGTAGGGGTTTGAAGACCGTTTCCGTGGTGGAGTTTCTCCCCGACAGTGGCCGTAAGAGGTACTCCGTAAGGGTAAAAGAAGAGGCAGATGCAAGGAAATTGGGAGAAGCGATGGATTTGGCCAAGATGTCATAGTGCCAGTAACGAAAGGTTGACATGGACGGTTGTGTATGTGTGGGATAGAGGCATAGAGAGGTGGAGTCGATAAGGGTTCATTTTTTTAGTGTAGGGCGTAGATGCGACCCTCATTTTATCTGCATTGTGCGAAATAACTGGTTTCTTTCTCTCCTACTCCATATGTTTACCTTGCCTCTGTTTTCCCTACAAGAGTTGAGTCTATTTATACTACTACTACTACCTTTTTTTCTTCATCTTACGGCATTTCTGGATTTGAATGGGGGAAGTAAAAATGAAAAAATTGGAGTTTCTTTTCTTTGTCATGGTCCTCACTTTTATGATCTGTAGTAGTTAGTATCTGCCTACCCTATTAACCTTCTTCCCCGTCTTCTTCTCCGTATCTCTATTCCCCCCTCCTATATTCTAGTTTCAGTAACCCTTTTTTTGTTATTGATGTTTATTTTCTCCTCTTTGGTGTTTTGTGTTTTTTTTGATCCGAGACATGACTATGTGTTTCTGTGTATGAAAAGAAGAAGACGAAGAAAGGGAAAGAAAGAGCATGTAATCCCCATGCCATCCCTCCCATGCAATATTTCTTTTTTTCACCTCTCCTCCCCGTGATTTTGTGTGTCTCCATCTTCAGATTATTATTATTTTTCTTTCTTTCCATTTCGGTGTACGTAAGGTATGGAATGGTGTGGTGGCTGCTGGAAGGCAAGGGAGTAAGTGGGGTATATGTAAATGTGTGAATGATATGAACATGATGAATGTGTATGTGTGTGTGTGTGTGTGCAGTGTGCGTGTGTAAATTAGCCAGTGCTACTACATAAATCTCAACGAAGCAAATGAGACGTTGCATCAAGTTCGCCGATTAACGGGAAATTAGCATTACCGATATACAGGGCTGCTGCGTGGACTCGCGCGACGTTTCAGAGATAAAGTTTGGTATGCGTGTAAGGCCGAGTGAGCGGCTGTGATCCAAGCCTGGTGATATATCCATGCGAAGTAACCTCCGTTTTTCCAATGGTTTGAATCAGGAGTAAAACGAAATTGGGATACAATAAAAAAAAATTCAGCAAGTCGGAAGTGTGAAAGAAGAAGAATGCCTCCTTAATTAGGGCAAAAGGGGAGAAAAGAAACAACCTTATCCCGCCAGCAAAAAGAGTTCGCAGCACTGCCTAGACCGTTACATCTCTTTCTACGTCCGGAGGGGGGGGGGGGTGGGTTGAACGATGGCAGTTGCGGTACAGAGCGTGAACTCTATACCGCTCGACCGTCCAACCCATGGTAACAATAGTTTCGTTGGTGATTTTGCCTGTGAATGGGCAAGTCGGCTCTCTCATTTTTAAGCTAGCTTGGCAAAAGTAACCGCATGGGGACTTGTTGGGGACTTGTCCCCGCCGAATGGGTGGGGGTTAGTATGTACATAGTGTGCTCATAGTGAAATTCACGTATAGTTTTTGTTGACTTGATTATGATTATATTAGGGGAGAGCCCCGTCTCTAAACGTGATATACCTATGCCACTTGTACAACACCGAGTGTTCTCTTCTGGCTAAGGATACAGTGTTCTCAATATCTACCCTTACACGTTAATGTCAGTGGTATCTTTTGTGTTCCTGGCAAATTTGCTGTAGTTGTGGTCAGCTGGTTTATATCGGAGTCGAATCCCAAGTGCTTGTGGGATACATATATAGATCGAAGCTCCTGTCAAGGATTCAAACCGAAATGCTAGTGCCGAATTATTTCCTGACGTACTACATGTAGAGTTGGTTCCTCCGCTGGAAAAAAAAAAAAAAGATACATCTACGTATTACATGCACCCACCCACCCACCCACCCATCAGCTAGCTAGTGTGCTATAAAACCGGCCCCCAGCCACAATGATCGGCCAGCTAGCTAAAAGAAAGAAAGAAAAAAAAAAAAAAAAAGCCCTGGGAATTCTACAATACCATATATCGATACCAACACTGCCATATATTAAATCAATCCCGCCGCGCCGCGCAGAGGCCTGCTGTCTGCTACCAGCAACTTTCTTTTTTTGTCCCCTAATTCGTAGTTAGGGGTTAATAATTCCACGACCCAGGGCCAATGATGATGGAGATCCATGTTTTAACAAGTTATACAGCCCAGCGGGAGCCGCCGTACGCGAGAGCTCGAGACCGGTGGCCATATTCATGGGGGTATAGAAAAGAGACATATCATGTAGCCACTGTACCGTGTACAGTACAATAGCAATAGGAGTGGGTAACTGCTAGATGGTGGCCTAGCCGTGTCTCAACCGCAGCGGAAATGATAGCAGCTCTACGTACATGTATATATATACCTCCGTCCAAAATGATGGACCATGGACAGCATCCTCGACGTTAATTCAGACCAACTAGACTGTGCCCAAACCCACCTCATATCTACACGCCACCGAAGCCCGAGCCCAAGGCCATCTACCCCCTGGCGAAATAGATGCTGAACCAGATCAAGACAGAAAACACACAACCACAACACTCAAGACCCACTAGAGAAAGCAAGCACATCTAATAGATTAATTAGACCCCCGCTCCACCCCACCAACTAACTAACTAACCAAGGCCCTGATATCTAGCCAGAAAGCACTAACTACAACTACCACTACCACTACCACTACTACCGCTAACAGCTACATACATATAGTAAACCAGCCCAATATATACCGCTCCCTCCACGTCCACGATTCGAATTCGTCTACATGATCGATCATCCACAACAGCACAGCACAGCACAGCTAAAAGCTAAAAAACGAGAGGAAAAAAAGCAAAGGAAAAGAGGCACACCAAGGAGGGAACGGAGATCACAACACAATACGCAAAGGAACGAACGAAAGAAAAGAAAAGAAAAAGGTAATAAAAATAAAGAAGGTAAAAAACCCGGATATCCAACCAAGTATCAAGTATACAAGTCAACACACGAAATAAAATAGATAACCAACCCAACTCAACCACCAACTATACACAACAGAAAAAGAACCCCCCCCCCCCTCCATTCCACAACTAAACATCCCCCAAATCCGCCAACGGCACATACCCCCTCTGCGCGCCCCTCCACCCGCCCCTCCACCACCCGGACCCCCACTTCCCCCCCTTCCCCCTCCACGCCGCCCTCCTCTCCTCCTCCTCCACCCCCTCCACCGTCATCCACCTCGGCCTCTTCCACAACCTCAACAGCAAGCTCGACCCCACAACACTAACACTACTCGCGGCCATCGCCGCCCCCGCCGCCATCGGATGCAAGTGCAGCCCCACCGGCAGAAAGAACCCCATGGCAAACGGAAGCCCAATGAGGTTGTAGCAGCACGCCCACACGAGGTTGAGCTTGATGCGCGTGAAGATTGTGCGTGCGAGGTGCAGGGCCGCGGGGATATCGAGCAGCGACTGCGGCCGCATGAGCACGATGTCGGCCGCCTCCATGGCTACGTCGGTGCCGGACGCCATGGCGATGCCGACGTTTGCGGTGGCGAGCGCGGGGGAGTCGTTGATTCCGTCGCCGACCTAGGTAAGGGTGGGTTAGTATGACGAGTGATAAGCTGTGATTGAGAGGGGAGGAGGGGACTAACCATGGCCACGATTTCGCCCTGCATTTTCATGTTCTTGACAATGTCCTGCTTCTCGTCGGGCGACACGCCGGCCCAGACCATGTCCGCGTCGATGCCCACCTCCTTTGCAACCTGCAGGGCCGTCACCATCTGGTCACCCGTAACCTGCGCAAACATCACAATATTAGCTCACGAAAAAATCCCGCTCAAACCCGCGCACATCGACCAAAAAAAAAAAAAAAAAAAAAAAACCAGAAACCTACCATAGCAATCTTGACACCCAGCCTGCGCAGCGCATCAACAGCATACCTCGCATCCTTCTTCACCTCATCACTCAGCGCAATAAGACCCGCATACTCCCCATCGATCGCCACAAAAACATACGTCCTCCCCTTCACCTTCCCATCCTCATCGACCTGGCTCGCGCCAAGACCCTTCGCCTGCCGCTCGGCCTCAACAGGAACAACGACGCTGTTCTCCTCGAGGTACTTTGTGTTTCCGATCAGGACCTTGTAGTTTGCGCGCTCGCTCGCCGGCTTCACCATTGCCTCCACGCCGCGGCCCACAACGGCCCTGAACTCGCCGATGGACCCGTCGAGGACGCCCTCGGGGCCCAGACCGAGGGCTTCGCGTGCAGCAGAGGTGATGGCGCGGCCAACGGGGTGCTCGGAGCCCGCCTCGGTGATGCCGACAAGCAGCCACCATAGCTCGGTTTCGCGGCGGGAGCTGCCCCAGGTGCCGGCGCGCTTGCTGAGCGTGGCGGTCATGTGCCCGACGGTCAGGGTCCCGGTCTTGTCTAGTACGACCTGGGTGATGCGGGTTGCGGTCTCGAGTGCGGCACCGCCCTTGACAAGAATACCCTGCTCTGCACCGACACCGGTCCCGACCATGACCGCCGTGGGCGTGGAAAGACCAAGTGCGCAGGGACAGGCAAACACAATGACCGAGATGCAGAGCTTCAGACACACCATGAACGTCCCGCCGCTCGCCGCCTGCTTGAAGATGGCCGGGGGGTTCTTGAGCACATGCGCGAGCACCATCCAGCCGATAAAAGTAACAAGCCCCAGGCAGATGACGCTCGGGACGAAATAGCCCGCGACAATATCCGCCATGCGCTGGATCGGCGCCCGCGACGTCTGCGCCTCCTGAACGAGCTTCACAATCTGCGCAAGCTGCGTGTCGCGCCCGGCCCTGGTGACTCGAAAGTCCAGACGCCCGGCACCGTTGACCGTGCCACCGATCAGCATCTCGCCCTTGCGCTTCAGGATCGGCATTGCCTCGCCGGTGACCATGGATTCGTCGACATACGACTCGCCCGTGACGACGCTGCCGTCGGCGGGGATCTTCTCGCCGGGGCGCACGATGACAATGTCGCCGACCTGGATGAGCTCCGTGGGGATGGTGCGCTCCTCGGCGGTGTTGGTGTTGTCGGTTGAGGCGTCGGCTTGGATGCCGGCCTTTTCGGGGTCGACGTAGATTGTTGCCATTGACGGCGCGAGCGACATGAGTCTGCTGAGCGCCTTTGAGGTCTGCCCCTTTGCGCGGTTCTCGAGGTAGCGGCCGAGCGTGATGAAGGTGATGAGCATGGTGGAGGTGTCAAAGACGGTGCTGGGCTTGCTGTGGGGCGGGCAGAGGATGCTCATGACCATGGCTAGGATCGAGAAGAAGAAGGCGGCGGAGGTGCCGAGAACTACGAGGACGTCCATTGTGGCACTTCTGTGCCTCAAGCTCTTGAATGCGGACCTATAGAACCTGGCGCCAACACCAAACTGCACCGGTACCGTCAATACCAGACAAACCAAATCCCCTACAAACAAGCCGGGAATAGGAAGCTCGTATGCCCCCAGGTACTGATCAACACCCTTGAAAAACATGGGAATAATCATGCTGATGAAGAACACGGGGACCGCAAACCCCACCGAGAACTGGAACGCCTTGCGCCATTCCGTGATTTCCTTCGTCTTGGCGAGCGACTCCAGCTGGGCGTTGTTGTCCTCCATGTCCGCCATGAGCGCATTCAGGTTATGCGATTCCACAATCTCCACGAGGTTCCGCACGCCAGTGAGCGACGTAAAGTACTCAATCTTGGCCCTCGAGTTCTCGAACGTTACCGCAGCGTCACAGACGCCCTGGTGCGCGCTCAGCGCATTCTCGAGCGCAACCGCGTCCTCGCCCGAGTTGAGGCCAAAGATCTTGAAGATCACCGTGTCGATTTTCGCATTCTTCTCCGAGTCGTCGTTGCCGCCGCTCATGGCGGTGGAAATGATTTTGGCGCCGAAACCACAGTCCTCAATTCTACACGTGCCCACACATAACCTATTAGCCATAACCAATACATCACTACCACCATCTATTGCAGACTTACATCTCAGCGACCTTTTCCGGCGAGATGACACTCGGGTCATGAACCGCCACAGCCCTCTCCATCACCAGACTAACCGTGAAGCTCACAATCCCAGCAACGTTCTTGAACCCGCCCTCGACAGAGCTCGTACAAGCACCGCACGTCATTCCCTCGACCGCAATCGTTGTCGTCGCCATGCTTATCGCCTGTTCCTTCATCATCCCTCCAGCAGCAGCAGCTGCACCCCCGACCGCCTCCGATGAGATCAGTCGTGCGTCGAAGCCACGGTCCTCAATACTAGCAGCACCACACTAGCGTCAGCCAACCCACAAACCCACAACCACAACCACAACCAGCAAAAGATCAGCAGCAACAACCCACATTTCCGCAATCTTCTCGGCGCTCAGCACACCAGGATCATGCACGGCCACGGCCCGCTCGGTGATCAAGCTAACGGTGAAGCTCTGCACCCCCGCAACGTTCTTGAACCCGCCCTCGATGGCGCTCGTGCACGCGCCGCACGTCATCCCCTCCACCGCGACCGTCGTCTGCACCAGCCCGCCGCGCTCCTGCTCCTGCTTCTTCTTCTTCTGTCTTCGCTGCGCGGCGCCGCCCACAGGATCTGACGAGACGAGGCGGGCGTCGAAGCCGCGGTCATCGATTCTAACCCCCTTGTCAGACCAGCTAGCAAGAGGCGGGGGGTAGAAAAAAAATATAAAAAAAAAAAGGCTCACATCTCCGCAATCTTCTCGGCCGAGATTTTGTCGGCATCATGTACCGCGACCGCTCGCTCCGTGATCAGCGAGACCGTGAACGACGTTACGCCATCGCGGTTCTTGAACCCGCCTGTCCAGTGGTGTCCACTCCCTGTCAGTCTCCCCCTCCCCCTCTCTCCTCCTCCCCTTTCGATAAGACATACCTTCGATAGCGCTCGTGCAAGCCCCGCAGGTCATGCCCTCCACTGCCACCGTCGTCTGTACCATCCGCGGCTCCCGCTCCTGCCCCTTCTCCTCCACGTCCAGATCCATCAGCGGGCGGTCTGCGTCGTCCCTTTCTCGCGCCATGGTTGCTGGTTGCTGGTGGCTGCTGCTGCTGTCTCCTAGTGTGGTTGTGGGGTCCCTCCTCCTATGTTGGTCTGTAGCTCCTGGGTGAGTGTGTTGCTGCTGTATGGCGGTGGACGACAAAGTGTTGTAGGTTCTGTGATGGGCGAGCCAAAGAATCGCGGGGGGGGTGAGGGCCAGATAATTAAAAAAATCGTAGGTCGGTAGGTAGGCGTCGCACAGCGAGGCGCCAGCTGGGTAGGTAGGGGAGGGGGAGAGGTGATTATGATTATTGAGCGAGCGAGCGTCGTACTACTCTTTGCTCTTTTCTTTCGACAAGCGAGGTTGGGTTGGTAAGGTAGAACAAGCGACGACGACGACGACGACGACTGCTAGAAGTCCCGTACTGTAGGCAGAGTACTGTAGGCAGAGTGCTGTAGGCAGAGTACTGTAGGTCACCGACCGGCCCGGTAGATTTTAGGGCAGGTGCTGTGGGTACAGTACTGTTTTTCTCACTAGCTGCTGGCTGGCTGCAACCGAGTGAGGAAGTGAAGGGGAGGGAAAAAAAAGGTACGGACGGGGGTGTGGTGGATGTAAAAATAGCCTAAAGTCACGTATTCAAGTCAAGGGGTTCCGGAACCAGTGAGTGAGTGCACAGTCGCAAAGAGAAGAAAGGAAAGGGAAGGAATGAGTCCGGGAGTCCGGGTTCGTAATCTATCAGACGACTTTTTTTCTTTTTTGAAGGTAAGAGAGGAAAGGAAGGAAGGCAGGAAGGGAGGGAGGGAGGTGGGTTTATTGATTATGTTTTTTTCGGCATTGGGATTTGGATTGGATTGGATTGGATGGAGATGCAGGGTGGGCGGGTTGGTGGATTGGATGGAATAGAATACAGTAATGTAATACATAGCCCTGCAGGTCCAGGAACACAGATCTAGACGCCCACTCTCTCCACGTTTCTTCTTGCACTTTTCGAAGGGAGGGAGCGTGCGTGAGAAGACCATACACAAAATACCCCCCCGTTTGACAGCTCCGAAGGCGGGGGGAATTTATCGAGGCGATGTCTAGCTACCAGGGCACTCGGGGAGGGTTTTGGAAACAGTAGGGGCCTGTTTTGCAACGAAGAGGTTTGACTTTGAAGCCCATATGTGTGTGCACGTGCTGGTGGGTGATTGTTTGAAAATTCGAAGCTTCTCTCTCTCGGGCGGTACGGAAGGTTATTCCTTCCTTCCTTCTTCTTCTTCTTCCTCACCTTCCTTCCTCGGAATGCTAGATAGATACATGTACATGTAGATAGCAGACGTCCATCCTTGTAGAAAGCATACATGTAGAGTGCCACAGCTACTCTGAGCCAGGGGTCACACGGCAGCAAGGATGCAAAATAAACTGCTGAACGAGCAAGTTATTACAAACCCGCTGTCAGATCTCTCGCTCACAGCCCATCACTCACAGCCCATCACTCACACGCACCTCCCCACAACGGCATTGTCTGTGGCGTGGGAGAGAGAGAGAATGTAGACAATCCCCTTATGCACCCCCACGACTCATCACAAACAATCACTCACCGCCAAGGCCCTTGACCCCACCACCACCCACTAACCCACCAACCCACCAAGCTCCCACCAACCTAGCTCCAAACCTCCACCACCACAGCACATCACAGCTCCCCCCCCCCCCCCCCCCCCAACCACAACACAAACACAATGGCCGAACAATCCTACATCCTCGCCCTGCAGCCCTACCTGGCCCTCGCCAAATCCGCGACCGGCCGCGCCGCCGCCGACCTCGTCATGCAAGCCACGCAGGCCCCAGGCGTGTTCGTCTTCTCCGAGCTCCTCGAGATGCCAAACATCCAGGCGCTGGCCGGGAACGCCGACGGCGCAAAGTATCTGGCGCTGCTCAAGATCTTTGCGTATGGGAGTTATGGGGATTATAAAGGTATTGCTCTCTCTCCCCTGCACCATCTGCCTCTCTGCCTCTCTGCCCCACCCTCTGCCCGTCCCCCACCCAGCTCCGGATACATAGAGACTAACGCCCCACCAGCCAACGCAACCACCCTCCCCCCCTCTCCCCCGCCCAACTCCACAAGCTCCGCCAACTCACCCTCATCACCCTCGCCTCCCAGGGGCCCTCCCACCTCACCTACGCCTCCCTCCTCCACACGCTCGACCTCCCCTCCACCCGGTCCCTAGAGGACCTCGTCATCTCGTCCATCTACGCCTCCCTCCTCAGCGCCAAACTCGACACCAAATCCGCCCTCGTCGAGGTGTCCTCCACCGCCGGCCGCGACGTCGCGCCCGACGAGGTCCCCGCAATGATGCGCACGCTGCACAGCTGGGGCGGCGTGTGCGAGGAGGTGCTGGCCGACCTGGAGGCGCAGATGGCCGCGATCCGCGAAGACGCCGTGCGCAGCCGCAGGGAGCGCGAGGAGTATGAGAGGGTGCTGGCGGCGAAGAGGGAGCAGGGGAGAGGGGGCGGAGGGGGCGAGGGGGAGAAGGGGGGGAAGGGGAAGAGGGGCATGGCGGAGGGGGTGAGTGGGAGGAGGATGAGATGGATCTGGATGAGGCGGGGTTTGGCGAGGCGACGGGTGGCGGTGGAGGTGCGAATACTAGTAAGAGGAGGACGAAGGGGAGGTTGGGGTTGGGGTTTGGTGGTTCGGGGAGGAGGAGGTAGAGGGGGTGTTGATGGGTTTTTTCGTTTCTTTTTTTCTTCTTTTCTTTCTTTTGCTTTTTAAAAGATCTTGCGGTGGTGGGTAGTTGGTGAGAATAATTAACTACCGGTTTCTATGGTTCTGGTCCTTCTGTGGCTGTTAACAATACGCAATGTTCTTGATAGTGATATCACCAGAATCGAGATATACCTTATCATTAACAACCAGGATGTGTGCCATCAAGGGCCCATAAACCCCAAAAGCCCAATCGCATCAATCACACTTAGCACTAAAACTCACAAATTCACTCATCACAGAGACCGCAATCCACAACGATCAAACAGCCAGCCTACCTCCAGAAATGGAACACGGTCCCTCACTCGGCTCCTAACTCAACGAATAACGGTGAATCCGAGACCATATCTCGGATCTCCCCCACCCCCCATCATAACCTATAACCCACTGCACTATCTAAATGGCCAGGAAGAAGGGGCCTACATTTCCGACCCATGACAGTGTTCCACTGGAATAATGATGGTTAAATTAAGATGAAACAAGAACTTTAATTCACCTGCTTAAGAAGGATACATCCGTGCTTATGTAGCCTACTTGGCCCATAGAATTCTGCTCTAATCTTATCGCAAATCCGTCGTAGGTAAAGGCATCCATTAGAAAGTTAACTAATCGAATAATATCAAGGTATTTAACTCTGTTTAAGAAAAAGTAAAAAGACCTACAGCGCCCCATTTATATACCTTCAGAGGTTACCATGAACAAAAGTGCAGATACAAGCGCCCACGACATGACGTAAAGCTCACTTAAAGTCCCCCAAACCAACAATAACTAACAGAGTCCTCCGCGAAACTACACTTCTTCCTTTTTTACTATATACCACAACTACCTCCTCAACTAGCTCCTCTTTCACCTCGGGTTTTGCTTCAGCTAGGCCCATTCACCACAGCCATGCCCTGGTTCACCTCATAAACAAACCCCCCCACAGCCCTCTTCATTTTCTTTAGATTGTTACCAACAGGCACTGTTTCCGGGTTGAGATCCACTGCTTTGTGGATTTCTCGAAGTTTATATGCCGCTTTATAAGTTCCCTTCAGCTTGAACTTTATGTTCCTTTGCTTTTCTTCCTCCATTTCACGTCTCTCTATCTCCGCCTTAAGCCGGGCCAGCAGGGTGTCAAGTGAGTTATCTAGTTCGGCGGACATATCGCTGAGCGCGTCGCGGGAGGTTTCCAAGCGTCCATCATAGATATCCACACCATTAATCGCGGTTTGGACTCGTCTGTTGAATTTAGTGTCCCTATGCTCGTAGGGTATAGTGAAGCCGAGAGCGGTATCGTTTATATCCTTTCGAAGATGATTGGTTATCCATATCATGCTGGTCACCAAGCTGAAGCGGCCGACCGGAGATATTCACCTTGTTGAATTCTGGACGATGCATGATCTCGACACCTTGCTTTACCGGTTCTTTGGCACGTCTTGTCATTTTTAGTAGTTTGAAGAGAGCCGCAGCGCACAGAAAGAGGGCTGATGGTTGCTTGATGGAAATGGTCTTGATAAATGGGAGGAGATCGTATTCGATTCTTTTGCTATCGGTGGAAATATTATCAGAGAGTGTTGATCATGAAAATGATCGAAAGATATAGTACAGGACTTCTTAATTTATAGCAGTGTTTAATATCACCTGGTAGCCACCTTTCTCTATCGAGCTTTGTGCAAGTTGTCTTATGTGAGTCTAAAATACATGTGGTAACTCATTCCAGCTTGGATGTATGTGAATGACCACTTGGTATTATTCAGTATACTAACATGTATTTGCTTATGGGACCCCCGCCGAATTCTTTAGCAATGTGGCGGGATGAGATGGATGTAGGTGCAATTCGTGGACATATCAAGTGAATATACACCTATTCAACGTTATCGTCATATATTGTCGAAGTAGCCGGGACCATGATCAAATAGCACCCTAGTAAGAGGAAGTACTCATATACAGCGTTTATAATGAGAAAATCAATGATTGATAGAGAAACCGGGATACCCGGATATAGTTTAGAAATTATGATATTAGCTGAAGCACATGAGCTAGGTACAGCCCAACAAGTCAACGGCCTCTTGTCTATCTATTTTGAGCTACTAACAATAATTACAAAGATGTAGCTTAAAATAATCGCCCCCATCTTTCAGTCGTTTATTCCATATAACTAAAATTATCTCTCAAACACGCTTCAGATAAAACATTCTATAACTCAATTTCTTCCTCATACTTCCATTCATTCGTGCAAGTCAATCCCGCATCCCACCATGTTCTTCCATCAATTTCAAGCGCTGCCTCCATGGCCTCAATGACTTCTTCTTCGTTGATACTCCCCCGCCGTGAGTCAAGACCTGGTATCATAAACTCCTTATTTTTACTGGCCTGTTCTGTTTTTCCTGGCTCATCTACTGCTGAGATCTCAGACTTGCCTTGACTTAACTTGAACCTTTTAATAGCTCTTCCTTGTCGTTCCTCCATTTTGGCGCCAGCCGGCGAAGTTTGAGGGGTGCTACTAGCAGTCGAAGAGCCTGCCAGGCGGACGGCCTCAATGAGCGCCTGGTTGGATATCCGTCTCTGCTGCCTAGGAGAAATGATTGGGGGTAATGGGGGGATGAGGTGGTGTGAACTCTTTTAGGGTTGGTAGTCTTTCTGCCTTTGGGGGTAGTGTCGTTGTTTTCATTTACTCGCCGCTTTCTCGAAGGTGGTGTTCTCGGCAGAGGTGGAGATGAACTCGGGTCATTATCTCGATATACTGAGGCAACTCTTTCGAGGTGTTCTTTAAGGAGCTGTGAATCAATGGGGCCTTCTGCTTCTGCTCTGTCGAGATTTTCCTGACTTTGGAGCTCACGCCTATTTCTTTCATCCTCTAACTCTTCTTGGATTCGACGTTCCTCGTTAAGAATCCTTTTCATCATTTCATCATGTGTAAACGCTTCTCCTTCGCAAAGATCGCCAAAGAGATTTTCCATTGTTTTGCTTTCATCCCATGACTGTGTATCCACCACACAGGGGTAAATATCACGAGGCCTAAACAAAGCTACTAAGCCTCGTAACTCAGAGTATGATGAGTGCCTAGAATAGGGGAACGTTATTTTGTTTGGGAGAGATTTTCCATCAGAGGTGCAGATCTCAGCATCTGGTATAAAGCCAGGTTTAGAGATTTCTTTGCCTAGAGCCGATTGGGAGAGCTTGATCAACAATTCTTCAAGAGCTATGTCATCACCTTCCTCTCCTTTATTTAGAGCCAATGGTAGTGCTTGTTTTCGAGTATTTCTCGCACTTTGTAGAAGACTTTTTACGCTGGGATCTATGTTCTTCCCTAAAGCATCGAGAAGCAGTTGTAATTGATCTTCATACAGCTCTAGGTCATCCTGATTTTCCACTGCCTAATATTAGTAAACGTATAGGAGGCCTTGATCTATGAGGGCTTACAATCTCCAGAGCCAGCTTCATGGACATCAATGTCCCCAATTTTCACAATTACGGGTGTAATCCACACTACATTCTTCTTTCCTTCAAGTCCCACACATCCGGACTTCCTTTCGCAGGAGTGGAATCGGACTTCCGGATTTGTTGTAAGACACCCTTTAACGTTTGTATTCCCAAACTTATAACCCCTAAGGTAGGGTCCTGAGGGATAAATTTCAGGAGCACTAATAAACGAGAATAATCGGAAGTGATATTTACTTAAATGGATCTAGTGGCGACAACGTTAATGACGTTTTTCGATTTTTGTGGGTTTGAAAGTTACCTGAGTTTTGAAGGCAGCAGCAAGAGCAACCCATACGTCTTCGTACCCGAAAGTCCATGTATTGAGATGAAATATTGTGTCTGACGGGTACTTTTCAATTGTCTCTATGAGCTCCCGAATCCCTTCACGCTGGTCTATATTTAGATCCCACGACCCTTTGAGGGATACATTTGGCAGCATACCTTGGGAGCAAATACTTGGCTCTTGATTTTTTGACCAATGAATGTGGTGTCTAAATAGATCTTATCAAGACGTTTTATTCCAGTGGTGTACGGGATAAGCAATGGGTGCCTAGCCAGGTAATCAACCCACCATGGCTCAGCTGGGTTTTGGTTAGTTGGGGCTTTTTATCATCCCTTGAGTATGCATTGTGCTTACCTCTAACATCACCCGTGTAGAGAACGGCCTTGCCATCACCTTCAATAAGAAACATCACAGCTCCCGGGCAATGATTTGCCTGGAGGGTAATTAGCCATCTCACTTGTTCCCTTATTTCCATGCGTCACTCACGTCAAACATTGTGACACGTATACTCCTCTCACCATCCAATTCTATCACCGTTGGCGTTTCCATAGGTATTACTTTCTGTCGTCCATCCATGTCAACATTTGCCCTCTAACGCTCTAGCTTTGGTAGTAACATACTAGTTTATTCTTTTTCTCCATATATTGACATCTACGGCTCTCTAGGACTCCCTTTGCTAGGTTCCATCTGTGAGCTCTACGTTCCAAGCGCAGGAGTAGCTCCTTGGTCGCTGCTGAACAGTGGATGAATGGGCCGCCATAGAAGTTTTCAAGGCCTTGGATATGATCACTATAATCGAAGCGTCAGCATTAACTTAATAGTGAACATGGAATATGCCACGTGTACCTGTGGATATGAGTTAAAAAACATGCAAGTGGAGCTCTAGCGTTGAGTTCTTTGCTTTGGCGAAAATAATCAACTGTAGTGCATGTGTTAGGCCGGTTCGCCGCATATAATACATCAAGGGGGCCTGTGTACTTCGTATATCCGGGAACTCTGTCAGAACAGTGGTTAGTAACTTTGTGCTAAGCAAAAACAAGTCTATGAGATGGGTTACCATCTACAATTCCCATGAATGTCGACTGTATTCCAAATAAGCAATGGCTCTTACGAAACTTCGGGGGGATTATAGCTCGCTTACCATTCTGTCAATAATCTTATCTTTGCTTCTCCCTATTTCAACGGCGATGTCTGAGCTTCTCCCTGCTGTCGATCGACATGTAGATTGGCGAACCGAGATGGGTCGCGTCGGGGAAGATGCAGGTCCGCATCAATGGTGTGGTCTTGGCCACGGTGCCCACTTTCCAAAGCCCCGGGTTTGATGCAACGCAAAACTAACCACCTTCACAAAAATTGTATTTCGCATACCACTACCAGAGCGTGTACGCTACGAGTCGGAATCCTTACCGGAATTTCCGCCAATTTTATTTCGAGGTGTGGTAGGGAGCGTCAAACTAGGCGGCTCTGTGCAGCATAAATTTTAAACCACAGCACATACGCATAGATATGTGTATCCCAATTCCTCATAACGGTCACATACAGCCAACAGTTCCAAACCAGGCCAGGTTTGCTCATTGACATTTTGAACAGTGGGAAAAAGAAAGATCAGATGCCATCGTGTGTGCTTTAGTCTGAGGCCCTGTGTTACAACCACTCACCCCCCAAGCTTGAAAAGCTACCTGCCGACCGGGATCTCTCATCACTCAATTGATCACACGATGCTTTGGGTTTTAGGCTTGATTTCTTGAGAGAGAATTCACGGCAAACACCGGTGTGCAATGCGAAGACATGTCAATTCAACCAGTACCGCAGCCTGTTCAAACCAAAAAGTACAAATCAATTCAACTCAATGCCGAAACATCTAATCGCTGCCTTTCACAGACATGTAACAATATCAGTGGCAGACTGCAGGGTTCAAAATGGGCCGGTATCCCGGAGTAGCTTAGCAATTCCTTCGGCGCAGCGGCTTCATCTCGTTGTTTTGTTTTGGTCTTGGAAGCCCGTGTTCAACCCCTCTAACTCTCGTTTGCAGTATTACACTCTCCTTACTTAAAACTTCTCCTCTGCACCCCCCGCACTCTTGATCCTGCTAACCCCCCCTCCTTTCCCCCGCTTCCTTTCCTTACTCCTATTTCTACCCCAGAATTGACTTCTATCTTCTCGGTGGCTGGCTTCGCGCTGTGTTTCCAATTCGGCCCTCGTTTGCCGATCAAGTACCACCTCCCAAGTTGAATAGTACCCCTCCAGGAGATCTCGCTGACAACTGTTACTCGAAAACTTTTCCTTTTTCAACAACTACGCAGCAACTACATACACAATAAGTTGTTAGCTAGTTATTTCCCCATATCAGTACAACCAAGGAGCTACAACCGGTCCCTCCTACCCTTACTCCTCCTCCACCGCCGCCACCACCTCCTCCTCCTCCTGCCCCCCCTCCCATTTACCCGCAACCATGCAAAAGAAACCAACCTCCATCGTCCTCTACAAACTCCTCTTCCCAAGCCCAACCTCGAAGGATCCACGCGATTTCGACGAATTTGTTGCACGGTGCATAGTCCCCGAGATACGCTGCGAGATCATCTCCTGGTATGGCTTTGTGCCGGACGAGGGTGATCTGGAGACTCTGTATCCTGGATGGGATTATACGAGCCGACCCATACGGATGAGACTAGGGCGTTACGCCGCTCACCGACGACTCTTTCGTGCGTTTGAGAAAGCAGACTTGAGCGAGGTTGAGATTGACAAAGTCGCAACATGGTTCGGTAGCAAACATGAGAAAACGATGCACGAACGGGAGCGGGGAGGCTCGGCGAGGGAACCGAGTGATGGTGGGGACCTTGAGAGCGAGTATGAGGATTATTCCGATGATTACAGCGCATAGACTTTGCATCGACTTTGCATAGAAGGGTTGGGGCGCCCATTTCAGCATTCGGGCCAAATTTGATTCCTCTTGTCGTATACCCCTCCGTTCACTCTTTCTTGTAATTCCGTCTTTTGGAGGAATATTTTTTCTTTTATTTGGAGGCGTATGAATTTATCTTTCTTTCTTCTTTTGCGGGGCGTTTGGAACTTGTGAAGGGCATACTATTATGATGCCTGGTTTACTTTGTCCAGACAAAATGGGAGGCATATACTGTTCATATCATCAATAGAAGCTTTTGTTTTCTTTTGAGTATGCATGTTGAGTCAAAGTCATTTGTCCAGGTCTATTATTAGCGGAATTAAGGGGACACTGCGGTCTCAACTAACCAGTTTGGGCTTGGCCGTTTTCACAGACTATCACTCGCGACGTTGTGGGGAGCTCTGGGCGCTGATTCATAAGTCATCATTTGAACGGAGATTGCTTCTTTACACACCCTTATAGTAGATGATTACATATCATCTCACAAGGAACCTAACTCCCAAAGCACACACCTCAACCCCCGCCCTGGAGTATAACTACATGTGCCGGAAAGTGATGCAACGGTCAAATAGCCCATACTTCTCAACAACCAAACTAGCTAACAGAATGTGGAGCAAATCTATGGTAATTTAGAAGCTGGAGACCATAGTTATGGCGAGAGTTGATGTGGTTGACTGTTGCTTCTCCTTTTATTACTGTCTCCTGTCACAAGTTGTCCTTCCCCAGGCTAAAAACCCCAAAACAATGGCCTGAGGGATTGCAGACTCTGTTCTAGAGACTCATTTATCATGGGTATGACTAAAATATCTATCCTGCCCAAGCATTGTGTTGTGTTAAAAGTTGAAGTTCTGAGTACATTTCGGCGTTGCTAGGTCAAGCGTTGCATCACTTTCCAGCACCCCCGAGTACATATACTCCTGGCCCGAGTTTTCTATCTGACAACCATCTTCACATCTGCAGCCAGCTGCGGGTCCCTTTGAGCCCTACCAGTGGGTGGTGTGGGAGGTGGGTAGGATACCTTAAGCATCGTAACCCTGGTAGCAGCAATGATTTTACCGAGCCTACTCCTACAGACGTATCTTGCTTTTATTGACTTCTCGGTGGACAATAGTTTTCTATTTCAGGAAGGTGTTCTAGCTACCAACCTGGAACAATACCGAAGTCGCCTCGCAACATAAATTAAGGGAACCAGTACTCTACAGAACCTGACTATATGGGTTCTTGCGGTGCCTTGCATGCATGGAGAGGATCACTTATTGTACTACGAAAGATATTTTATAGAAAGCGGAGCTTTAGCCAGAAGATCTGTGCGTTGGAGTGAGGAACACTAAATTAAGCAAAGTTGTCATGTATACGTACCCACATGTGATCGAACGGGCCTGTGTTTTGCTTGATCATAAGGGTCTAGATCTCTTCAAGCGTGAAACATAAACAAATGTATATATGGCGGGCCACAAGCCCTAATAAAGCCAGCCTTGAGGAGGCCAATGATTGTTTCGACAAAGTGCCAATGATCTGAGGGAATAATAAGTCACCTTGGTTACACCACTGCAGGTAGATAATCGAAGCCACGAATAGTGTTTTAGTCCTCCATTTTTCAGACTCGCAGCGCCGAGACCTGCGTCGAGTCCTGAAGAGTGCAAAATAGACCAATAACAAGCTTCAATCACTACAGATCATTTCTGATTTTGCACCCTTACAGGTCTCGGCGTAGGTCTTGGCGCTGCGAGTCTGAATTATGGACACTCTAATCAAATAATTCAACTTGGGTAATCCTCCATCTCCTTTTGTGCATTGTACTACGCCTGTGAGGGTAAGTCTGTAGGCAGGTGGCGGTGACACACAAGCAATATTCAGGAATCTCCTCCCAATGCACCGCCACCTGTCGACAGACTTACCCCTACACGCGTAGTACTATTTTTTCACCTTACCCTACTGAGCCTAGTCTGTGTTTCGTTCAACGATGACGTGTCTAGAGTAGTAAGGCTGGGCGGACAAAACTTTGGTCAACAGTGGGGGCTAACCTATTCCTTGTTTAATTATAAGAAATGATCGATAGGACAGGTTTTGTAGCCTCATGCGCCTCAAGTACCGGCTATTTATATGCTACGATACTTTGATTTCAGGGTCCTTACTCTTGGATCAGAACGGCCGAAAAAGGTAGACTACTGTACATGTAGTATTACGGTGAGCAGAACGTGGCGGTTTATATATATTCGCAAGCAAATCAGGAAAACTGTAGCTTTAGCCACACCTCCACGTTCTACTCACTTACCCTTGATACCATAGTACGTTGAAAAAATTGGCCTTCTGGTGGTCACACGCGTGTCAAGAAGCCGTTTTATTGCCAGTGGTGTAAAGTGCGAAATTGTACATCGCCTCGGGGATAAATTCAATGCTACTGATACTAGACCAAATGCATCTGTGATGACGCGAATAGATGCACATGATAATGTTGAAACCCAAGACCTTGCATACATGTATGAACAGGTGCCGCTGAATTCCAGTGCTTTATACCATCATTCTTCTACCCCAATGGTGGCGTGATTTTAATATGTTGCCGCCATATAGACGAGTTTTATAGCCTGAGGCACACAAATGAAAACCTATTTAGCTCTGTTTCTGTGGTTTCTATTCCATGAACGGAGCAGATAATATTTTTCTTTGTTTCCCAGCTGCGTTCCGTCTCTTTATTCAACTGGGCTTGTAAGGATAGTTCATTACAAGCTTGTGAACCTAAATTGTTTCTTTATCCTCGAATAGAGCTGTTAAACGTCTTATGACTTACTCTGACGTCTTTTTTTTTTTTTTTTTTTTTTTTTTTCCACAATAGCTTTCTTCTATGATCTGCAGCCGCTGCTGGTCTTCCATTGTCTAGTTGAGCCCAAAAGTCCTGAGAAATCTGTTTAGGTTCTTGACGCTCGACACAACCGGATAAAAGAAGTATGGTGGAAATGTATCTATATGCCTACTAGCTGGGACTTAAATATAAAAGCATCCAAATCTGAAAAGAAAGAAAAAAAGAACAACGTCGGGTATAGAGGGGAATATATATCTACTCGCCTAGTTAGCATCTCAATTTCCAGATATCTTCTAACAATTGCTATGGTTTCTTTCCCAATTTCAGTCTTGTAAGACTTCACTAACAACATAATATAGTCAGACGTACATGACGCAGAAATCGGCGCAGCCAATACAGCCAATGCAGCCAAGGACAAGGCTACGAGACAGGCTAAAATAACTCCTACTAAAGCAGAAAAACCCATTCATTTGCTGCAATAGTCGGTAATTCGCAGCATGTGATAGATGCGAGAGTGGAAAAACAGGGGAGTCAGTCACGACCTTCAGATCAGAGGTGGAGAGCGGCCAGGACCATCACAGCGGATACGAGAGTGGAAAAAGAGGAGACCCAGTCACAAGCTTCAAATCAGAGGTGGAGAGCAGTCAGAACCATCATAGCTGCGTCTATTCAGCAAAAAGCTGCAGAATCAATGAAGAGAAGACTAGAAGGGGAAGTCCAAGAAGATGCGGTACTGATATCACCGAAAAAACCAAGGATTGGGCTCACGGAAGAAGAAATAAGGGCGCTTGGTAGAGCTATGAAACAGGAGGTAACAGGGGGTACATACAGATTGTTAGCGTGGGACGGTATCACTAGAAAATATGAGAAGGATGGGGCGAAAATAGAAATAGAAGAAGATAAATATAAAAGAGTAGATGAAGAGAATAAAGAGAGAGAGGACGAAACTGAGGAGGAGGAAGCCGAGGGAGAAAGGGAGGAGGAGAGTGCTAAGTGGAAGAAGGCTAGTGAAGCTTTGAAGGCGGGGGTGGAAGCGGGGGCTGGAGAGACGAAAATAAAGGCACAGGTGGTAGAAGAAGGGAAAGAAGAGCAGAAGGGTGAACTAATGCTGATCCAAATAGAAGAGGAACCAGGAAAGGATGGATCCACTCCCATGCCAGGCAGCTCATCTTTAGCCGATTTTTCATCGGAAGAAGAGTCTCCAGTAACTACGTCGGCAACATCTTGAATTCATGAAGACGTCCAGGTACCGATACCAAACAGAAGCGAGTGCAACCCTGGAATCTGGCAGAGGACAATTAATTGGAGGAAATTTTTAGGTACGGGAGATGCAAGAAAGGCCTAGGAACGTAGGTATTCAACATACTTGTACATGGATGCACATATATAAACAATAACCGATCTGGATTACACGCGGACCGAGATAACTAAGCGAATGTGTTTTGAGGGTGGTTCTGTATACACACATGTGTGCCTTTTTATCAAGCGCTCGAGAGAGACATTGCTTTATTCATCATCCAGCTGAATGACCTAAGATAAATTGTCGAGTGATACTTTATGATCTATTCACGATTGAAGTAGCGTAAATTTTCGCTATCACATGACCCTAGTCCAAGTCATTTTTGTTACAAACTCCAACAGGAAGGGGTAATGGATAGTTGGATGCAGGTTTCCCGTCCTCATGTTGATGCTTTTTTCTCTTTGAGGTGGGTGATCGACATTTATCTATTAGAACCCCTAAATGTGACTTTTGCTATGTAGTGCGGGGCAAGCATATCGATTCAATCACCTGCTTTCCTCGCGGGTCCGTAATGATGCAATATTTCTGTCGATCTAGAGGGGAGACCTATAAAGCCTGTTATTGAGCTTTTCGACCAGAGATTTAAATTTGATTTGCATAGGACTGTTTAACGGCCAGAATCTAGTCAAAACATGCGAAATCCCCTTCATGCGCCATCACAAATTAAATCAAAGAGGTTCTGCGATGCCGCACCGGGTATATATGTGTGGTGACTTTATGAAAATTCATAGTACCTTAGAGAAAACAACGTTTAGCCGCGGTATTTACTCCCATCGTGCGGTGCTTTTAGGACCTAGGAGCTCATACTCAACTACCTGTCGTGAGCATGAGTGGTTGATCAACGTTTATAATTTAGGCAACCCAGCTCATCCAAATCCGGGTAACCAATTTTTTCATCCAATTTCTCTGCCAAGGATTTTGGGAATCCTCACATGTGTAGGTGAAACTGGGTGTGGGGGTAGGGTAGCGGGTAGCGGGTAGCGAAGGTCTAGAAATGCGTTGCGCGTCGTGTGCCGTGAAAGTCAAAGGCTACATGTAGCTACACCTCCCCTTTCCTTGGCGCATGCCTCCCCATACCGCAACCGCATGCAATCCAGTGTAAACCAGCACAGAGATACCTTGGAGGAGTAGGTAATCTGTATGCATATCTATGACGCAAAAATCCCCTAGGGATTAGGTGAGAGCTCCCTCAATGGTTAGGGCTTGAAGGAGATGGTGGTGGACGTTGGCAGGCAGGAGCGAGCCATTTTTTGTGACGCACTTTCGCCGCTGCCTCTGCCCATACTTTTACCCCGCTATTTCTACCCAATTTTCTTCCTACTCTCTCCCACTCCCCTCTTCCCTCCCTCTCCTCATCAAACCTTCCTTCCTCTCACTTTCTTTCTGAGAAAACCCAGCAGTCACAACAACAATCATCCACTCTTTTCGCTACGTACTTTCTCCCCGTTCATTGTCTTGTCCTGTCCTGTCCTGTCTTGTCTTGTCTTTGTCCCTCTTTCAATAATTGCCAGCGGCGTGTTAAATTTTCTGTCCAGTATTTTCGGTTTTAAATCGCAATCTCAGTAATGTCGAAACTTTTCATCAGGTTAGTTGTCTCTTCCATCCTCCATGCTTCAGCCTCATCTACATGCTTCTCATTCTCATCTCCATCCTCTGCTTCCCCTCAAATTGATGCTCGAATCGCTCGCTAAACTCATTTTTTGCTATCCACAGATCTTTGTCGTGGAACACCGACGACACCAGCCTCAGAACCAAGTTCGAGGAGTTTGGTACCGTTGAAGAAGCCGTTTGTCTCTCCATTCCTCACCATAAACATAGTTTGCTGTAAAAAAAAAAAAAAAGTGAAAAAAATGAAAAAAAAAATCTAATTTTTTGTGTTCCACCTCTCAGGTTGTCGTCAAGGACCGTGAGACTGGCAGGTCCCGTGGGTTTGGCTTCGTCAAGTACACCAACGAATCGGACGCCAACGCGGCCATCGAGGCCATGAACGATGCCGAGTAAGCTCTCACTCAATCTACTATGCATTAGTGCTGTCTGCTAACTATGGGTATAGCTTTGACGGACGTAGAATCAGCGTCGTCGTCGCCGAAGACCGCCGTGGAGGCGGTGGTGGTGGCGGTGGAGGGTACCAACGTGGTGGTGGTGGTGGTGGTGGATATGGAGGCAACCAGGGCGGTAAGAGTTCTAGCATTATGATATCTCCAACACTCCTCCATATACTAACTATTCTCTTAGGCTATGGCGGTAACCAGGGTGGCTACGGCGGTGGTGGTGGCGGATACGGAGGCAACTACTAAGCAATCCGTCATAGGGAAATCTAGATGTGCAAAAAAAAACGTGAAGGCATAGTCTAATAGTTTCTGTTAAATTAACGAGATACCCTGATTCAATACCAAAATAGTGAATGTCCTCGTCAACTAATAACTGCTCAAGTTGTATTCGTGATTTAATCAAGTTCAGTAAGATTTAGTTTCTTGCAGGGTTTTCGCCCTCTTACTTTGTGAAGTTTTCCGACCATTTTGTAGGCATGTAGTATAAGGGTGTACTGTTTCTTGCCAACAGGAATGGGCCTTCAATAATCGAATTGTGTCATTGAAAGTTTCTTGGGACAAATGTTAATTGATATTGTAAGCGCAAACAAACCCGAGCAAAAAAAAACCCCCTCTTTTCTCTCATGTGACTCCATTTGTACAATAACCTTCCATACCATTAACCATTACAGGCTCCGTTCAAGAATTTACAAAAACACGAAATAAATCAAACAGCAATATAATATTACACATTAATTGTTAGAATACGATCAGGCCAGCTCTGTCGAGTTCGAAATTGGCCGAATCGTAATCACATCCGACAACTTCCTCTGCCAATCCGAATTCCTCGCCTTCACACCAGTCACTTTAAGTGTTTGAAATAGGAACCTGTACTTCCCGGGCTCGATTTTTGTTCCATCAGCCAGATCGCCACCCCAAGTGTAATAGCTGTAAAAGCCAGGCTCATAGGGTCCGTGGCGGGGCTGGTAATAAAGTGGAAATTCTTCAGCTTCCCGGCGAGTAACGATCGAGCCAATAAACTTGTTACTGCCTGGAACAGGAGGATAGCGCCATTCGTGTGGGGCCCAGTCTGTCTCGACAATATCCCATCGAATCTCTGCAGAGCCAAAGTGGTTTTGAAACGCTACGCCGGGGACATCGGTGCCGTTCAGGGTGAAGTTTGAGGGACCAGATATACTAGGCGCATTAGAACCGTCGTTGAATATGAGAGGCCACCCATTTGCAACATCCCACGATTTGACGTCGTAAAGTTTGCCCGCAATACCCATATAGGGGACACTTAAAACTTCGCCATTGGAGCCGGTGATGATGATCTTGCCTGAATAGACGGGGAGGAGGGTCGCTGCAACATTAGGGGGTGTGAATGTTACTTTGAAGGAGTTTGTGGTACCAGGGCGGACACTGATAGATGTGCGAGTGAAGCTGGCAGTCGCAGTTTCGTTTATGAAGGTGCCTGGGAAGGGCTGGGGGGTGATTATGCCAGGCTCGAAAGAATTGATGGTTGTTGCGGTTTCATGGGTAATGAAGTATTCAACTTCCTCGGTGCCAGAGTTCTTGATGTTAATATAGTGTCCGGGCTTCAAATACGCAGTATCGTTGAGTTCGAGCTTTGCAGGATAGATACTGGTGGCATATGTGAGCACCTTTTCAGCATTCACATATCCAGCACCTTGTTGAGCAATGGGAGCAAGCTTGGACCAGTCTGTTGTAACACCGTCGGACCAGTTGATCAGTGTTCCGCTGGTAATGATCTTCCTCTTGAGCTCAGTAACACCCTCTCCACCCATATTAGCACGGCCACCGTGGGCAGCCATATAGAGTGCCGCAACACCTGCGATATATGGAGAAGCCATGGATGTTCCAGAGAGAATTGCATATCCTCCTTGATTGATTGGGTATGTGGAATAAATGTATCCACCTGGAGCAGCAATCTCGGGCTTCATCTGAGCTTCAAAGGAAGGCCCCCATGAAGTGAAAGCAGAGAGCTTTCCACCCGTTGCTGTATTGTTCACACCACTCTTCTCTGGGTATTCAGGAAATATAACGGTAGCATTTGTCCCAGCAACAAACTGATCAATGATCCACTCCCCATCTTCAGCAGTTATCATAGCGTAGCCCTCAGTAACGCTAGATGCAATATCAGGGTAGACAACTGGGGTGTTACGGGTGTTGTAAAACCAGACGTACTGGGCTCCGAATACTGCAACATTGTTCTGCTTAGTTCCGAACGTGCAACCTCCACGGCGGACCAGAACCAGGTAGCCAGAGAGGTCTGGAGTGCTTTCTGGAAGAGGGCGACATCCATCGTTGGCAACGTTCTTATCTTGTGAAAGGATATAAATGGGGACCCTTCCCGTGAAGGCAAATCCTTGGGCCGATTTGTCCAAGTAACCGACATCTCTTGTGTTGTTACCGACACCTTGAACGGTAGTAAGGAATGTAAGATATTGCTCATTTGTTATAGAGGCAACTGCAGTAACCGAGTGTCCAACATCTCCGGATGATGGATACCAGATACCTTCTTCTCCACTATTTCCAGCAGAGATAGAGATAAAGACACCCTGATCCGCAATTCTAGAAGAGGCTGCTGCCCAAGCATCTTCCGGCCACCCACCAGGCCCGCCAATTGATGCATTGATAACATCAGCTCCATCTTCATAGGCGGTGACGAAAGCTAAAATCAGTGCATCGTCTCCAGTTGATGAGTATTCACATCCAAAGACTTTGTATGCTCTGAGTGTAGCTTTGGGGGCAACACCAATAAAGTCCTTGTCCTCTCCGGCAATGATGCCGGCAACATGAGTCCCATGTCCGACACAATCATACGGATCCGAATCGGGGTGGAATTCTAGGCCTTCATATTTATCGCCAACGATATCGGTACCGCCCGAAACCTTATAGCCAGAGCCAATTCCTCCCCCAAGTGAAGGATGGTGATAGTCAATACCAGTATCAACCTGCCAACTGTCAGTGACCTGTACAACTAGAATAGAACTGATGGGACTACTTACGACTGCTACTATGACACCTTCGCCCAAGAATCCCTGCTCATGAAGCTTCAAGACACCGGTATTTGCTATACATAGTTAGAGCTATGTCCATACACAAGTAAAGATCTCGAAAATTACCATGGCTAGTCCACTTCTCGGCCCCTTCGGTAGCTGCAGTACCGACATTATGGATTTGGGGAGTGGGCTTTGGCACTCTCCTTACAGGCCAAATATTCGCTACTTGCGGCAATGCCAGAATATCTTCCGGTTTTGTTGAGTTGTCTGTATCGAAGGATGTTCCAGAGAAGATCGAAGAAGTGATATTTACTGCAGGTTTTGCTTCAATCTGGTTATCTGAGAGAGACTTATAAAACTCTTCCACGGGCTACAAAATATATCATCAGCTATCTTATTCTCAATCTCAAATTTTCGATGCAAGGTGGTCGGAACTTACATCTTCTGCAGACATCGAAAAAAATCCATCTTCTTTGACAAACTCAACAATGTACCTCCCCTTGATAAACTGTCCGCCTGGCTCCCCTCCAGGGCTTCCTGTAGTTATTCCAATATTATTATAAGTGTTTCGTGTCTGAGCAGAGACAAAGACTACAGCAGCAGAAAAGAGCGCAATTGACGTCGATAATCGAGTAGACCTCATTATGAATATTAATGTAGTATGTGGGTTCTACTGCAAGGGATAACGAGTGCGTTACTATTATGCGGGTGTGAAGGATTTTATATACGCTCCTCCATTACTGCAGCATGAGCTCGTACTTTGCGTTAAAAATGTGAACTCCGACCCCCCATCTTTGCGTGAATGTAACCCCCCTCGCTCCAACCCCGCGTCTTTGCGTGTATCTTCATAGCTCCCATTGCTTTCCGGAAGGTGTTAAACTTTGTAATTAAAAAAGCCATCTCTATTTTACAAATTGTCCCCCCATGTGATCCAGAGGGGTATATTTGAGATAACGTCTGCATACAGCCAACCAAAATGCACCGTACTAGGCAGCGATAGCTACCCATGACCCTGATCAGGGTCAAGTGGCGGGGCGAATATTCCCCTGGCAAGCTTATCACCAACCCCGTTCCCTGTCCTGCTCAGGTACAAATTCCAAGGCCATATTCATCACCCTAGGCAGAAGATCCTATTCTGTATAGTGGGGCTTGCGGGGCGATCTGCTCGGACTTGACCTTAACTCAACTGCATATTTAATTGGCATACATGTGGCTAGTGGAATCTATTTGGTGTCTAAAAAAAACTGATGAGAATGAATTGGATCTTTTTGGTACATTAATAGTTGTTTAAATCTCAAGCCTGTAAGTATTTTGTTCTGTATTACTGACTTCTGTTTTACGCTATTTAGTTCTGTGCACACTACCATTAGAGTAGGGCTTTTGCCCATGTAGAAATTCCGATCTGGTAACAGTTCGTACGTTTATTTGTCTATATAGATAGGACTGTTACTCTTACAGTACTGTAACTAATGTGAAGATTGTACGTGGTAGTGTAGAGTACATGTAGTATATACTTTTTTGTGTTCACGCACCTGATCAACGGTATAGGGGCCGTACATATGAGATCGCGGATCAGTGCAGGCTGAAGATTTTGTTTTCGAGGATAACGCTTGAGATAGTGCAAACCACGGTCTTGATATCCCAAAGTGTGCATTAAAACCGTTGTTGCGATGTTGTGAACTTCCTTGTTAGGATTTCAGTTCTTGGCACTGTACTGCCGATCCCTAACCACCAGCCCTTTCCATTCCAAGGAGGAAAGAAGAATGCAAATTTGAACATATCGGTCAAAAGTCCTGTCTGTGAGCATTGTTCTAATCTTGTTTTAGGTGGTGCGGCGGCTGGGTGATGATTCGCCGGTATGAGAGTTAAGTTGCAGAACGGCGTCAACGGTACCTGCTTTGGCGGATTTTCTCTATCGTGCGCCACTCCATTGATAGGCTTGATTTGCTAGTTGCTAGTATTAAAGTGGCAGTTCTTATTTAACACTTGACCAATAACCCACGCTCATGAGCACGAGGCCTCTAACGGGGGAGGTTTAAATAAACTACATACCAACCGTTCTTGGTTACGGTGCGCCACAATCTATTCCCATTACGGAATCTACTAATCTTCGTCCGTTCCCCTCTTAATTTACTAAGGTCCTGCTTGGATCAGTAGACGGAAGGTAGATCTTCAATAAGGAAGCTACCGAGGGAACCGCATCTCGCCTGAGCATCGGAAAAATACATAAACATTAATCCCCCTTCCTAAAAAAAATCTCCGGACGGGGAATACAGCATCAAAGTATTGACGGTCAGCTCCGATTTGCGCGTTTGGGAGTTCTCGTGTGATTGTCCACATGGAGTTCGAGATATGGCTGTACATGTACCGGGGGTTCACCTTAAATACCGAGACGCCTTGGATTTTGTATGGGAACCGCCCATGGCAACCAAAAAGCAGCCAATGAATTTTGGTCTTGGCCCTGAAATTTGTATGGGGGAAAAAAGTACAAAGACACTTCATATATACTCACTCAAAAACCTAAATATTTCCCTAAAAATACAAAAAAATAACCAAATAATAGCCCTTGCTCTGGCCATCACCTTAATAGCAATCCTAAACTTTCAAACATGTTTTTCGTGGAGTTTGGAAAGAGCATCAGTGGAAAAGAGGGGATGGAGGTTGCATTGCAAAAGCTACAACACACACAATTCAAATAACCTCTTGGCCGCCAAGTGTCCTTCTTTTTTGAATCGACCAATAGCAGACGCCCGCTGGCCCTTACAGCTCAAAATGGGGTTCTCAGTACTTACCCTTAACCCCCGGTACACCCGCAGGAAAAAAGTGAGGAAACAGCGAGTAGCCTGAGCGTGACAACGGGTGCCTCCAACTTGACATCCCCACACCCGCAATACAACCCCACGAGTATTCCATGGCCATGCCTTTTGACAAGTCTGGAAAGTGGATAGAGGCTACTCCGAATGAAAACATAAAAGTTATTGAAGCCCAAGCTAGGGAAGAGTAGGAAAGGCCGGATTGGGGGAAATGTATATAAAAACCATTGACAGCATGCCAAAGAGAATTGCAGCAGTAGTAAAGGACTAGGGAGATCATAGGGGGTGGTGAATATAGTTTAGAGGCCATAGTATCTATTCTGTATTTTATTGTTTAGTTATATTACTTTTCATTTTTATCCCCAATTTTGCATTGGGGTTTGGACGGGTTGCACCCGCTGTTTCCTCACTTTTTTCCTGCGGGTGTACCTAGATCCTTAAGTTGATGCCAATAGAGCGATATCAATCATTCTCTCAACCTGTAAGATTCTCAACAGCCAAAAAGAAATTCCGTCAAGGTAGATCTCCAATAACATGCCACCACCACATAAATATTACTTGGCGGTACGTGCGAGACCATCGGCATCCGAAACCCCTTTGGAAAGCTTCAGCTTCATAGAAGCCCGACAAGCAGTTCCAGAATGCACAGACTTAGACCTTTCAGGCGTAAATCCCCGAAAACCGCACGTACCCCGACTGACGACATTCTGCATGATACCCTTCCATACAGCACAGAACCGCAAAACTGCCGGCAGAATCTGTATATATGTAGTGGAGGCCCCTGCGGTGTGAGACAGTCGGTGAAGAATGGTGGGTATATGTAATGATAGGAATTTCGAGCGTAAAGAAGATGGTTATATGGAATTGTAGCGGATCTCTTGATCTTTAGAGTACATATGAAAGACGCTGGGCTCCGTTTTGTATACGTAGTATGGTTAGTCTCCGAATCTTGCTTCGTGGTAACGCAGAATCTACCTGTCGACCCGCATCATATATCGATGCTGGAATTCTTCCCTTCGGTGACAACTCTCCGAAGCGATCTTGTAATTGTAAGTCCCCTCGGTGCTGCTTTCCCTCTGAGTACGGCAGGAGAGAGGGCGATGCGGGGGGCATTGATGGCCTTGGGCGGAGTTGTTGGACTTTGAAGTCTACTTGTGTTCTTAGACGTCTGTACATGTATGTACCTCTCCGATCCGACAGTAATAATGTACATGTACTTTCCGCTACGTCATGTAGCTAAGTAGCTACGAACTCCGGCCTTGTGATGGTAAACCTACATATAGTTCCGGCTATGTACTTATAACGTCTGCTCGCACAACCACAAAGTCCTCTTCTTAATTTCCGACTTCTCACACTAAATCCACTAGCTATCACCCCGCCCTGTAAACTGCAAACGTTTCATGACTATAGAGCGAACCTACGATGACCATCTCAATCCTATATTGCACCACCAACTGCAATGCACAAAAAAGAGCAATGGCATTTACAATCACGCACCATACATCCTCCGACTTGAGCCACCAATAGATAGCCACGAGACCTCGGAAGCCTCCTTAAAACGGCGATGGTATAACGACGATGGAAGAGTTCACTGTGTCCAGGGGTAGAGGCTTTCCCACGCTTTCGGGGAGTAGAGAGCTAGTTTTCTGCTGTTTTGAAACCACGGGATCCTAATCAAGATGAAGATGGGGGATGGAATAGAGTGGGTTCAGTGACACAGGAGCAGTAGGTGCCTCCGCATTCTAGACAAAAACAAACGCAATGGTCTGTATGTACTTTCTCTAACAACGACTAGCTTATCTAAATTGAGATTCTCAGTCGACTGCCATGCTTAGGCTATACATGTTGACGTATATCAATTTCTCTAATTATAATGGACCTGATTGGAGCCGTCAAAATATATATAAGGCCTAATAAGTATTCCAAATTCATGTCTCTTTTTGGTTTAAATTTTACATTCAAAATCCCGTATCTATAGCTATATGTCGGCGGAATGATTACTAAAAAGATTCTTCGCTATAGGATTCATAGTTGTACTCTTCTAGCAGCTGCTTTTCTTAGAGATATAGACGACATGTCAGAGATCTTTAATCATATGTACTGTGAAAATGATACCTGGTGAGACGCAACCTGACGAAGAAACTTGGCAATAATTGGCTCCTTTGATAAGGAGGTAGTCTAAGACTTAGGCACCAACAGGCCTCGTCCTAAAGCTACAAATATCTAGTTCTGCGGTGAGAATCTCTCTGGGGCTCACCGGCCAAGCCGCACGTCTCATCCATATATAAATACCAATTGCACAAAGGCTGGTCTGAGCAAGAAAAAAAACCGTGCATACCAGGCTCTATCCGATTATTATATGCCCTTTGAAGCTGCCCTCAATTCCAGGTATAGACCAGTGGAAGCCCCGCGGTTTTGAGTACCTCGGGCTCCCTACAGATCTAAAGGTGTAGCGTAAGCACACTGCTTCAGTTACCTTCAAGACATGGATCACCTCCTGTGTTGTTTTCTAAGTGTGCTGAGAGGATGTTTATAGTAAGACGGCATTTGTGGTAAGGCGGTGTGTTTGTCTAGAGGTCATGTTAGGTAAGTATCTGGGCTTCCCAATGTTTGAAGAGTAGGGGGATAGAGTATTTCTACTGACTACAATGCGACGGTGCTTAGTTGATGAGGGCGTTCAATTCAAGGGTACGGAAAGTTTGAGGTTTACCATAAGCAGTCTAAAATAGGAGAAACCTAGTTTGAACGACTTGTCTTTGTGGGTATTTTTTTTCTGACGATACTTTCTACAACAAGGCGCAAGAATACTACGTCAATTGATTGCACCAGAAACCGACACTCGATTTTTGGCTTGTATTCACAACTAATGTATATAGCATGACCAGCTCTGTTTCCTCCTTTTTGGTTTCCTTCTTTCTTTCTCTTTATCAGATTCCCAGGAGTGATCAAGCTACATGTAACGATTGAATCTCAGCGGGAGCCTAGATTGTGGTCTATAGTTATTGTAGATATTTTTTTACCAAAGCATCTGGCACTCACTACGAGCCATAATTTGTGCGCAATATCCGGGACGTAGTAAATTGGGCTGATTTCCTACTCCATAACACTCAAGATTGATATCCTTGCGGTCCTCTCTTTTTTGGCCCGAGGTTTTTTTTGAGGCAATCAATTACATAGTTGTTGAAGACCAATGGGCCGTTGGGCGGGTTTTTAGAGAGGAAAGAAGCGTAGTTGGATCGATTGATAGGTGGGCGTATGGTTTTGACTAGAGAAATTGGCGGCTCGAAACACCCAGCGCGAATCTATCTCTCGAATCCGTATCCACTTGTAGAACCCTCGCAGACCGCAGATCCCACTTCACATGTAATAATACCACAGGGCCAATTGAATGATCCCCATACCAATTTCCAGACCCATCACATCAATGATACCGCCCCCCCCCCCCCCCCGGGCCCCCGCCCCTCGCAAAACCGACCTGCCCGCAGACACAATACGTTCAATTCATCTCATCTCATCTCATATTAAACATTACCACCACCCTCCCGCCCTCCCCCGGTCCCGCCCAATCGCGCCGTGATATATCCACCACCACCCGCCACCGCCACCACTACTGCGAATGCGAATACGGCATCCGCTGCTTGCTCATCTGCACATACAGCTTATTCACCCGGCCCTGTATCGTCTGCAGCGAATCTACCACCACCCCGCGTCAGCACTCAGCACCGCCCAGAACAAACAGCCCCCAAAAGATTGGGGGGTAGGGGGAGGGAGAACACACTATTCACCACCGCCAGCCGCTTCCCCACCGCCGCAAGCTTCACCACCGTCGGCTTCAGCGCCGGCGGATCCGTCGTGTCCAGATAGTGCTTCAGCTCTGTTTGTTGCTCCCTCCTCAGCAACCGCGCCAACCTAAGGAAGAGAGGGAGGGGGAGTACTCACGCATAACGAGCCGCGTGAGCTCCGCGTTGAGCTCCAGCTGGGACTGGTGCACCTGCAGCAGCTTCTCGGTCGTCTGCTTGATTGTGGGGTCGAGGAGGGACTTGAGGCCTGCGGCGAGGGGGTCGGCGGGGCGGGAGAGGTCTGGTGTGGGCGTGGGGGTGGGCGTGTGCGTGGGGGAGGAGGGGGCGGCGGTGGGGGATGACATTGGTGTTGTTTGTGGTGGTTTGTGGTGGTGGTGGTGGTGGTGGTGGTGGTGGTGGTGGTGGTGGTTGAAGTTGGGGATTGTGGGGTGGAGGGAGGTTGAGAGAGAGAGAGGGGTCTGCAGTCTTAGAAGAGACCCGTTGCCAAGTGCAGCCATGCCCCTCCCGCCCTAGCCCAACAGCAGCAGCAGCAAGACGCACACCCGCGCCCGCCCACCCACACACCCACCGCTATGCACCCGCCCACGCACCCCTCCTCCTCCACCCACGCCATCATGATCAAGTCCATCTTCTACTCTCACTTCCACCCCGGCAAAGGGCCCCAAGTCGTCTACCAAGTGCCCGACGGCTCCATCACGCCCTCCCCCTCCCCCGCCTGCTCCTCCTCCTCGCCGCCACTGTTCGACTTCGACACCACCAGCCCGCACATCATCCCCAAGCAGGAGCTGTGCGACCGGCTGGTGACGGTGTGCACGGGCGCCTACCGCATCCTGGGGTACCCCGTGTGTCTGCCGGACCGCAAGTACGCGCGCAACGAGTTCATCTTCAACTTTGCGATCGTGGTGGAGGCCGAGGTGGAGTACAGCACGTACAAGAGCGTGGTGCGCAAGGTGGCGAAGCTGTTCAAGGCGCTCGAGGAGCAGAGTGGGTTCTTGAGTAATGAGGTGACGAGGGCGGGCGTGTATGCGCTGATTGAGCAGGTCATGGAGGATCTGAATAATTATTCGGAGTGCATGATTCCTATCAGTATCTTTCCTCCCCCCCCCCCCCCCAGCGGCAAGACAGACAAGCGCTGAGCTGAACTAACAACCCACCCCCGTAGACGAAAGCAACACCCTCAACCTCAAGCTCTTCCCCACGTACGCACCCCCGCCGCCCGTGCGCCCCTACCACGTCCCCCTGCTCACCGTGCAGCTCGACCAGCTCATGGACGTCAACTGGGACCTGACCATGCAGCGCATCGTCCCCTACATCGACGGCATCAACAGCGCCAAGCGCATCGCCGACCTCTCCGACAGCGACTACACGCTCACGCGCAAGTGCATCGAGCACCTGCTCTACTACGGCTGCCTCGTCATGGTGGACGTCTTCCAGTTCGGCGCCATCTACGCCTGCACCGCCGAGATCAGCAGCCTCGTCGCCGACGTCGCCGCCCAGGAGGAGTGCGCCGCCTATGTCAGCACCAGCGGCACCCGCGTCCCCTTTCCACGGCTGCTGGAGATGTATACGAGTCTGAGCCAGGGCGTGGTGCTGAGGAAGTGGTGTGTCGAGAATGCGGGGAGGTTGGGCGGCGTGGATGTCAGGAGGTTTGTGTCGTTTGGGGTGGTGAAGGGGTTTTTGTATAGGAGTCATAGATGGCCTGTCGTGGTGGATGGGGAGAAGAGGGCGGGTGCGCTGTGGAGGTGGGTGGATGGGGGGCATTGTGTGGATGAGATTTGTACGGAGTTGGGGATGGGGGAGAGGGAGGTGTTGGGGCTGTTGGAGGGGTTGGATGTGGTGATTGTGAATCGGTGAGGCGGGGGGAGGGGTGGGGGGGCGGGTGGGAGGGTAATGGTAGGCAGGTGGGTAGGTAGGTAGGTAGGTAGGTAGGTAGGTAGATACATGTAGTCCAGCAGGTAGAAATAATACATCAGCATCTTTTTATTCCCGTCTACTTTGGACATGCACGTCGTTTTCGTAATAATCGAATCGGTACTATCACAGTAATGGAAATGATTGAATCCCCGGTTTTTTTCTCTTCGCATCTTGGCGCAACACCCAGCGCTAGCCATTACAATGACCACTACATACTAACTGCGACTTCCTCATGCCCCACGCACCAACACTCCTCTATAAACCCAGGCCCCGCAGCCAGATATTCCACAATCCCTCTTAGCTAGTCCTAACACCCTAGTCATCAAAGAGGTCGTTATTCCACCTTCCACTTATATAGAATAGCAAACAGTCCCCATACAGACCCTCACCAACACCAACACCGACACCGACACCGACACCGACACCGACACCGACACCCACATCACCCACACACCACCCGCAATCGACCACAAACACACATCTGCCTAACTAATCCACTCATCTACACGCTGGCCCCTGCGCAAATCCAGAACCCACCGGCATATATAGTCGACAAACCCACGGTACCGTCCCAACGTGCGCCGGCTCTCAGGAAGTCGTATTCTGGGCGCATAGAGGCAGGACTGAGTGGGCTACGAGTCACAGCCTTGGGGGGGGGAGTGGATGGGGTGGTACTTGAGCTGCTCACTTCACTTACCCACAACGGTCCCATTTGTGGATATCATCATCGCACCCGGCTGGCCATATACCGCGTCGCACATATACAGCATAGCTTGTTCCGCATAGAAATAGCAATAACATCCCCAACCCGATAGCGTCAGAGTTCATGAGCTAGCTTATATCTCTAAGCTACACACTCATCAATTGACCCACCAACTTCCTCAATACGATTATAGTAGGGACCAACCCGCCTTACCGCTGTAGAGGATGCGATTATAGCACTTAAACCGCGATACCCTTGCGCTCCATTCCCCGTCGGCGCGAATTTAGGGGAACGTCGTCTTCGCCCGGTGTCTATGAGACTGTAATCTCGGCTGCTGTAGGTGTGGGCGTGGTCAGTCAGTCAGGGTGGGATTGGGTGGTACACTGATATCTATCTGGTATTCTGGGGGTGGTGGTATAATGTAGGATCAACAGATTGCAAGCCGTAGGTGAGTTTATTTTCCTTTGCTTGGTAAAGTCTCTTTAGCTCCCCCATTTCGATGCCCCCAGAAGCACTTTTCTTGGTAGAATTGGCCTGCCGTCATTATATATTGTACAAAGCAAAGTCTACTATAGGAAACCGAAAGAAAAAAAAAGCAGGGTTTTGCTATTCATTGCTGGAGCCCGAGTAAGAGTGAGCGATGCAAGAGCACTCACTGTGGCCTAGCTAGTCGACACAAGATTGCAGCCAATCTCATAAACCAGTGAGTATATCCCATCTCCCGCGAGACGCCAACTCAATAACGACCACCTTTTGTTGCAAGTAAGCCAGGAAAACAAAATACCGCCCCATCACTCTGGATATTTTCACTGTCCGAGACAGCTCCTCATCCAAAACTCGCCCCCGCCGCAATACCCTATGGACCACACTCGGACACAGCGCGCTGAGGCACTCCCCCAGTTATCCACCGACGCAGAGATCCGATTCAAGAGAACTAGGCGCTCGAAATATGTATCCATCTAGTTATATGTAATCGATACTTTACAGCTGTGGGTCTGCTAGATTTTGTGTGGGACCCGACTTACCACCTCTAACTCTAGGATCTTCGATCTTCATAGTCAGGAAGAACATCTTTCCAGAGTTCGCACGCGGGGAGAATAGCGTTGACGCAGCCATTGGTTATGGGCGATCTAGAGCACGGGTATGAAAGAAGTCAATTGGTTCTGGCTGGTGGTAGGGGGGTGAGGTGTGGAGTGGGTTTGTATCTTCAAAGCTTTGGTCACGGTGGAATTATGGGTTTTATAAATCTCCTGGCGGGGTGTTTTGTGGGGTGAGAGAACCAACCAGCTGACCTATCATATCATATCATAGCTGCTGTAAGGAAAAGCCTTGCGGTCAAGCGTATCCCATGAACCGTAGAAGCCAGAGGTTCCAATTGGGTACTTTGCAACTCTAACCTCGATAAAAACACAAAATCGATATAATCCAGCCCTGTTCACTAATAACAAAGAAGCGGGAAAGTTTATCAACCGATCCCAATAAGAGCTCCTAATATAGTACTCACGAAGCTGGTGTTGCTGTGAATTTAAGAAAGGTCACTTTATTTCAAGTGGGACCCAATCGGGTCCTTAACTCGGTTGCTACGGTTGATGGGATAGTGAATGTTTCTTCCTCGATAAAAAAGGAAAAAACACTTCCCATCTACCTCACAGCTTCATGTAGGGGCCCCTCTTCCCTGTCAGCGTAGATATGTAGCCTGCGTCTTCAAAGCTGTAGTATCCTTCGATTACTGAGCTTGTGAGATTCAAATTACTGTCCCGATGTAGACATCCTGCGTAATGTTGAGAGTGCCGTAGACTTCTTATGGCCGCATCCATGTTCGGCGGGGGCTTCCTTTTGCAGGTTCTAGAAGGTTTATACCCACGAGCCACACGTATGCGTACCTCGACATCGAATGTCTCTGGGGCTGTATCACTTTCATAACCACCACCCCATAAGCTTGACTATCTCAAAGTAATCCATAGTCAGCCTAAAAGATCGTCAGCCTTCTTGAATAAAAGAAGAAACAATACTATCCGCCTTCGCCTTCACTGTATTGCTAGATCCAGCTCAGCCAATGCAGCTCATGGTCCAGCTCTTTTTATTGATCACCAAGTCCGTGTTTGTGCGATGCCAATGATCGGTAGCACAGGAATCAAAACATTTCCCACACCACCGATGCACGAACAAGCAACCACCATACCATCTCTATGATAGAAAGGGTTTGACACAAGCTTATTACCTTGCTCATCCAGATCTCTTCTTCCGTATCCGTAGTTCCCGAAGCACCCTAGCTCGCCCCCACCAGCTCCTCCGCTGCAAACTTGGCCACCATATACAGGTGTATCATCGCAAACAGATGACCTCTCTTGGGCGATAGAGTAGTGCTGTTGAGCACTCTTGTGGTCGTGGCTGCGTTCTTCGAGAAATCGTTTTTTTTTCCTTTGTGGCTTAACGTGTTTCACCGGGAACGCAATCGTCACTGGGAAGCAATCAAGCATGACATGAATGGGATCGCGAATTGCTGTGAAAATTCAAAATCACCCAGAATTACAGAGCTAAATACACTAAAGTCATTTTGAGATATCTTTCGAATATTTCTGATGATTGTTACTAATAGGTAGCGAGTATATAGCTGTGGGAGGGTCATCAAGGCTTGATGACAGCTGATGACCCTCCCTAGCTATATACTCGCTATGATCATAAGAAATAGTCAAAAACACCAAAAGAACTCTCCTATACATGTATGGCTTCATAGGTATTGTTTTGGTGCTCATAATGCCCTTCTGTGAGCTTCGGTTGCTTTCCCGGTGATGATCGCTCTCCCGGTGAAACACGTTAATATCCTACGAACGGTGCGAGTAGACACTACGACGCAGGAGCGGTCTCTGTCAGCGGCAACCTAAGCAGACCGAAGTAGGAGCTGTACCTAATTAATTTAGGAAGCTCATCGTCTTAGTGGCCATCCTCAAGAGCCTACTGGCCTTCCTTAACTAGATGGAGAAACCGTAATTTTTGTCTTGATATCCGCCCTCTCCCCGTCTCCAGTCCCACACAATACAACTTACGCGCCAACCGAAACACGCTGTATCAATGATTAAAAAAAACAGGAATTGGTATATCCCTGCAAGGTAGACGCTGACGGGTAAATATTCATATCAACATCACAAAAGGAACATAGCAGTGCAGACCTATTCCCACATCCTCCTTAAATGAACCGAACGATCATAGAGCACGCCTTTCCTTCGTCTTATTCCAACCTGTAACTCAAATCCCAGCATCAGGTAGTGCATTCCACGACCTGGGTTGTCCCTGCTAATTCTCACTCAGAATGAGCTATATACGTAAATGCTTGGAGTACAATATACCTTCATAAAGTAGAGGCACCGGCAAGAAGCGGGTATATCAACAAAATAATCTTAACCTAAACCTCTCCTCTGTGACGATATCATGTACGGATGCGCGCTGAAGGTTCCTTGCTTGGTATGGGTTGGCCGGCTGAGTGTCGGAAGTTAGACAAGATATCGATGGTAGGGGATATGCACAGTTAGCTGTTGGAATCCCGGGACTGAAGTTCAGTGGAAGGAACACTTTCTGTAGGCTGGGCCTGAATGTGGTGGATCATGGAGTCATTGGCGCAGTTTCGTGGGTGAGAAAATATGGCTGTTGGGTAACTTTCGGTTCATGTGTTATCACTCGTTTAGCGGGGTAACGAAAGGTGGGAGGGAGGGAAAGCGCAGGCTCAGGACCCGAGCGGGACGGGAAGGTACATATGGGCAGAATGAGATGGAAGCCAAATTAAGGGTGTAGGAGATGAAGAGGATAGAAAAAAAACGAGTAAGCCATGTGCAGAAATTTCAAAGGACGAAGAAACAAAACAGGTGGGCATCATGACCACTTCTGTGTCGACTCTCTAAGCTTTATACATCGAAAAGTCCACGCAAAGACTTTCTCATCGACATCTCACAAAGGCCAGGAGACAAGAACAGCGCTCGAACTACTACAGCCAAAAAAGCAAATTCAAGCTCCAGAACTTTCGTCTACTGGCGGTAGCTTTAAAGATCACCCGATGATGCTCTTCCACCTAGCCCAGTCTTACACTAGATGCGAGCTGCAAGGCCTCCTAACCTCTCATGAGGGCGGACAGATGACCATAAAGAGTAGTGTCACCCCATAAACAACAGCCATTGAGGGCTTGTCAAACGTAGGATTGACACCGTAGCATGGGTTCTGCAGTCAGACTTTATTTCGAACCACCCACCGCACCACTAATTGACAGGTCCCCCTACCAAAGATAAAGATTAGATTAGATCAACCAAGGTCGAGCCCCTTCAGTGAGATGGGGTTATAAGAAAAAACCGGCAACCACAGGCATGCGTTATTCGGATTAGTCTAAGGGATAAAACTTCACTCCATCCTCCATTAGCTTCCGTCGCAGGAGACGGTGTGGGTTCGAATCCCATGTCGGGCACGAGGGGAAGGAACACTGTACTATCGTTCCCCAAATTGCTGCAGTTTTTGCTGCCGAAGTTGTCTTTTGGGGATGGCATTTATTGCTTGGTCGTGATTTATATAGGCTTGCACATGGGATAGAGCTAGCATTAATTTTTGATTCTTTTTATAAATAGAGGCTATTTACGGCTGTGATGTCCGCTATATACATGTACCTCAATACCTGTACGCACACAATAACAGCAGCACTTTACCCCCCAATCGACCAACCCGGCGGCCGGGATGTTGGGAATGGAAGCACTACTAAGTACCGTCTATCCGGTGTGCATTGGGACTACAAATTTTGTAAAGACAATGATAACCAAGGGCGTCATCCGCTGTTGCGTTACTTTGAAACTCTTTCTATCGCCCACACGTCCTTGTCATACATCACCTAAAATCCCTAATACAACTATCATCCTATAGTACGTTCCTGTCCCCTGGCTGTCTTCTACGTTTTACCGCTGGATAGAGGACAATTAATAGTTACTAGTCCATTGTATATAGCTGTTCTGTGGGTAGTCCTAAGGGGCACTAGTTTCTCCTGATCATTGGTATGTGTATTCCTGACTTTAATCTTTGAGAAATTTTGGGCGAAACGGAGCTGGCGGCGTCATTTTTGTTGAGAATCTCTATGAACGTCACTGTTAGATACAATGTTTAGATGGGTATAGATCATCTTAATTGAATCGCGGCTACTCCATTTACCAAATCAGAACCTGACCAAATTGCGATGCTCGTCAGCTAGAAAGCCAAAACTCTGTTCTTCCAAACTTGCAGCTTTAGGACTGTTTGCTTTATTGCTTTAGATTTGGTTTCCAACTCGAATACATGTATCTCTGGAGAATCGTTATAAAATCACCTCGCTGATCAGCCCGTTAAGAGCAGCTCTCCTAGCTGGCCTCTCGGGTTAAATATCAAGCTAGAAAACTGTTAACTGACCTAACATATATAAATTCTTCCCTTAATAGCTTTACCTCTAATATTTCAAACACGGAGGATATGTTTTGTAGGGCTAGGGGTCTGAAGAGTTGTTTGGGTCCAGCCGCGTGTTGACCTTATATTGGCTCTCGGTCCGGGATAAACACCCCATACTGATTTCTCCCCTCACTTGCTCAACGTTCCCTATGACTGCCATAGCCCCACGAATCTATGCTTATTAGTTGAATTTTCTACCTTTCCTCCAGATTCACAGACTCCATATATAGATAGGGCGGTGCCTATAGGATCGAGTTAATAGAAGTTATATCCTTATGCGATAAATACAGTCCAATCTCCCAGAGAACGTTTACAACGCTCTTAGCTCCTCAAGCTTCACACTTCTACAGGTGGTCAGTACATCTCCCATCTCAGGTTCAGACAGATATCCACAGTCTAATCAATTGCAACAGACCAAATATCCCCGATTCTGTCTTGGTTATCACGGGGTCGACAGACCCAGTGGATATACAGACGATAATAGCCTTCCAGACACAAGGTCGCCGTGATCAGCCAAGAAAGCCTCAAAGAGGTAAATATCTCAACACAATACAATACAGGGCATTATTGGGCGAGGCGTCCAAATGTCCAAGGGAACTGTACCCGGCGAGGCAGCATTTCATTTTCATTGAGCAAACAGTCTCTACTCCGGTGTCCTTTTTGGATCATTTGCAGCGGACGTATGTGTTAGCAAATTGAGAGCCTTATGAGCGTTATTTCAGAGTAATGGCGAAGTATGCCTTTCTTTATCTAAATGATCCCCTTCGCACTTCCCTCATATCACTATCCCGGTTGTCATCGCCGTTCCTTGTTTCCGGACGCCCAGCTCAATAGGTATATTTTGACACTTCTAATAACTATCTTCTACAGTACTACTCCCTCCGCCAATTACATGTATTCATCTGTACCTTCCCGTCCTGTACAGGTGTACCCGTCCTATCTGTGGGCCTTGCGCAATTAGCGAGCCGAAATCCGAGAAAGCCTGGTGATATCTACAGGTACCTGCACAACATCCGTAACTAGGCCCATAAGGCTGTCGTTACCATTGACTGTCTCAACATGGATCGACACACAACTATTATGCCTTACAGTTAGCGATAACAGCTAGCGTCCTGTGCGTACGTATTCGTGCATACGAGATTAACCTTTGGGGGAGACTCGCCGCATATGCTCCTCTCCTTGGTACGCGTACATACACGCAGGTACAGTACTAGGACCTTCTCTTCTTTGCTCGACTCTACATGAACGTGCGCAGAAATAGGCTGACTGACTGCATTGTATGTAGTTGAGGGCTGCCACAGTCAGCCCGAAGAGCGACACCCCCCGAGTGACCGACCATGATACTTAACTCCTACTCAGAACTTCAGGCACTTAACCGCCAACCGCCACCACTTGCCCGCATGACGCCCACATGCGATCCCTTACAAACCTTAAAGCATGAATATACTAATGTAACTATGCCTCAGACCCGAGACTCTTACTCCGTACATGTATTTCTAAAACGTTAATTAATTCAGATCAGTAGCGGTAGAAGCCACACAAAAAAGGTTCTTTACAGTTCTGTAGCACTAGGAGGTCTGTAGCTGCTCGTAAAGGGCACGTAAGCCGAGGGGGGGCATGCGTCATCTTCCTTAGGACGTCTTGGTAATATTATTATCGGGGTCCGGGTCGGGCCAGGAATAATAGAACTTCCGCGTTCTTTTTCACTTTAACTCCGTCGGAAAACAATCTTAGGGGGTGGTGGTAGATCCCAAGCTACCCAACAAACTTTTTGATTTTGGCGGCCCCCACGCGCTGAATCTGGTGGCCATGGAAACGAAACTTGGAAACGAGCTGGAGAGGTCAAAACAAACACAAGACTTCCATTTATATCGTTAACCATAAAAAAAAACAGCTGCAAATAGAAATAGCTTTTTCTTTTTTTCTTTTGGGGTTTCCAGAACCCAGAGAGAGAGATAGCAGAGAGATTAAACACTCTATCATACAAGAATGAGCTAATACTATAAATAGCCCGGAAGAAGAAGAAAGATACATTCAAGGAAAGGGAGCATGCATAAAGAGCGTATGTAGGAGTTGGACCCTAACATTAAGTGTTGTCCGCCGTGAAATCTAGTATCACGGCGGTGATGAAGAAAAAAGAGTTAACAAGTCACCACACTCTAGAAGGGTAGTAGACATTTCGCAAAGGTGGTATCAAAAGGTGGCAGGCAGACAGAGACATAAGGAGATATAGAAGAGAGTGACGTAGTTTGATAAAACTAAATGGTTTCTCAATCGCAAAAGAGCTCAAGAGTAGTTGGATAGTAAAATAAAACAGAGAAGGAAAAAAAATAAAAAAGGGTAAATAGACACAAAGAAACTCGTTCAATCCCCTCCCCTCCCCCGATAATCCATACCAATTTCCCCCACCTCCCAATCCCCCAACCAGTGCACCGAACAAGCCAATTCCCCCCATAGAATGTGTGCAACGAGAAAGGGAACAAAGGCGTATTTACCTTCATTTCCCTCCATCCTGCATAAAACGATATGCAACACCAACGCGGACGAGGCATGCAAAAAGTAGATGTGACGTGATCAATTCGCGCAAGAGTGATCAAAAAATTCTCCCCGTTCGATCTTTCCGATGAAAAGAAACAACAAGATTCCAGACGGGCTGGCGTCGATCCCCATAAAAAAAGGAGCAGAGACGTCGACCTTACCCCTGCCTGATATCCTTCGTTCGTTAAGAAAAAAAAAGAGAGAAAAGAAGAACAAAAAGTGTTGTTTTTTCCCTCAACATCGTTCGTGACCATCCGTTCAGATAACAAGCATGAACCAGGCCAGCCGGGCCTTCCAACAAGAAAAAACCAGCCAGCCTTCTCAGATTCAATCCGGGGGTACCCCTGAAGCGAGCAAAGAAAGAAAAAAAGAATAGAACACATAAGGGAAAAATCGACAAAAAAGCAACACACACAGAAAGAACTTGAACACCGTGTAGAATTAATCATGCGGAAAAAAGATGAATGTTAGAAAACCCCCAGGAAATTGATATCAAAATAACACAAGAAAATAAAGATATAAAAGAAATAACACCTTTCGGACCCCTTCTTCCTTCTCCCGCTCAAATACACCAAATTTTGTACTACAGCATTGAACATGAGACAAGAGAACACAAAGAGCCGCCAATTTTGCCACAGTTGAAGAAAATAAAAAAGTGACGTAGAAAGAATTATATTTGCCAATCGCTTCTTAATAATAAGCAGCCTTCCCATGCTAGAATTATTTGAATGCACCACTGTTTCTTTTCGAAGGAATGTTGTTTCCCTAATAGATGTTGCATAGAAAAAATACAGCTCATGAACGAGCAAGCACGGGCAGTCTGATTTGAGCGTTTGCATTCTTCGGTTGTATTTAGTCGATCGTCATCCGCGAGGGCATGGTATGAGTAGCATGGTTGCTCATCTCTGTCATGCTGTGCTTCTCCTCCTCATCGGACATCTTTCGTCGTGTAATGTGAGGTTTTAGACCCTTGTCGAAATTGATCATGCATGCTATTGCATTAGCAATGGTAAGGATGATGAGTATAATTGTTATCACGGCTATGATTGGTTAGCACATATACCCTTGCAACAGAGTTTCGGATAATTCAAACTCACCAAAAGTTGTTAAACTTCGTCGCGCGGGTTTGTAGCTGTCGTCATATGGAGACTGATACATCCTGACCAATTTGAAGATAAAGTATGCGAGTGCCGCGAAAAATATCACAACTACACCACCCATCGCAAGCTTCTTTTCCCTCCTTGTACACCATGCCGCGAGAATCAAAAAGGCGATTGTGAGCGGGAGCACGACAATGGTGACGTAGAATTCGTAATCCTTATTGGTACCCTTAATCTGTTTTGTGACATAGCTGGTGGTTGAGGCGACAATGACGATGAATTGGACTGTAAACCCTACAAAGAAGAAGAAATCGAATTTGAGCAAAGCAATGAAAATCTATAATCCATGCAATATTGTCAGCTACCATCCTAGAATTGCATCAGTTGATACTCGACGTACCTGGAAAGTGAGATATCTCTTCCTCATTCTTAGATCGGCACTGATATGTTTATAGATGGTCCATGCAAACTCATCGTAAAGTTTCCAGCAAACCACGCACATCAAGATTGTCGACAAGGCGATGATACACGGGATGGCAATTAAAGATGGTTGAATATACGGCCAAATATTTGTTTCCAAGGCGCCCTTGTTGTTAGGATCGCCTCCCTTCTCTACCATTTCTGTAGTGACACCTAGCTCCCTCAAGGCGGTGTTTGCGTCCTTGATCTGATCCATCTGAATAGCCGCGTAAACAAGCATAGCACCGTTGAATATGCAAATACCGATAACTTGAATGGTGTTCTTCAGGCGCAGCGCATCATAACACAGAATCACCAGAAACATGTGAGCGAAAATGAAGAGAGTAAGATAACTAATGCGATTTAATAGCATGGTTAGCCAGAGATGTCAAGGGACTATCATTATGTATAGACGAAAAACAACTTACGTTGGAATCGTGCGTGTCTGAGCTGCCTGGAAGGCATTTGGCGTCTTTGAATTGATAACATCTACATTGAGGTTATTTTGAAATTTTGCAAACACATATCTATCCGATCCCACCAGTCAGCTTTCATTCTTCATTCAAACTAGGTCCCAGGTTTGTCCACGAAACAAAAATAAAAATAAATAAAAAGATCCCATCTCAGACGCGGTTTTCTTCAGCCTCAAGTGCGACGATGAAAAGTGATAAACATACCCTTCAAGTCCCAGTACAGCGCAAGACTGGATGATAGCCAGGAGCAGAAAGCTCCATGACCAAGTCGTATTAGGTCTGTAAACCATACCTGATCTTCGCGGCGGCGGAAGAGCACCTCCTCCGAGGAGGGAATTTCTGCTACTGTCGAATGGAATCTTGACGGTGTTAACTTGCTAGCTGGGGGAAGAAGCGATATTTAAGAGACTCCGCGTATAGTTGGGCGGATCTTTGTAAAACTAGGTGTCGTGACTAACAAAAGCTCTTCCTTTCTTTATGTCTCCCACTCTCTCCTTGTCTTGCTATCTCTCTCTGGGCGTCCTTCCTCCTTCTCTTTCCTAGTATATCGGTCGGGGTTTGTTGGATATAACTCGGATCGTGGCTCGGATCGGTGGGGGTAATTACACACTCTTACCCGCTCCTTTTGCGATGTAAGGAAAAGGCCTTTGTCGAATGTAAAGGTGCAAGCAAACGAGGGTTGGTTGTAAAAAGTCGAATGAAGGACGGGGGGGCTGAAGGGTTCAAGAAGGAAAGGAGGGGGTGGTGATGGTGATGGTGGATGAACGAAGGAATCGTGGCGTTGTGGTCCTGTCGGCTATGTATGGGGGGTGTGGTGGAGGGGGGTAGGGGAAAAGCGAGTGGTCTTGTTACGGTGAAGATGTGTCTGACAGGCCTGCTGAATGAGCGGAGAGGGCGTCGGAAGAAGGGTTTTGGGCGGGCACAGGGAAACGAGGCTGCGGCTGTAGGAGTAGTGAAGAGCAGTGCAGCAGTAGCGCAGTGCAGGAAGCAGGTAGGTAGGTGTCACTTGGGTTGGTGCTGTAACTGGTGGGTTTACTACTACCTACTACCGCCAGTACAGTGCTAGAATAGTAGTGTGGTAGGTACAAGTATGTATGATGGTGGAGGAGCACTTCTATGGGCGGCACAAGACAGAGCAGCAAAGGAGGACCGATAGACAGACAGAACTGGGCTGGCAAGGGGGGATTGGGGGGGATTATGCAGCCTGTAGTATGGGAGAGCGAGACTTCGATGTTGCGCAGCACTAAGAAAAGAGCGGAGTGGACGCAGTGGAGTGCTTAGAGGCACGAGGGTGTGAAATGAGAAAAGGCACACTTGGCTGACAAGGGAAGAGTAACTGTACCAATAGCGTAATGACTCTAAGGTCAGTGTTAGACACCTGGGCAAGAGAAAGAGAGATAAAGGGAAATGACAAGCTAGGCGCGAGAGAAAGCAAACAAAAAAGGAAAATGCTTCTGTTGTGCTCGATACCGACTGTACCGACCCTACCTCGCTCTACACAGCTAGCCAACAGACACACCCTGACTTCTTGCCCTTCATCTCTTCAATCTTCCAGGGAACCTTCCTGCTATCCTTCCACGGTCCACACCCCACCCATCCATGCCCTGGGTTTAGATTTCCGTTACAGATTGGCATCCACACCTTACCCAGCACAGTAAACCTGGACCTCGAAAGCGTAAACAAATTTCTCAACCATCCCTACTTAGTAAATAAAATAAAATAAAAAATAAAAAAAATACCACAGAGGATCCTTGTCTCGCTAAGGCGGTCAAACGTCACCCAGAATAGGCCAATGACAGGAACGCCGAGATGGGATGGGACCTGGCGACCTGCAACCCAGCAGCCAAAAATAATACACTGCCGCGGCGGGATCGCAGTTGCGATCGAGCCACTTTGGGCATGGGAGTTCGAAGGGAGGCTGTGTTTCATTCGCTGCCCGAAACCAGGAGAGAACACAAGCCAACCAAACCCCAAGCTGAAAAAGGTCAAAAGGGCTGAGGCAGGACCGTGGAATTTCCCCATCACGCTTCGGATTTTTTGCTTTTGCATGAGCCTCTGTACTGGATGCTAGAAACAACTCTATCTAAGCCGGGACCCCTCTCTCCAGAGTTCGATCCTGTCCCTTCCCTCACTCCTCTCCCCACTCATGCCGTGAAACCACTGCGCTGGGTTGCGGACGGGTGTGGGATGCATAATATGAGGGGTGGTTGGGGATCTCCAAACTTCTTTCTCCAGAATAAGATGCTGACGATGGGATTCCGACGATTGGGTTTGACAAATCCAATCCTGAGCCTCGAACCGTTTGAACATGTAAGGGCCTGTAGTGTGGAGGAATTAAATGATAAGCACCTGCTCCAATTCTTCATAAAATCTTTGTCACGCGCTTGTAAGATGAATGGTCGCCTGCAGGGCAGTGAAGAAGAATATGGGCTTGCAGCAGCAGCTTAGTGAGAGAGGAAGCAGAAGAATTCTTGGTCTCACAGCCACGGCCAACATATTAGGTAACTAATCATCTATCTCACTTCCCTTTGAACTCCCGTATGTAACCTCGACTCTCCGATGTTGTTTGAGTTTGCGAAATTTCCGAAATTCGCTTTATATACCGGGGGAGTTCGGCATCGGCATGCTCAGCGAGAGCGGCTTTGCTAATCCGGTAGGATCTAATCACTTGGCGACAACCAGAATTGAATTTCTCTGAATCTTGAAAAATGCAGATGTCGTATTTTGGTAGAGTGGTACAAGAAAGTACTTTATCGGCTACTAAGCCTTGATCTAGCCCCTTGGGTAAATAACTGTTAATCCAGTCACCACTCACCGCATACAACTCATTTTTCAGCCTCACCCAACAGTTGCTTTTCACAGTAGGAAGAGGAGACATATGGCACCAATCAGCGACCATCCGCGCAACCGCGCAACCACATGCAAAGGAACAAAAAAACGTTAGGTACTCGAGAGTACGGTCCGGTGAATATCATTAGACGTCAGTACCATTTTGTGAAAGATATCAGCAGGTTGGGTAGGTACTTAGCCAGAGCACGAGCGCGAGCCATGTACTCTAAACGCTGTATCCACACGCCTACATGTAGATACATGTAGATCGACTATTTCTTGCGCAACACCTAATTCGTCCGAGATGTTGATTAAGCCTTCTGACTCCCACACTCGCACTTAAGCGGGTTTTACTTGGTTGCTATTTATGGCATCAACCCGAATGCCATCTATTCAACGTCCATCCCCTATCACGTATGATAACCGTAAAAGAAATCTTGATCTGAAAAATTTCTCATAAACGTCATGTGTAAAAGTATGTGTTCCCAGAATAGCTTCATAAACATGTGGGCGCTTGGAGGTAATTGTTCAGAGCAATGCATCAATCCATTGGAGTGTCAAAACCAAGCACCTGAATGCTCAATCTTCCTCCAAACCGGTGGATAAAGAGATAGATTTCCGTGTGTGCCTATCAAGTAACTTGGAACACGGTCATCTATGTGATATGGACGTCGGCGACGATAATTCTGACGCTGATGTCGATGATGTATCTTGGAGTAAGTAAGTTTCTATTTCAGGAATACCCCAGTAGTTCCCTATTATCCAGGTCATGGAGTACGGACAGTGGGTCTGTGCATCGAATTGTTACTACATATCCAGATCGGATGGTCGGTTCGGTTTTTTGTAGCAGCACCGTACCGTGTGCGCCGGCTTTCTACTACCTGTCCTGTTGCGTGTGAGCAGGTGCCTGGAGGCTCTTTCTTCACAAAAGATTCATGTAGTTAAGCATTATGTCCGTAAGTATAACCGTGATTATATACCCGTCCGTGTAATTACATAACTAGTGCTTTTCTAAATGCCACTGGTAGGCTCGACGATAGCATGTTGATTTGTTTGGTACCCCAGATCGCAGAGCTGAGAAATTAAACTTTAATAACAATCGCAGGTCAGTGATGAGATGTAGTTAAACTATTAACAATATGGGAATTGCTGAAGGTCAAATGTAAGCCATGCACCTAGCTCCCCCTTCAAACCCTCTATGCGGCGAACATAAGAAACGTTCCCCAGCGATGCGCTGCTCTGAGCTTCCCTATATGTAGGCATAATGGTGTACATGTACTGTGCATGTAGACGTCTCAGCTTCGATGGCAGTACTACATGTAGTACTTCTAGTAGTCCTGGCCATAATAAGGGAGATCCTGATCAGAAAAGGGGTAAAGAAGAATTCTAGGGCAATCAACTCTTTCTATCCGTGGATTTCTATATATCTATATATATATATCTATTGGCACATTGTCCACATATGTCTTTTCATCTCGCACACACGTGACCCAATGCTAACCGTTTACACTACATGTGCATGATTCTCCTGTCAAAGTTTACTAAACGCGGGTATGGCGAGTGGATATTTAAGCTTCCAGAGACTCGCGGCTCATAGCTATATGTACAGTGGAGGTCCGGTTCATCAAAAGCTATTTTTTAGATTTGACTTTGAAATGGCTCACCTGGATCTAGTGAGTTGAGACAAAGCGAAACCTCCAGTTGCTAGTCTGCTCGTACCGAGTGATCATTTGTGAAGCGGATACCGGGTAACAGCTTGCTTAATTCGCGAACTCAACTGGCCTCGCAGTCCGCAAAGTGTCGTCTGTATTAACTTGACTAAGCTTTCTCTACTAATGGTTTAGTGTCTAAGACTCACGGTGGTTTTGTTTCACGTACACACACTGTGTGTAGATGCGGGTGTATGTGCGGGTGTATGTGTCACTTCTGAGACTGTTGGGCGAGTTTGTGTTAATGAGTACATAGATGTAGGTACCTAGAAGTATTAGGAATCTTAAAAGAAGATTCGTGGTTGTAGGGGTGTTTATGTAACATGGGTTGCAAATATATGAGATCTTAACCGTTAGCTGTAGTAAATGCATGTGCATATGCGCTATGATCATATTGTCAATTGCAAGTTTAGCTGAGATCCAAGAATTACGAAAATTCCGATTTCTATGTGAAACTTACGACCCAAACTCTCTTTGCTCTGAGATTCAGAACACGGGTCTATTCTAGCTGAATGCGTTAGAGTACTAAAAGCGGTATTTCACTCCACACCCTAATAAAGAGTTCTGGATACCTACTATTTATCATTTAGGAAGATATACCGTACCGAGGCGTTGTTTTCATCTTCTAATCAAGATCTCACTACTTGGCCTTCCACGATGGCAATTTCTTTCGAGTAAACCCGATATAGTATAACCAGACTAAATATTTGAAATCCCTGCTATAAAGTGACAAACAACGAAAACCACAAAACAAACCACAAAACAACATCACTCGGGTTTGAATCAGATTCCAATCGTTTAGTTGCATATGCAATATGCAGGGGCTGGAAAAAACGAGAGCATAGGGCTGGGCTGATACATGAGAAGGAAGGAAGTAAGGGGTTATCCTTGTCTAGGCCACTCTTTCATTATGTTCCGGATCCCCATTTGGTAGGGCTATATTATTTAATATTACTATTGCTTAGTCTTTCGATCGATCGAATTTCCAATTCGTATCTTTGAGTAGCTTGGTTTCAATCTTCGAATTGATATCAAGAAGGTTGTAGGTATTGATTAGTAATTTTACCGGACGGGGTTAGTTTGGATCACAGAAACTCACTCGGTCATTATCTCACATTCGTTTCCACAGATTTTTTTTGGTTTAATTCATTAGTTCGCTTCCACAGATGATTATACCTAATATACTACGGACATATAGTGTAGGGTAAATACAAAACAAAGTGTAAGGATCTAAAGAAGGTGGATACGTAAAAACCTAAATAGAAAAAAAATATACTTTTAATAGTGGCTTTGAACTCTGATCATGCATGGAGATTAACTTACATGTAAATCTGTTAATGCCGGGTTAGGGTTTCGTAGACTTGTAGCTCTGATCTCATTCCATACTTATATGTAGTGATATTATAGTGCTCGATTTAAAAATATGGGGAGGGGTTAGGGGGCCTAAGCTTTGATTTTAAAGCAAATTTTGGTTGTGAGAATTCGTATCCTGCCTTAAGCATTTCATGGCATTCTATATGGGTATGCATATATTCATATGATCATGTATAGAAAATGGGCCGGCAGGAATTAAAAAATTTGCGCAACAGCGGCTCTCGAGATGTTAAACTCTAGTGCAATCTTGCTGTTCTCGTAGCAGCTTCTGTCATCGGTCTTAAACATACCTGTAAAGTGATAGAAGATGGTTCAATGAATTCGAATTAAATCAATTGCAAGCGGCATCACCGCTACTATTGTTATTGATGGGAGAGATAAATCCAAAACCTCTATACATACATTGACCCGCGAAAAAGTGGATATAAGTGCAGGTAATATCTGTGAAAGCATAGTTTTTCAGTCGATATCACGGTAATGAGTGGCAGAAATTGGCATTAACGGAAAGGGGGAGGGAAGGAAATCAGAGGATGACTCAATAGCCTTACACTCAGCTAGAAGCTATATAATAAATATTTGGAAGAGTTTATGGCTTATTTCGAGGATAAATCTATGCCCTGGACGCCCACAAGGGTTTGAACTAGATATCTATTCCTTATATTACACACGATCTTGATGGTGAATGATCCGGCTCAAGAAGTCGGATTATCCGTAAATTACCGTAGATATAAGCAACCTGCTAGCACGGATCCCAAGACGTGCTTTGGCCACACCAGGAACTGCTATCAAGACATTAAAGATATTCAAGTTGGCAGTTAGTACTAGCTAGAAAGCTTGATTATAGCGGGTGTGCGAAAATAATTGGATGGAATTCAGCCATACTGCGATTCATTTTGTAGAAAGAAAGAAAAAAGGAAACCTACTCGGTACTGAAAATTTTACTCTAGGTATTCGGAGGCGAGCTGTACATGCAGATATATATTCATTCATGTTCACTTCTCGAAAACCGAAGCATATCTGTGTAAAAAATATAATCGTATAACCGCTCCTGTGATAAACTGAATTGCGCGACAATATGACGGAACACCTTTTAGGTACCTGAAACATTCTGCTTCAAAGTTTCAGGCGAAGCATTTGACTAGCTGTAACTATGTTTCATTGGTGAATGTAACTATGCTCCGTTACTCCTTATTTTTATTGCATCATTGTTGTCTGGTTTATATATGAAATTGTTTTATTGTCGTACTCTGTTGGGTTTTACAATTTCATATCTCGTCAATACATATACTAGTTCTGGTTGGGGTAAGCATAAGTGCCCTCATAGTGAATTTGGGGGCGTTGACGTGAAAGCGTCGCATGCGTACATGTGGCCCGCCATAAACGAGAAAAGAGCAGTATTCAGGATTTCCTTGCGCCCTTTTCTTTGCCTTCCGTTATTGAAAAAAGAAAAGAAAATCTCGGTCTCCCCAAAACGTCGCTTTCAAGATCAGTACATGCATGTACAAGTTTGGGTTGACCATAGTATGGCCGTGGGGCTCATTGAGCGGCCGCGCGCCTCATTTCCCCTAGGCCTCCAGAAGTGTCACCGGCGATAAGACAGGTCAAGGCAGAACAAAGGAGGCTATGTGAGTGTTATCAGTGAACAAGTTTTTTTTTTTTTTAAAAAAAAAAATTCATTATTCTCGAAACATGCCAAAAATCAACAAATCGATAAGTTACGATGGTCCCTGTAGTGAAGAGGCATGCCTGAAGCGTACCAAGAATCAGGCTTGATTCTCGGGACCTAGGAATCCTTCCCGAGGTGAATCTGAAGGGATCTAGAGAGAGATCTATAGACGAGTTATTAACGAATAAACTGAACTATTTAGCTTAGATGAACCTAGTTGGAGGATCAGGTGGGGTTGTATTTCTAACTACACAACTCACCTATGGCAATGCCAGTGCTCACATGTAGACTGATGTAGTCTCAACTGAAAGAGGTGAGGTGTCTATGTTTTTTTGGCGGGGAAAGGACTGTTGGACACGGTTGCATGGTAACCAGGCAGCACCCGCCCTCTATGCCAGTGTTGCCTTGTCGCTTGGTTGCTTGCTAACTGGCAATGGGTTTGGTCTGCAGTTGGCATGAACCAAAGAAAAGGCAACGAACTACTTTTCGCCGCGGGTGAACGAGGAGCAACAACAGTCGAGAGGGGCATCCATCAACCAAAAACCAAAGTAGGCTGGCCATCATCACCCCATCCTTTTCCTGTCCTTTTCCTGTCCTTTCTTTCTCGGGCACCCCAATATTTTCCACACACACACACCCAACACAACCCACCCCCCAACCTCTTTCTTCTTCCTCTTCTTCCCACCCTCTCCCATCCCACAAAAGTCTCTTCTTCCCTTTCCCTCCCCAGCATCCAACACAACCCAACACCCATCCTTTTTCATCCATCTCTCTCTTTCCGAGTCGTCCACCATAACGACCTAAGAGATAGAAAGGTGAAATATTAATATACTAAACACCAAAAAAAAGATTACCATTGTAATCTTATCTCTCACATCGCCGTTTACCCCACCTTACTATCAGTCATTCAATCGCTGCCAACAATGGCGCGAGGACCCGCAAAAGACAAGGTGGCCGTCATTGCGCCGGCGGTCGCTGTCAACAGTGAACACGATGACCTTGTTCGCAAACGCGACGCGGTAAGCATTCATCCATCCCATCATCCTCGTTCTTCTCCCCCCACCCCCCAAAATGCGCTCGGGGCCCCCTCCAACGCGTACATCCCATAGTAGACACTTCCTTCTTTTGTCTTTCTTACTTCATTATTCATCGTGCCTTTCCTTTTATTTCTCCTCTGCTGTTTTTTGTAATTTATCAAAAGTACAAGAAGAAGGGAAGAAAAAGAAAAATTCTTTCTGGTTCCATCACGCTGACAATGGATCTTTCAATTCATCTCCAGTTCGTCACATCAATGACTATGCTCCGTAACGCGGCCGAAGAAGCCTCGCGTGCTGGGCTCGCGTACTTTGATCACATCATTGGAGGAGCACCCAATGGTGAACACCAATTCACCACCACGTACTCTCGAGCTCTATCCGTTGCTCCCCCTGTACGTGCGACCACAGAGGAACCAGAAGGGCCTCTTAAGCGTCCCCGTCGTAAGCGTGAAAAGCGTGACCCGGACCTTCCCAAGAGGCCCATGACCGCATACCTCTTGTTTTGTAATCAGGGACGTGAGACTGTCAAAAAGGATCTCGGAGATGGCGCTAGTCACAAGGATGTCATCGCCGAATTGACTAGACGTTGGGCTGAAGTGCCAGAGGATGAGAAAAAGGTCGGTTTCTCGCAATGCGTGGCACATGCAGAACAATTGATTAACAATTTTTGATAGGCCTGGCAAGATTTGTATCAGAAGAACCGCGTCGTCTATGACAAGGAACTTGCTGAATACAAGGCTTCCAAAGAGCCCCACCCTGAAGCTGTTGCCCCCGCTGCTGCTGCAACTGCTGCATCTGGCTTCACTGCGGTTAACCACACTGAACCCGCCGAAGAATCTGACGCTGAGTCAGAAGCCGAACCGGAGGCTACAAAGGCTGCCGAGCCTGAAGAATCTGAGCTCTCCGAGGCCGAACCTGAGGAGGCAGAGGAGGAGGAGGAGGAGGAGGAGGAGGAGGAGGAGGAGGAGGAGGAGGAGGCAAAATCTCCCACCCCGCCCCCACCTCCTCCATCCAGAACCAAGGCTACCCCACGTGGAAAGAAGGCTGTTAATGGCGCTTCCTCCGTCAAGAAGACCCCCATCCCTGCGCCAGTTGCAGCGAGCCCTCCTGCCACAAAGGAGAAGGAGAAGAGGAAACGAACCTCAAGCAGGAAGAAGGCTGCCGAAGAGGAGGCTGTTGTTGAGGAGACCCCGAAGAAAAAGACCAAGAGGAGAAGAAAGAGCACTGCCGAATAAACGAACCAAGTGTTCTTGTTTCTTACCAATGTATCAGTGTAACAGTTATGAGTTTCCTTGTTTCCTTTACTTCTTGGGTGGTAGATGCTGGGTAGTTTTCCGTTACAAAAAAATTGGATGGTAGGAGGTCTTTCGGTTGGTCGGGCGGGTTGTTTTTCCCCGTTTATTTCGTTCATTCAGGTCCTCATTTACGTTGCTCTTAACAGTTGTACTTTCAGAAGCCTTTGTAGTGTATAAACCTTTTTGGAGCAAAAAAGAATTGGAATGTATGAAAATCTCACAAAATAACTCTAGGATTGGTCATTTATTTATTGGGGTTTTGGTGGTGATGAGAAACGAGTGATGTTTTGTGACTATAGACACAAAGTTAATAATGCCACCAAAGACAAAAGTTATATAGTAAAGATGAGATAAAAACTCGCACCTGGCTACCGAGGTAGTTAATTCATCCCCTATAAGCTTGTCTTTGACTTTGGCCGTTCTAGAGATGGAGAAACACGGGCTCTAACGATATAAGAATTGTTGAAGAGCCTGCTATTTTGTGTCCGAAGGCCTCAAATGTTGCGACTTATGGGACGAGGCAATTCAAACTCACCACCGAGCAACACTCGTTCTTTGGCCTTGGACCAGACTGATTCATTCTCGATTGGCTTGTCCCTGTAAAATATCCATGTCCTACAACATTCTATGTATGTAGTTCTGTAAGAAACAAATATTCGCGGGGGGCACCTGAATGCTGCTGGGCGATAGTCATGTTGTAACGCCGGAGACTGTTGAGATGCGGGCCCCCGGGAACTGAATGTCTGAGCTCAGTAGATTCATCAAGTGTTATTGGCTATGTTAATATATGCCCCGAATCCCAGAGTTTGTATCAATGCCAAACTCGTTAGAGGTGGCCAGGACAAGGGTGGTGGTAGATGATAACTGTTCTGTATGTAGTCTCGTTCCCGGGTGTAGCCTTTGCTGGCTGATATTCAGAAACCAGTCTTAGCACGAAGCTAGTGGTTAGTAGCTCACAAGCCCGGGGCTCCTCTCAAACTTGCCGCTAACAAATTATTTGTCCTATTTTTTTTAGCTTTGAAAAAGCTTCTCTCTGCAATTCTCTTCCCTCGACGCAATTAATTCTTCTTCTAACTATGGATCAAAGCAGTCGCAGCCTCAGATGACTTGAGCATAAGGAAACCACCCAATATACTTTCATTTCGAAGTACATCAAAGAAGCTATATCAGCTCAATTCATCTCCGGGACCGTGCACGTGAGATACCTCCATACCTATACTGTATCGAGCTGGTACAGACACTCAGAATGACAGGAATGGATACAATTGAATATCTTTCCTTCCGCGAAGCCTAAGAACCAAGAACAATCTGCTGGATAAAGATTTGAAAACCCAAGAAGAAGAGGCCAGCGAACCTAAAGATCAGTAAGCTATTATTCAGCTTCCACGGATCAAGGTCTCAATATCCTACTAGTACAAAGGCTCGACTGAGTGATCAGGGTATACCGTGCACGGAGACTATTGTATGTTCCCCAACCCCCGATCCACAACAGCTGGGATCTGTGGGTCAGCAAATACCCTAACCAAAGATCTATTAAAACAAGAAAGTTAAGAACGAACCTCGAGAAAGCAGGAACCTGGAAATCAGCCTTCCGAAGAGCTAATGGGTGATCTCAGGAAACGTGTTTCGCGCCTTGCCCTTCCTCCTGTATGAATTCCCAGTGATCGAACTAGATTTTTTGCAGCTCACTTCTGAACTGGCCCTGGGGATGAAGAAGAAGTGTGCTTACTAGTACATCTAGTTGGATTGTGGGCTTGTGTAGGATTGCGGTCTTGGCATCGACAGGACTACACACAGGCATCTACGCGGGCTTGGCACCTACTGTTCTGCTACTCTGTAGCCCGCCGCAAGCTGGTAAGGTCTCGCTACATGTAGGTATCGTGTTTACCTAAATCAAGGGAAATTTACGCTGGGTTCTCGCCACAGTTAACGAAATCCTCACAGGAAGTATGACCAACAACATATGAGTTCTTGGATTTCTCAAGGAGTGAGTTTTATTATAATTGATTGCAACCAGAGGTCACTGATCACAACTTATCACTCGACTATAATATGTCCTTCCCCACAGAAAAACGGTTACTTCTATCCTGCAACCCGTTCACTACATCTGGGTACCCCGCAATCCCCACTTGTGTTATGTTCCCCAGGGTCCGGGGTGGTTGTCGGGGTTGTTCCGGACTAGATATTTCACCGATTATTGCACCCCGCATATGACGCGGTGGTGCATTTAGGATCTACGTAATCACATGGAATGGGGGAATAAAGTAGAGTAATCATCCCACAAACCCGGGCCGTGGGCCAGTTATTTGAACCTTGGGAATTATCAACTATTATATCCAAATTCGGGGAGTTCAAGTTGGTACTATGACTTTCATGTTCGACTACTGTTTAGACGAGAGTCCGCGAGAGACTTGAAGGAAAAAGATCCGTGGGTAACTTTGGCGGGGTTCAAGCCGTTGGGATGTCAGCTTTATTACACTGCCCCCAGGGTGAAGCGATGATCATTACCCTGGTGTCTTGGACTTTTAGGACATGCCCGGGTTTCAGGGGTTATGAAGTACCCAGTACGGTGTATTTTACTTGAATCACACCGAGATTTCAGAATCAGTGGCACCCACCTGCTGGTTGCGGGCTAGGGATATCTTCGCCGGTTGTTAATGATATAAAAATCTTAATATCGATACCTAAAAAGGGCAGTCTAACCTACTCAAATAGGAGTTGGTAGTACTCACACATTGGCCTGACGGGATCTACAAAATATGCACCGTCTACTGAGTATGTGCCACACATCGATTAATTCCAGCCACATCGGGGGTAAGAAACACCGACTTGACAACTACAAAATAACATTACCCCTTTGATAATCCCACAGATACTTTATTCAATTGGCTAGCGAGACAATATAATTGTTACACTCTAGCCCTTAATATAGGCAGTATTATATCTGTTTAAATCATGCAGTAGTAGTCCCTGAAGGGAAACCTTAAATCATACGAACAAGACAAGATAAATACCAGCGTAGGCAAGACTCACAATTTTTATATAGATTTTCTTCCGTTACATATTCCGCTAGAACGGAACCTCCCCCGAGCTCTTCTCCGTCATATTTAATTGTCAGGTGCTAAGTCTTGCTAGGGAATTGGGAAATAACAGGAGCAGAGTTCATAGCTCGAGTTGATCATTCATAGATCTAGATGGATCTATTCTAACCACGAGAGGTTCTATATAATCTCCTAGAAAACCCGCAGGAACAGTTTTTAAACCATCAGCTCCATATTCCCATTCACAATGGTCTTCATGCGTCCCCTCATTTCTACGCTCCTCCTGGCCAGTTCTGCCCTCGCCCATCCCCTCACCTCCCGTGCTGCGCTCCCAACCTGCGTTCAAACCACATCGAATGGCTTTACCCACCCTGGGATCTACCACTCATGCGCCTCTCTCAACCGCATCCAATCTCAGATCTCCGCTGGCCCCTCTCCCTTCACCGACGCCCTCACTAGTGTAATCTCCAAATGCAACTTCCTCAAATCCTCAACATGGTCCATGAGCGGTCCCTACGCAGAGGTCATCTGGGCCGGCGACGACGGCCACAATATTCCTCTCCAGACTGACGGGAAAGCCGCCTACATTATGACTTTGGGCTGGTATGCCACCGGCAACACCACCTGGCTCGACAGGTCCCTCACTGTGATCCGTGCGTGGTCCACAACACTCAATTACCTCAACGAGCAAATCCAAGGCGGCGAGGGAATGGCCTATATGACGGCTGCCGCCGAGATCCTCCGCGCATCTCCAGCATCCGGCTGGACATCCACAGACACCGCCAATTATCTTGGCATGTTTGAGCGCATCCGCGCCCAGCCGTGGACCGACAGCGACGGCCTGTCAGGCGCAGACTTCTTCATGAATCAGGGCGCATACGGGAACTCTGCTGTCATGGCGCTGGCCGTATTCGCGGAGGACGCAGAGCTGTATAATACCATGGTGCACCAGGCGACGGTGGGCGACCACCCGGATATCACGCTGGACTATGCCATCTCCATCCAGATCAGCGCGAAGCCGGACTACTATGGCCAGGTGACGGAGATGGGCAGGGACCAGGGACACCCGATGGGGACGCTGAGGGCCGTGAGCTATATGGGCCTCACTGCGCTCATCCAGGGCAAGATTGGAGGCGTGCAGACGAACTTCTTCACGCACAATAATACACGCTTGATTGCCGGGTGGGAGTACTGGGCGACGTATAACGGCGGTGAGGACGTGCCCTGGGGAGAGAGAGTTATCCGGCCCGGAAGCGGAGAGGTGTGGACGGTGGTTAGTGAGACAAGTAGAGGGTCGGATTATAATAATGGGAAGAGCCCGGTAGAGGCGATCGGGGTCGGGTATCACCAGTATTTTAGGATGGGCTTGGCGAGAAGTATGCCGAAGTACACGGCGTACCTAGGGGACTTGGGACTGGGGTTTGATACCTTTGAGTTTGGGGATCCGAAGAGTGTGGCGGCGTTGGGACTATAGGGGAGTGTTTATTTGAGTGGTTTGTTGTTGGGATGTCCTCGGGGGGCTGGTGTTGTTTGAGGTTCAAAAATGTGGTAGGAGGGAAAGAAAAGTTAAATGATTGTAGGCAGAGATAAAAGTAAACGAATACCTTGTTGTTTCAACATCCTCCCTTTTCGCCTAGATTTGACGAACTAGGATTGGGGTTGGCACGCGCTAAGATGCTCTAAACCTTAACCTCCACATACATGTACCCACTCTCCGCCCGATGGAGGCTGTTTGGTTTGGTCAATTCTATTCTTCCTGGACTACGACCGGGCGTGAAGCTGACCGAGTGATAGACTGTGATGCCATTGACGACGGATATTAGTACGGCTAAGTGGCAACGATTCCGCGTTCTCGAGCTTTTTCACTCTCTAGGGAGTCTCGGTACGCTGAATGCGTCATCTATTACGAATGAGAGGGTTTTTGCTAGAGGTCGGAATGAACCACGCCTTTCTTGAAGCCATGCTTTTGATACCATACTATACTAGCATAACTTCTAGGCTTAAAAAATTGGAGCCAATGTGGGAGAGTGTTTCTTTCGTCTGGCATGGTACTTGACTCTTGGAATCGACCTCCTTTTTGGCTGAGCTAGTTGCTACAAGGTCTCGCCCTCTATATGTGTGCCTCTGCGGAGCTGTCTCTAAATCACCATGACCATGATCATGCTTCTCTATCGTATGCATATATCATACGGTGGCGATAAGTGCTTGCCTGCTGTCATCCTCCCCATCATCTAGCTGGTGATATCCCTTTCTTTCCAATACGCTTTAATAGTGCCACGCGTGGATACTATCGAGGTACAGATTTCTGGCTTATGATTAGCTAGGAGAATGCGAGCACTGGTGGGCGCGCGGGCTGCGAGTGATAGTCTGTGATGCATACCAAACCCCAGACATCGACTGGATACATAATCACATCACGTCAAAACTGAAAAAGTGAGATAAAGGCTACAGTATCGCCCCAGGCTGGACTGCGGACTTAGCTTGAGCTGTATATCCAGGCAATATACTGTATGGTAGTCAAATTATCAACGAGTTACTGCGAGTGATGTCTCATGATTACGCGCCAGGCAGAAAACTCAAAGGGTGTTGATGAAATAGACCTGCTGAAGTATCTCTGGCCCGTTTGGTATTAGGAATAAGTAGTTAAAGGCTCCATGGTGTGGAGTCGAGCGGTAGCTTAGAACGGGGTTGTTCAGATGTTCAGCAGTAATTGATATATTGCTGTCTGAGACAATGATAGTGGGGCTGCATGTTGCAGTCGTAAGCTGATACTCTGCGCGTAATGGGTATTCCCCTGTTAATCTGAAGCGATATTGAGGGAGGGATCTACACTATTGAAGTTTAGTACAGCTTGCGGTAAGATTATTGTAGAAATATGGGAGGAGTCCTATTGGCTTGCCCAGCCACAGAAACCCTGTTTTTAGACCCCTGGAGGGGGAACCTTGTTATCTGAAGATCACTGCTTGCACCTGAGAGCACATCGTGGACACAACTTATGAAAAGGCTACTAACGCTGCCAAAGAAACCCCTGCTCTCCCGCAACACGCACCCACGTGACACCCCACCACCTCAACGCGTCTCCTCCTCCTCCCCCCACCACCGCCACCACCAAACACACATCATATATCCCAGATACAATGCCACCCGCACCCCTCAACATCGACACCCTCCTCTCCCACTTCCGCACGTCCCTGAACCTCCATCTCCGCCCCACATGGCTCTCCCACACCCTCACCACCCAGCGCCTCCCCACCGGCGCCGCGCTCCTCGCCTCCCTCAAGTTCCGCATCCTCGCCTCCGACATCACCGAGTCGCTGCAGCCGCACGCAAACCTCTGCTTCCCGCCCAGCATCCACGACGCCGACACGCAGGCGCAGGTGCTGGCGGGGCCGATCGCGGTGCAGGTTGTGGCCGTGGAGGACGTGGGCTTGAGCCGCATGGAGCAGCTGGATAGGCTTGAGATGGCGGCGCGTGGGGAGGTGGTGCGCGGGCGGGAGGTGGTGAGGGTGGTGCCGGGGGAGGACGGGGAGGCGCCGAGGGCGGCGCCAATCGCGAGGGCGGGGAAGACGGGGCCGTGTAAGGTGTTGGTGGAGGATGCGGGGGGGAGGAGGGTGTATGCTGTTGAGTTGGAGGCGGTGGAGGGGGTTAAGGGCGATATGGCGATTGGCGCAAAGGTTTGTGTGGTGTTTGTGTTTTGTGTGTGTGTGGTGGGGGGTGCTGGTGCTAATTGAGGTATGTGTGTAGATGGTGCTGAAGGATATCACGGCGGCGAGGGGGCTGCTGCTGCTTACGCCGGGGAATACGACGTTTCTGGGCGGGAAGATTGAGGTGTGGAATCAGGCGTGGGTCGAGGGCCGGATACAGGCGCTGCAGAGTGCAATTGAGCAGCTGAAGAGTTAAGCTTTGGTTTTTAGGTATGGCACATCACGGTATTTATTGTAAATACTTTTTTTTCTTTCTTTTTAGTGGTTTCTTTAATTTCGGGTTTGATGTTTGATGTACAGCTATCTATTTACTGGCTATACTTATGATTGATGGCACTGACTAACTCACAGCCAACTAATTAACCAGTAAGTGAGATAATATCGTTTCATTTTGTTCTTCAGGTTCAAGTACGTAGCTAGCCCCCGGCGGCCCCCCATATCACACAGATCAATATCAATAAATCCCAGTATTAAATAAGAATAACGCCCATAATGCTATTTCTTCCCCCGTCCCCGTCCCTGCCCTCCCGCTCCTCTTAAAAAAAGATGTGAAAAAAAAGCAAATTGTAGTATATAAACAGGAAAACAAAAAAGGGCCAAAATTGGAAGGAAGGAAAAGCAAAAGTATATGATACAAAAAGCGACAGAACCTACGGCGTGACATAACGATAGTTAGGTATCCTAGATGCGTGCATGAATGAATTATAACAGCGAAGGTATATAAGAGTGGGGAAAGACGGATAAGGCGCCGGAAAAAATAAGAACCTGGGATCCAAACGTTAAAAACAAATATGAAAGCCAAAACGAAGAAAAACAGCCGCTCCTTTAAAATCAGAATAACGATAGAGGGGAAAACCCCATATAATAAAAAAAGGGCGATAGATGAACAAGCAAATAGCAAGCAAAAAAAACAGAGGTCATAAAAAACAAATGCATCATCAGCAAAGAAAAATCATTGCACGGATGGGTCCTCATCAAAATCAAATCTCATCGAAAGCCAGGAAATATCACACTAAACACTCGCTTCCCTAAAAATGAAGACTTCGAGTCAACACATCATGAACCAGCATTCACGCATAAGCCAGCACACGTATTCGGGCACATACATTTCGGCCGCGCATTCACCTCTGCTATCTCATCCTCATGCGACGGTGGCGTCAGTGGCTGCAAACTGCTTCTTTCCCCCGCACCACCACCACCACTCACAGTAGACCTCCTCACCGGCGCCGCCACAATGCTCTCCCGCATCTCAACCACCGGCGGCAAAGCACGAGCCTCCGTATCGTTACCACCGCGCCCCCATAACCGTGACCAGCGCCCACCGCCAGTGTCCACCCGGGCACGCATCCTCCTCAAGTTCCGTTCGCGGCGGACCGTTGCGTTCGTGAGTGTCGTGGGCACATATCCCTGCGGCAGCGTGGACGTCTTGCACAGCGGGCACAGCGACGACTGCGTCTCCAGGAAGGGGTCGATACACTCCGGGTGGAACACATGGAGACACGGGAGCTCGCGCACCAGCGTCGTCTGGTTCGCAAAGTCCTCGAGGCAGATTGGGCACTGTGTCTGTGAGTATCCGCGCTGGAGGGTAGTGTCGAGGTGTCTGTACTGTGGCGGGCGGCGCGTGACGGGGGTCGGCGGGAGGGGTGGGTCGGGCGCGGCAAAGCGCCGTGGGGGCGGTTTGAGCACAGGCGGGAGCGGGCTGATGGGGTCATTGGTGGGGGCGGGGGCCTCGGCGACATAGATACGGAGGGGGAATTGGTCGAGGATCTTGCGGGGGACGGAGAGGCGCTTGATGCCGAGGGCTTCGAGGTCGACTTGGCCGCTGGCAACGCGGCGGCGGAGGCGCTGGCGGTGCTGGTATTGCAGCCAGTGCATGCTGAGGGAGGTTAGGCCGACAATGACGATGAGGACTGCGAGGACCACCAGAAGGAATAGCCATAGTCCCGGGAGCGGGATTCGTTGGCCTAGAAGTTTAACAGTTCAGCAAGCTGGCGGGTAAAAGAGTTGAGAAGGGCCAAATTACCAGTATCGACCTCCATGTAGACCCGTGCGTAGTCGCTAGAATTGTAGTAATTAGTCAGGTTCCGGGCTTCCCACGCATCACTCATGTTTCCCGAATACTCCGCGACCTTGTCCATCAACGGATACCCATCATGGCCTCTGATGGCGTATATCGGAAAGTCAATGTTCTTATACGAGATGCCCGCCCACATGGGGTCACTTCTTGACGGGATCGGATCATTTTCCGAGGTTGTGAAGAACACAAAGCCCTTCACCGATGACGTCTCTTGCCGCGCAGCCTTCAGGAAGAGCTCGCTGCAGTTGCCCGAGATCCACGGCGCGAAGCCTATCAGGTCGTAGTTTGCGTTGGGCAGGTCGTCCTTGTGCGTGACGTTTGCCGGGAGCATGGACAGGTCGGGACACAGCGTCGTCTCGTTTACGGAGGGCACGTAGAGCAGGCCGCTAACCTCGTCGCCCCGCGCGGCTTCCCCAGTGTACAGCGTCAGGATGCCGGTCGCAATGTCGGTCGCGAACGTGATGTTTCCCTGGGGAAAGCAATAAGATCAGCGATGGGTTGGTTTTTTCCAAAGGAGAGGTCCTGCCTGCCCCCACATAGGGGAAGCTCTATCTCTATTACGGACATTGACTCTGGGGATCTCGGCCAGGTGCTCTGGACTCGATGATTGAGGGTTTGGGAGGATGAGGACGGAGGCGTGGAAACTATCCGCGGCTACACAGGAAGGTGGTTCCCTTTTGATTAGCGCCAAGGAAACCCAGCTCCCTTTTTGGTTCCTGATGGGTATAAAAGGGCGTAATATATATCATATCATAGCAGGCAGAAAGGCAGTCAGACAAGCAGTAGGCAGGTGGTAGCACTCACACATGACCGGTAATTATTTTTGCGGCTCGGAGAGCCTCGACTTCAGGGCTTGAAAGTATCTATGGTTGCGACGACGGTGCTGGGGGATGGATAATATGAAGGTTGGAGAATGGTAAACGGACAATGGAACCTTGATGGGTGCAAACAGCAACGATGGTACGAGATTTCGAATTTCTGTGGCAACAGCACAGTATATAAAAGATAACGAAATATTATACTGGTACTGCTGTTTGTCCGCACAGAATGGTAGTAGTAGCACCGATGTGGGTGGTGTTTGTTCACGGGAAAGGAAAGGGAAAGAAAATGGAAGAAGGCTGTAATAACGGTCGGGAATGATGATGTGGTGGTGGTGGGGTGCTCGAAAATGAGGCGCACACAAATGAATGGTGCCCAATAAGTCGTCTAGATCCGTGACAAGAAAGCTACCCAGGGCAACTCACGATTCAACACAGCCGGCAGTAGTCGATCTAAAAACCGAATAGCAATCCCCCGCAGTATGGGAGGGCAGAAGCGAGGTATGTAGTTTGTGAAGTGGGGAGGGGAGAGATGTAAGGAAAGAGTTGAGTGGTGGTGGTGGTGATGTTGGAAAAGTAGCCTCGCCCTCTTTAGCTCCCAAGATCTGTGAGGAGGGGCTTGGACGCGTAGGTATGGCGCCGGATGTCTTGGTGATCAATTCTGCTATACCCGAATGATGTTTATCCCCTCCCTCTCCTTCAGTGACCTTTCCCTGTGCTTGTGCTCTTTGTTCCCCTCGGCAATCTTCTCCTTTCCGCTGTGGTGGTAGATAGTGGTGGTAGTGGTGGTGATAGGCGAATCCGGAGGGTCTTGTCTGTACCTACTGGGGTCCTATCTGTGTCAGTCAGTCAGTCAGTAAAGACGGGACCCTGTAGTACTAGTCTTCTGTAACGTTAATCTCATGATACCCACCTACATGAGCCTAGTTTGTTCCAAACCTCACTTTGCTGCCAGAATTCTCTTGGTATGGTAGAAAGAGTAGGACGTAAGTAGAGTACCTAGGGCACATTGGGCCGTAACAGATTAGAGTGCCGTACATGCGCATAAATACTTTCTACCAGCACCAGCTAACAGTCTGCCTGGCATCTCTCGACAGGACCTGCAAAATTCAATTGATCAAACTCGTACGTAATAACAGCTCCACCACCCACGCTGTGCTGGTGACTTGCTGCGTCCACCCTCTCTCCCTCACTCCCTCACTCGCTCACTCTCCCATGCATTCCCACCCTTTCTTCTCTCGTTTCGAATCTACTGCTGCTACCGCCGGGTAACTCGGCCTTGCCGTCAGGCTCAGACAAGACTCGCTAGCAAAAGTGACTTGATCCCTTGCGTACGCCAAAGGGCGAGCGTCCCTGGTATGTTCGTGACACTTGAGACACCGGTAACTGGGACAGGCTTAGCTGCCGAGCGGATCCAAGGAGATCTCTACTTGGCAACGCTTGGCTTCAACAACAACCGAGCCTGTCTCTACGTGTAGCTTGCTTATCACCTTCCAATCCAAGTAAGGAGCTGTTTGGGGGAGGGAAAGAGCTATTCCATCATTTTCCATCTTGATGGGAATCGTTTTCTTGGGTTTCTTGGGTTTCTTGGGCAAATTGGAAGACTCTTTTTCTTTTCTCTTCCGTTCCGTTTCCCCCTTGCCTGGCTGTCTGGCCATGTCTTGTCTTGCCTCACTCAGACAGACAAAGGGATCATCAGCTGGCTGCAACACCCTACCTTGTCGACGTCAGTATTGCCGATTTTTCCGCATTTTTGGACAGTGTGACATGCAGAGACCTCTCCCGCTAGGATCAATCAAATTCGATGTATCAGGACGGGTCTGTTCTCTATCGAAGGAATGAAGGTCCAAAAATAAAATAAATAAATAAAAATAAGTACATAGCCCCCCACCCCGCGCGGTTATCATTCCCAGGTATGTTGTTGCTAGTCCTCCTTTGCTTGCTTGCTGTAGAGTATATAATCTAGAAAACTCTATTGACAAAACCCCCGCATCTGAAGGAATTTTCCCGAAGGAATTTGCCTGAAAACGAAAACCGTGGATCATGGGGTATCACTCTGTTTGCATGCTCGAGCACTCGACTCTCTCTCTCTGCAAGTGCAACAACACAGACAGACAGGACAGTGTGGAAATTTCCCCACCGATGATGAACAACAGTCACGGTTCCGCAACAAATACCTAGCCGCCCGCAAGCACAGGAAAAGGAAAAAGAAAAAAAAACACAACTTTCGGAACAACTCCGATAGTTCAATGTAGTGGGTAGGTATGTATACCGCCTCTGCATCGAAAGATTTGCACTTTCCTGCGCGCGGAAAAGAACCCTTCAACGTCGGAGACACATCTACAGACGTCCACCCGCATGCAAAATTTCCCGTCCAACATTTTTTTCAATATCAGCATTGTTGGTATTATTCTTGCTGGCAAACACTAGCACCCGCGAGCACGAGTCCATACTTACATATAAGTTACATGTAGTAGGGCACCCTTCGCTGCAGCTGGCCATGGAGTTTGTTGTCCGATGCAGCTAGATAACAGATAGGCTCGGTGTGCCGGTGCCGGTCCACCCGGGCTCCGAATTCCCGCGGATCAGTCGGGGGGTGAAAGAGAGAGTGTGTGTGTGCAAAAAGAAAAAAATGGGAAGGAATCAATCAATCAAGTGCAGTTTTGGATGCCCCCCTCCCCTATTTTACTGTGCCGCGGGGATGGATAGATGGACTGGGAAATTAGGGAGGAGGCGAACCAGATTGAGGAGTAACAAGCTTTTCTTATGGCTGTTCCCAGTCTGTTTATGTATTTTTTTATGTGTGTGTGTGTAAACACATCGTAAATCACTCAGACATGCTGTGGACGATGCGAGTAATTTGGCGCGTGAGCACCATCGCAAGAGTGTCAAGGCATGTGCCCGACTAGCAGCCCCAGTTTTCAATCGTGCGAATACACAGTGGCATGAATCGGGGCCCGAGGGTACAAGAGATCCAGCCTTGCGTACAGAACTCTGGTAACGACACTGTGACTGCTCAATCCGCTCGTCTTCGGTGGATTCTTTCAATCCAATTGGAACCTGCACACGAAGAGGAGGAGATAGTGGTGCCCCAACCACGTGTCCGAGTCAGACCTGTCTGCCCCTTCCTCCCGCCAAAAGGAGCTTAGCAAAAGCTTAACCCGCAGCAGCAACTAACGCTGCCACGCCCTAGGTGCAGCAGGGCGAAAAGCTTATCCCTTCTTGGCAGATAAGCTGTGAGAAGAAAAGTCTCAGGCGTCGGATATCTTCGGCTGTGTTTCCCTGGGTTGAATAGTGCGGATTCTCTACTGCACGGGGGATGATGATATGCCAGCTCAGCGTAGCCCAGGAGAGGTGAAGCCTACTCTAAATACATCATAGTACGGGAGTCTGCGTGGGGGGTCGACAAAGATGGGTGTGGATTGTGATCCGGTGGTCGACATAGAGTAGTTTGACCCAGTGCGCGGCGTGAATCAAGCCTTTTGAGGATGGTGGGGTCCTGGTTCCATATAGACCCCGCATTCTCTCAGTGCATATGTGCACACTTGGCCAAAATGGTTGCCGGGCCTGAATGGGTTTATAAGCTTGGATTTATGCGGACCCAGCCTGGTCGGTCAGGAAATAATAAAGCCCATCCAGACTGGCATAACAATAAGTCTGGCCCTTGATTCGCCTGTGGAGAGGTCAATTGCACAATCGTATCCTCGACTGCATTTCCTGGGTCAAAAGTATAAGTTCTAGAGGTGGCCGCCCGCCGGTGAGAGTAACGCGCAGGAAGCTTCCACATGCTGAACACAATTTAGTTTTCTGAATGATCTTTTGAAGCAATAAGAGAACCGAAGACATAAACGTATTGTACGAACTGATGATTAGAAAAAAGAAGAGAGAAAGAAGGCTCTCTCTTTATATATACAGCTTGGAGAACAAAGTGGCTCCAAGACAGGAGTACGGGTGGTTTGGGACCGCGTCCAAACTACATAACGAAACGTTAACAGCAACCGCAATGACTTGCCACAAATAAAAGATTCCACCCCTCCTGCCAATCTCTAGGCGTCTCAGTGGAGAAATAGGAGCAGCCGGGAAAGTAGAGGTTGGTGAGAGTGATGGGAAAGAAGTATTAAAGCGCATTAATTGGATCTCCGACATTTCGGGATTTGGCGACCCGTCAATCATGCCACCGGCATGCTCTAAGTAAGCCTCTCCCTCCCCTCCCCGCACTATCGAAGCCGCCCGCAAATAAGACGGTCTTCCTGAAGCGGCGAGATGCGGACGTGTTCCGAATAGGTGGAGCGGGGTCAGCTGCGTGAGGCGGTGGTGAAAACGCCTTGTGAGGCATTTAGCACTGGACGGAACCGGCCAAATTCTCTCAGGCGCTGGATACGGTTGCGCGGTGAATCCAACCGTAGCTAGGGAGCAAGTCTCCAATGACCAGAGGGCAAATGCTTGAATGGCCAGCACTTCCAGTGGTTTTGAAGTATGGTGGCTGTGTTGTTGGGTGTATCTTTTTGATCACCGCACTCTAAGAATGTGGTAGACTGTTGGGTGATAAAGACTGATGAGTGCGGGTTTAGGGCGTACTTGCGGTCGTCGACGGGAAGTCGCTAGCGCCAAGTTGCTGCTGGGCCGGCTGGTCGAGTGATAAGTTGTGATTTGGGACTTAATAATACTGAAGGGCCTGCACATAATGACACCTACTTTCGAGAAGCTCTGGTTGATTTAGTAGAAAATCTGCAAGACAATAATATCGGGGATGCGATTATACACAGCACCTCGTTTAATCATAGATTATCACTCGACAACCACTGCCTATGTCAGCGTTGAAAAATATACTCAAATATTACGCTTAGCTGGCTTTATTGGGGAGATGTATGGCTCTTTGATCTGCTATCTCCGGCCGTGACGACCCTCACCATTCTTGGCGCCGGCCGGCCGCTGGCGCCTCAAATACCATTCATACCCAGGGCAAATTATGAGCGGGTACTCTACCCCTCGTCAATGTACACCGTGCAGTCCCTCTCTTGGAGTTCTGTAAAGGTCAGTCCCCTTTTATTTTTCCAGTCAATCCCGGGCGAGATAATCTAACACCCCCCCTGGTTTCTTGGTCCTCGCCTCGCTATCATGGCTTCGTACTTGGTGCTTTTCCTTCTTACTATGGGGAGCTATGTTCTTCTAGTCGACGTGGCCCACTATACAATGATCAGTAGAACTATTGCGAAACAGGGGTTGGCGAGCTCTGTGGGCCATGAGGCCGCACAGGCAGGTGAGGGCTGCGATTAAGTGAAGAAGAACTTCAAGCGTGCTTTAGGCGGGCTTCACACAGGCTTCAGCTTCAGCACTCGACCAAAAATCTCCGAACTTGGGACGATTTGCTAGTAAATTCACGAATTTTGATACTCGCTAGGCCTTTTTAGCACGCTCGCCAACCCTTGTTTCCGCAATAATCCTATCGGCCATTGTACTACTCGTATTTGGTAAAGGGCGAGCGTTTTCTCTAAGGGAATAGGTAGGGAGTGCTTGGTGTGGGGAGCCGTGGCTAAGTGCAGCTTAAGATGGAGTAGGTATAGAAGGCTTTTCGGCGCGAATTCGGTGCTTCTGTATGATTAGTTGTTGTTCCGAAAACTAAGAGGGTGTTAGTTGGCGTTGGCCGATGTGTATCTAAAAAGGGGGAAGGAGATTTAGTGAGAAGCACGATTCTGGCTGGTTCTATCATTACCCGCTTTGCCAAACCCCGAGATTTCTCGATTACCTACATCAAGCAGCTCTATATCACTTAAAACGTGCCACTCCGGCCAGATCATCGCCACCAAACCTCGTCTATTCAGCCGCACCGCTTCTCTTTCCCTCCTCTCCCTTCATTTCTTGGTAATTTCTCAACCGAGTGATATCCTATGAACCAACCAAAAGCTTCCAGTTACACGACGTGCCAGCCGTGATCTCACAGTAATCGCACAAACCGCAGTATCCTGTCCTGAGATTGTCCCGTGCCCTTCGTTTCTCCCACCAGCTGCAGCTCCACGGAAGCATTCTGGTAAAGCAGGGAATAGAGGGTTCTAGAAATAAATCCCAGAACAAACGCCTGAGATAAGCTCAATGCCCTCGATCCCCCCGGACTTATCATTGCGACCCGCGATCACTCACTCCCCGATCAAAAAGGAAAACGAACCCAGCACAGGCTTGAGCATGGGTTTCCTTCCTTGTGTGCTGTTTCTATTTGCGTGCATTGCTCCTTTCTATAGGAAGGACCAATTGTAAGTGTCTCCTTGACACAAGGACAGTGCGCATATATAGAGCAAACGCAAACAACCCTACCGTACTACCTGACAATTCATTTCGAGGGCCACACAATTAGGAAGACATGCACCGCACCTATATATATACGTAAGTCCCATCTCTCCTTGATGTCATTCTACGCATGTACGACTGATCTGAAGCTATTTTCAGTCCCTACATACACAACGTTACATCCGTCCCTCGCCTCGCAGTCCCCATTTCATTTCATGTCAAATCAAACATTGACACATGATTGGCTCCCAGCAACAAACATAAAAAAGGGTCCAAACTATGTACCAATAGGAGATGATACCCGGAAGATGACGAAGAGTAAACCCTACTCTATATGAGAATTTGAGAATGCGATCTGTAAATGCCGCCTGGGCTCGAGCCGCGGTTTTCATCAGGACGCTGACATGACATGACGGCCCCTTTAAGCTCTCGCCACCACCGGCGGGGTTGCGATTGCCACTTTTTGAGTGAGAGAGATGCGAGAGTCTTTATACAGTTCACAAGACGCCGTCCTGCAGCTGTCTTATCTGCCCGTTTTTCTTTTCTTTCCCAGCATCGTCAATGTCATAGCTGAATTGCTTGCAGGCCATGCACCCCCTACGTATGATGTCCAGCAGTGCAGGCAGCACAGCGGTGGCGACAGACAGACAGCCGCCAGACCAGACAGCATAATAGATCATCGCGATATGATAACACGCGGAGCCTAGGGAACACGAACAGACAGCTAGCTCGAAGACAGGCTCTAAGCTAGCTTAAAAGGAAGCGCGTCTTTGAGCTTAGCGCCACCATCAGGCTAAACCGCTCCTAGAGTGCGCTACACTGGCCTTGGCGGACATCAAACCACCATCAACGTCGTCTCCCCGATTTACGCCATTATGAATCTCCACAACTGATTTTCCCACACCCCACCCAGACCGAACCACCCAGCCCCCCCCAGTCGCGTTTTGTCAAAATAAACTCCCCCCCTCTTCATTCCCTCTCACCGGTATCCAGAACATAACAGAAAAAAAACCCTTCACTACCCGCGCCCCCCCCCCCCCTCCTCCTCCCACAACCAGCAGAAACCTACAGATACCTTAAAACCACTGTAGCTTGTCGCCCCCCTCCTCCCATCCTCTCACCCTCCCGGTACAATGTCCGGGAAAGGCGGGAAAGGCAAAGGCAAGACTCGCGGCGGCGGCCCTGGAGGAGCTAGCTCACAACGTCGCTCACGAAGCAGGAACACCACACCGGCCTCCACAAGTGCCTTCTCGGAAATCACGCACCTGTCCACAGAGGCGATCGGGAATCTACGTGTCAACTACGACGAGGTGCTGGAGAAGTACGTCAATAACTCGTCATCGGACTCGTCGTCAATACCCACGTCGACAAACCTCTCGTCGCTACGCTCGGAGCTGCTGACGCTGGACTCGAATGCGAAGGGGAGGGGTCGGGTGTGCAACAAGTCGCTGAGGGATCTGTCAAGCAAGATTGAACAGAAGAAGATCGAAGAGAAGGAACGCCAGGAGAAGATGGAACTGGAGCAGGAGCAGCAGGAGCGGAAACGGAAGGCAGCAGAGGATGAGGAGGAGCGCGAGAAGAAGGCGGAGCGGGATAAGGTCAAGGAGGATAAGGACCGGAAGAGAAAGGAAAAGAAGTCTGGGGATGGAAAGAGGCCCCTGGCTGTTGGCGCGCATCAAGCCACAGATCAGGGCCCATCAGATATCAAAGGTCAGTCAAAACAAGTATAGGGGGGCCGTTGTTGCTAGGTCAGCTTCATATGGGCGGGTTGTGATTTACGTGTCAACGACGATGTTAACTTGCGTTGATGCCCCATTAGAGAAAAGGAAGAAACACAAAGGCGAATCACCCTCACGTACTAGCACATCTCCATCGAAATCCCGTACTTCAGACGCCGAACATCAGCCAGCTCCAGCTCCCCCATTTACAGTACTAGAAACCTTAGACGATGATCCCACCATCTATGAAATCCCCACATCAACCGAAGGATGGCCCTACGAGAAGAAGGCGAAAGCATTCTCCGTAACCCGCTTCCCCACCGTAGACCTGACAGACCTAGGTCCCGGCGATCCTCCCGACGAGGACTTCTCCAAAGCGAAGCCGTCGAACCAGGTCGCCATGAACACATTCAACACATACATCGACCCTTATTTCCGCCCATTCTCAGAAGAAGACCTCGGCTTCCTCAGGGAAAGGGGGGATAGGGTAACACCATACATCATGCCTACACTAGGCCAACACTACTCTGAAGTATGGGCAGCCGAGGACGGAGGCTTCGCGTCTCCTGCCCCATCGAGTAATAAAAATCCCAATGTACCAAAGGGCAGCTCTGACGCTTTGAGCGATGACGTTCTTGAAAAAGAGGAAATTTCATGCGGACCATTACTATCCCGCATAATGGCCGCAATGATACCCGAAGAAGGAACCGTTGATTCGGCCCCAGAACCAGAAACACCGACCCATGACTCGGCGCCCTCGGCACCCTCTGCAACTACCATGCCAGAGGCTACACAACCTGGATGGAAGGTGCCTACAGGAAAATCAGACTACTACACACTAGAAGAGCGATTACAGAAGGAAATGCAGTACATAGGCTTGCTTGGCACAAATAGCGAGCCCGACTGGAAGGCCCGGGAAGACGATGACGTCAGTGCAAAGCTGCGAGAGCTGCAAAAACAGCTCCGGGATCAGAGTCTTATCAATGGCGCGAGGAAGGCGCGGATTGCGGAGCATCTGAAGGAACAGTTGGCGCACCAGGAGTATGCAACTATTTTGGACGATTTGGACAAACAGGTTTGTTTCCCCGCCTCTCTCTACTTTATCTACAAAAAGCTAACCCAGTTGAAATCAGGTCGAACAAGCATACTCGAAACGCACGCGTAACATGAAGGCTACCAAGAAGAAGAAGTCGGCTCCCAATGGTGTTGGTGTTGCCCAGGCACGTATTGGTATCGGCGAGGCGGCGCGCACACTCATGGAGAGGAGAAAGAAATGGATGTCGTCAATTGGGCCTGTGTTTGATGAGAATATCACAAGGTTACCTACTGAGTCGATATTCCAGTCGATGGAGGAGCTGCTAGAGAAGGAGAAGGAGGGCGCGGCGGAGGACGAGTAAAATAAGGAGTAAAGGCTTAGGATTAATGCTTAACGCGTCGCTGCCACACACGAATTTCTTTTCACTCTCTTTATTCTTACCGTTTTATTCTTTTTCGTCTCCCCAATAGACCTTGTTGCTGAGCTAGGCTGCAATTGGGGAGTGCGAGGCGAGTATGGATGAGGTAGAGTTGATTTAACATCTTCTCACTAACCCAATCCCGCTGGAGTTGACTTACAAGCAATTTGGCTTGTTATTTTTTTCTCTCTTTTTTTATATTTTCTTGTTCTTTCTTGGGAGGGTCTCTTGTTTTTTTGTTTCGTTTTTCTTTCCTTCAGTTTTATTTACATTTAGTTTCGGCTTGGGACTGGATTTGGGAGTACTTATCGGGATCGGGAAATTCTTATCGGTATAATGGGCGGATATGTATGTACCGAAAAATGTATTTTAATTCAACGAGGACCGTTTTTTTTTAGAGAAATGAATTAGAAAGCAGTCGCTGACGCTTGTTTATGTTAGTTATGCTAGCCCCTCGCTCTTTACACGGAAATGCCTCCTTGGGTGTTGCCGCTGTCCTTTGGGGTGTCGCCTCTGAGAAACCTGTATCTGGATATATCAGTGATTTTGCTAGAGGTGTTGAGGGGCGAGTGATCTTTCATGATTCTGTAATCATACACACACCACAACACATATCCCTTATCTCACGCTGTAACACAATATCTAGTCCGTCCCCTCGGTATTTTTCGTGGAGGCTGTGCACGCCTTGACGAAGAGAAGTGTGAATACGTATATAATTGGAACCATCATCGTTCCTGTGGGCCGGCTCCCTTTCGTTGCCATAGAGTAGAAAAAGCTATCTCTCTGTGGCAATAATGATTCTTTTTGTCGATTAGATTTCTATTAATTGCTGTAGGTAGTTTGGAGAGAGATGGGCGCGGAGTGAGGCTAGCGATGTCTTGTAGAGCCCTCATTATTCGGGGGGGGGGGGGGGGGGGGGGGGGACGGTGACTGAGGGAGGGAGGAGGCAGAAGAAGAGTCGATCTATCTTCCGCCATGGGAGAGAAATAGACACGCAAGAAGTACTTTATCGTCCTTAATCCATTGCAATTAACGTTTCTCGTCCTCTCCTACCTTTCCGTAGCGAGGGTAAAAAAAAAAAATAAGAAAAAAAAATATTGCTAAGAAGCAATTCAACAGCGCCCGGGGGGATTCGAACCCCATCTCTTCCGGCAATGGTTCCTACAGCTACCCGATGGAAGCACATTATGCTACTATGCTACCGGACCTGTTGCTCGAACAGTGGTTGCTGGGGCGGATAGTAAAGATCCATTGATTGCAGATAAGGTTGAGGGGGATAGGGAAAGAAATCTACTTATTACATCCAAGGGCACTCCGTCTCGGCGTCTGCTTTAATAAAACAGTAAAAGACTACAATGCCACGGAATTTTCTCGTGTGTATCTACGATGCCACACCCAAATGAATGCCACAGCAGGTGGGACTTTGCCCAGCTTTACACTGGTGATCAGTAGGGTTCGAAGAGGGTTTTATTGAATGAATCCTAGTTAATTATTGCGACAGGAAAACCGTCAATCAGCTGCCACCTTATATTGACATTGCGACTTTCGACCTTCGGCCCTCGACCCTCGATCCTCAACCTTTAACCAGCTTCCGACTGAGGAAGTGCTGAATTAAGTGGGGGGTGTCTTTTAGGCCTTGGAGTGCACCGCCATGCATTGTTGATAATGTGCTAAGTTGTATTTATCCAATTATGGTGAGGCACACAAGAAGCTTCAGTCGCTGTGGCATTCATTTGGGTATGGTATCGTAGATATACCGCAAAATCTCAGTTTATTCGGACGGTTGCCAAGAGCGGTGTTGGCTGTAAAAGGCTCTGATCTCTTCCTTTAAGGGTGATATTTTTCAGCTCCTCTGCCGTGCTCTTGGCAACCGTCCGAATAAACTGAGATTTTGCGGTATATATATAAAATCCGTGGTATTGTAGTCTTTTACCACATAACGACCTTTCGGGAACTTTCTTGACGTCGTACATGTACTACTTGGCGTCTACGCAGTACGCACATAGTGAGGTTGACTGAAGCTATTCACACGACAAGCCACAGCCACATATCCCAGCTCGTGAACAGGCTATTGGCCAGCTAAACAGCTAACGTTAGTGAACCCCTCCCCAGGAACCCTGACGGGCTCCATCCAGCTTTTAGCCACGCACGCAGGATGTAGGAATGATTATCATGCTTAAATAATTCTATTTATAAACACCCCTCCTCTTTCCGTCATAGAAGGGCTGCTTTCAAAAGTTCAAAAGATGACGTCCCTTTGAAAGGCCTAGGTAAATAACTTCACCAAAACTCTTGGGAGGCGTCGTAAGCCCTTTCTAGGCAAACCCCCCCAAACCGGCAACCCACAGCCACACCACGCCACGGCGCGAACAGAGCTCCCCGGGGGGTTGAGGGAGCAAGCCAACTTAAATCATCGACGACATGCTCGCTCGCTCGCTCCCCCATTCCCCATTCACTACTGGCATACATACACGCCTCTACTACTACAGTTAAAACGCCACCCTTTTTTCAAATCACCCACTGACTGATTGATCACCATGTTCTTCTTCTTCGTTTGCGGAACCCAGGACTTCTCGTCGTCGCTCAAGGGGTATGAGCATATCCGAGCTAGATGCCCAGTAAGTACTTGGTAACCAGCGTCACCTTCGCGCGCTACGCACTCCACCCCGGCGCGAGAGGGAAACCCTTTTTTTTTTACTGACATTTTTGGGTGAATGCAGAGATGCCATAATCCTTCAGTCGTCGCGATCAAGAAACGGGACTTCTTCACGTTCTGCTTTATCCCGGTTGTTCCCATCGGCTGGGGCGAGGTAAAAAAAAACCACTCCACCCAGCAACAACCAACCAACCAACCAACCACTAGAACCGAACTGACAAACGCGAATTCTAGGAGCTCCGCTGTGGCATCTGTCCGTACCGTCAAACAACGTTCGTAGCCCAACCCCCCAACCCACAACCTTCACAACCTTCACAACTGAAGCGCCGTAAGTCGATCGCTAACATTTAGTAATTTCGATATATAGGAATAAGGAGCAACTCATGCAGATGCAGCACCAGGAGGGGCCTCCTCCGCCGCAACAGTACCCGCAGGGAAACGCCCCGCAGTATCAGCAGCCCGCGCAGTATAAGTAGTCGGGCGAGCGGGAGGTAGGGGAGTAAATAAATAAAATGCTGCGATCGTTTCTTCATCTTGCTTGCCGGGATGCGCGGTGAGAAGATTAAGGTGTGCGCCGGAGGCCGGCGTTTCTTTGCAGGAAGATCAGGGTTCTCGCCTATCCGGCCGGCCTTCTTTTTTTAAGCTTACTTTTTTCGTTGTGCGTGTGGTCGTACGGTGACTGGCATGGTAGAGATTGATTATCGATGGCCATGGGCTATATGGAATCATTCTCGTTCGTTTTTCTTTTCCTTTTGCAGGGTTTCCCTCCTTGGTAGAAATTTTTTGTTTATTTTTCATTTTTATATTCTGGTATGTCTATTTTACTTTTTCTTTGTTACTTGTTACTTGTTACTTGTTACTTGGGGTAATCACGCACGTGAGAAGGGGTTGTAATGTAGGATCTTGAGCTTGAGCTTGGGCTTGGAAATATAAGGGTTTCTATTAGACAATCAAGTTCTATCGATCGATAGTGGGTGCTTGGATGCTTGAAGGCTTAGGAAGCTTGGGAAGCCTGGGGGGGGTTAAGCTTCAATGAAACGCTTGGGACCAAGAGACAGGCGCTCTGGTGGATTTAAAGGATGCTTGGGACCAAGAGATATGAGTACGTCGGTGGTTGAGAAAGCGTGGGATGACAATGTGGGGTTGCTTTAGTGGCTTACGCCTCGTTTATATTGATATCTCTACATAGAGCATAATAAATAAAGAATAATTGATTTGCCGTAGCATTTGGAGGTATCGTCTTCAGCGCCGTAAACCATCGTTTGATCTACAGCATGGAGCATACTGTATCTCTAGGGCTTCCCTGAACCAACGACCAACTGAGGTACAAAAGAGTACATATAAGTACTGACGTACAGCATACGTGACTGTCAGCTACGTATACTACAACTGTGGAATTATGTAGGTGGCGTGACAAGCTGTCCTTAATTATGTCGTATAAAGCTCTAGAAACCGGCCTACTAATCCTATTATTAATATCACCATCGTCCCTTCCCGCACCCAATAATTTGGTCTTATTACAGTTATTGAAACATGTGCTGCCGAAAGGCAGCTAGTTGGAATTCGGCATAAAAATGCATATCGAGGATCTTGCTCACGCTTAAATTTATGTTTATTTCGTTTTGGGTCGAGGTGGTGCATGAGGGGATCATGGGATGTCACTCACTCCTTCAAATCCACTGTAGAGATTAGTAGATTACACGACTAACCGATATTGATGTAGCTACACAACTGTGTTCTTGGCCATGTACACCAGGTGTACCTGACTAGCTAGCGCTGGTATCTTCTCGGTGAGGGGATTCTTCCCCTAAAGCCAATGCTCCTTCATGAAGCCCTCACCACGCGAGCGTATTCTCGCTACCTCTAGCCACTAGAGAACCGTAGAAAGAAACAAATACTGAGTTACAATCTCAAATAATCCCGATCCACTCCGTGTTATTCCAACACCAACACCGCTCAACCCAACTGATGAGGCGAATGTAATGAATATCACTCATCTTCCAACCTTCACAATCTCAAGCCCCCATAACTCCGCCGTCATTGTCGTGTGCCCCTCTCCCCGAGTTTGTCCGGGTGGATATTACGGGAGGGCGCGGGCTCCCACTTTTCATGTCCGATATCATACCAAGCGAAGCTTGATGAGCCTTGGAAGGCGCGGCTAGACGGCTTTCGGGATGGTCGGGGCAGTTTAAGCTTGCCGAGAACGAAGGGGGGAGACCGAAGCGAGGAGTGGACTCTTGGAAACCACGGAAACATGAACCTTCGGAAATTCTCAACGTCGACATCGGAGGGGAGAGGTGAGATGGCCATGACAAAGGCCATGTGTCACACCAATCCCAATCTCCCCAGTACATCCTCTCTGCCTGCCTGCAGTTAACTACATACCTACATCTTCTCGATTCGCAATTTCTGCCAATTAAAGTAGAATGCCATGTTACACTGCAAGCAACTAAATGTTATTACGCGCTTGAACAAAAACACGATGGTAAATTCTCGCTTCTTTGATAGGGCTGGCCGGCTGGATGGCTGGTCAGAAATACATAGCATTGTTATCGGGTACATCTTTTGGTCGGCGGCGATAGAAGATAAGGGAGAAGTGTTACTCGATCAATTCTCCTACAGACTGCGGCTATAGCCGAATCGGAGACTACCATGGTTTCGTTCGCGTGGGGACCCTGGCTGGCTTTGAGATGTGGCTTGGGCTGGGAGTGAATAACTCTGCTCTTCGACTTTGTGATTGTGGGTAGTTGTGGTGGTTTGCAGCTTTTACTTTCTTTCTTTTTTCTCCTAGCAGTTAACTGTGGAATCTGGGGTATCATATCTACTGCCACTCTACTATTTCGTTTTTCCGACCAACTGCTAATTTACCTGCCTACTTCTAGAGGCGACAGGGCTGCTGACTGGGGCTGGTCCTTATCTACGGCGTGCCTTTGCAAAACCTAATTACCAACTGCTACTCAACTGCTACCAACCCAATACGACTGCACTACACTGTGCTCTACCTACTCAGCAGAGTAATCCCCACAAGCATGCGATAAGCCCAAATACGACATGGGCATCACGACGGGGGGCCGTTAAGCTACCGGTCTCGCTTGTCAACTTTAAAGTGCGTGCATGCATGGCAATTAATATTAGCATTTTTCTCTCCCAGTACTCTACTAATACAGCAATGATCAATTCTTGTCTTATCAGTCAATTTCTCTTCTACCGATCTCTCCCGTTTGGAGTAAGGAAGTGTAGAAATCTTTGTGTCCCCCCCGCGGAAATTCATAGGAGATAAAATTTGCACTTTCTTAATTGTGTATCTCTATCTATCTGGTTAACTAGTACCACCATGGCGGTGGGACCTTTGAGATCGGAATACTGGAGGGAATTCCCCGGGAGGTTTTCCCAAGATCGGGAGCAGGAATGCAATGGATCATAGAGACACCTGGTCACGGGAGAGGTGCAGCAGATAGAGTACTCTACATGTGTAGATGTGGATACAAATATATTATGAGGGGCAGCAATATACAGAATATATAAACCTCTTGATCTGCCCGGCCTCATTGATCTCGATACCCACCATCCTGAAAGCTAACAGCCCCGGATTACTTATTATATCTTCCTGATCCGGCGGAGAAGACAACGTCTGCGACAAACCTACCATGACGACCACAACCGCCCCCCTTTCCCAGGCATTTGGGTATGGGATAATCATTGGCCTCGGCTTTCTTTTCGCCTTGGGTATGATTGCGACTACCTGGGCGCTCAAACGGTTCGTCTCATCCTTTTGCTTCCCTCTCTCTCATTGACCCATACTGACAACAACATAACAACAACAGCTATCAGAATGAAGTCCAAACCTCAGAAATGTTCAGTACCGCCGGTCGTACTGTTAAGACCGGTTTGGTAGCCTCCGCCGTCGTAAGTTCATGGACATGGGCGGCAACGCTCCTGCAGTCATCGGGGATCGCATACAAGTACGGAGTTTCGGGCCCGTTCTGGTATGCGAGCGGTGCGACAGTGCAGATCTTGTTGTTTGCGACACTGGCCATTGAGCTCAAGAGGAAGGCGCCCAATGCACATACGTTTTTGGAGGTTATCAGAGCGCGATATGGCGCCGGGGCGCATGTGACGTTCATGTTCTTTGGACTGTGTACTAATATATTGTAAGTTGCGGTGGATTACTATACGAGTGGCTTTGGGGGATTGGTATTGACTGTGCGGCAGGGTTACGGCAATGTTGTTGACTGGCGGGTCTGCGGTGGTTACTTCTTTGACTGGTATGAGCACAGCTGCAGCCTGTTTCCTCTTGCCTGTTGGTGTTATTATTTACACTCTGTTCGGTGGTATCAAGTAAGTTACAATCACACCTCAGCACTCGCACGAATATTGCTAACCACCTCGCTCCAATCCACAGGGCAACCTTCCTCACAGACTACATTCACACCGTCGTCATCCTTGTCATCATCTTTATCTTTGCCTTCACCACATATGCCACCTCCCCGCTCCTCGGCTCCCCTGGTGCCGTCTACGACCTCCTTGTCGCAGCCGCTGAGCGCCACCCCGTCTCCGGAAACGCCGGCGGGTCATATCTCACCATGCAATCCACCGAGGGCGCAATCTTCTTCGTCATCAACATTGTCGGCAACTTTGGAACCGTCTTCTGCGACAACGGATACTTCAACAAAGCCATCTCCGCCTCACCTGCCTCCGCGCTCCCCGGATACGTACTTGGTGGTCTCTCATGGTTCGCGATCCCGTGGCTGTGCGCGACGACAATGGGACTTGCCTGTTTGGCGCTTGAGACCAACCCGGCGTTCCCGGGCTTTCCGGCGAGGATGTCGGATATCGATGTCGAAGCTGGGTTGGTGCTTCCGAATGCAGCCGTGGCACTTCTCGGAAAGGGAGGTGCGGCTTGTACATTGGTCTTGATCTTTATGGCTGTTACCTCCGCGACCTCTGCTGAGCTTATTGCTGTCTCGAGTATCTTCACATATGATGTCTACCAAACATATGTTAACCCCAAGGCCACCGGAAAGAGCTTGATCTACATGTCGCACTTGTGCGTTGTGATCTTTGGTTTCGTGATGGCGGGATTCAGTGTGTTGCTATGGCATATCGGTGTCTCCATGGGATACCTGTACCTTCTTATGGGAGTCATGATTTCCAGCGCCGTGCTCCCCGCATCATTGACGCTCCTATGGAAGAAGCAAAACAAATGGGCCGCCACCTTCTCCCCCATCCTCGGATTGGCCTGCAGTCTCGTCGCCTGGCTTGTCACCACCAAGGTACAGTTCGGTGAGATCACCGTCAAGAGCAGTGGATCAAAGTAAGTTTTTTTACCCGTTCCCGCGATCATTGACACTACATTTTACTAACAACCACCACAGCATGCCCATGCTTGCCGGTAACGTCGTCGCCCTTCTCTCCCCCGTCGTCTTCGTCCCTCTTCTAACCTTCGCCCTCGGCGCCGACAACTACGACTATGAGTCCATGCGTCTCATCCGCAAGAGCGACGACGCCGACATTGCCGCTGCCGCGGACGTCGACCCTGAACTTTTGCGCGGCCAGCCCTCGAGCTCCGATAACTCCATCGCTGAGCAAGAGAACCTCACCAAGAGTGCCAAGATCGCGCGCATCATCACTGTGGTCATGACGCTGTCGCTGCTCATCCTCTGGCCGTTCCCAATGTATGGCAGTGGATATGTGTTTTCAAAGAAGTTCTTTACGGGGTGGGTCGGTGTGGGAATTGCCTGGTTGTTTTTGTCGACGATGATGGTCGGAGTCTACCCGTTGTGGGAGGGAAGAAAGTCGATGGCGCATACGGCGAAGAGTATCTATTTGGATCTGACGGGCAAGAGGGGCCCGATGATTCAGGGCAGGATGGCGGCCGTGGAGGCGGATGGGGATGAGGTGGTGAAGGAGAAGAGTTGAGGGGGGAGGAGTGTTTGAGCGTTTGAGCGTTTGAGCGTTTTTAGCTTTGTAGATAGTTATGATTTATGTTGTCGGTTTTTAAATTTATTAGTTTCATTGAGCTTTTGGGTGTTGCTGTTCATGTGCCTTGGGCTTGTGGTTGGGCCTAACTGCGACTTTGCGAGTATACTTTACAAGGACTATCCTCTCACCCGGAATTACTAAATTGTGGACAAATTAGTAGTCTACAGCGGGCCAAGCTACTTCTGGAAGTATATTAAACCGCACTTTGCTGTACGATCAATTAATTCGCTAGTCCTAGATGAGATGAGTAGGAGGTTATAAGATGTGTCATTATAATAATAGTTGAGTCTTCAACAACAGCTACCGGCAATCTTCACCAGATAGCACAGCTATTGAACTCTTGCGCTCATATAAATTTATATTTTAAGCTGACAAGGATTTCCTCAGATAAGCATGTAAACAATCGCGCAAATACTATGATTCTCAGAGAGTTGAATTCCTTTAATCAAGTATAAAAGAAGGAGGCTAACTGTAATAATGCTATCAACAAAGAGGAAAAAAAGGGCCGCCCATCTCGCCGACCAATCCATCCATCCGTCCGTACCATTCCAACCCGTCCACCCGCCCACACAAACTCCATCGCGTCATCAAGAAAAAAAATTCCGTGGAAATGCAGGTGCTGCAAAAAAAGAAAGAAAAATAAGGTTTTTTTCGTTTTTTTCGTTTAATTCGTTCACTCATTAGTCGCATCGCAGATCAGATCAGTGTAGATCTACCAACCCAAAAACCCACGTTAGCAACCAAAACCCCCACCTCAGCTACATAGAAACAAAAAAGTCAACAACCAAAAACCCACCTTAATATCTAGCTAGATAGCTCAACGGAAGCAGTTGAGCCCACAGAACCTGAACCTAAAGTGCGGTCTGACACCATGCTTATTCGCCGTAACGCCGAAGCCCGCGCGACCGCCTGCGTTGAAGTGTTTGGAGTAGCTGAAAGGCATAGCTTCAAGGTATGTGTAAGCTTTGGATAGTTTTGGTAGTTTGGTTTGTGATGATGATGATGATGATGATGCGAGATGTTCAAAGCGAGTTGAGTTGGGTAGTAGGTAAGGGTGGGTGGGGGGTGGTGGCTTTATATTTCTACCTCACCCTCCTATCCTCCCCGAGGAACCCTCCTTTAGAATTGGAATGGCTGAGGGAGGTGTTGTCCAGCGGCTTGTTGGCGCCTCTCGAGACCTTGCATGATTCGTGAAGCACCAGTACCGGCAGCAGCTGGCAGTGGTGCCAAGAGCACTGCACAGCCTCAGCCGTGGCGTTTGCGATTTGGAATTGGTGGATGCGAGGGTCCGTGCGGGTGCTGTACTAGATCTCTAGTACTACCAGTGTAAAGTAACGTCACGACTTCGCCTGCTTGACGATGCTGAGGCGTGCATGTTCTAGAGTGTTGGGGGAAGATTCTAGGCGATGTTGATGCAGGCCGGGAAAAATTGATATTGGATGTATACTTGAAGTGGAGAGAGGTCACTAGGAGGGCAGCTTTTTTTTGTTCAAATCAAGTCCATTGATTTCTATTTACAACTACAAGCAATACATGCGCATGCTGAACCTGCTAAGCTAATTTTTTTTTTCTCTCCCAAAGCAAGCAAAACACAAAAATACAACATCCTTTTAACCAAAGATATGGAGAGTTCCGAGGTACTGTTTTTTCGCAAAAAGCGTTAGCACCATCATCTTGGAGTAATAAGAAGAACGAGGAAAGGAATATAACTCACATCAGTGGGGTTGTTGAATCTCAAGTTCTTGTCAAGGCTAGAGATTGCCTCGATATCGGCCTCCTCCAAATCCCACGAAGTAACGTCCAAGTTTTGCAACAACCTCTCCTGTGCATTACTCTTGGGAATAACGGCCAATCCCCTCTGGGTTGACCATCTCAGCAGGACCTGAGCTGGGGTCTTCCCAACCTTCTTAGCAATGTTTTTGATGATATCGTTGTTAAACAAAGTTGGGGTATCAGTGGCCCTCTTCATCTCGAGCTCAAGGAAGGACTGTGGTCCAAATGATGAGTATGCGGTGACGGCAATACCCTCCTCCTTAGCCAAAGAGAGGAGAGTCTCCTGGGTAAGGTATGGGTGGTGCTCAATCTGAAGGACCGAAGGGCGGATACGGGCATAGCGGAGGAGATCCATCAGGAGCGCACCCTGGAAGTTCGAGACACCAATGTTCTTTGCAAGACCCAGGTCGACGAGCTTCTCCATCTCCTCCCAAGTGGTCTGGATGGGGGTTCGGCTCTGGACAATCTTCTTCTCGAGTGTGTGCCATCCGCTGGGGTAGCTCTTTGCAGGGTCAACGTATTCGAGAGCGACGGCTGTTTTGTCATGTCAATAACTGCCGTTTGCCCAATGATTAAGTTTTATGGGGAGAGGGAGAGGGGGTTCCTACGGAAGTGGATGTAGTACAGGTCAAAGTACTCAAGACCCCACCATTCGAGTGACTGCTTGGTGATTGGAATGACGTGCTCCCTGTCGTGAAAGGTGTTCCAGAGCTTGGAGACGATGAAGAGGTCCTCACGCTTGACGAGTCCGTCAGCGATAGCACGTCTCACACCCTCACCGGCCTCCCTCTCGTTTGCGTAGTCTTGTCTCCAACATCAGTATAATTCTCAGCAGGCAAAAATCAACTGGGAGCACTCACCAAAGGCTCCGTCAAACAATCTGTAACCGGTCTTGATGGCATTGTAGACCTGGTCGGCACAGGTTGCGTTGGTGACCTTCCATAGTCCGAAGCCCACCTGGGGCATCTCATCACCGGAAGGCTGGAGCTTGATGGTTGGAACGTTGACCATAGCTGCGATTCTGGAGGTTGAAAATTTACGGATGGGGGAAAAGTAGGATATGTGCGGGGTAGATGAGGGTTTGGAGATATATCGTCTGGGAAATGATGTCAGAACACGAAACACACTTGGACGAACAAACATCATGAAGGATGGAGATGGAGATGGATTTTTTGGTTTTCTTACTTTGAAGCTTCAGATGCAGAACGACGAGATGTGATATAGAGAGAACTGAAGTGGTTCGATGAAAGCTGGGGGGATTATATACTGCCCCTCCTTTGCTACCAAGTATTTTGCAATCCGTTATGTCAAGCACTAACGGTATCCTACCCGTTGCTAGCAGTAGACTACTATCGCGGATAAATTCCCGGCAACAACTGTAAAAAGACGCTAGCTACTATTTGAAAACTACAGATGGTCTAGGAAAGACAGAAAAAAAGAAAAGAAAATCTGTTAACTTTTGCTTAAAACATCTCATGCATCAAAATGTTTGCCCTCATCGGTCAAACCTCGGGTTTCACTCCCCCATGTTGTTAATTGAGATGCGATGCCCTGCGGATGGTTTTTGCTATTATCCGAGCAATTCAGCCGAAAGCTCTCTTCAACTCCACAAGTTAAGTGTGCTCCCAACCCCACACAAGAAGAGGCAGCGGCGGGGGAAACACCGGGGATCGTGAGTTTAACGATGCATTGACCGTGGACCGGTGGAAGCAGCGGTTCCTGGACCCTTATTGTCTCAGGTCTCCATCCGATAGCCTAATGGGCGCTCTCTACATCGCATCATCAGTCCCAATGGATGAAGTAAATTGCCTAATAATATCATCGGTCAGAGAGCTCCATCTCCATCTTCTTTTTTCTTCTTACTGCGGTCGTTCAAAAAAGCCTTTTCTACCTTCAGGATCTACACACTACACACTACGCGCGGGCGAGGAGGTTCATGTGACCTTCAAAAGTCAAAAAGGTGTTGACTTTAGCCTAAAGTTCTGGCCCTAGCCCTAGAAAATCTGGGGAACGGAGAAACCTTCAACTGGAGTTTATCCGCACCTTCTCTTGCATTCAACCATTCAACACAGCAGTGTGGGACGGACGACAGCTCTCCTAGGACAAGAGCATCTACCTCATCTCATCCTCTACTCTAGCCAGGCATTCAGGCAAATCTCTCACGTTGCGGGAAAGTCCCAGAAATAAATGTTCCGATTCGAATATGCGCTGTACTCGAGTTTAAAATGGGCACAACCGGGGGATACTTTTAGCATTTTGATACGTCGCGCCGTGTCTCAGGTTTGAAACATGCAATGTTTCGATACGCACCAGTTGAATTGATGCATCTGCAACTACCGAATTGAAAGAGCTTCCCTAGCCAGCTTCAACCTAGCAGGATCGGTCGAGAACGGCGCAGAAAACACCGAAGTACCGGCTGGTTAATCTCAACTCCCAAAATACTCATACAAGAAGGAGAAGTTATTGTGTGTGATCATGAGGGGTCACTCGGGGTTTCGCGTGGGGGCCAAGTTTTGGTGACGATCAACTGATAAAGGGTTTCCCAAGAGATGAGAGAATCTCATGGGATTCGGTGACTACACCTTGGGCCATCATAAAAATGGCTGGAATCTGCCAACACGTTGAAAGGCACTAGGCCTAAGCGTTAAAGCCCCCTTGTACCTAGTAAAGATCGGCCATTAACTACTCGCTAATTATGAGTTTTCCAGGATTCGACATCCTTGATTACAGATGTAGTGAGCTGATTGTTGGCCTGAAATATTGATATATTTTTCAGTCGTGTGTACAAGCATGCTCAGGGAGCAGAGTTGGGGGTCCATGGCCTCCGACAGTGTCCATAGTATCCTCCACAGTGCTATCCAGTGCGTCTCCCAGAAAGGTATCCTTTACGGGAGCATTCTCTGCAAACCTCATACACAGTCAGATTCTTTGCGGCATGCGTTATGTTGGTCATTTTAATTGATCATTTCCTCCGAGCCCAAAATTGCGGCACGATTCCTATTAACCGTACCGCCCACAACTCCCTGGGAATATCTAGTGTACGATTATTATGCAAGGGAGTCTAACGTATGTCGGCCTACCATGTAAAGTGGTCGAGCGATGGCTGAAAATCGAGAGCAAATAGCTGGTTCGTGTCGATCTCAAAGTACGGGCTTGAGCGAACGTTACGCGAAAAGACCCGCCTTCAACCATGCCAAGGAGAGGATTTTATTCTCTCAAGTCAATCAACTTACATGTCATGAAGTACCCGAGCATAGTGAAAGACACTGTAGTCTAGAGACAGATGAATAAGAAACTGTATTCTCTGTCGTTACCCAGGTCTCCCGGTGAATCAACATTCCAGGGAGCAAGAGGCCCAGATCGATACGCATATATCGAGCACTGTAGTCCTCCTCCAGTAATCGCGGAGAGCCTCGATCGGTGGCGTATGTTGGTTTCATCTGTAAAGAACTATTTATGGGTCGAGGGTGGTATCCGAAGTAAAAGTGCTTCTGTTCCTAGGACGGAACGCGTTAAAATAGAAAAGTCATATCGTCATCTTCCAGCTCGAGTGAGCGACTGTGCGCTAAGCCTGGTGCTTTGCTGCACTTTGGTGACTTTGGTGAGCGACCGATTGTCGATCTCAATACGCCATGATATCTGGGTAACATGTTTTGTTGGGTTTCACAAAGCTCGGAATGCTTCATTATGAATCCAAAGGTATAGCTGTTGTAAGCTAGGTTCAGGTCGTGACACCACGGATAATGTCTCTCATAGATGAAATCGAGACAGGTTGTTCTCACGCAGTAGATCCAAGTGCGAAAACACACAGAAGAGCTCGATCCCCACACAAAAAAAGCTTTGAAGGGAAATTAGGCGGGTAACTCTCCGTTCGATTGGGGGAGGTGGGGGGCGCGCTGTTATCTCGTCCCATGAAGGACCGACCCATATGGGTACTGCAGACGTACAGACGTGGCGCTCCTCCTATCTATGGCGTTGTAAATTTCGTGCTGCTAGTTGTTAATGATTCTTTTTGTGTTGTGATATATATCCGTGATAGATGGTTTGATGGGTCGTAGCTGGTGTGGCGGCGTTGATGGAGGAAACGGATCTGCACTATCATCATGTGTTATCACTCGGTAGATCACAGGCGATCACTCGATAGTAATAATCCCGGGAATAACAAGTTGGACCGTAGAAAGTGGGCGCCTATGTACCAACCATCAAATACACTGGAAACAAAATAACTGAACAATAATTGCGGCGATATGTAACTGGCGATGATGTAGGAAGGAACTGTTTTCCTTTAGGTTTCTTTTAGACACACCTAAACTCCCTGGCTAAATTTATGATCAAATTTATAGAGATAGCATGTAACCCCAAATCTCCTTATAAACTTTATAGCTCTGGCCGTTTCTTAGTGTTTCAAAGTAGATTTCCCCCACAAAGCGACATTATCATATCCGCAGTTCCCCGATTTTTACAGCAAGCCCCGGCTTTTCATATTCCGCTGGCTACATACCAGGTAACCAATTTCTAGGTCTGTCATTGACAGGGGTTCATGGCCGCATTGTGCTAATATCAACTCGAGTCCCATCTAATCTCATCTATACAGTTATTTCAAGGTATTTCGGCCGTTAAGAATATCATATCATCCATCAAGGTCCGTAGGGAAAAAGTGAGCTAAAACCAAAAGAAGAAAGAAAAAGATGAAAAAAGAGAGGAAGATGAAAATGTCCTAGACTCCGGTTCCCGGAAACGCCATAGTCCCACTCAAAACGACCATCTGCTTCTCCCTACTGATATACCCCTTCACCAGGCCCTTATATATCAGCCCCGCAATCAGGCACTCCACCTCCTCGCCCTCAACCTCGACCTTCCCACTGCCCATCGCTGCCTGGAACGTCCTCACTGGTATCCTCGTACTTTTATCGCAGTACAAATACACCTTGCGGAACAGGTTCCTCATCGCGATCTCTCTTCCGCGTTCCAGTGTTAGGAAGATACGGCGCTTGACGAACTCTTGTTCGCCCGCAGCCATGGCAGCGTCGAACGCGATGAGATTGCCGGACTTAATTGTTGTACAGAGGGGGGCGAAGAGTGCGTGTAAGCGGGGGTAGCGGGAGAGGAGTGCGGCAGTGGGGAGAGTATGTGTCGTGCAGAGCTTGGTGGGGATTAGGTAGGTTAGGATTAATCTACCCGGAGTCAGTTAGCTGGTTGGTGTGGTTAGAGAGGGGGATAGTACTCTTGGTTCCTTGTAGCGTCCGGATGGCAAAGCTTCCACGCGTCCATGAGGTTCTCTCCGGCAAGGGCGTAGTTTTCTTCCAGGAAGTAAATGACACCGACGTAGTACTTGAATGTAACCTGGTGCGCCTTGGGGAACGCGCTCAGTGGCGGCATATCTGCGGTTGTGGCGGCTAGTGCGCGGAGGATATTCTTGCTGAGTGTTATGGCGTTAAGCTTGAAGTATGTTTTGAACAGGAGGTTGACGATGTAGTATGTCCCCCATTTTCGGGACTCCTCTAGCGGCGCTCTATTCTCTCTATTAGCCCTCACTCCGCACCACTCAGAAAAGCAAGAAAAAACAAGACATACCGATCACTGATGCATACCGTAAACGCCCTATTTACGATTCTCGCTGCGTCCTCCAAACACCCCGTCTTCCCCTCCTCATCCGCCTTCATCGCAATCGTCCTCAAATATTTACACGCTGTGTACATAACAGGCAGAGTCCAATGCGGCCAGCTAGCATTCTGGTACCCTCTCACAACAGCCAACATGGTCTCCTTCTGGCCCTCATACGCCCTCGCCCAAGCGCCAGGCTCCTCGTCGCGTTCCAGCGTATACGCGACCTTCCACAGTCCTATAAATGCCTCGACCCAGGCAGGACGGGACTTTGCTGGCAGCTGTGAGAGCTCATACTCGATGTCGCGGCGCACATTCGCATGGTTTGTCGAGAAGGCGAAGGAGGATATATCGGCGTTACGCGGGGAGAAAACGGCACCGAGGGCATGGCCGTTCTGCGTTTTGAGGGCAAGGCGGAATTGTTTGCTGTGGTGGGGTTAGTAATGGAGGGCTCTTGGAGGAGGAAGGGGCGTAAGGGGGCTTACTAGAGAGCTGACATGGTGGTGGTTGTGGTAGGGAGAGAGTGAGTAAAGTCACTCTCGGGGTCTAGAGGTGAGGTTAAAGGTGTTGGAGCTTCCCCGGTGGTGGGGATGCGGCTCTGGGGTCACGTGTGGGATGACATTTGAAAAGTCAACTCCACAGAAAGTTCTCTTTCTTGGCAGGCGTCAGATATCGCTCTTGTCGACTCTCACAACTTATCTGTGAGTATTGAGAGTTCTTGATATATGGACCAACATTTCCAAAGGTGCTATTCATTGTTTTTAACTATGTTATTCGAAAGAAGGAAATCCAAATTACATGCCATCGCATCCCAAAGAGAAGACAAAAGAAACCAAAACTCCGACACATCACTATCTACCAAGTAATAACACCTGAGGTATCTTATCCAATTGTTTTTTCGGTCTTTCTTTTCGTTTGTGCTGCTGAATGCTAGGTGCTTGTGCCTGTGCTTGTGTGCTTGGACGCCGACAAATCTCTTACAAAGAAGCCATCCCCATGAAGAAAAAGAATAAAAGACAGGAAAAAGAAAGCAGTAAACCCCCTTCTTCCCCGCCCCCGAGCCAATACACTAGAATATTTTTTTAGAGTTATTTTTTATTTATTTGTTTTAAGAGAAAAAACCCCATGTAACCCGTAAATTTTTATGTTCACAGAATTTTGACCCCCGGCTCCTCACACAACCGACCCCAAGCACAGAATACCCCCAACACAAAACAGAAAAGAAAGATTGTTTGTTTAATGGAAGGTGCTGGGCCTCTTGGAGCTGAACACCTTGCGTGCAGAGCTCTTCGGCACACGGTGCGGCAGAGGGAAAGAGAGACCCTTGGTCATGAGCTGCTTGGTGTATGGGCGCTTGACGTCCGCGGTCTTCTCGATCTCGACAACCTTGAGGATCTATTTTCACATAGAAATGTCAGTTTTCTTCCTCAAGGACGAAGACTTGAAAGGACTACTCACGTGGATCGACCGGAATCTAGCCCTGTGCCTGGCAGCCATGTCCTGGTAGAGGGCCTCGACAGCATCTGTACGGGAGAGCTCACGGTACTCCTTGTACATGTTGTGGGTGCCGCTGCGAGAGTCGTAACGGATCCAGATACCGAAGTTCTTAACCTTCATGGGTCGCTTCTCGTGGATCTATAAATTCCCCCACTGTATCAACAGCCATTCCTTATATATTCCCGTTCTCTGCTTTCTTTCCTCCCATTCTTTTCCAAATGACGGGACTTGCTAGGAACGTACCTCGTTCAAAGACACGATCTCACCGTTGGTCTTCTTAACCTTCCTGAGCTTCTTAAGGAAGTACCAGAAACGAGACTTAGCAACGACGGTGTTGGGAGCGAACAGGCGCATGCGGTAAAGCTTGGGGGTCTGGTCGGCTTCCGACGGGAGCTTGCGCCCAATGACTTGGTATTCTTGAAGGCGACCTGTTGAAGAAAAAAAAGCTTGCTGTCAGCGTCATTGCTTTTATAGTTCTTCTTTTTTCTGTTTGTTGGCGGTATGGTTCGGGTTCGTTGGACATGGAGGATGGAGATGGAGGCTTCATTCTTTCCCCGAGTAGCAGAGAAACATAGCACCACCATGGTAGTGCACCCCAACCCTGTCCCGCCTCTTCTCGTTCTCTGCTACTGTCCTTGTAGCTCCAGCTTGTTTTTCGCCAATCCCATCCATCTTTACCTCCATCTCCAATCCACCGTTGCGTCCCATCGCCAAACCACCAAAAGAAAAAAAGCACGGGATGTTTTTCTCTCGGAGTAACGTACCCATTCTGTATAGAAGATTCAATCAGCACGATGCAACAATCAATTTTTCTCAAGGAGGATCAAGAGGACAAGGAAACTCACGTTGCTATCTTCGAGGGGTGGTCGTGGTTGTCGTCTGTTGTTGAGGTTGGTTTGGTTGCTGTTCGTCACTTTTCCTTCGGGCAATTCCCACACCCAGAATCAATAGCCGCGGTGGTGCGGGTGCGAGGATTGTGGAATGTGTTGAGACTGCTAGGGTAGGGCTTGAGCCCTGGGCCCTGCAGGGTAACTCCCACAATGTCAATGACAACGTCAACATCTGCTGCCGCACCTCACACGAGAAGCATGTAACAAAGGGTTTGGAGACGATTGTATTGGCTAGAGTTGGAGGTTTCCTTGGGGTTACAGTCCTTTTAACTGAATTCTCAGGGTTCTTGTTGTTGCCAAAGACTCCCCATTACTTCATCACCTAATCTAATGCTAGTAACTAAGCGCTCCCTCGTCACTGGCCGTGGAAAACAACCATTTATTATTACCACATTGGAACATAATGGCTAAAAATGGCCCTTTCACTATTATACAGATGCCATAGTTGCGATAGTACATCGTAGAGAAGTGTTCCGTTGCTTTGTGTTGATATATGGGTTTGGGCGTTAGAGAAGCGAAGCAGTGCACACCGTGACGGACGGCATTTAATGGACAGTCGACAATCCCAAGACTTCCAGATCATGGAACGCGTCATGATCTATCTTTATGAGACGTGATTGACGATTGAAGCGCTTTAACCTAGCAACGGATCACAGCCCCTCACTCGCTTGATTATGTTAGGACTCTATAGCTAGGTCTCGCGGGGGAATAATCGTACCAAACAGGGCGAAAATCTAAAGTGCATATATAAATAATAAAAGTCTACGATTGCTAGCAGATCATGGCAGTGATACAAGTTCGACAATTCCTCACCAGCCCATCGATGTTTGGGCCTACTCTATGATAAGGGTTCATTGGCAAAAGAGAGCTTACCAATAAATCTCTTAATCCCTTGCGTTTGCAGTCTTGGCTCTAGAGGCTTAAAGACTTGGTCCGAAGTTTTATCTCCCAGGTAAATACCTTGGGGTTCGGCATTCCCGCACCTTGTATACAGTAATTACTAAAGTGTATCATACGCTAACAAATCCATAAGGCAAGATATGGCCTCATGAGTCCATGCATCGCAACGCTTAAGCGTGTTTCATCGAATCTTCAAACCTATGTGTATGTGTGTGCGACGAGCGGCGTGGCTTAACAGCCCAAACGGGTTGAGATCCTATTCTTTGCAAATTAAACCATTAGCACAGATAGCTATATATTTAGAAAGCGCCCATGCAAGAGTATTTTTGAGCGCACGCGAGCGTCTATTACTACTATTATCTATATAGCTATTATAATGAGCTGGAAACCCTAGAGCTCTGAATGACTGAGCGGAGACAATACTTTACCCCGGTGCCTCACTATCGAGTGGAATGGAGTATTTATCTTGTCAATTCGTGTGCAAAACCCCTTAACCCGTAAAGAGACGAAAGTGTGGCTAAGGAGATGAGCTTCGAGACCTAGTTAAGCTGCAGACGTGTGGTACCCGAGATATTTTCTTTAAACTTAAAATATGAGTGTGTTTGAGGCATATCGACTTGTGGAGCCATATTTGTACTCGTGGTTACCTACATGAAGGGCATCTGACGAAGAATATATAAAGTAAAAACCATTGAAGCAAAAATAGTGGCTAGCTGAACAGGTATTTTATTTAATTCAGGAGTAAGGAGTATGTACGTACATGTAGCCATAGTTCCTCTGCGGTGATATAGGGATGAAAAAGGTTTCTTGCTCCTTTTATTCAGACCAGCTAACAGGCGATAGAAAGATGGCTACTAATTAACCAACCCTATGGATGCCCAATTCGTTAATGTTTGGTCATCAATAGAGCGTGTATTCGGGTAAAAAAAACTATGCATGTCTATCCTCTGTATTACCCTGGTTTTATCCAACGGGCTCAAGATAGTAATAGTCCAACAAATGGCATGTTGTTTGAGGTTTCTCAACGCTAAAACCCTTCTCCCCAATTAATGTCATCTGATTTTAGAGTATCCAAATTTGTTAACTCGGGGCGTGCATTTATTCTTTGTCATAGATTGGCCCTCAGAAAAAGTCCTTGATATGGCCTTGTCTTGTTGCAGTAGTACTCGCGCTATTTTACGTCTTGAGGTATTAATATATCTTGTCGAGTTAAAGTAGGTAACCATAGATGTATTATCATTAATAGGCATATAGTACTATTTGATATCCCTAGTGATATATAGGCTCCCCAAAGCATGCGTTTTGAGACTCCTTTTAAATTTGTTCATGGTGGAAAGGGCTGTCTAACTTCCAGAAACTGCTTACTGACCCCGTTCTGAGTACTAGACATTGAAGACTCTGGATGGCGACACTTGTAAGTAAGACAGTCCAACTAGTACGCGTGGGCTAGACGTCTTTATTTAGTCCATGGGATTTGATATGAGTACCACTACCATCATGGCTCATGTTGGAATGATTCTTAAAACAGTTTCTGTTGTTTAGATCATCCGATACTAGTTAGAGTATCTACCTTTAACCTACAGGCTATCGGAACTACAGACCCGAAGTTTGAATTATCAGGGACGCTCACTTGCAATTAATGATTATCTCGGCCAACTTCTCTTCCATGGTACAGCCTTGAGCAATTGAGCGCCTGAAAGCTTAAGCGCAATACCGCAGTAATTCTTCTCAGCGGACGGTTACACAGACGTCGAAGTTGCCTTTTACAGCGCGTATGAGGGAAGATTAAGGGGCGTTTTCAAGAAAAATGACCAGAACAAGTAATTTCAACGCCAATGTGAGTGTTCGCTGAGACGAATTACTGCGGTGTTGGTTGCTGTAGGGTGGGAGCAGCTTTTCTGGGGTAGAGAACTGGGTTAGAAGAGTTTGCAGAATAACACTTTTGAATCTGACTAGAAGTGCCGACGTCTGAAACCAAATCTCCAGATGCTGATGTCCATATCTGGTAATTGAGGTTGCATGGATCCTGTGACACCTAACCCTAGCACAACCACTAACGCCACAAGAAAGTCGAGATGTGTCCTCTGGCCGGCAACCCTAACACCCCTTTACCTTACTTCAAAGCTTTCCCCGGACCACACCTCGACCGATCATCTCACTTTGACAATAACACACATCGCCCATTCTTTGACTCAACACCCATTCTTTCGGCCACCATTCATTCCCTAGATCTCTGGGTCTTCAGCAAACTTTTCTTCTAAAAATGGTATGTTCTACAGTCTCTTTCTCGTCTCGGGTAGCGACCCGTGGCCTCACCAAGCTTCTCCACCAGCACAAAGGGAGTCAGAGGTGAATGCGATGCTGGGAGTAATGAGTCAAGTGAGCGCATCGGGAGAAGATCAAACAAACGATCAATCCATGCCCAAACTTCACATATGCTCCAAGCTTGCACGGGACCCTGCGCTTAGCCTGCCTGCCCTGCACCATTATGAGGACCAATGTGTTAACAAAGTAATTACTAGTCTTCCTCACCACGCGCAACTTCTCCCACCGGTGCCACTTCTGGCTCAGAGCGCGATGTCCGCTCATCAGCCCGTGCGTCATCTCCGTCAGTCCCCGGAGGTCCTAAGGCTGTTATGCGCCGAAAGACTGCTGCCGACAGGGCTGCTCAGGCAGCAAATGCCCGTCCCTCCAGCACCCGCGCTGCCGGCGCCGGTGGAAGCAGCAGCACTATGTTGAAGCTCTACACCGACGAGTCCCCCGGACTCAAGGTCGACCCCGTCATTGTCCTCGTTCTCTCCTTGGGTTTCATCTTCAGTGTTGTGGCTATGCACAGTGAGTTTTCCTGATATTGATGAAATATGGAAGTCATGATGCTAATCTATGTTGCGAAAATAGTCATTGCCAAGCTTAGTAGGAAATTCGCCGCGTAATTGTTTTTAGCTTTTTATGCCAGTAATGGGAGGACGGTGGGATCAGGTCGGGTTGCTATGGGTTAAATGTGTATACAATATTTTTTTCTTGTTTGGTTTTGTTCTTTCCTTTTACCACTTTTAAAACGGGGACCTATTTTTTTTTTCTTACTTTTTTCACGTCACTTTACGTTCTGTGTCAGTGAATAAAGTACAATGGAGTTTAAAAAATGGACTTCTGAAAGCAAATCTGCAATTGTGTTTGGTGGAATCCCAGTGAAGCAAGATGGTCTTCGACAATGTAGCCATTGAAACCAAAGCCTCTATCAGGTACCTGCATAACAACTTGGTTTCTAGAATGTTCTTGAGGCCAGCTATGCCTCTGATATGATAACCCTGAGACATGGAGTAGATAATGCAGGAACTGATCTGATTACTAGCTTCTACCTTTCACGTGGCTTCATAATTGGGCCAGTGTAGAGTATGACAACGCGTAACTAAAATCCTTGGTCTGGTAGCAATACAATAAGTAATCTGGTATCAGATTTCTAGCTCAATCGATCAACTAACTTAGAAATTAATTGCCCGGGGACAGCCTTGCCCCACCCAAGGAATCAAGATTCACGGGGGGTGTTAGAGTGCATGAAGTATGTACGTCCAGGCATTGAGTGCTCATAGAACTGAACCTGTACCGGTCGTTTAGATTCTTCTATCTTGTGTTCCAGATATTGCATATGTTGACAAAACTTAAACTACGAGAACGTTATCCTATACAGGCGCGGCGGATGAAGTAGTTTAAACAGCTTTACGATGGTCGAATGGCAATCCCTCAGAGGGGTAGACTAGATCTTTGTTAATGAGAGGAGAGTTTCGTCTTCGACCAAGCAGCCGGAACGAATATGGTGCGCACACTCTTAAAGGTGACATGGCGGCATATGGAAGTGGGACAATTGTGGCTGCAAGATGGACTCATAGACCTATTAGAGTGCTCATTTCTAGCGATTTTACTGCATAACTGCCACAACTCGGTCAGGTTTGCTTTTTGGGGTATAAATGGGTATAATACTATTCCACTTTATTCAGTCTTGGCGCATTTTACGTACCAAAAAATACCCAATTCCAACCTCTGATAACTTTACAACCCAGACAGATATCAAGAATCTGTAAAGATAGAATTAAACTTCATTATTAGAACTAGAGTTCTATCATTTTCCGCTGAAAAGTTATTAGCAATTGACGTTTCGTCACGATCCACTACCTTTAAGAGTGGGCGCACCATACATGCACCCATATATATATATATATATATATATATATATTTTGGTAATGCCACTTTCGTTGTCTGGGGCCTCTCCACCTAATAGAAGAAGACATCCTCCGTTCACCTGGGTTTCGATAAGTGTAGGCAGGGGTGAGACACGATCTCTGTCTTGGACTTTGGGGATGGCCATATACACGATTTATGGCATGGTCGTGGCATTTTTGTGGAGAGCACCCCTCTTTTATATATAAACATGTGATGATTATTACCGATTTGTATTTTACTATACGGTTTGGCCAAATCTTGCGGCAGGGTGGGATTCGTTGTATCATTGACAGCACGCCACAGGATGAAGGGTCAAAAGGATAGATGTAGAAGACACCAAGGATTTATCTCCAGTAGATATATAGACCGCAAAGGATAGAAGGAGACTGTTGCCTTTGGGGGGGGGGGGGAATCTACGCCTCGGATGTTCAACAATCAAATTATTTGTCCCCATCATGGATCATACAAAATCACTCGCACATAGCGAATGATAATCTGTGACGCGAGCTTCTCAAGGAGCACTGTCTGCTCACAGCTGAGTTCCCCTACGAAGACTACTGCGACTCTTAGTACTAATATTTTGCGTTATGGCTTGTTGTCTAAATTTCTTTCTTCCTTTTTGCCTATTTCTGGGTTTTCTGGTCGCTTTGGGAAAGTTACGTGTGCTCCATAAATTCTTATTGGTGAAAATATATGCGTATACCTTATTCTGCATGGTGAACTGATCGCTGTTTTCTGTTGAAAGCGTATAGCTAAATGACCTTCTGCTACCACCTTTACAAGTGTATTGGACAACTAGCTCCATCTTCTACCGTCTCCAGCCCAGGCAGGCGCCCCAATTTAATAACTTCCGAGTTATATCACAAGCATCTCTGAAGCAATCACTAAGAACTTAATGTTGAACGTAGCTTTTGAACCGAATTTGAACCGAATGAATGCAATAACGAAACCAACCGACGCCGTTGACGAGGAAGAAGAAATAGGAATCATCATTTTGATACAAAGATTTTTGGATTCCCCCTTTTCCCCTAACTTTTTTGTTATTTGTTACGGACATCCTGAAGAAGAAAAAAAGAAACCCCAGCGCTACGTTTATTCCTCGACCTATAGCAATTCCACCAGTCAGTTACCAATCTCTTAAGAGGACAAGAAGGGTGAGAGTGAGAACATACAACTGATGTGTTCAGCCCCTTTGTGTTCTTGGCGCTGACGTTGACTCCCTGGACGTATGAGTAGAGTCTGTGCTTGGCACCCTCCTCGTCGTTACGTCGGCGAGAGATACGGACACGGAGACGGTAAGGAACGCCCTTGATTCCCTGCTTCCAGACCTCCTTGTTCAACAGAGGGTCGACACGGACATCCTCGGTTCCCTGAGCTTTTTGTTAGATACCCAAAAGCCGTTAATTGACCTGTCGGAGGTGAAGGTGAGGTACCATAGCCTGGAAGGCGAAGGCCTTGATCTCCTTGATGGCCTTAGGAGCCCGCTTCTTAAAGCTGGCACCGAAGATCTAGAGATTCCAGCACATCCCGTCAGCACTTGACCCTTATTTCCTTGCATATCCTCCATTTCCCCCAGAGCTCCATCTTCATTTCCTTCCTTTCCCAACTAGCTCAAATGCTCTCCGCCGTTCCATCCTTCCTTCCTCCAACAGAAACCAGTAGCCTCGGAATAATTGGGATAGACGTACCCTCTTGTGCAAGTGGATGGTGTACTCGCGGGCGACAACATCGGCGAGAGCGGACCTTCCGCCCTTGGTCTTGGTCTTTGGTGCAGGGGCCATTTCTTATTTTTTTCTGAAAATTCAGAAGAAAAAAACTGTCAGTTGAACGTTGCTCTTTTATCGAAAACGCAAGCTGGGGGCAGGAAGACGGTACCGACCTAGGGAGGGGTTGAATTATCGAGGGGTTTCGGCGTTTGTCGTGTGTCGTTAGAGTAATTGGAGATTATCGTGTTGATTTCGCTAAGGTTGGCTGTACCCGGCTTGTTGTGTGTGGTGGTTTTTTCCCACCCCGGTTGTTGTGACGGGTTTGAAGATGCTACTGATTAGGGTTTGCCCTGCTGAACCGCCATCTGATAAGGAGTGTCGATCAATGATCGATTGCAGCTTTTGGGATCTGGGCCCCTGGAGATGCTATGGTAAGAGATATGGGTTTATTGCGATACGGAACTCTTTAGAGGCTTTTGGGAGTTTGTAAAGTGAACTGTGGAGATACAGCTGGAAATACGTGTAACATTTAACTACATGTATGGAATTAATTGAATCAAGGACATTGAAGTTCGGTTGATATTCACATTCCTGTCTCTGAGAATCAACAAAAAAGGGATCTCATTTGAAAAAGGGGCAGAAACGGCATCACATACAGGATTGGAATTCAAGATTCCGATGTTCACAGCCGACTCGGTGGAAGCAACGGTTATAAACCACCAGCCCCCCTGCCCTAACCCCTAGCGCAGAGCATGTTTCCTTGATTTCGGATCCTCACAACTCCACTCAAGCTCCACTTCGACATCGTGTGTCCAAGAAACCTGACCTGATGAGCGCATCTGGAATCCCACGCCCATCCCCTCGTGGATTACCGGTCGTCAGATCGTTGCTGCACCTGTCACTGATCCCTGCTACCTCAAGTGGTCCTCAACACAACCCCTGCCTGCGCATTGATGCACCGATTGGCGGATTCAACATCCATTTTATTTTATTTGCAATTCTGACGTCGTTCCTCACGGAAGGACGGGTACCCTCGTTTCTATCCAATTGGGGGCACTTAAATGATAATCTACTAAGTCTTCCACAGGGCGAGGACGGCATTTGAGACCGGCCGTTTCTGGAATTGCTAGCGCTTTGGGAACGGACTACGGGCCAGAATTAGGCACTTTATGCACTTGTTTGCGGCACACCTCTAGACATTTTGGTTTACAAATACTGTAGGCACAGATATCGTGCTCTGCGCTGGGTGCGTGGATTATTTACGTAGACGTCATGTTCGCGTCAGTAACATTTGGTTCCTTTGACAGCTGCTCCTGGAGCTCTCCATAGTGGTGGGTAGAATAGAGCAATGAAGACCATATTAAAGACGCTCTCCCGCCCTCTCTGATCTCCGTTTGAGTTGTTTATCACAACTCCTCCTCCTCCTCCCCCATATCTATCAAAATACGCATAATTCATCTATAATATAGTATAAAATAAAAAAACACAATCACCACAATGTCCGGCGTGTTCCAGCGACTCCAGGAGTCTCTCAACGAGGCCAAAATCTCCGCAACCCACAAGGTCAACGAGATCGCTACAACAAACGAAAAGATCCTTGACCTCTACCCAAACACCGTCTCCTTCGACAAGGGCAAACATACTATGACCACTGATCATGGCACAAAAATCAACGATGTCGATCATTGGCTTAAGGCCACAGGACCCGACTCACAGGGCCCCAGTTTGCTGGAGGATCAGATTGCTAGAGAGAGAGTATGCTATTTGATATATCCAGGCTTTCGAAAGCTCAATATTAATGTTTATGACCATCTAGATCCACCGATTCGACCATGAGCGCATTCCTGAACGTGTAGTCCACGCCCGCGGAACCGGTGCCCACGGCTACTTCAAGCTCAACGAGCCCATACCCGAGCTCACCACCGCCGGCGTCCTCAATGATACCTCACGTGCCACGCCCGTCTTCGTGCGTTTCTCCACTGTTGCCGGCTCCCGGGGCTCCGCCGACACCGTCCGTGACGTACGTGGCTTCGCCACAAAGTTCTACACGGACGAAGGCATCTGGGACATTGTTGGAAACAATATCCCCGTCTTCTTCATCCAGGACGCCATCAAGTTCCCCGACTTTGTGCATGCCGCGAAGCCCGAGCCACACAACGAGGTGCCGCAGGCCCAGACGGCGCACAACAACTTCTGGGACTTCCAGTATCTGCATCCCGAGTCGACGCATATGTTTACGTGGGCGATGAGCGACCGCGGGATCCCGAGATCGTTTAGGATGATGCAGGGGTTTGGCGTGAATACGTTTACGCTCCTTAATGCGGAGGGGAGGAGGACTTTTGTCAAGTTCCATTGGATCCCCGAGCTGGGTGTGCACTCGCTCGTGTGGGATGAAGCGTTGAAGCTGGCGGGACAGGATCCGGACTTCCACAGGAAGGATCTGTATGAGGCTATCGAGAACGGGTTCTATCCCAAGTGGAAGTTTGGCATCCAGACTATCGCAGAGGGAGAGGAGGATAACTTTGATTTCGACATTCTTGATGCGACGAAGGTGTGGCCGGAGGTATGTATCTTTGTCCAAGTCTTTTAGAAAAAGATGATATGCTGATCATTGACCCTAGGACCTCGTTCCCGTCCGCGAGATCGGTGAAATGGTACTTAACCGCAACGTCGACGAGTTCTTCGCGGAGACTGAGCAAGTTGCCTTCTGCACTTCCCACGTGGTTCCTGGAGTTGGCTTCTCAAACGACCCGCTGCTCCAGGGCCGTAACTTCTCGTATCAGGATACCCAAATCTCACGATTGGGCGTTAACTGGGAGCAGTTGCCTATTAACAGGCCTGTCTGCCCGGTAATGAACTTTAACCGTGACGGTGCAATGAACCACCGTATCCACAAGGGCAAGGTCAACTACTGGCCTAACCGCTTCGAGGCTGCGCCGCCAGGAAACTACAACGGTGATGCGGGAGCGTACGTCGAGCATGCAACTAAGATGGCAGGCATCAAAGCAAGAGTCAATGGACCGAAATTCAAGGAGCATTATAGCCAGGCGCAGCTGTTCTACAACTCCCTGTCAGAGCATGAAAAGTCGCATGTTGAGCAGGCGCTAGGCTTCGAGCTAAGTCACTGCGATGAGCCAATTGTGTACAAGCGCATGTCTGAAAGACTAGCAGTAAGCCCCTATACTCAATCTCTCCCCAAGAAATAAATAGTAACTAACTTCACCACAGGATATCGACATCTCCCTCGCCCAGCGCGTCGCAAAGATGGTAGGCGGCGACCCTCCCGCCACCACCAAGCACCCTAACCACGGCCTCAAAGCCCCACGCCTCTCCCAAACCGAGTTCCCGGGCAAGCCCACCATCAAGTCCCGCCGCATCGCCATGCTCATCGCCGATGGCTTCGATATGGCCACCTTCACCGCCGTCCGCGCGGCCCTCAAGGCCCAACAAGCATCCACATTCGTCATCGCTCCCCGCCGCGGCATGATATTCCCTGCCGGCGTCGACCCCGCCACTGGCACAGGCGGCCTCATGCCCGACCACCACCTCGAGGGCCAGCGCAGCACAATGTTCGACGCAATCTACATCAACCCCGGCACCCAGAGTACGCTCACCCTGCGCGAGAACGGGCGCGCGGTCCACTGGGTGCGTGAGGCATTCGGACACCTTAAGGCCATTGGCGCCCTCGGTGATGCGATCGACTTTGTGCAACAGGCGTGTGTGCTACCCGGCGTGGCGCTCGCGCTGGACCAGAACAGCAAGGATGTGGTGACGAGCTATGGTGTGGTGACGGGGTGGAATGCGGATGTGAAGTTGCTGGAGAGCACCAAGATTGAGCCGAGTACGACGGCGTTTGGGAGCGCGTTTGCGAATGAAGTGGCGAAGCACAGGTGCTGGCAGAGAGAGCTGGATGGGTTGCATGCGAAATTGGCGTTTTAAGTGCTTCTTTTCGTTTTCTTTGGATGAACTTATTGTTAATACCCAATGGCGGGTGATATTGTATATGTATTTATTTAGTTCTGGGAGGTAACGACAGTAATGAAATCTCAACCTTTGAACAAAAAAGAAAAATGAATTGTGCGAGTGATACCTTGTGAAGTGGTGTTCAACTAGACTTTTTTGTGGATAAAACGCTCCATAGAAGGTCTGAATGTTCATCGTGGCAATTTCAGAAGCCTAAGTCGTTAGAAAAGCTCTCTACACATTACTTCACATCTCACATACAATCACTTTATTGTTGAATACCATCGGTGTCGAAGCCATGATGATGTTGACGGTAAAGTCCATTGTCAAATGAATTATGACAAGTGTGTAGATCCTGGGCTCGTTTCAACCACCAACATAGGTAACTTGAACTTCGTAGCACTCACATCGAGGAGTACCGAGTGTTCGATTCCCATAATCATCTGGAGATCATCGGTTCAGTCCAGGGGTGGGAGTTCTGTAGAGTATATTCACAGTACTTTTTGTTCTCTCGATATACACAGAAATAACCGATTTACTAATTTGAATACGTTGCCGACGAAGAGGAGAGGGGTGGGATCGCTTATTCGCTGCTACTGGATTTGAGGTAAGGGGGTGGATCTATTAGATGCCAATGCGCTGGGGGTGCTCCTACTCGTGCTCTTGTTCAGCGGGGTCATTATCTTACGATACAAGCTGGGATAGAGTATTAGAACATGTATCATTATTATTATTTTTAATAAGCTTGGCTTGAGCCTGGTCGTTTGGGCTAGCTAGGATCTGATTTTAGTACTTTCATGGTGAATTACTTCAACTGATAATTATAAGCTGTACTGTTTTCCTTACGGTTCACGAGAAATAATAATTACATATGGAAATGAAGCATTACAGAGATCTAGAGAAAGATCCATGATAAATCGATTCTTATGATACGATCCAATCGAAGTAGACCCATGCGCACATATTTAGATTCCTAAACACTTCAAATCAAAATCTACTTTACAGTTGGTAGCTTTAAGTACTCGAATCGTGATTGTACAAAGCTACTCGGTCCCCTAGTCGACACCGGCCAGACCTAAACTCTTTCTCCTGACACCTATTTCTGCTCCAACCACCGTGGTGGCTGCTGGACCTTGTGAAGCTCGAAGAGCCAGTATACTTCTCCGTTACTTCTCCTCTCGAAGCAGTTGACCACAAGGTACAGACCGTCATAGCGGATCCCTTGCTCAGGTGTGAACGCCGAACTCCCGGAAGCCGCCCGGAGCACCCGGACAGGGCGCCTGGAATACTTTGACTTCCCCATCACTCTGCTCCGCTCAGCACTAAAGCTAGAATACAGTATTCTAGCCCCTTGGTCGATATCGAGGTTTTTATATCTGGAACCTCCAGAGATTACAATACTATATGCACCAGTTTTTTTGGTACTAGAAATTCCTTCGATCGGATGGCCATGGGCCCCACGCCACCATGCTTCTTCTTGACACGACCACTGCCTGCTTCCAGTTAAACTCTGCCCATAAAGAACGGATGTTATTTGGTTAAAGGGGCGAAACTTACTCTCCAATTTTTATGCCGTTATGGCCAAGTGCCTTATGGTTTTTCCGGATAGTAGCTTTCCAGCTCCTTACGCGACGTTCCCCCCTATTGGCTACTACAGCCCTAGGGACCCTTCTCGCGACGTTCGGCGGGTGGTCTGGAGTGAAGTCGCCGGATATCCAGCGGTCGTAGAGCTTGGTGGCCATGGCCATGACCTCGCTGTCATCGTTATCTGGGTTCCGGGGGTTCCTTACTTTGTGGATCGTTAAGGTTTTCAGGACACTTGATATCCTTGATTCGCGATAAAATACACCAGCCGGGTCGAAAATAAATTGTGACGCTGTTTTGAGAGAGTTTTTTACGATTATGATTTGAGATGCCTTGGCGGGAGCGGGAGTGGCCATTTGAAGTTGTTTTGCGTAATCATTGAATTTTTTTACGATATCTTCTAGTTTCTTATAAAATGGGTCGCTCAAATGTATTGTAGCTGTTGGACCCCTCCTGGGGAAGATTTTTTTGTTGCGGGCTAGAGCAAGAATGACATTAGAATTATGCACAAAAAATTGTTCTGCTCGTTATGCTACTACTAACCAGCTATCGACATTGTTTATACAAAAGTATTGAAGAAAGTGATTGAACGAACGAGATGGGGTGACGCCGGAAAAATTTGAATGAAGAAACTCGAATAAATTAACCACAGGGCGCTGTACGAAAATAGTATGGGTTGCAACAATTAAAATTACACCAGCTTTACCAAAACCCGTATGTACGCTTGGGCTTGGCTTCGTACGATCGTAGCTAGCTGTCTGACTGGGCTATTATTCCACCGTTTCTATCTAGCACGAAAGATTATTGGGCTTAAACGTGAACAGAGTCATTCAAGGTGGGTATCTTTTAAAATGATGCCGACAGAGGGAAGAAAAAAAAAGGGGGGGGGGGGTTAATTCGAGCCACTAGTCTAGGTGAAATTAGGACAAAGTGCTAAATCGCCCGCATACGACGTGTTTTGTTTGGAAAAACAACGACGCTATTAAACACAAAAGAGAACGGGAGGGTGAAAAGTTTCTTTTACTACTGTGTATTCTAGAAGCTACGGGGTTATGTTCTGGTAGGTTCGGGAAGCTCTGGCTCGACAGGAAGAGATTTCTTTATGCCCGAGTGATCGTTCATGATTTAACAATCACTGTCAAATTAACCTAAATCAAGCTTAAGTAGGCATATAAAGTATGAATACCAAGGCTTCAGCTAGGTGAATATCCTATTTAAGGCTCTTGTAAATCGTATGTTATAAATCTACTACGGTGTACACTAAGAACCTTAAAACTATTACCTTCCTATCCAAGTATTCCGTAGAAACAACTCCAGTAACTTTCGTGATCAGTTAGCATCAGGCACCAAAGTTCTCTTACCATTAACGATTGTTCCATACTTTTCTATTACTTACTGTAAACGAGAAGTTCGCGCTCACGAAAACAAAGCATTATAAAAGGAGGGGGCGGTTTTAAAAACAATGCCAAAGTCCAAAGGGAACTCACACTTATTTCTACTTATTACTCTTCTATATTCGGGTTGGTGAGTCGGTCGGTCCCTTCCATATTAACCGCATTAGGTCAGTTAACTATAACGAGTGATATACTGTGATTATCATTCAAAACCCAACACCCCGAGGCCTGAGCATATATCCTCATGGGTAAAAACCACTTTAGTAATGTAAATATACGAGATATACTGAATTTTAAGTCTATAGGCACTATTCTAGCTTTAATTGGCTGCTTTCTGCACTTCTAATATCACAAAAATAGTTTCGCCGTATTAACCGCTGCCTTCAGTTGACGTGCTTCCTATTTCGTCCTAGTTGCTTCGGTGGGGCTGAAGAAATGGGTCCTTTCATATATCTTTACGTGTCCTATTTATTATGGAAATTATAAATGCAGAACAGTTTCGTAAACTTCCGCCTCCCCATCAACGTACTCAATGACGAATGGTTAGAGTGATAGCTCAATATTATGCTGGAAAAGCCATACCTAAGACTAGTAGCATAGCGGAGTTCAAAGTAAAACAAGCTTGATCAACAAGGGCCCCTTGATTTGAGGTGAAGGGGCCTGTCATAATAGTACACCACTTATCCCATCCGCTCCAGTCCTAGCCGAGAGCCACCGAAGAAGGTTTGATGAAGTTTGAGTTCGAGGAGTTCTACTTTCATTATCGGAGCTGGCTTCTTTTGGCTTGGTTTACTTCCTTTTCTCTATCTCTTAGAGATAGAAGTTCCTTTCAACTACCTGTGTTTTCTAAGCAGGGACTCCAGGTTCTCAGGAGTAATAAAGTAAAGTGTTCTCTAGTAACCCTTCAATTACGTCAGTGTTTCTACGATGAAGACAGGTAGACATATGCGCGTATTCCAACCAATCAGGACCAGAGTAGCTCGTTCTCTAAACAAACGAGCCTTGGTATGGCGACTGGGGCGGCGCGCGGAAAAGGGCCTATTCGTGCGAATTGCCCTTTGGCAGTAATATCCAATTTAGCTCAATCGAGTGATCTTAAATGATTTCATTTGCCGCTGAAGGACTTGGAAATATGCACTGACCTGTTTGTACTTAGGCGTTTTAGGCTACATCAGTGTGTACCAAGCCCGACAACGCTAGCTGTTGGGAATGGGCCTTCATCATGCCAGGCACTGACCAAAAGCAAATTGCTGGGGCCGTTTAGAGATTCCTCGATGCATATGCATATGAAAATACCCCATCTAGGGTATGTTTCTCGATACGATCAACCAATGAAATACACAGCATGACCGGAAACTAGTAATACATCCAAGAGATATGTGATATATCGAGTTTCAGAGCAGAAACCGACATCTCCGGATTGTCCCCGACACTTCAAGGATGTAATGAAAACCCCACATGCTCTTCAAATATCTTGGTTTCTTTTTGTGCGGACCTATTTCCCTTCCAATTGAACCTGGGTTTCAAAGTGTGGGCCCATAATATTTGCACTTTATGCATGGTGGGTTTTATCCAATTCCGTCAGTATCCCGGTTCTAACTGCACTAAAAGAGGTGCTATTGGTAGTGAGGACACCTCGATAACATGATAATAGAACCAGCTGTTAAGGTCCGTCACAAAATACGGCAGTGCATCGGATAATCCATGGAACCGATCCAAAATGTCGCCACCAGACACAACCAAGAAGGCAGACATTTAGAATGCAGTCAATCGGTGATACGAGATCGAAGCAGCATAAGATCCCCGTAAAATTTCTCAGCTGAATTGCGACGATGCCAATTCCAATGCACTGAAGAACGCCGTCCATGATTTGCCGTCCGGGAATATTGACTACTCACCCCCGAGGGAAAAACCTTCACATAGATGAGAATATGACAAGTTGGACACTGATTAATTCGAAAGAGGCACCTGCTCAGCTGATCAAAATGTCCTCGATGATCATCACTGGGCGCGAACCTGCAATTACTCTCAATCAGCGAAAGTAGTTGGATTGCAGAACGCATGACAGGGGAATACGCTGCCTTATTTGTTACATCCTTCTGTCACCTGAGAAAGAGATAAGAGTGGTGGGTGTCCGGCCGGACAAGAGATAGCACACAGATGGGAAGGGCCCGCCAATGAACAAGAAGGAGATGGAAATCTATGTCTCGGATCGAGACCACCAAAGTAAGGGTACACGTGGGGCCGAGACCGCATGTATCTATGGGGACTTGTAAGTACTTGCAGTGACAACAAGAGGGCTTCGTAGCAAAATTTTGCCTTCGGGGATTGCTTTTGTTGGTATTATCCGCGAGTGATCGGTTGTGAAGCGAGAGTTCAGAAATGACATTGAATTATACAGATGAATCATACGAATGCTGAGTTTGATTCGCATAAACGGTTGGGAGATCTAATAAGTTTAGTTTAACTTATCTGAATCATAACGCAGAGCTTGGGGTCCTGTGATTGAAGAAGTCTCAAGGATGACGACGCGTAACAGCGCGACATGATACTTATCCTTATCGATAAGACAGACGTCTTGGCATAACATTTCGTCACATCACATGAAGCCTCAACCTCTAAACATCAACACTGGCAACCATCGCGATGGTAGAAACCGACTCTGAAGACAATATCACCATTGCTAATCCCACAAAGACACCGGCATCTAAGCGCTCCCTTGACTCCCAATCAATAGCCCAAGAAACCAAGCGCCGCCGCCTCAATGTAGCTACAAACACCCTCTCGAAACCTTTCCGTTCACCCCTATTATCAGGTCGCAAACCCTTGAGCAATACAACCCCACCAAAAGCCCCCAAAGAGCCACAATCACCAACCCCAATAATTGCATCTAAAGCTCGAAAAATACCTACACTGGTCCCCCGTAGCAGGCCGCCGTCATTCGCCAAGCAACCAATTGATCCAGAACTTGCAGCGCTCTATAAGCAGCAGTCACAACTAGAAGCAACTCTTCGCTCTAAGAAGGCGTCGCTTGATACAGTCCTTCAAGCTGTGAAGATTGAATCAGCGGAATATGATGATTCGGATGAAAAATTGGAGGAATTGATTGAGAAGTGGAGAGTTGCAGCAAGAGGTGCTGCTGATGTACTTTTTGAGTATGCAAGTGAGAGGGTCAGGAACATGGGTAGTTCTGGAGGTTGGAAAGAGATGCTTAGGCCGAAAAATCCATGGGGCGATGATGAAAAACCACAGGAGGCTGAGCAGAGACCAGTTGAACAAGAGGAAGACGATGAAGTATGTTGACTAAATCAAGTTCTTTTACTGAGGTAATTTTATAGAATACTTCGACTAATGGACAGCGGATAGTTTACAATGGAAGTTATGCTGAAGACGCTTAACATCGACTTGAACCTCATTGGGTACGATCGTGAAAGAGATTGTTGGAGTTAATGTCATTGTGTGGCATTATTTGATACGGATACCGTATGGTACAGACTCAAGATTGGCGTTATGAATTTTTTACATCTCACAAAGTATTTTACTCGGTGTATCCCCTTAAAAGTACATATATTCAAGAGCTAACGAATCTTAGAGAAAATGACCATTGTCGAAACTAATACGGAGGGCATGGTGTTTTATTTGCTCTTCAACTTGCAGGAACATTGCTTTTTTATAATTGTAGCTGGCTGAAATATGTAATAGGAAATGACTACCGCAATGCCTTTACACACAACAAATTTTACTGCTATCTTCATGCGGGGCTGCCATTCTACTCTATTGAAGAGATGCGTCGGATTCATGGCATGTCTCCGGATAGCGTGACGCGTGCGGAAATGATGGTACATCGTAGCAAAGTGCTATGTATATTAAACCAGCGTCCCTTCAGTCTACAATGTTATCGTTCATCCGATTCATTTAACAGCTGCAGACCTACAGTTGCACTTCAATTCACATATTTCGCTCACCTATCCTGCTACTGGAGGATACAGTATCTATCCAAACGCTCATAAGTAGCACGGGATTTAGAACGGCATTGATGTCCTATCACGTGATAGAGACAATACCTCCTCTAGCAACACCATATATTTCGGCGTTTTTTACCAAACACAATTTGATTACCACCTGACAAAAGAAACGTGGGCGAGAACTGCAACTTTACCCCCTGAGATATTGTATCACTGCACAAAACCTAAAGGATACCATGTTCTTACTCTTGTACGCATAAAACCAGTTTGATATAGTTGATGGGATGGCTTGCTATCGGTATCACTTGGTACGCGTAACTGTGTAGGGATTAATTACCTGAGTATGTAAACTCAAATGAGTGCCTATTGGTCTGGTAGGAGACCGAAAGGTGGCTTTTATGAGCCATCAGGTAAACACATGGTTTACACCGTTACTGATAAGGGAGGATCGACAAGAAAACATCGAGCTGGTGAGTAGGCCTGCAGTGACAACACTTATGCTTCTCAGAAGATACGGTCAACATCCTGGGGTTAATGCGGCGGCGGTACAATCCGGTGCGGGGCCAGCCAACCAACGGGCTTCTCCGAATAAAGCGCCTGGCTAGCTAGGATGGTGCGGTAAATACGGTAATAACGTTTACAGTACAGCTGTCGACTAGGTATATATCAGAAAAAATACGGTTATATATGCGGGGTCATGGGCAGTATTCCCGGTTACAGTCGGGCTGGGGGTGGTTAGGTAGACAGCCTCAATTTTATAAATACTTGGAGTTTTTTCATGTATATGATATGTACTCGTACATACTTGGATCGACAGGGAAGATCAAAGATGTCCAAGTGCAGGGCAGGATGACATAACATAAATGGGCTACAATGTGGGGGTTTCGGTTTTTATTAGGCAAGTTCCGCGCCATAAGTGGTGCTTTTTTTTCTTCTTTTCCCTTTTTCTTTTCTTTTCGGGACCTTGCAGGCTAGGCTGATTGGCAAAAGATCCAGACATCAGTTCTACCGAAAATTTTAGTATACGTAAAGTGGAGTACATGGAGTTCCTAGTACTACTCTAGCAAGGAAGAAAAATGGTGGAGCAATTGCAACATCTCTAGGAACACGCCATCGGACGTGCGGATGGTGGTGGAAGTGGATGGATGACTGTGCCGTTTCCTTTGCGACTAACTACTAGCAACGAAACAGTAAAATTTTCAGTACATACAGTCGCTCACCTACTGACGGCGGATCCTGTCTGATGGTTCTGTTTGCAGTAATTTGCCCTTGGCGTCCAAAACCTAACACTTTTATTGGCCTCAAATCCCTGACCGCCATTAGACAGGATCCGCCTTCACCCCGTGAGTGACTGTAGTAAGTAATCAAGGAGGATATGCAGGGTAGTTTAAGAGGGAAAATCAGGGTTATTTGGATAACATCCAGCTGATGAGATCCTTGGTTTCTAAAGCCTGGACCTGGTAAAGAACAATATTTGGCCAGATTATACCAGGGCCCCATCATGCAGGTAAACCATCGCCAGCTGCGATAAACTCCCATGAAGGCGATCATAACCAGTATGTAAATATCGCACATTGAAGATAGGGAATATAACTAGTAGTACCTAGCCAAACATTTGTTTTTCTCCTTCGTTGAGGCATTAGATGGCCAGCAAGCAGGATATCAGATTTCGGAGTGCTTGCCGGATCTCGTATTGGCAGATTTGCGTTGCGTTGCGTTGAGAAAAAAAAAAAAGGAGCAGGATCTGTATGGTTCCTCTGATCATACCACGGAGGTTCCAGTGTCTTAGGTTGTGCCTGTAGTAGAAGTAGGTAGGGAAAAGGTTGCTTGCTTTGGAGCTCTGCCCTGTGGGGAGGGTTTCTAAGACATTGAGTTGCTCCGCTCATTCGTTCTTGCATGTTTTACAATAAGACAACGTCGGACGGAGGCTCGGAAAGTTCGTCCATCACGTTACTTTTGTAAGCAATTGCTCCAGTTGTAAAGAATTCCCTAGTTCGCGGGGGGTACCTCGGAGATGGTGATGTCTTTTTTCTTATTGTTGTTACTTGCTAGGTTACTATTTTGAATCATGAAGGTTTTTTGTATGGCTTTCTCTCTTGCGCGGCCAAGCGCCCGTTGGGATGCGATATAATATGTAGCTACTGATGCACACATATACATAGAGTAGCTAGCTTGTATTACATTACTTGTGGATGTTCTCTATGTAGCTAGACTTGTCAAACAATTGGCCGCTTCCAACGGCGGTTCTAGACCCGCCCATCTACTCCACGAGAGGAAAACCTCAGATTTCAATCTTACATACCTAGTGTAAGTACCTGGCTGGCTGGGCTCTACTAGTTGGGGTAGAAAAGCAGGTACGAAAAAGAAAGGAAGGAAGGGGCGGGGGATCGAAGAGAAAAACAAAAACAATACCCATCCCCTTAGTTCCCGCCCGTTCCTACTAAATCAAAGAGAAAAGAAATACCTAAGGGAAGAGGGAAAGAAAAAAAAAAAACTTTAAAGAGAAAAGTAGCATAAGACATGCACGCATGTGTGTATGTACCCCTCTTTTTTTTTGCTTTCTAGGCTCGCCTGTAAATCTCGACCTGCATAAGAGTAGATTAGAGGGGGAGAGAGGAGATTTCCCCGACGGCGTACTGGGGGGAGTAGTAGTTAGTAGCAGTTTCTTATTTGAGTGCTAATTAATAGTAGCTACTCTACTAACCCTACTAACACATGTGCGGCTTTAACTCGGCCGGAGAATCCATCTAGATCTAGATCTATCTCAAAGCTGTTGAGGCAGACAGATGAGGTCGAGTGGAGAGTCGATGTGAAGTGGAGAAAGAGACATACATACTCTAGCTTTCTTTCTTGCTTTCTCCCCCATCCCCTCTTCTCACCACAGGGCTGGGAGGTAAATATTCAGTACTGGGGATTCGAAGATCGCGCGTGGACCTGCCGTTTGGGGTGCCCGGGAGCAGCTTGACACACTGGGCACCGCAAAGCCAGCGTGGGCGAAAAAGAAATTTGGAGACGAGACTTCTTCAGACTTTGCTAGTTAGCTTGCTTGGAGTGCTAGCTGTGGATGGATGAATTGTATGTATGTAGCAGTAGCGAGGGTTTAGGAGAGAAATTAAGCCGGACAGACAGGACCCTCAAGCAATTAGACTCGTAGAGTAAATATGGGTTTAGTTGGTTGCATATTGAGATTGAGAGACTCGCAGCGTGGTGTTGTTGTTGCTTGCTGTTGTGGTCAGCAGCTGCTTAGAGTTAGCACTGTGCTTAGCAACGAAACAACCCAAGTAGGTAGTTCAATCACAGAACATCACTCGACCAGGTGATGCGCCCCAATTGAACCATACCAACATTGCAACACCGTACCCATGGTACGAAACGGAATCGCGAGCGATGGTGGTACGGTTCGGGTTCAACAACATCACGTCATGGGCCGCGATGTCTCAGTAGAAGAAACGTTGCACGTACGTTGCGTGACATTGCACACTTCCACATCAACATCCACACACATCCACACAACACACAGACCAGACCAGACCAGACGACCCTCCTCACTCCATATCCCAACGTTCGGTACATCCCCCACCAAATTTAAATCTCCAGATGCATATAGATGGGAGAGGTAGAAGTGTCTCCCGTGACTGCTCCTCGCTAATATAATTCCGCGTTGAATTATTAAACGTACGCGCGTGAGAGTGTGTGAGTGTGAGTGTGTGTGCAGGTAAACTAAAAACTAACTAACTTGTAGCAGATCCGTTATCATCACCAGGCTCTCACAAACTAACTGGAATGTCTAACTAGCTGTGTAGCGAGTGCTCTAGCAGCTCTTACTCACTCACTCCCCTTTTTGTTGATGATGGTCACTGCATGAGTGGCTCTATCCGGGGAAATCTTCACAGCCCTTCAGATAGTCGAGTAGCACAGCGTTGCAGGTTCCGCGCGCAGTCGCGCAGTCGCTCGCAATGGCGGGTGGGCGATCATAAGACGATACGGTATCTAGTTAGCCAGATGGCAAATATTAATAGAGGTCAACAACAACACACTTAGAAACAGGCGAAGGTCCAGAGCTCGTGCCACAGGATGCTCATGACTGACCACTGCTCGGTTAGAGATTGCAAAGTGCTCGAGAACGGACCGACTATAGGTACTCGGGCAGCTTTCTCATTTGTCTTCAGCTACTGTTGGCTTCATTGCAGGGTATCGTATATCCTCTACTCTACTCTAGCTAGCTTTCTCACAGGGGGCGGATAATTTCACTGAACGAGGATCAAACGAGAGTCAATGTACTCCTCATACACGCTCTTAGGCAAAAGCCATGAATCGAAGGGGCGTTCAAAACAGTGGCTACTAATTAGCTACTAGTAGTGCATGTAATCTCGAACCTCGAATCAGAGAACTTCACGATCACTCTAAGCAATCCGCCTCTGTAAATTGCATAACCCTCGAAAAAGAAAACCTAGATATTAAAAAAATGCCCTTAAGATCGCCACCTCCAGGGCAAGAATAGCCCATGTTGAATCTGAAGCCCTCACCTACCCCTTCACTCCAGATACCGCCCAATGTGGGGATCCACATTACTAACGGCAGGCACCCACGTTCTCTGATAGGCCTGCTCGCCGTCTACACAAAAAACACACACATACAGTCGCACCTCGCTATGCCGGGCGGCCAAGATTCACCAAATCCTGTACGGGATAGCAAATATTCCCAAGAAATCCGGGATAGCAAATTGATTTTACGGTAGAAAAATTTAATTCTCAAGGAATTTTATACAGGACAGCAAAGGATCTGGCATATTGAGTTCCGCCATAGCAAGATGCAACTGTATACCCATGTCGCACAAGAAACTCAACCTCCTCTCCACACAAGCATGTAGCTATGGTGCAAGAGGGAGTAGAGGGCGACCCCGTCAACCCTGCACACACCACTTCAGTCAATTCCTTCGTTGGCTACGGGAAGCAAGCGTTGAGGAGCCTCACCTCTAACTCGACTCTATGGCTGTAAGGGCTACAATACTGAACTGGTGTGAACAGGGATGACAAGGTCGCCCCCCAAGACCTCTCGCACCATAATTAGTTCCCCGGAGGAGGAGGAGGGAGGCGACGAGCTTTTTTCGCCGTCTGCATATCAGTAGGGAAGGGGGTGGTGGTTGTGGTGGAATATGTACAATTGTTTTACCCTCCCAGAAAGCCAAGCTGTGTTTTGCTTTTGTTCTGTTCTTGCTGGGGAGGGGTGAGGGAAGAAAAGAGCGGTTTCAAATACGTTGAGGATCTGACATACCGAGTGCATACTGAAAAAAAAGTTAAGGACACGATGCATTTTCTCTTTCTATGATACCATGATGGCTCTAGCAATAACTCCCGGGAATTCGGAGCAGTAATTCTCTTTTCTTCTTAAGTACTGTTCGTATATGTTTAATGATGTAGGCAGTGGTGGTGTTTGAAAGCTGCGAATGTGTTCTTTTTTGGAAAGGGTTACTTTTGGATATATGTTTTTTTTAGCTTTTTTTTTTTTTTTTTTTTTTTTTTTGTGAAATTAATTAATATTGGCCCTTTTATTATAGTACAGAAAAATAAGTTATAGTACCGAAAAGCTAGAAGAGGAAGAGGAAACGAAAGAAAGCTGGGGTATGACGATGTTGTATGCCGTGTCTCCATGGACGTTCCGAAACAGAAAAGCACGTGGGTTTGATATGGGGATATTGAAATGTTGGAGGAGTTCTAGGTAGTGCAGTGTCGTCGATGTTTTCGAGTCCAGTAGTGCACAATGTGTAGCCCGGTAATGGTGTGCATGTACTTTACGCACTTGACTACATGAGGGTACAAGTATGTTTAGAGTACTCTACCCACAGTGTAAGTTACTGTAGAGTAAGTAAAGAAATATGTACATGTATGCGTCTCTCTTCTCTTAGGTCGTTGATATATATATTTGTTTGTACCACAATCCCGATCTGGTAGTCAGCTGGATCATAGGACAGCTAGACCTCAGCAACAACAACATCATGCCATGCCTCGTGATAATATCGATATTGTTTTCGAGACCACTTCTACATGCTGTATGTAAGTACAGATTTGTTTGTACGAGGCCTCCCTCATGCTCAACCTACCTATTTACCTATAACCTGCTTGTCTGCTTACCTGTCTGAATACTGGCCTGGGCCTACCTATCCACTTAGCTACATACATTACATACTTCCGAATTAATTGCCATGAGGTCGCCGGTGGAAAGAGGTAAAAAAAAAAAAAAGAGAGAGGTTTGTTGGTCTTATGCTCAGATATACCCTGGAACAATTTTTCTCTTCAATTCGAGAGATGATCTGCAAGATACATAATCAGCCGAATTTAATGACTTGCATTGATGTTTTTGCGGCGCAACTGCATGCAACCAAGCAACCGAGGAATTATGGCGACTCTGCCAGTGATGCTACTGCACGATAGAGAGATAGTTGATAAGTGAGAGCACAGTAGCCACAGGATGCCGATGGCCGGCGTTAACGTTTACAGAGTGAGAGGGGGGGTTGTTGTTTATGTACACATACGTATTCAAGGTACCTGTCGGTAGAGTAGGTGGATGGCTGATACATGAGATGTACATACGTACATCTTGTTGAGAAGTGTGCTGCATATGATGAGGGTTCCAACATCGAGTGATCATTGGCCATTACTTTGTTTGGCGGTCCTGGTCGTTCGCCAACGTTGCAACAACGCAAGATGGTGATTTGTTTTCAACCATACGTAGTCAGGATGAGGGATGCGACCGAAACACCTCAAAGTAAAGTAAGGCTCTAGGCCTACATGCAAGTCTACTCTCCCATCCATTGAACAACAACAACAGCTGTAGAGGCTGATCTCAGACGTCGGATGGTTGTGGAAATATTGCCCAGACGAGCACTGCTGATTCTCGAAGCTGTTCTAATTCTACCGGCGAATTATAGGATTGTGTGTACTCTACTTTACACACGCGAGACGGACACTTACTTACACGTCCATATGCATGTACGAGTAGAGTAACCTGCCCTGCGCAAAGTCCGTGGGGGAAGCAAAAATTAAGGGCGGCTTTGGTTGATCTGGATCAATTCAATTGGACCCTCCCCCGCACCCCCGCCAAATCCAACTTTTGTACTCCTCCATTGGGGGAATCCTTATTTTATTTCTCCGAGGTCTGATCGAAAGTTGGTCTTTTGATCTCTTCAGAGAGCAGCGAGGCTAGCCAGCCAGGGGCTCATTGAAGATCGTGTGTGTTTGACTCCAGCTCTCGGCAACGATCGATGGTGGTGGTTGTGGTTCAGCTTCCGTTCCTCTCCCGTGCGCGCCGATGAGGGTCCGTCTAGACGACGTTAGTGTCGCCGTTGATTAGCGGTGTGGATTACCCCCTTGGGACAAAATCCACGATAGATACATGCGGCGTCTAATTTCACGCCTTGCTTGTTGATTGCTCGATAACCGCAGTTCCTAGGTACTCGTATTTCTCTGACGTTTGTGGACGCGACTGATATTGCATGCCATACAAAAATACGCCAAGCTCATGATTTTGGGTGTATGCAATAATGGCCCAGTTCAAAAACGTCAGCGAAATACTAGTACTCCTCCTGCGCATGTAAAAAAGTAAAGAAAGATGAAAAAAGATGTGTAAAACGGCTAAGATCGACCCGTAATAGCAAGAGACTCGACGACAACTGTTGCTGTAAGAGTCTTGATTCGGGTGATGGGTGCATACCATGTATTATCCCTTCTACTCGACTTTCCTCAACCTCGTTCTCCATCCTCCCCAACCATAAGGTCTTCCAGTACGCTGGTTATAATCGACGTGTTTGCTATATACGAGAGAAAAAACTCTGCCTGTTTTTCCTTTGTTCTTTCGTTGGTCGAGAGTGCCCTGATGCGCGTATGTATCCCTACTCCGTTGCAATAGCCGAATCGGCATTGTCGTTGCTGTGGTTATGGCTTGATCGTTGTGTTAGCTGGGCATAAAAGATCCAGACCTCCAGCCCCCACACACAAAAAAAAATTCGTCTAAGTACATACCTGTAGCATCATGTATGTAGGCTCATGTACCTACATACATAGGTAGTGCTCCACCTAGGCAAATAATGGAAGGAAGGCAGACAAACAGACGAGTGGCAGTAGCTAGCTAGTAAACTTGACTGATCTGATGTATGCACATATGGCTGGATCTCTTTTTGATGATAGACGAACGCATGTTTCACGGTGAGCTCGACATACCCACTCTAGCACAATAGATAGGTGAACCAGGAGATGGAAGCCCAGGTAGGTACATGAAGTATGTAGAGCATGTACATAGTCTGTAAATGTACTCTATCGATCAATTCGACGGGGTGTGTGGTCCAAGTTCAAGGTTTTTTTCTTTTCCCTCCTCCCCTTCTTCATTCTGGTTTATGCGTAAATGGGGGTAAAGAGATGCCCGAAAAAGATATGTACCGTCCTATGTGTCGGCCTGCAATCGCTTGATTTGCTCAACTTCTCTATCCGCATCCATCCATTCCATCCACAACCGTACGTCCCAGAGGCACGGATAGGCCGGTCACTAGACGCATCATCTTCTATCATAAGCAGTTTTTTTTTTTTTTTCTTTCTCACACTTTCTTTTCTTCCCTAGCTTTCCCTTCCCTTCGAAATTCTCTTTGGTGAAAACGAATAGTTCGAAACAAAAAACCAATTATCATGACCTATTACGGGCCGGGTCCGCGAACTCGGGATTCTCTTCTAAACCCTCACAGTATAAAAGGGTTACGCGGGATCCCCCATTCCGCTCCATATCTTCGACTTCAATACTCACTATCACCAGCTCAGTACAGTATAACTAGCCAAGAGTAGTAGGTAAGATAGCTGCTAGATTTGAGATTAAATATTTCCCACTGCTGCTACTACTATTACTACATACTACGCTACGTTACAGGTACTGATAGAATCTCCGAGACCTTTTTTCTTTGCATTATTTCTTTTCCGCCTCCCCTTTCGGTGAAGGAGCCTTTTGACCTATCAAATTATCGCACATCCCTCACTCGCTGTGTCTCCACTTTTGGCCTGCAACTGCACAACTGCACAACTGCACACTAGTCTGCTAGCACCAGGGCATCTGTGCTCCCGGGCGATCTGCCACCACCCTTGTTACTGCTTGCTGCTTGATTCCCCCTGACCTACCATACCAGGCCGGCCTTGCGGTTGAACCTCGCAATCTATAAAGTCTCTCTTGCACCTCCAAGTGCGATACCTCTCTCAATTTGCCGTCTCAGCTTAAACATTGGAAGCAGCATCTCCAGAAAGGACCTGATCCGAGTGTATTGCTTTTCTGGATTATTACGTCACGAAAATAGCACCCTCGAGATCTATATCTAACGACTTAATTGCTACTACTACTACTGCTACTACTACTGCTGCTGCCATTACTATTATTACTGCTATTATCTACTACCAACACCACTACCTATTATCAATACCACCACCACCACTATCCACTACCGATACAATAACAACCCCCCCAAATTCAAAATGTGCACCCGATTCACACACATCTACACATGCGGCCACTACACAACCTCCACAGTCACGTGCGCAAACTCAAGAACCGCAAACGGCAAGTGCTCTGTATATAAAGAGAAAGAGCTCGACCACGAATACGAATGCGACGACTGCGAGGAGGAGGAAGCCGCGAAGCAGGCTGCATCATCATAGATACTGTTACGGTCAATGGGGACGGAAGGGTGGGGGAGAAGGAGAGAGAAGGGAGATTGTTAGATGCGGTGTAACGGGCGTCTTGGGTTGATTTGGTATGTTGGGTATTCTAGCTGCAGAGAGGAATATCACGACGGGAAAATATGCTAACGGCTCGATTAAAGATCAGATTGTATGCGGCGTTTTTTTCTTCTTTTTTTTCCCCCCTCCTTCGCAAATTTGTTATACTTCTTCTTCGGAGGAATCGACGGAGACTGGTCTAATGGGGATCCAATTTGTTACCGCCCTGACCTGCCTTTTTTTTGCCTTGTCTGCCGTCGGCACCAGCACCAGAATTTTTTTTCTTTCTCCCACGTCCTTTTTAGCAGCCAGCCCGCGGGAGGATTTGGGGGGGGGGGGGGGGAGGAGAGAGCCGGATTAATACGATATCATCTTTCTATTTCTGTATCTCTTTTACTTAATTTCCGTGTTTTATAGTTATAGTTATACCGGTGTTTTTTCCCCTTTTTTCTTCTTTTTCTTCAATTGTGAGTATTGAATCTAGGCCCGGGAAATTGGGGGGGAATTAGGAAGAGAGAGAGAGAGAGAGAGAGAGAGACGGGGGTTTAACGGAGGAGTTTTTTTATTTTTATTTTTATTTTTATTTCTCTATGACATCTGTTTTTCTGATCTGCATTACATGTTTTAAGCGCGGGAGTTTACAATATCTGTTTATAAAAAAAAACCGCAGGAAAGAGGGGTCCGGTTTGGGGGCCAAAATTTCGTCGGTGTCATGGGGGGAGGAAGGATGAAGAGATCAGAGGAGGGGGGGGGAAAAATTAAAAGGAAGAAAGTCATCTTTAATATTTCGGAATCATCCATAGTGCATCCATCATCAATCGCCCCGGGGGGGGGGGGGGGGGGAGAGCGGGGAGCGGGGAGGAAGGAGGAGGAGGAGGAAGGGAGTGGAGGGGGTTTCTTTTCTTGGATCTCCCTCTCCCCCATAGTGCGCGGGCAACAAAAGTGACTTTTAGTACATGTATTTGATTGATTTTTTGTGTTGTGCCTCGAGAGTCACTCTGTCAATCAATCCCACACTAGTCGGCCGCTGATCACGATCAGACTCACAACTAGCCAGCCAACCAGCCAGACAGCCCTCCACCACCACACACCACATCAACACCCATGCTCGTTTCCACGTGCGCAGAGCAGATATTAGTGGCAGATCTCACTCACATCAACGGTCTAATTCTGGCTTTCCTCTCTCCTGCCAGCTTGTCTGTGTGTGTGCGGTAGGGTGTGTGGCCCGCTGCTAACTAACTAACTGCAACTAACCAAGCCCAACTGCACAGACTAATGCTAACTAAACCACCACAGCAACTAAACCTCTTCAATCCTACAACTAACATGGTGCTTGAGGCCTACTAGGCCTAACCAAACTAGACCGACCAAACGAAAAGTCGACGTGGCAGGCAAGGCAGCAGGGCAGAAAGCTGGGGAAAAGCGAGTTTACACCTCCTCCACCACCACCATTACGACCCCGGATGGTGGCGGTGGGCTGGCTGAAAGGACGGGGACGGAGACGGCGATGGCGATGGAGATCACGGCTAGTAGTGGACTGGCGGGCTGTTGATTGGTAGAGTAAAGTGTGTTTGTGACATTGGTTGTGCACTGGGCAGGCAGGTAGACAGGCGAGACAGCGCCTCAACGACCTTTTTTTTGATATCGTGATATGAGTAGTTAGCGGAGAGAGAGCACGTCCACTCACCCGCCCATTCGCTCGCCTATGTATTATCAAGAGAGAACCAAGGGGGCAGAAATCAATCAGATTTAGAGCAGATGCCAATTGAAATCAAAGGGCCAATGCACCCCACTAGCTACTACTTTAGAGTCGCTAGAGTAGACACTAGAGTACTACTCTACTCTGTCCTAGAGACTGTAGTTTTGAAATCCAACTGGCCAACCCGGCGCCGCTACTCTGCTTTGCTCTACTCTAGTCAATGTATGTACGTATACTCTAACTATAGCTACAGCTTGCACAAGTCTTCAGGCCGGTTTGGCTAGTGCGCTTTGTCGATGAGATTCAAGATCGCAGAGTAGAGTAAACTCCACTTTCTGATCCCCGCCGCTAATTCCTGCTGCGTGGTCGCTGCACTGCATTACTAGCGCTACTCCTAGAGTACCTGCCATCCTGTAATCCTCTTTGCCGTCGCCCATCACATAGCTAAACAAACGAAACGACCAAAGAAAAGTAAAAATAAAAATAAAAAAATAAAAATTCGAATCAAACGGCCTGAAAGCGGATGCACAATAATTTTTTCCTCTGCCCTCCTACCCTACCACCATCACCACCTGCTGTCCGTCTGTCTGTCTGTCGTTCGAAAAGAAGGCCGGGCTGCATGCATGGCTGCGAAATCAGCTGATGATAACGATAGCAAATAAGCGGTAGGTAAGGTTGGTAGGTGTCGTTTTTTTCCCTCTCCTCTTGCTTGCTTCCGGCCACCACACCCATACACCGCATGCATGTAGGTGCTCGATTCTAGTTACGAGTAACTTGTGTGGGTGCGGTGTGGAAGATGGAATATATGGATGGTAGAGTACGCTACGCTGCCTAACGTACCGTACATACTCGGTTACGTTACGATGCAATGTTTCACCGCAGTAGCAGTAGGCTAGAAACGGCCGTCTGCTCGATCTGCACCGCAGACGAACCGAGACATCGTGGAGCACAGCAGACAGACGGCTAAATGCAAGGGGACCCCACGCGGCTATTGGGCGGCTGGCGTCTGTGTGGGGTGGCGGTGACAAGGGTTAGTAATCAACCGCGACACTCCGCGTAAAGCTAAACGCGTAACGTAGAGTGCCAGCTGTCGCTTCGCTTGTGCTGCGCGAATCAGGTTTGCTTGGCTGGGGTAGTTAGTAGCAGTAGCGACCCTAACTTAATTACCCTGTACCTTGCCTTACACCTTGGTTGTGGTGTACTCTACCTTCTTTGGCTTCTTTAGCCAGGGGTAGGAAGGTGTACATACAGCTCTACAGAAGACCTGCTCTAGACCAGATATGCTACTTCCATTCATCCTTCTGCCTCTGCCTCCGGGAGGGAAGCGGGGTATAATTCTACTTAGTGACCGTAGATAGGTAGGGAAGACGGAGCCGCAAGCAGGATTGGGTCGTGGCTTCCGCGCGGTGGTAGATCTAGATGGAGGTACAATACCTTAGCTACGTATACGTACTCTACCCTTGATTGAGTGAGGCATGAGGCAATTTTGGAGATGAAGAGTGCATACAAAGAGTATATCGTGTTTAACTACGTACCTGTTCCCCGCATCACCATCATCATCGTCATCATCATCATCATCACAGTTAAGAGCAGCGGTGTAGCAGTAGTATGTAGTGTAATTAGAGTAGTACTCTACTCAACGTATTTGGCAATAGTAGTACTATGTAGTACTGGCCATGGTAGTACGGTGGATCACTGGGTAGAGTAACAACGGAGATTTACCAACGAAACCAGCCACCCCACCCGACGCTCTCGCCTCTCCGCCAAAAGCGGTAATTCTGGAGAAGGGCAACACTCTGGATAAGCGAAGAGAATAGAATGCAGATCATCGAAGATGAAGAGAAAAAACACCCTTCCACATCTGCATCCCCCGGTTGAAGCATGTGATGAGGTGGCAGCCGTCAGCAGCTGCAGGAGACAGAAGAGGGCGAGGCAGGTACCGCTTTTGCGGTCACGGGTATGGGCTGGGCGTTATCGCCATTCTCCATTGATTGCATTTTCCAGGTCCCCGCCGGAAATGTAGCTTGGATGGGACGGGGGGGGAAACAAAAGAGCTCATATTACACGGAGTCCGGGAATCACCGTTTTCTACCTACTAGAGTACATACCTGTCCCCGTAGGTACTTATCTACAAAGCAATTAATCTAACACCCGGCCACTCTACTGTCCTCCGTAACTACATAAACTAACTCCCAAGCTTTCTTGCACCCCCCATGCAGCAGTCCGTCCGTCGGTCAGCGGTCAGTAGGGCAATATCCCCCCCCCCCCCCCCCGCGACGTGGCCGTGCATTATATTAAGTCCGATCTCTAACTGGCCGTCACCCTTCCTCCTCGTCCTCCTCCCCAGCCACAGTTTATAGTGCTGTGGAGTCGAGGAGATTTTTTTCTTTTTTTTCCCCTGCATTAGTTTTTAATTTTCTTTTTGACATGCCTGGCATGGGGGGTGGGGGGGAGAAAAAGAGTTATTTTTCTCGAAGCTTCGATTGGCGCGGGCGATTAGCGAGATCTATGGCTGGCTGGCTAGTTAGGCAGGTAGGGCGTCTAGTAAATAATATGGAGCTGTAACTGCAGTACTAGTAGTAGTAGTAGAGTAATGGTTTCCTGTACCACCAAACACCCATAACGTAATATCAGAATCAACAGCCTACCATAAGAAAATCTCGTAGGATCATATACGCGTCATCTACGTAGAGTAGCCTCTTCTCTGCTGCTCTCGTAACCGGCAAAAAACACACATGCCAGCCATCCAGCCAGCCAGCCAGCCAGCCAGCCAGCCAGACGGACGGACGGACAGGCAGGCACTCGCAAGAGTAGCTAGCTGCAGCCTTACCGGTAGATGCGAATACGGACGAGGCGATTTAAACTACCTGCTTGCTTGCTTACATGTGCTGCACTTGTGCTGCGTATGTGCATAATGTAGGGTAGAGTAAGTATGTGGGTAGAGTTTATGTGCGTTACCTCACGGCAGTTGCGGTGGTGGTTGTGTATGTGCCTATGGATGTAGGTACATGTAGGTATGTCCTACAGGTAGAGTATGCTCTACATATACCTATGCCTATGCCTATGCCTACATGATACAAGATAGAGTACTTAACCTACTCTACCCTATCCGACAGACAATGCATCCTCATCGTCTCGATGATACTGATGATATCGATGTTGATGATGGAGGGTGAGGGATGATGATGAAACATCACCTACCTAGCCTAGGCTGCAATCCCTCTGATTGAGCCGGAGCCACAACGCAGCCTTCCGATTGAGCGATTGAGCGATTGGTTTGTGCCGCTGGCCCTGCATATATTAATTGTATCTAACATTTCGAGCTGAAAAACCCGGGTGAAGAAGAAGAAGCAGGAGCAGAAGAATCTGTTTGCGGCATTTTTTTTTTTATATATATGTATGTATGCTCGACATACCGGCCGGTCAGCTAACTAGCTACATGTGCTATATATTTCTTGTCTGCTATAGCTATGTGCTAGGGGAGGGAGGGAGGGGGTGTTATGTGCAGGCAGTGCAGTGCAGTGCAGTACATACGGGGTACATTATTGAGATCTACGTTCCAGAAAAGACGTCATGATGGGGAGGATTCGTCATGTCACGCACTTGAAGTCGTGATTTTGGGAGGCATGCTAGGTAGAGTACTATGGAGGCAGGCAGATCTATCCTACTATAGAGATCGTATCGTGTATCCCTGGCGATGTTGGTAGTGGAGGGGGGTATATTTTGCACAATACATTTGATGAAACGAGGGCTAGAGTATGTGTGTGTAAAGTAGAGTACGTTTTTGATAGACACCCCCCCCCCCCCCACTTATACGCCCACTAACACGCCCACACCCGCCCGTCTACCCACCTACACGCATGATCGAACTCTGGTAGCTAGCTGGTTCGCCCGTCCGTGTTAGTTATATGTAGTCTTATTAAGAGCCTGATCCATCCCCCACCAACTACCAGCCCACGAACCCCCCCACGGTACGTAATACGTCAGGTAAGTAGCAAAGGCTACATGTGGGTATGTAGGTACTTGGACCCCTGTTGATGATCCGGGCCGTGCCGCCACCTCTGCGGCACAGGGTTTGGTAGCACTGCCGCTTTTGAATTAGACGCGGTTTCGGGGGGTGATGAGGCAGTGATTAGTAGGTAGATTAGCTTGTGAACGTGACCAGGGGGGCTAGTGATGTTGATTAAAGCTTGTTCCTGAGGGCAAGTAAAAAGGTGCGTGTCATGTGATCTGCAAATATTAGTAGCAGAAGCAGAAGCAGAGCGCATCGCATCGCGGTCAGAGGTCAGAAGTTAATGTCACGCCACCTGTACATACGGACAATAATTATGCACGGTCATTTTGCAGCAGGCAAGCAGTGTGGATGTCACTTGATGAGCCGAAGCACACTCAGGGGGGGTGGAAGGGAGGGTTGATCCTTGTCACATAACGCAGGTCCCTTTTCTTTTCTTTACAGGCGTGACTGGCGATTGGACTGGCGAACACAACGCTTGATATGATTTGCTCCACGGTGGATTTGGTGGCGGCCGGGGATGGGGATATATCGGCGATTTCGGGATGGGCATGCGTGTCTGGGCCCTGGTACTTCTATGTGGGTGAGAGGTGTAATCCTGGGTTTATCTTTATTCTTTTTTCCTGGCTTAGCTTTGGTGGACAAATCGGGATTATTACCCTATTATGCGGAACTGAAGGTCAAGAGTGGGATCCAGTAGATGTTAGAGGGTTGAAAAGGAAAAGAGACAGGTACCTACTATTATTGTTCTAATCACCCTATACGTCTCTTGAGTTGGAGATAACCATGGACCCCCCTTATCAAAATTAGCTGGGTAAGGCCGTTATACTGGAAAAAGGACATGTTGTAATATCCGGCACGGAAACGTTCAAGCTCGCTCCCTCCGTCCCGGTTTTGCTTTTTGGTTGATAGACACGTAACATAAGATGGATACCCGGATCAATTGATTGACAAAGGCTACATGTATTATCCGATTATTCAAACACATGTGTAGTAGAGTAGAATTTACTTTCAGATTATCCGGGCCAACCGGAGAAAAGAGTTCAATGGCCCGGTACCTTGCGTACATTGCTCTCCTCCCGGAAAACCGCATACCAAGCGGTGTGCGGTCAATGACCCTGTAAATCCAAATCGCTGACGCCTGATCTTAGCTGCAGGAACCTTTTTTACTTTTCCTTTCGAACCAAGGGCCGTTCTATTCTTCCTTCGTCTCCCTCTGTTGATGCTGTACGCCCCCCTGATTCACGGCCCCCCGCAAACCACCGAAGGTTAATACCTCACTGATCTTATCGACGCCCGCAAAGAGCATACACAATCTGTCCACGCCCAACCCCCATCCGCCCGTCGGTGGAAGGCCCCACTCGAGCGCAGCACAGTACACCTCGTCAACGCCTCCTTCTACCTCAGGGGTAGAGTTTTCTTCGTCCTTCCATTGAAGCTGCATCTGGAACTTCCTCCTCTGCTCAATGGGTGAATTTTCCTCCTCGTAGGCATTGACAAGCTCCTTCCCACCGATAATGAGCTCAAATCGTTCAGTCACCCTCCGGTTATCACGGATCGAGGTTTTAGCCAATGGTGAGAGGGCCTCTGGGTGGTGAGTGATGAATGTCGGTTCCTGACAAAGCGGCTCAAGATAAGTTCCCGAGAGCTTATCTAGGATTCTCGGCACGGTTGGCGACTCCGGCTCGGCAATGCCTAGCTCCCTCATCAGGCTTCGCAGCTGTGCCCTGACGTCTTCCTCCGGTTGCGTATCGAGATCTGGCAGTGGCTTCCCCATGGCCTGTTCGAGTGCAGGAATGAACTCCAGCCTCTTGAAGGGTGAGTCAAAGCCAGTCTCAAGTTGGTCTAGGTTCTTGAATTTCTCCTCTTTCAGCACTCGAACCTTCTGTGCCAAGGTGGAGAACAACGTTTCGGTGAAGCCGAGCAAGTCCTCCAACCCGGCATACGCTTGGTAAAACTCGCAGGTGGTGAACTCAGGGTTGTGCGTGGCGTCGATGCCTTCATTCCTGAATTGGGTACCAATCTCAAACACCCTGTCCATGCCCCCAATCACCAGTCTTTTCAGCCACAGCTCCGGTGCGATCCTTAACGCGAGCTTTTTACCGCGATAAGCCGTCGCTTCGGTCAAGAAGGGCCTAGCTACTGCGCCACCGGCTTCTTCTGCTATGATGGGGGTCTGTACTTCTACAAAGTTACGATCGAGGAATTGCTCGCGGAGGTGCTGGATGATGTGGGACCGCAGCCGGAGGATCTGTGTAGCAGTCGGACTGACCATGAGGTCAATGTGGCGGTTTTGGTGGCGTTTTTCCTGGCTCAGGATCCTTGTCGGAGGTGTGTGAAGACATGGTGATAGGACATCCATATGCGCTTTTGCGAATAGCGATAACTCGCCGGCAGGTGTGCGGCCGGGATGTCCAGTGACGCCTTCGTACAGGAGTGAGGTGTCAGGCATCGCATATCTAGAACAAGGCCTTTGAGATGAGGTGAGTACTAACTAACAATGTCTCCGATCCTGGTTAACATGGCAGTATTGCGGAAATCATCAACACTTCCACCGACACGGCTATAATTAAAGACGGCCTGCAGCTTGGCGCCGTCTTGGACGAGGTCGTAGAATATCAACTTTGATGATACATCTCTGTAGTTGTTTATTCTGCCTTTGACGCATAAGAAAAACATGTACCAAAAGCGAAGAAAGAAAAAGAAAAAGAAACTTATTTGCAAAAAAATAAAATTGGATTCTCATTTACAAAATTTCCCATGATTTTTGTGGGGTTTTACAGCAATAATACATGATATCGCGTATGATTTCCAACTGCGTAGAAATTATGAACGAAGAGCAATGGGTACGGTACACACCTCTAACTGTAATCATTTGTGTGTCATCTATTACTCCTACGTCTATTGCATGGAAATTCTTTGTGAATTCTTCAAAACTTTGTATTTTCCCACTGTTATTGATCCGTGGATATAGATCGATGTTGCTATCTTGAAATTGCTTCCGTCTAGCCTCAGGCAGCAATTCTGGCCTTGATGTAGCAAGAGAATTGCCCTTTTTCTTCGATGAATAGAGCCTTATTAGTCCCGGGAGTGTCGGCACAATCCTAGATCTGCATATTGGTAGGACTGGCCGGACAGCCCGAAGACTTATTGGCGCCATTATTTTGTATTGAGTTTTTTTCTCGCCCCTTCCTTCCTATGATTGGATGTTTATGTTAGAAACAGGTTATCATATGAGTAAAAAAAGGGATTGATAGAAGATGTGATATCGGGTGCAAGTCAGAGAGAAGATTATAGCTTAGTGAAGTCACACGCCAGCCTTGGAACGAACTCCAAACCAGCATCATTCGCAACGGTTCTTATAATTATGCTCATCACGCGTTGAGGGGCAGATAGATTAAACAAATGAAGCGATGGATTGATTGGAGGAAGGGATAAGTACCTGTTAATGAATTGATGATGGGATTGATGATGGGGTGTGTGATGGTATGCGAGAAACAAAAGAAAGAGAAAAGAGGAGGTGTTGAAGATTTTAAATTGGAAATCCCCTGTGGCTGGCGTACAAAATGGTGGGTGTGGGGCGGCGGTGATAAACCGTTAGGTTAGCCACACTCTTCTTGGCATCAACGTCAACCTTTCAACCCCAAACAAAAAAAGTTCACCACCAAACGCCCTCGACTCCACCTTCCCCATACTTTCAAGAAAAAATTATAACTAAATAGTAACATAATGTCCTTCCTCGGGTTCGGCCAGCCTCAACCAACGAGCGCGCAGAAAATTGCCGCTGCCAAGCAGGAATTGGAGATGGTTACTGATATGTTCAACCGGTATCTTGCCCCCCCACCCCCACCAAACATCCCCGATAACGAGCGTTCCACGCGATATGGCACTATGGTTCAAGTACTAACTAATTTTTTTAGCTTGACACAATCTTGTTACAAGAAATGTATCCCGCCTAGCTACCAGGAGTCAGAACTCAACAAGGGCGAGTCCGTTTGCCTAGACCGATGTGTATCTAAGTTCTTCGACGTAAACAACAAGGTACCTCCCCCATAGTCACTCCACCCAGATCACGGGCGAAAGTATCTAATAAGTTTTTCAAAAAGGTCACCGAGAAGATGCAGAGCCTGCAGGGCCAGGCAATGGGCGGTGGACGTGCTGGCGGCTTCGGGGCATAGAGAAAATTATAGACTTCCAATTGATCTCTATCTTTTTTTGGGGGACCTTTTCCGCATTTCGATTTGGGGGATTACCGTCGCGAGATGATATATACCGTGGAGGGGAGGCAAAAAAGACGGATCCTTCTCCATTCCCCCACCTCACTTGCCATATACTGTATACAACAGGCGTAGAAGAGAAAAAAAGGGGAATTGTATATTGTACATTATCATCATCATCAACCCTCCCCTTACCTTATCTTACACGCGCCAACTGCAGGATTATCGCCCTTTGCCATTGGTGAGAAGTATTTCATCCGGTCATTGCGTGGAAGGGAGAACAAATGGGATGTGAGGGTGTCAGATGCCTTCGCTTATGTGGGACATAGTGAATGGGCAGATGTGCCACGCTGGCCATCTCGAACTGTCTTGGATGCCTTATTGGATGGCATATCTAACCACTAGCATGAAGTGTCGCTCTTATCTAGAACGAGGCCTCGCCGACATGGTCTTCCTCCGGTCGGTTTCATGGTTTCGATTGCAACATTAGGAATGCTCAGGTGATAGGAAGACTATTACACTAGCGCATGCCAGGACTGAAGTCTTCTATGGTCGTGAAGGGTTTAATTGAAGATTTCTCTGCTTAACAGATATGACTCCATAGTATCCATAAGGACCTCATGATCACACGGATCCTGTCCAGGGACCCCGGGAATACCTCTACAACCCACACATAAACATACCAAATCCTAGGCGGTAAGTCCCCACGATCGAGGTGTCCTCCCCGCAGTTGTAGCCCCCACTGCGCCCCCACCAACAAGGCAAAAAAAAAAAAAAAAAAAACCTATGGCTTGAGAAGCTATGGTGGGTAGGTGTGTAAACTTCGGCGTTTGCAGCCAATCAATCTATAGGAATTGGGAGATCTACTCCCATAATGGTACTAGCGCCTAGCCTGACGGTGGAATTTTCTCTAATTCCCATACAAAAAAAGTTCCTCTGAACACACCCACCCCCTATGCCTTCTCGCGCCATAGCAAAAACATAAGCGCCCTGCGCATGGAAATTTCTCCATGCTAAACACGGCCCAAAATTTGGAACTTAAAGAGTTTGTCACTTGCCAAGAGCATTCCGTACAGGGTTCGTGGATATTGTAGACTATAATCATGATGTATCACTCGCTATTATATACTACAGTGCCTATTCCCTTTAAAGGACTTCTAACAATAGGTTTCGTTACAGGAGTTGTTTCTGCGGGGTACTTGGGTGGGAAGATAATAGGACTGCGATTTCTCGTCAGGGTTGCTGTACTATAATATCACTCATCCTTTAAAACCAAAAACGTTAACTGGCACCTAGATGCGCATGCGGGATTCTTCCTCAATTAGCTTGCTAATGGTTTTCGCACTACTTCTAAACAGTATAAGCTTCTTTATTGTCGACTCATCACGAAGCATTTCTATTGGTTAGGATATATAGTCTATATACATACCACAGATAGAAGCAGATATATATGTACAGACAAAGAACTATTCCAGAAATAGGACCCGAGAATACTGGGAAGGGAGCTGACATCGAAAGGGCAAACACTGGCAGGTAAAATAAATTGCGGGTATAGTCTTATATCAACCTTGATACATGTTAATATTAAGACTAGAACTCGTGCGAGCGAGGGGGGTTCAATATGCCCCGCAACCCGACCCCGATCACGAGCCAGGCTCTAGTGTGGTCCATGAGCCGGCTCGAGCTTTCGGCTCGAACTTTCGGCTCGAGCTCAGCGAGCCTCACCCTCCAGCGAGCCTGAGCCGGCTTGAGCCGTTTTCTTTAAGGCTCGAGCTTAGGCTCGAGCTTGATCTCAAGCTCAGTTTACTCGCTCTGAGCTAGGCTCTAGAAGCCATCAAGGAAGCCAGTAGGAGATTTATGCCCACTAGAATGCTGAGTTAAATAATAAATCTTTTCTCACGGTATTACTCCATGAAATGAAGCTTATATCTGCCATTTTACTACGCTTAGTGTAAGAATAGCCTGTTTTTTTCATCATTGACCACCGGCTCGAGCTTATATGCCGGCTCGAGCCGGCTCATGGACCACACTAGAGCCAGCTCATTGAGAAAGAATTCAAGAACTGATATAACTGTAGAATTACTCACATGATACAGTGCTTACACGATCAGACCGGACCCGACCGATCCTGTTATTCACCTAGGAATTAATCATGGACTGGACGCGCCATTACATGTCCCAAGGACCTAAAGGCAAACACACTTTCTCACCCAGTCGCTCTTGGGAAGTACTCGGACTAGATGACGACGTTGAAAGCTTCTATTCGCCCACTGCATATAAATTTGCGCATTCCACTTGTAGTATCTATTGCTATAACAACCAAGAAATGTTAGCTAGCATTGTAAATGTGCGTGCGTGACTCTAGATCTTCCGAGCATACACAATGGTAGATGAATGACTTGTTATTTACAAGAATTCTAAGTGGAATATTTACTTAGTAAAGGTTTGATATGATATTTACGGTGTCCGATTGGCTTGGATGTTGCAATAATAATCTATTTTTTTTTTTTTTTTTAATTCCAAAAAATGAATTGATCTACTCGAGCGGGTTGCTCTAATACTCAAGTAGCTTCCTGTCGAAAAAGAATAACTACTACACAAGGAAATTTTATTATCGGTGGAAGAGACGTCAAGAAAAGTTCGAATCATAAAGGGTCACTCAGTATTTTGAATCATAGGAAATCACTCAGCCTTCGACGTAGTACACTTGTTACGTTAGGATTCACCGTCATCTTGAATAAGGCCATAGGGTTAGGGTTATCAGCGGTAATCTCCGTCCTGACAAAAAAATCTCTAGGCCTGGGCTGCATGTAACTCAACTGGCTATTTACTGCAAATGATCCACCAAGAAAAAATGCCCCAAATTCTCAATTCCACTTCTAGCTCAAATCTATCATGTCCCGAGGGGACTTACATTTACAATTTTGCGCCAGCAAATCCCGACTCCCTCGGTGCAATATGCTCAGACGACTCGCTCCGACTGTTCTCGCCCGAAACGCTGGCGCTGCAGAGAACTTTTGGTAAAATACACGACGGTGTAAGGTGTTTGAAAGCTGTGGATACGAATATACTGGCGACAGCTGGATTGGACGGAGCTGTGAGGGTTTGGGATGTGAGATCACAAGCGGACAAGCCTGGTATGGTTTATAAGAATGGTGAGATTCCCACGGAGCTCCAGCTTTGGCGATAGCTATTAACTACGTAATGAAGTCTCGAATGCTTCAGTTCTAAGTTTGGCGGTCAATGCGGGGGCATATGTGTTGGCTGGGGGAACTGAACTCGTGGAGGGCAGTCGCATCGCGAGAGTTGTAATATGGTTTCTCCCCTTATTGCACATTGTATCGCTCGAGGGAGATTGCTAAATGCGCAGAGTAAAGGGATCTTAGAACTGCAGATACAAAAGTGCAGTATACAGAATCACATAACGACGATGTAACAGAGTTACAATTCCATCCCACCATGCCACACATATTATTAAGTGGGTCAACAGACGCATTGGTGAATATGTACAACCTGCTCACCCCGCCATCTGCGACCAAAACTACACCTGACGATGATGTGGACGAAGCACTGTATCAAGTCATCAACCATGGGTATCCCATTCACCACGCCGGGTTCCTGACCCCATCAAATGATATCTACGCGCTATCGGATGACCAGAATTTGGGAATGTATAAATTCGTTACGGAGATTCCAGATGATGAGGAAAAGGTGTTAGAGGAAGCAGAAACTAGGAGTTTTGGTGACCTGAGGCCAGGTTTGGGGTGCGACTACATAGTCGATGTTGTGCAGCATAAAACTGGTGGTGGACTGATAGTTTCTGGAAGCAATAGCAACCAGTGGTTGGACTTGATACCACTTAGAAAAGCAGGCGAAAACATTGGTGGATGGCATATAGTGGGAGAGGATGGAGTAAGACTTAATGGAGGGCATGGTGAAGAGGTTGTGCGGGTTATATATTTGGATGACAAGGTTGGTTTTATTCCTTTTCATTTGCTAATTCCTATATATATATTGGCTCACCTATATTGGGACGTTTACACTGCTAACGAGGGTTTCCTTATAGCTGGGAACAATATATACCGGGGGTGAAGATGGCCTCGTGAAGGTTTGGAAAGAACCAACCCGGGGAGACTCGGATGTTGCCTCAAGCAAAAAGGAGAAAGCCGAGAAGAAATGGCTGAAAGAAGAGCGGAAAGAGAAGAAGGAAGCCAAAGCGCGATACAAGCCTTATTAGCTATTGCAGAGAAATATTAAGGGAACAAAGAAATAATAATACAATCCGGCCGTAGATGGCGTTTCTACAAGATTTTTCAAGAATCGATAAATCAAGAACAGGGAGTGTTGTTCATGGTGAAGTGGCCACGTTTTGGCAGAAGTGGCTGCCCGTTGTGGTTGTGGCATCTCATGTTATCCGGGTTTGCGTGATAGCAACCGCTGCGACTTCTCTCCACGTAGACCTCTTCTCCTTCATAATTCGCCTCATCTGTCCAACGTTGATGACCTGCTACGTTTCGCTTTTCCTCCAGATATAGTCTGATTCACAGCGAGAGAGTAATTCTCCTCGTACCTTTCGTTCTTTCCATTTGTTCACGTTCCTGGGTGGTGGAAGTAACTAGCCATGCAGCGGAAGTGTAGATCGCGAATATGGATGTTTCTTGGTATGTACGGTGGCTTCCCTCAACCCCACCACCACCTCATGCTGATGAACCCCGCCGAGCTGCCCAGGTGTGCTATGTATGCTTGCTGTTTCCGTAACAGCTCAACGAGACCGAAGTGAACCATTGGTCGCCCTCCAGGGGCGCCATGTTCAGGAATCATTACAAGAACTCTCTACTCCCGAAGCCGCCGAGGGATCCGATCCTCAAAGTAGCCCCACCTATCCATTTTAACGAGAATATGCAGTGATTAAACGAGTTGCGTTCTCAGAAATACAGGCGGAGGCCCTCGTCCACGAAGCTCTAACCATCCTCCGAACCCTCGACCCGACCCCCATACGATCGCAAGTAGGGACGACCGAAGCATCACGATTGAATCTCTACGGGAAGGTGTTATATTATGCGAAGAAGGCAGCGACAATAATCTTGGTGCACAACCCGGCGTCTCTAGAGGAGCCCGTCGATGCCCCGCCAAAGCAAGCTGCACCAGTGGGCGGGACAGGGTTATTCGGGAAAAAGTTAAGGGCTGCAGTTGAAAAGTTGGAGGCTGCAAGGGAAATCGGGAAAAATGAAGATGCGATGTACTTGTTGGCGCAAATGAACTTCGTATGTTTACTCTCAATAGGACTGCAGGAGAATTTGGGGCTGATTGGTTACTAGTACGGAAATTGGTCGCATCCTAGGAACTATCCGCTTGCCTTTACAAGATATAAGGAGCTTGCAGACTTGACTGGAAACGCGACAGCCCAAAGCGTAGTTGGTTTCATGTATGCTACTGGCATCGGTGGTTCTGTCGAGAGAGACCAAGCAAAGGTATGGTGGATAGAGCTCATATATGTACCTTTTGAGCTTTGATATTAACTAGATACAGGCTCTACTATACCACACATTTGCCGCCTTAAACGGTGATAGCCGCTCGGAAATGACAGTAGCTTTTCGCCATCACATGGGTATAGGAACCCCACGTCACTGTAACGATGCTTCTTTCTATTACAAGCAGGTTGCCGATAAAGCGATTGATTACTGGAGGTCTGGCCCGCCGGGAGGCCACAGGCTGATCAAGAATGCCTATAGACTTGCAGATGATGAAGGTGGTGTTTACGGCGAGGGCGCTTCAGTAATATCGTCCGGTATGAACGCGCTACGTCGGGGAGCTACCGCAAATGACTCCGGGAGAGATTTAGATGACATCCTTGAATATTTAGATCTTATGGCACGAAAAGGGGATTTGTCCGCCACATTTACTCTGGCAAAATTGTATTATGATGGATCAAGGAATCTCCCGAGGGATGTTAGGAAGGCAAAGAGATACTTTACAAATATCGCAAAGCAATACTGGACTCGTGATGATAAAACGATTTCTGGAGGACCGCCAGGACTGGAAAGGCTTGCTGGAAAGGCGGCAGGATACATTGGGAAAATGTACCTGAGGGGAGAAGGAGTTACACAGGACTTTACGCAGGCAGCGGAATGGTTTGATAGAGGAATCAAGACGGTACGCTCCCAATATCTATGTATATCGGAGTTTCTTGACTAACGTTTTTTCAGGGCGATGCAAGTTCACAGAATGGCCTGGGGTACATGTACCTCCATGGCTATGGCCTAAAGATAAACCGTCAAAAGGCAGCTGATTTTTTCCAGGAGGCTGCTGAGCAGGACCTTCCTCAAGCACAGGTTAATCTTGGTAAACTCTTCCTCGAACAAAATGAGCTGGAGATTGCAAAGCGCTATTTCGAGCTCGCGGCACGCCACGGAACGCTGGAATCATTCTACTATCTTGCTGAGATTTACAATGCTGGACTCGGAGTAGAGCGTTCTTGCCTGATGGCGACTGCTTATTACAAAGTCGTTGCTGAGAGAGTTGAGGATATGCATAGTCCTATGGCATGGGCGAATAAAGCATATCATGATGGCGACAGAGAAAGCGCATTGATTGGCTATATGATGGCCGCTGAGCAAGGCTACGAGGTTGGACAAGCCAATGTTGCATATCTCCTTGATGAAGAAAAGTCAAGACTACCATTGAGGCAATTGCTGGGTCCTGAGGAGCCGAAGAATCCTAGAAACCAGGAGCTAGCATTGATATATTGGACTAGATCAGCGAAGCAGCAAAACACTGATTCACTTGTAAAGATGGGAGACTATTATCTAGCTGGTATTGGGACTGAAATGGACTACGAGAAGGCTGCGCAATGTTATCAGGCTGCCAGCGAACTGCAGGCCTCTGCACAAGCTTTGTGGAACCTTGGATGGATGCACGAAAACGGCATTGGAGTCGAACAGGATTTCCATCTAGCCAAGAGATACTACGACCATGCGCTGGAAACAAACCAGGAGGCATATCTACCGGTTACCCTGAGTCTGCTCAAGTTGAGGGTTAGAAGCTTTTGGAATACGATAACTGGGGGCACTATCAACGCCATTGGCGCAGACCCGGGTAATTAGTTCGCGTGTTGATTTGAAGCACTCATCTGTTAACAGCTTGTGTAGATCCAAAACCAAAACAACGTCCCACTCTCAGCGAATTCCTCAAGAAATGGTATGAGGCCACTCCCGATGATTACGGTGACCCAGAAGATATCTATGGTGGCAACAACGCTGGAGATGATACACTTGACACCCACGTCCCTGGTGATGAATTTTACGGCGAATTTGACGAGGATCTTATCGAGAGCGTTATCATTCTGGTACTTGCTGCCGCTGTGGCAATATTGGTGTATTATAGGCAGCTACGCCAACAAAACTTGGCGAGACGGCAGCAACAACAGCAGCAGGCACAGCAAGCAGGTGTCATGCCAGGTGGTGCACCAGGAGCGGGATTCCCGCAGCCACCGGGAGCCCCTGGATTTGGTGCTTGGGGAATACCGCATTAAAGGGCATCTGATATGGATGGCCAGTTTTTTTTTTTCCTTTTTTCTTTTTTCCTTTACTCTCCATCGCCCTTCCAAACTATGTTATGGTATCTGTTTTTGGTGGACCGGTGGCTTTATATTGCGTTAAGGTTGTGGGCGCAGGCAAAATTAGGCTGTTTTGAACAATGATGGGATTGTGTATCATAGATATGTAGGCCGTTCACTGTTGTAATTTACGTGGACTGGACGACTGGTTTTTTATTCTTGTTTTTTGTGTCCATTGCAGATCTATATTTTCTGGCTGGGAAGCAGGCGAAATTCCAGCAGCTCGGATTTTAAAAGGTCCGTTGACCAATAGCACAAGACAAATCATCTCAACTACACGTTCGGGTATTGAAGGGGGTTTCGGGATATTCGAACCCAAAGCAAGGTTGTACATTCGAGGTTCCGAAAAACATATCGAGCCATGGTCACAAGCTTCGAGAAACAAGCGTAGAATTCGGGTACTCGTCTATATCAACTGTATACATGTAGTAAGTATATCGAAGCAGAGGGGAGGATGTAGCTCTGCCCGTACTAAATAAAGCCCAACAAGCAAGGATTACCCCGAGTGATATCCCATGCACACTAACCAACATTGACGTCATTTCACTGCTATATTGCGAGAGACATCACAAGCTTACCACACCGGGACTGATGATTCAGCAGCTGGGTATCCAGACAGAGCTACTACACATTAACTACATACAAGAAAGAAGAAGAGGAAAGGTATAGTAACTATTTGGGTTTTTGTTTTAGTGGGGGGACGTTCGTAAGCTAGGGATTGAGAGGGGGAGAAGAAGCTAAGCAAGGGAAAAAAAAAAGAGATAAAATCGACAAATGCCACCCGAGTCTAACCAGACCGAACCTTTGCGTTCATGGAACCTCTTAATACCGAACAAACTCCCAACCGACCAGGGACACCCATAAGTAGCACGAATAGAAATTGCATTACGTAAACCCAATTAAGGAAAACGCAGATGCTATGTCCTCACAAACGCTACAGAGAGCGTCAGTACCTTGAAGTCTTAAGTAGGTGGTAGGGGGGAAACTCACTGGCATCAATCTGTTTGACCCTTGGTAGTGCCAACTTAACCTTATTCCTATATGTAGCAGCCGCCTCCCGTTGCAGTGGGTTCCCCTCGAAGTAGACGGTTACGAGATCCTCCATGCCTGAGAGCTCCTTCTCAACTTCCTCGAAAGAGGAAAGTTTGTTGTTGCTTGCCCAGAGCTCCTCAATGTGAGGTAGGTGTGAAAGGTTCTCGAGCTTAGAGATTTGGTTATTTGAGATATCAAGGACACGGAGGTTTTTCTGATGTCTGTTAGTCTTGAGTGGATCGATATATGTAGGGACGGGAGACGAACATTGTTTTCAAGTCCGGATATCTCAGTGAGGGCGTTGTGTGAGATGTAAAATTCCTCGAGGGAAGTGAGATTCTCAAGGCCTTCGATTTTAGTAAGGCGGTTAGATTGGATGGAGAGAATTTTAAGATTGGTTAATGTCGATAGGTTCTGCAAATATCATGGTTAGCAGCAGCTCTAAGAGCTAATAATCACTGGCTCATCTACCTTCAGCTCTGTAATCTTATTCTTTCCCAGCCACAACTCCTCTAATGCTGTCAAATGGTCGATATTTTCAATTTCCTGCCACACAGTCAGCATTTCTTACCCAAACCGGTAGAACGCATCCCCTACCCTAATCCTATTTGCTCCCAACTCCAGATTCCTCAACACCGTCATGCCCTCCAATCCCTCGATACGCCCAATTCTATTCTGTACAAAGTACAAGTTCTTGAGACCCGTAAGGTGGTTTATCCGCTTGATGTGCTTGATCTTATTGAATGACAAATCCAAGTTCTCCAGCTTCGTGAGCTCCTCGAGACCGTGGATGTGGCCGATCTTGTTATCGTAGAGATCCAGGTCTACCAGCGTCCCTCCAAGATGACCGAGCGCTTCTATGTCGAGGATGTTGTTCTGGCGGAGGCATAATTTCTGGCAGTAACAGTAGCTGTTAGGATGGCGGCAGGAGCAGCAGGAAGAGAGTGGGGGTAAAAACCTGGACTTCCTTGAATCGTTCGAGCTTCAGCGCTGTGATGGATGAAATTCGGAGGTGGACGAGCTCGATATCCTACACCAGGTCAGGTCAATCAGCCCCTCAATTCTCCAGCAACCCTTTTCACACACACTTGCATACCTCAACGTCCGGTGGGTAATCGTCAAGTAAATCTAAGCGATGGCTGTCAGCAACCCAACCACCATCGTCACTCCACATCTCAAAAAGCAAAATAGTGTGCACCAACCTTCGTCGTCCTCAATGACATCAACGGGAACATCCTCATCCTCTGTTTCCTCGGCCTCACTCGCGATAACCGCTCTGTTGCTCTCTTTGGTGCCATTCACGGTAGCCAACGCCTTATTATCATCGTTCCCACCCTCGTTCTCGTTCTCATTCTCATTCTCATTCTGGCCCTCAACCACGGCAGCCTCCGCTGGCGGTTTGTTGTCTTCCTCAACCATTTTTTCAGATTTCTTGTAGGTTTTTGTTGCTGTTTTTTTTTTTTTGCACTGGAAATACCTAGCTTCGCCGTAGAGTAGTAGCAGCTACCTAGCTTCCTGAAGGTACGGAGAGCGGGGTATCTATAGGTTTGTTTGTAATTTTTCCGTAACGTAGCCCCTCCCTATTTCTCCGATAGAGATGATCGCTGCAGCTGGGCGAAACTCCGACCAATCGGCTGAGAATGGTCGATTCGGTACGTAGTCAAAGTATTTTCCTGCTTTTTGTTGCTGTAGGTAGTCAACTAAACAGCGGTTAATTGAAGATTCGCTGCGCTGGTCTGTCCCTCCTTTGCTGCTGGATGGATGGGAGCGTGTTCGTTTTTTTTGTAGGTGGGTGTGCGTGTGTGAGTAAGAAGAGAGAGGCTACCTAGGTACCGATACTGGTTATAGATAGTCTCATAACGTGACCTGTCGAGGGTGTTTAGCTTTCTGCACTGTCTAGAGTATGATATGTATCTACTGGCTTCTGCAAGGGTCTTTCGCTACTGCTTCTGCTAATGCTTCTACTGCTACGCTACTTCAACTGGCCTTGTTCTACCTTCTAGGCTCTCAATCCCACCCATGTTCATGTCATGTCACATCCATCCACATCTTGATCGTGTGAGTCCGAATGGTTTGGGTTTGGGCACGCACTCGTTCATCCTCTCGCGCTGGTTTCTCCCCCGCAAAATTGAGGGAGGGATAAGGGCATGGACATGAGCATGGCATGGTGGTGAGATCCATGTAGATTTCCTCGACCGATTCTAAACCCCACCTGCCTGTCTGCCTGCTTGCCTTGCCTGCCGTATGCTATATTTCCCGGGTCGTAACTGTCATAGTCGGGAAATAAAGTTGTTTAGAATGGAGAGCACACTTCCATATTGCCATCCAGAGAAGGGGGAAAGAAAAAAACGGGTATGGTAATGTATATATATGTATGTTTGTATATGGGGTTACACCCTCTACATGCTCCTCACACAGCTAGATGAAGATATATATATGCGAATGCTGCTTTTTTTTTTTTTTTTTTTTGGATATACTGTACTGACAATCTCTTCTCCCGCCTTTCTTTTCCACACGCATCCCCCCCCATCTTTCCCTCCGCGCAACATCCCCATCACAAACAGTCACCGGTACCCTCGCCCCATCTCCATCCACAACTCCCCCGTGGCTATTACGAATCCTTTCCCCGGGCCCAATTCGAATCGCGGGGGGAGAAGAGAGAGGGGAGGGAAAAGCAGATACAGAGAAGAATACTAACCCAAAAAGCAAAAAAAGTATATAAAGCGAAAGTAGAAAAGAAGAAAAAAAATTCACAGCCTGATATCACAACATAATTTTTTTTCTTTCTCCCTTTCGAGGGAATGTGCAGAATATAGCCTTGAGACAAGACAACGAAGGAATTCAACGGAAGGAAAGAAAGTGAAAGAATACCTTCCCCGCCTCCCCCCTCCAAAAAAAAAGCCATCGAAGCGACTATATCGACCCATTCTTTGACCAAATGCAAAAGAAAAAAAGTGATATCTACTCTACTCTAGGTAGCGTATATAGGGGTGCGGTATTCCCTAAAGAAAAGAAAAGATTGCGGACTAAAACGAATTGTCCGTACTGACCCCACTAAATGGAAATGGTACGTTTCAAAAACAAAAAGTCGACCCATCCGCAAAAAAAAGTCCACTACCCGGTATGTCATCAAAAAAAGTCAAAGCATCCACCCGCACCATTGAGAGAGAGATAGGGAGAAGATTCTACACCACGGAAGTATGCAGGAGTGGTTGTAGTACTAGTAAGGTAGAGGTGTTTTGAATAGATACTACACACAATAGGTAGAGAGAGAAAAAAGGTAGAGTTAAAAAGGGGTTAATAAGTATGCATCCTAATAACAGGAAAAGAGAGAGTTCAAAGAGGTATAGTGGAAAAGAAAGAAAATGAGGTACAGTAGGAAAGGTGAAGTGGGTTAGATACTAAATTCAAAACATTACAAAAGAAAAAGAAAAGAAGACGGAGAAAGAAAATGGCAGATAGCCAGCTTAGTAGGTGACTCTGCACCATGTGCTAATAGCACTGAACACGACACAAATGGTAACAAGCACAATGAAAATTGAAGACGAATGAAAAAAAGAGTGATAAGATCGACAAAAAAAAAAAAACACGGCTAGAAATAACCTCGAAAGAAAAACCACAAAAAAACAAAGACCCGTGCTCCTGGCAATTATGACAATCGTATGATGAAGATTCCCCAGACGTCAGGGCACTCCTATCGCCCGTCCGTTCCTCCTAGTGGTATTTTTTATATTTACCAATCCTCCTCTTTCTCATGCCTTTTTATTAGAATCCCACTTTTGTTGTTGATCTGTCCAGGACAATGCAGTGTGCAGACAGTAGAAGAAACGCCGATCACGTCGCAAGAAATACACACAAAAAGAAGTATGCGTCAACGGATTTCTAAAATTATCGTTGTGCTTAAAGTGAAACATCCAAAACCAAAGTGACATCGTTCACATCCTGTGTAGATAGATCTTCGAGAACTGGAATCAGGTCGAGAAGCTCATTATCGTGAGCATCTGAGAACCAACTGCTAATCGGGACGGCGTGTTGGGGATGGAAGATATAACTGGTAGGCGAGTTATCGATGATAATGGTGTCTTTGAGATCACGACCAAGCTGAGAGAGATCCTAAAGAAAGAAAAATGTTAGATTACTTATGTGCGCACGCGGGGGATGGGCGAATTGGTCCGTGCGAAATTTTACCTTAACGTAATTGCCTTGGTGGTTAAAGCAACTCTCTCTGAAAAGCCTATGATGGACAACATGGTGAATGTCAAGCTGGTCGAGCAAAGGATCACCGTACTACAAAGATGTTAGTGGCGCTCGAAAAATAGACAAAGGGAAACAAAAAAAGAAAAAAGAAACCCACCTTCGAAACGGAGGCTGTGAATACAACGACTTCGTATAGCTCTCCGACTCTCTTCATGAACTGATCGACACCAGGTCTCTTGATAACATAGACGTTATGATAGTTACCTTCGATTTCAACCGGGATGGTAAAATCGGCTTGATGCAATACCTATTGTGGCAGTTAGTATCCAGGATTACGATCGGATAAACATCGCATCGGCTAGATCTCTATATTACCTTGAAACTACTATGAACCAGGGTCTCATCCAAATCCAGAACCAAGCACTTCTTTCCCTCGAACCTGGGTGCGATAGGGGGTAGTAACCACTGTTGCCTATCATCTGCGGTAGGTGTCTGTACCAACTGGACCGCACCTCCATCCTCTGATTCATTGTCCGCCTCCTCGGGCTCTTCCTCGTGTTGGGGCGATTCCGTACGTGGGGGCGGCAACTCGATGGTAATCGGTTTTCGGACTTCTTCGGTCGGGGGAATATCTGCTGCTGCCGCATCTTTCATCACAACGTCTTCCTCCTTTTGAACGATAGGCGCTTCTGGTGCCTTTTCGGGGGATAGAGCAGGGCCTGGTTCTGATGTAGAAATGTCATCTTTCTCATTAGAAGGTCCAGTTGGGGTGGGGGCCTCAACGGTGACCGTAGGTGCATCCAACAACGGCAGCCTTCTTTCATCGCTCGCGCCGCTGGTTTCAGCCGCAGACTCATCCTTCACAATGATTTCCCGCCCAACAAGCACGTCACCATCTGTCGGCTTGATCTTGTCCCCGTCCTTCTCCTCGACAACTGGCGCATTTAGTACGACGGGAGGTACCGCAGAGCTCTCCGGCTTAGCCTCACTATCTCCAGCTTCCGACGCGATTTTCTCGTTTATCACGGCATCCTTCGATTCGCCGATACTGCTGTCTTTTGCGGACGTTCTGGCGTCTTTCCCGACGACCGGAGTTGCTCTTCGAGAAGGTACTGAACCGGGCCTTATTTCGGCCTTGCGTGAGCCCGGGTCATTCTCCCCTGACGAACCAGCACGACAGCATAGGAACCCAAAGAACCTCCCTATTCCCCCCTGTTTTGGGTTTCGGCCCCCTATCCCTGTGACACTACTAGCCTTGCTTCCTCCACGTCCTCCCCTTCGCCTCTTCCGGCTGTTGGTAGAGGCTGCGTCTGCGTCTGGGTCTGCGTCGCCGGATGCGGTAACAGCGGTACTACTAGTGGAGGTGGGTGACTGTTCAGCAGTATTCTTGGTAGACGATGTCCGGGTAGGGACTGCCAACAGAGAGTTTCGCTTCTGCGATACGGAAGCGTTGTTATTAAGAGCTGAAGGGGGTACTTCAGTTCCAACAGTTGACGCCGAAGGCGGCGGCTTCGCAGTAGCAGTCAATGATGATGTATCATCGTGGGATGATGAAGGACCCGATTGAATTGATGAATTGGGGTTGGGGCTCGAGTCTATGTATGGCAATATCAGTTAGCTGGTGTTGGACCAAATGAAAAAGAAGCTTCGATCGGGAACGATGATCGGAGAGAATGTGGGGGAGAAGAGATGGATGTGAGGCAAGGAAAAGCTGCGATGAGATGAGATCGGAAGGGAAAAGTGAATGGCGGGGAAAAGGGAATAGTGGTGGGTAAAGAGGAAAAAGAAGGACTAGTCGACGCACCTGCTACATTATCTTGAGCTTTAGACTCATGCGCCATTGGGACGTCCCCATTCCCGTTCACAGATACTTTTTTCTCGAAATCCATCTTTTTGTAATGTAAAAGTCTACCACAACACTTCGTCTAGAAGAATAGAGGGTGAAGAAGAAACGAATGAAGAGAAGAAAGGGAACGAAGAGAAGAAAGAAGAAAAAAGCAGCTTAAACTCGCGAAATGATAGGATTGTATTCACGCCCTCCCGTTGTTGTTTCCTAATTCCTTTTCCCTTCTCGCTTATCCTTGGCTGGAGATGGACCTCTCGATCTCCTCCCACGCGCAGGAAAGTAGAAGAATAAATAGAATAAACAGAATCACCCAGGCGATGGGGGGGGGGGGGACCTTTTTTATCTCCTAGAAACCGGAACTAAGAAGAAAGATTCTTGACGAAACAAGACCTTTGAAGTTCAGCCCCGGTGAAGCGAAAGCAGGGGAGAAGAGAGAGCGACCCGGCTGGAACAACCACGTTAGAAGAGGTTGTTGAATAGGAGATTGTTGTCGAGGGGAATGGAGCTCAGTCTTGATGGGAACAGAACGGAGAAAGGAAGGGAAGAAGGAGGGGGGGGAGGGCGGGAGGAGGAGTTGGTGATGGGGGGGGGGTGTGAGAAGGTAGAAGTGGTGGGTGGATGCGTTGTGATGGTCGCGGTGATGGTCAGGAAATGGAACGACCTGACGATGAATTAGAGAGTGAGAGAAGTTTAATGAGCGTCGATGGGTATTGGGTGTGTTTTCTGATTAGGTGACAGCGCCAACGAATGGGGCACGGCTAAAACAGCAGGGCTGGGGGGGGCCAAAGGGTGTAAAAGAGAGGTTCCAGGCCGGTATTCAATTTTAAAAAAAAAATGGATGAAAAGGGAAAATTATAAGCGAGAAAGAGAAAGGGCGATATAGAACAGAAGGTAGAGTTATAGCTACAACGATAACCCAACAAGCTGGCTGTTACCTGAGTGATGGCAGCAGGATAACCGTTATCCTACAATTTCCGATGGAAAGAGTAGACGCAGAGACAGATTAGGCAGCAGCAACAGAGGTTATTTGGGGGGGGGGGGGAAATTAATGAGAAAAGGATTTCAATTGTACGTGTATCCGTATGTAGGTGTATGTATGTAAATAGCATGCAGAAGTTGCATGTAGGCCGAGATAAAAAAGAAACAGAAAAACAGAAATTGAAAGAGAAAAAAGAACCCGCAACAACAACCGACTATTTTACAGCTAGGAAGCGCCTTAGGGAGAAGAAAGGGGGGGGGGGGGGGAGGGGCAAACTACTACTGTACTAAGGAGCGTGAGGTGGAGGTATGTAGGATGAGGTACAGCAAAGTAAAGTTAGTGGAGAGAGGTAGTGGGAGGTACATGTAAGGAAGGAAATATTTTGTGATATAGACAGCAGCTTGTGGACAACAACTACAATCGATGTTGCTATGGCGCCGGTGGATAGGGATAGATGGGAACACGCACAGTCCAAGCAAGACTTCTTCCCTTCCCTTCCCGCACAGTGAAGCGCTCTTGTCTGTTCGTCGTGGTGGTTCTGACTCTCTGTAATACGATATTGCGCTATTGCGATATTACGATACATACAGCTTGACCTCCTACCTACCTCCTAGGACTAGAAACCAGAAACGGCTTACTTTGACCACCATGAACCCAACAATAACAAAACTAGGAAACTGCCTACTTACATGGCCTACTCTCAATCTGATAGAAAGAAGAAAAACAAGACCGTTTTGGGCATGGAGATGAAAAAATAAGGGAAAACGAAAGACAGCCAAGAGAGCGTTCCTGGACATGCAATAAAAAAGTTATAACACAACCCCAGACGGAGCAGAAGCGAGTGTGAATTTTCCCATGTTGGTACTGGCGCCCTTCACGAGAACCTTGGACGGAGCCTCGCTCTGGGGATGTGGGAAATGAAGTCGAACGCCATGATCCCGCTCCCGACCAGCCATCCCTCTGGCGAGCATGTCCCGGCGGCAAGATACCCTCGTTACTGGTCCTTTCAACAACAACCCTAGTAAACACTACATGATACCTAACATGGATTTTCATCATCCCCCCCAAATGCCAATACTCTCTTTCTCGTCATCCCATTTGCCTGTCCCCCCGAATTTAGGTCTCGCTTTTTAGTTTTGACATTTTGCTCAGATGAACATGGAACAACCATTTAAACACGAACCCCCCAATTGCTCAATTATTTACCAATCCTTTCGCAACTTGTGCACATACTTCCCCTCCAACAAGCTATCGCGTGCTCTCCTTCCCACAACCACCACCCCTCCCCCCTCGCTCCCTCCATCCCTCCTTTCTAATATTCATCATTCATTCATCTGGGGTACCGGTACTCAAATACAAACCCTCTCCTTCTCATTTTCTTCTCGGGGCCTTGTCCAACTGGTCGTATTTTCGCCCATATTGGGTTCTCCATTGCGGGATCACCTTCCCTTTTCCAGTAAAATGAAACACCCAACCTCCACTGGCGGCACGGTGCGCCCCTTTTCGAGCAGCCAAACGAGTGACCGCCAAGCGCCCTACTCAATGGGCGGTTGCTTCAAATGTTCAAAAGTAACACGGAATCACCCAATCAGGAGTGCAGTTGCGAGCCAGCGATATTGGAAGAGCCAATTGATTGTTAAATTTCTTGTCCTAAAAAAGATTCCAGTCTGATAAAAACCAGAGCCTCAAGTCCAACATCCCTAACAAAAAAACGTCTTCCGAAGACCGACAAGCCGAGACCCTTCACACCCGACGACGTACGACCTTCATCAAAGTAAGGAAAATCCATCTTCCACCCCAACCAATCCCCTTCCCACCCCAAACGTCCAACAGATTTTTTGTTAACTTTGATAATTTGATAATAGGAAATTTGATAAAAAATAAAATTTGGAAAAAGAAACAAAATAAACAAAAGAAAGAAGCGACTCGTCCGAGCTGACAAAAAAAAACCAAACTCCTTTATCCTGCCGCAATAGTACCTGCATCAGAAACTCCGTTTCCATTCTCAACCATCAACACAAGAGAAATAAAAGATGGCATGAGAATATAAAAATATTTATAAAAGTAAAGGGCCAAAACAATTATCGAAACCGAAGGGAACTTCAACCTCAATGATTGAGAGGGGGGTCGAGTCGCTTAGTCCTCAATGGCGTAGTCGTTCTCGCCGATGGCGCCACCCCAGAAAACGGGTCCCAACTTGAGGAATCGTCGCTTCTCAGTGGCACTGCCGATGGATGAGGTGGAGCTCCTGCGGTGGGAAGATGTCTGAGGAAGGAGGAGAGGAGAGCCAACTGGGGACTCAACAGCGGTCTCCATGGCAGTGGAGGTGATTGGAGACATCTTGGGAGACTGAGGCTGCTGCTTGGGGAAGCTGGCAGAGTGGACTGGCGCAAGGCACAAGAAGGTGGTGGGCTTGCGGATGGCAGGAGAAACGGTCTTCTGGACTGAGGACATTTTGGTAGTGGTTTTTGGTATGAGGATTGCTGGAGGCAAGAATGTTTTTTGTAGTGGGATTGCTGGCGCAAAGAATGAAAGTGAGTTTTCAAGTGTGAGTGTTGCTCGAGGAAGAGGATGCTTTGGCTTGTCTGTATGAGTTGACTGCTGTGCTGATGAGGACGGTTGAAGGGGGTGAGAGGGTGACCTTATATCCTCCTCCCCCCTCCTACTGTCCCAAGGCCCCAAGACCAGGACCATGACCACGATAGACTGGTGGGGATGACGATTGTGGGGGAGAGTCAGAGGCAGTGCGGGCCAGATCAGACGTACGTGTGGGTTGCTGCTAGAGCACTAGCGCGGCGATAAGGACCCAAGACGCCTGTTTGCCCCCAAACCTAAAGTTTTACGAAACATGCCAGGCAGGCCACCGCAGATGGCCTCTGCACCCTAGATCTCAGATGTATTATTTTTTTCCAAATATCTTCCCTTAAACCCTGTTTACTGCATCATGCAGATGCCATGCAATGCAGACGCGCCGTAGTCCTGGCCAGAGAAAGGACCCCCAGTCCAAGGAAAAGAGGAGTCTAAGCAGCGATGGAGGGGCCAATTGGGCAATAAGCTTCGAATTTGGAGGGGGGGCTGTAATTTGGACGAATCCACGAGCTTCCCTCACCCACGAAGGTGCAGGAGACAGCCATTGGGATTTACCTTTTGGGATTCCCTTTTGATTTGTTTTTGCTGTTTTACGATGGTGGTTGGGGGGATTCTTACCACTCTGGATTGCAAAGCGAGTGGGGGAAATAACGTTAGAGGCGGGGAGGGAGGGGGGGGGGACGGATGACGCTGTGTGAGTTTCAATTGACATGGGGTTATCCTTTTTTTTCTGTTCCAGTTCAGCGGGAAAGTTACTTGTGTACCAGCCGGCCGAAGAGCACGTGGGCGAGTAGAATACAAAAAAGAAAGTCCACACATGTTCCGTTGTAACTCCTCTACTAGTAAAGCTGAGCTTTCATGGCTTCAGGGCAGCTTTAGCACACTGTTGTTGATACCTGCCTGTTGTTAGCCTGCAGGCTTCTACCAGGTCTTCCTCTCTAGCCTCTCCGTCCTCCGGACTTAGATCTTGATAGATCCGAGCCAAGGTAAACTAAAACATTACACCAAGATTCGAACTAAAGTAGCCTCATGGAACCCTTTCCCTCTTCCCCACTGGCCACAGAAGTGTTCAACCCTACCCCGGTATATCTCCAAAGTAACTAAAGATACATGTACCTACATCTTACATGAGTTCATGTACCTTTATAGGATCTACCCATGTACGTCCCTTGCTAGATACTTGACATATTTCTAATCTACCGAACCTCACCTCAATCCCCGCCCCCCTTCTTCCAGGGTCCTTCTCCATCCCTAGACTGGAAATCTATCATGTGAAATGGACCCTGCTCAGTTGATACTTCCTGCTTCTTTTACCTTCTAGGTGTTCTAAGACCTTGGTAGAGAGAGCTGGAGCAGGTGTTGATGATCAATGCGTACACGCTACGTACTATGGGACTATCAATACGACGTACAGCACATGTAATCGTCTCCCCAGGTATGCTCACGAGGCCACTTAGATCTTTGGCCACTTCCTCGGTGCAGCAGAAAAGAAGCTGGGGCCGGCGTTAACCACTACGCACCATGTGCCCGCCGAATGATAATTTCGGGCCTTCTCTAACCTCTCCCATGACGGACGTTGCAACGAGCCTATCTCTGGTATCTCGCCTCGTATGCAGAGCGTTACGTGCACAGCATCTTACGTGCGGGCACACTTTATCTGGCCTTGATGTTGGAATCGACAGTTTGCTCCTCCATCACGGTTACCACCAACGGATAATTTACAGAGTTCCACTTCCCCGTGCACTACTGCTCACCACCACAACCCATTGACGGGAGGGTTGGCTCTGTTTGGAATAAATCTACATTTAGAACCCTTTTGCGGCGTCGGCGGCAGTTGTGTGTGTGTGTAGCGAGCAGCAGCGAGAACGTACCCAACCTGCACGTTTACCCCAAGATGCGTCTTCCACAAATGCACCCTCTAAGCATGTATTCTACTTCGGATAATGATGTAACACACCAACCAGCAATCCCCCGCTCACAAAGCTTGGTGTCTCGTCTGGCAATTGTTGACCAGCGCCGGTTAAATTGGTGCAGAATTGGTGTCGATTCTACGGGTTCTGATTTGACGCACACTCAAAAGTTACCACCATGGCGGAGAGCCTGCTCGAGCTGACCTGGTGCGGAAGTGGCCGGGGGTGGTTGTGGTTGCGGGGCGGGGGCGGGGAGCCCGTTCTTCGTTTACCATTTCCATCTTCTAAAAGATACAAATCTGGAAGTACAGGAAAAAGCAACGTTCGGGTTTTAGTTTGGACGCCTCCCCTGATACCAAAAAGAACTGCCCTTTTAGTTTAATGTGTCCTGCGTCATGATTAAGACTGCACACTGACACCGAAAGAATTTGATAAACGAAATGGTTTTTTTCGAAAGTAGTGGTGATATTGATATCAGCCAGCTGCTGAGGGTGAGGATTGGTGATCTGAAGTGGTCCACGTTGCATGATCGCCCCCCCCGCGGTGACGTCACAGGCCTGTCTCTCTGACTGAGCCCTGTAGAGCTTTGTCTGAAAATCGATCATTGACATCTATATTTTCCTCCTGTACCTTCTCTATGCTCTCCAGCCGCTGGGCCGGCCGAACAATCGCCGAGGATAGGATGTAAGTGTAAGGCAAAAAAGGCAGAATAAGGGAGATTTTCGTATCCGAAGCCGAACGGCAATGCATCTCAGACAGATATACTCGGACTTTGCGTTTGACATGCCACTTTTCATGGTTGTGGAATGTTGCAGCCTCAATCTTTTGGAGGGGGTTCAGGTTTGGACAGATCTCACGATACGTGTGCATGGGTCGTTTGTGAGATCAAAGCTTGTCGTTGGAACTAACCGACTACCGAATTGACCGAGACAGCGGTATGGAAGTCGTAAGCGGAGCACGTTCTCGGAGGGCGATATGTAGTAATTGAGGCTATTAATGGTACGTGCATGGACTCCTCCTCCTACTCCTCCACTTCCTCTTCCACAGAAACACACGCAGACAAGCAAAAAAAAAAAAATTTGAAAATTTACGAGCCGCGGCTGAGTACGGTAACGGGTAGTCACTGTACCTACAGATGTAGTTACTCCTAGTGCAGTGGGGGTTGTCAATTCCAATGGTCGTGCAAACATAATCTGCTCAGACCTCATACAAAACAAAATTCTCCACCGTATCATGCAGGTGAAAGAAAAAAATTGGTTTATTTCTCTCTTCGCTAAAATTTTCTCAACGATTTTCTTCTTTTCTTCTTTCCCCTTCGAGAGCGGGTCAAATCTTTAGACAAGCTCGGTCTTGGTTTTATGGCGAGGGAGGCGCGGACACCGGCGGGTACCTGAGCATCATTTCCCACAAGAGGATAGGGGGGCCATAAACAGTCGGCCAAAGGTACCTCGTTTGATACTGCTTTCCGGCGCTCACACACGCTCGTACTCCGCGATATTGGTCATGTGAGCAGAATCTGTGAATCTTTCCTTGAAGTTCGTCTCCGCGCACCGCGGACCAAGACACACAAACGTTAATGTCGTTAAAGCACGAGTGAGTGGAGTCCGCTTCTGCACGTTCGTTTTTTCTTCTAATGGGTAACTGACCCACCAAAGGGGCTTATTCGAGACAAAAGAAACTTTCGTTTTGTTTTGTTTTTTCATTTTCTCTCGAGACCTCGCATATCTTGCTTGGATGCAAGTGCGTACCTGGCTATAGGCCAATTAATGTGGGGAACCGAGTACACTCTCAGACTCATCAAGAGAAACAACTTTTGATTGGTAATTACATGCTCGCCCTACTGATAATGACGATGAAAACCTGGGTACCGTTCCCGGTCATATCTCATCCTTCGAAAAAGGCAAAAACAACGAGATATCAGTCAACCGTGTGTATGCCTAACACAATTTTTGAACTGTCTCGACGAATCTAGTTTGTAAGGTTGGCCGCCGGTCAGCAGCATGATCTCATGATCAATAATCTCGTAAATCTGTTGTTGCCTACTGCTTCAAACTATATACGCTACGAGACGGGAAACCACAGCAAAAACACTTGGAAACACTAGTTCAAAGGAAAGAAACAAAAGCAAGTCGATAGAAGTAGCGGAGTCCATTAGCTCTACTTTATCAGACCCCCCTACAGTATTGAGGTTCAGAATTGGTTTTTGCGGTCGTGTTTTTGATATTGAGGCTTGAAGGCACGGTTCCGAGACCCGACCTATCATGCATGCTGAATATTGTTTTGTTATTCTGATGTTTAGGTTTACTTGAATCTTAATGGTAACTATTACATGAACCATATGAAACTGAGTATACACGGCTAACCCTAATACTATCAGGTTTTCTCTCCCCCGCATTCTTACCCCTCCTTGCCTGGAGGGTTTCCTATCAACCTCACCCCTTTCACCGTTCATTATCGGAGTATATTTTCAGGAAATACCGATAGCATACCTAGGATGACAATGGGAACCGGCAGTTACTTCAGAGCTTTCACAATTCTGGACGGATTTCAAAAGTCCTCGGTGCTTACAAGGCCCCCCGTCTATCAAATTGTTATCGTCAACGATCCCAAGAGACCTGAGATACCAACTGGAACATCCTCAATCTATCAAAGATGCCTCAACGATTGGTTGCATATCCCGCTGTATGGGAAAGTACCTGAAATATCTTCTATGCCCAGGAAATAAGGTTGATGAGGTATTCCCTGCTTATTAAGGGGCACCTTGCGGTACGCCTTCTCTGCCCCGTTTCTCGATGCTATCGATATGGATATTCCTAACTATGACTGCAGAGTAATCTGGAAAAAACGAGACAAAACTCCGTATCCGTTGCTAAAGATTATGTACCCAATCGATCGGTTGAGAATCCTTCAGCTACATGATATGCTGCTCCTTGTTGGATTTTATGCCAACTACCGACAACCATCCATCCATCCATCCATCGGTTCAACAGATCTTATGAGACAGATATTCTGGGTTCTTGGCACTGCTGATGCAATTTATCCGCCGCTTTAAATCTCATTGCTTATCTTGGGATTGACGATCCAGGCTATTCGTTTTTAGGACGTTGTAAGCGATCAGCAAGGGAATCGACGATTCCCTTGCACATTGCCAAGAACCTAGTGCTAGGGCCAAGATTGTAACCCTATACGTTATCGTCGGGCGCTTGATTATGCAGGTTGCCCGGTCGGTTGTGCAGCGAGACAGATCATGGATGCTCACTCGGCAGTCCCCCTCTGAGGGCCACGTGGGGAGTATGATTGGTCTATGGATTGGAGAAGGGATATGTTTAGGCAGTGGATATTACGATCGAGGGCGATCTATAGTTACCTATGATCTTTTCTCTTTCTCTCGGACTCACCATCATCATTCTCGCCTTATTTTTGGGCCGGAGATTCTGTCGGAATCGCAGCCTGATTCCTGGCCTTTCTCCTCTTCCTATGGTCGATATAGGGGTGTGAGGCTTCATTTACTGCCTATTCGTTGCATTTGGGTGCTCACTGATGAGCTCACTACTTTCTCTTGCCATCGACACGGCTGTTCTTCGGTTTTTTTTTTATACCTTTGTTCACTGAGGGGGCTTCTACCTGAGCTTGAGCAACACTGCACCGGAGGTGCGAACTTTAAAATTCTTCATGGGCTTTCCTCTGACATCGAAGAACCTACGTGGAGCTGAAGCCTTGTTTTTGCCTTGCGTGTTCTCCGAAGAGATTTACTCCACTGCGCCAAAACCCCCTTCTGATATCCTTTTAACGGATTTCAGTTTTTCCTCGGGTGATTTCTGATATTCAAACCTATCTTTGACCGACACTTTGACGGACGCAACGATTTTAGTCGAGATCCGGGTGAGATATCCTGTGATTTTAACTAATACATGGATAAGATGTGCTACGGTTTAACGAAAGATTTTCTCTAAACCTTTGATATATGCTAATAGACAGATATTCAGAGAGAAAAGACTGGTGCGGAGAGGATTTACTCATGTTTTTCGAGACAGACGAAAGCTTAAAATCTTATCTACGGCCAATTTTGACTCTGGTTTCCCAATATCATTAATGCGGGGGAGTTTAACCTTGACTTTAGCTTTCGTGTTATGTTCCACATGGGATCAAAGCCTGTACTAACCAGCAGCTTGTTTTTTTTTATTTTTAATAGTGACGGAGATGATATCGGGTATATTCTAGGGGGTATCACAGAAGAATTTGTGTCCGGAACGGTTCCACAGCTTTTCACCACAGAGGATGATTTTTAACCCTCTTTTTCTCCTCACCGCTGAAGCCCCGGTACATCTCCGGCCGGAAATACAGTTATCCACCAAGTCCGTCCGGGAGTTGTGTCAAAATTTTGGAATCGAAATCTCTCTTTCTACTAAACACCCCCCCGGATTTTATTTATTTATTTATTTTATTTTATGGTTCTACAAGTCTATTCGTTTCTTTAAGCGAGCTTCGACCCCGCTCCCCTGGACTAAAGTACTGATGTCAACCAGCCAGATGAATGATCACCGATCTGATATATGGGCGCCGGATATATTCCACGATCTCTCCTAAAAAAGTCTTGGGACTTTTTCTTTTCTTTTTTTCTTTCTTTTACGTACCTTTTTTTGTTGCTTACGTATGTACTGGTACTGGTACTTACCCGCTGATCTTTACCCGTCTGCCCTGCATCGAGAGAGAGAGAAAGTGGGTTTTTTTCCCTCTCTTTCTTTATCACCGGCCAGCCTGTAGTTTGGCCCTGAGGATCAGAGAGGCGGTGGAAGGGCTAGCTAACTGGTGCGGGGAAGTGTTGGGGGCGTGGTGGTTTTTTTTCCTTTTTTTCTTTCTCTCTCTATGGCGTCTGCCGCGGGGGGGTTGGCGTCTATTTTCGACGTCGACTATGTACCTACCTAGTCGGTCTGCTCTACTCTGCTCTAGATCTGCTCGGGGTATTTTACTACTCTAGCGCCGAAGACCGGCCTGGTCTGGAACAGTGGGACAGAAAAAGAAGGGCCTCAGGGATAGAAACCTTTTTTTTAATAAAAAAAAAAAAATTCTCTCCGCTTCTGCTAGCTCTAAACTGGATTCTACAGTTTCTACTGGATGAAATAGTGGAATTGGGGGGGAAATGATTCATGAGCATGAGCCGTGCCAGTGATATTTCTGTCGAAAAAATCTCATGCTGCTCCTTGTGATACCTACATTGTGTACATAATACTATGCAGTACATACATGTAGATGGGTAGCGGTAAACAACTTCCTCCCTGCCCACTCAGCGTGGCATCAATGATTCAGATTCTGTCTCTGTCTCTGTCTCTTTTTCTTCTTTTCGTACTGGTCACTATTTTTCCTCTCGGCGCGCAACCAGTAAGATGATGATAGTTGCTAAGAAGTACAGTACTCTAGTTCGCAGTCCTCCCCCCCCTGCCAATGATAGGACGCGGAAGGTTCGGTGAAATAGTCCGATTGGTGGCCCAGTGGCAGGGACGTCTGCACGGCGTGTAGGCGTTTTTTGTTTGCGTAATAATATTAGGTACAAGGCTGGCTGGCTGGTTACTGGTGATACTCTTCTAACCTACATGTACTCTAGGCTGTAGTGACACTACAGTAGTACTACTGCGGTGCGATACGAGCCTCGGCAGAAACTCGGGGGGATTACTGGATTAGTGAGCTGGCGGATCTGCTGCGGAGAGATGCAGCCTGAGGGTTGTACTACATGCACTCGGGGGTACACTGCAGAGGGCACATTGATACGGGGTGGGTGGTCAGCGGTGCACCTCGAATCACTCTGCTGTCTGGCTGCAGGGTAACCTCACCCCCACTCCTTCTTGGCTTGGCTGGCTGGGCCAAGCCAAGCCCAGTCAGCACACACGGTTGAGGGTAGGGGAATCATGCTGTGTTTATCTTATCAGATTCTCGGTACAGGGGGGGGGGGGGAATTATCTGTTCTGTCACACCTAAACCTTGGGAGAAAAAAATATTCACACACCGAGAAACCGCGAAACTCGAAACCGCGAAAACTTGGATTTCGAAAAATCGAGAAATGCCGTCAGTACGGGTCCCGGAAAGGGGAGCGCCGAAATTTAAGAAGCCCGCCGTAAAGGCAAAGGGCCTGAAGCGCAAGCGGGATGAGGAGGAGCTGGCAGAGCTGGAGAAGAGGGTTTCGGAGTTTGTGTGTTTTATATCCCCCCCCTCCCCACCACCACCCACCAGTGTAGGAGTAGTAGGAAGAGGAAGAAGAGGGGCTAATGGGGAGGATAGGATTTGCAAGCGACAGAGTTCACGGAACTGCCATTGACGAAGCAGACGGCGGCGGGGCTGCACAAGGCGCATTTCAAGACGCTGACGGACATCCAGCGCAAGGCGATCCCGCTCGCGCTGAAGGGGCGGGATGTGCTGGGGGCGGCAAAGACGGGGAGTGGGAAGACGCTTGCGTTTATTGTTCCTGTATGTCTGCTCCTCTCTCTCTCTCTCTCTCTCTCTCCCGCTCTCACTCTTTCTTTCACCCCGCGCGCTCAATTCAATGGCATGCTTACAGAGTGGAATATCTAGGTACTCGAGATCCTCTACCGCAAGAAATGGACCACCCTCGACGGCCTCGGCGCGCTCATCATCTCGCCCACGCGCGAGCTCGCAACCCAGATCTTCGAGGTACTGCGCAAGGTCGGCGGCCACCACACCTTCTCCGCCGGCCTGGTCATCGGCGGCAAGAGCGCCAAGGAGGAGCGCGAGGCCCTCCACAAAATGAACATCGTCGTGTGCACGCCCGGCCGCATGCTGCAGCACCTCGACCAGACGTTCGGCCTCAACGTGGACAACGTGCAGCTGCTCGTGCTCGACGAGGCCGACCGCATCCTCGACATGGGCTTCCGCGCGACGGTCGACGCCATTGTCGCCAACCTCCCGCGGACCCGCCAGACGCTCCTGTTCTCGGCGACGCAGACGCGCAATGTGGGCGAGCTGGCGAGGCTGGGCTTGAAGGACGCCGAGTATGTGGCCGTGCATGAGGCGGCCGAGGCGGCGACCCCCGCGCGCCTGGAGCAGTTCTATATGGTGGTGCCGCTGCAGGAGAAGCTCGACACGCTGTTTGCGTTTCTGCGGAACCATCTGCAGGCGAAGATTATTGTCTTTATGACCTCGTGCAAGCAGGTCCGCTTCGTGTACGAGACGTTCAGACAGCTGCATATCGGCCTGCCGCTGCTGCACCTGCACGGGAAGCAGAAGCAGACGGCGCGCGCGGAGGTCACGGCCCGCTTTGCGGCGGCCAAGAATGGCTGCTTGTTTGCGACGGATGTGGTGGCGCGCGGCCTCGACTTTCCCGCGGTCGATTGGGTGCTGCAGGTGGATGCGCCCGAGGACGCGGAGACGTATATCCACCGCGTGGGCCGCACGGCGCGGTTCGAGAAGATGGGCCGCGCGGTGCTGTTTCTGGCGCCGAGCGAGGAGGGGGCGTTTGTGGCGAGGCTGGTGGCGAAGAAGGTGCCCGTGGCGAGGGTGAATGCGAAGGCGGCCAAGAGGCAGAGCGTGCAGACGCAGTTGCAGGCGCTGTGTTTTAAGGATCCGGAGGTTAAGTATTTGGGGCAGAAGGCGTTTGTGAGCTATTGTAGGAGTGTGAGTGTGCAGAAGGATAAGGAGGTGTTTAGGCTGGAGGAGCTGCCGCTGGAGGAGTATGCGGCGTCCTTGGGGCTGCCCGGGGCGCCGAGGATTAGGGGGTTGAAGAGTGTGGATGCGGAGAGGGTGAAGGAGTTGAAGAATGCGCCGCGCGGGCTGAAGGCGCTGGAGAAGGAGGTGAGTGGGGATGAGGATGAGGAGGAGGAGGTGGTGGTGGTGGAGGGGGTGAAGGAGAGGAAGAAGAAGGAGGTGAGGACGAAGTATGATAGGATGGTTGAGAGACGTGAGTTCTGCACCCCCCCCCCCCCCCGAAATCATTGATACCGCATAGATAGAAGCTGTACCGCGCAGGAACTGACAGCCCGCAGAAAACCAAAACGTCCTCGCAGACCACTACAAGAACCTCATCGTCGACGACCCCACCGCCGCCGGCGCCTCCTCCGACTCCGAAGGCGACTTCCTCACCGTCAAGCGCACCGGCTACGACAGCGACAGCGACAGCGACTCCTCCACCTCCTCCACCCCTTCCACCACCAAGCCCAAAACAATAGACCTCGCCGGAACCACCCTCACCATCGAATCCAAGCGGCGCGAAAAAATGATGACCTCCAAGAAGGAGCTGGCCAAGCTCAAGCCGCGCGGCACGCGGCTGGTCTTTGACGATGACGGCAACGCGCGGCCGCTGTATGAGCTGCAGGGGATCGAGACGTTCCGTGAGGCCGGGAGCGCGGAGGAGCAGCGGAGACGGTTTGTGGCGGTGGAGGGGGAGAGGGTGAAGGTGGCGGATGTGGAGGATCGGAGGGTGGCGAAGGAGAAGAGGAGGGAGAGGAGGGAGAGGAGGAGGAGGAGGGAGGAGGAGGAGGGGGGGGCGAGGGGGGTGGAGGGTGGGGAGGGGGGCGGGGAGGAGGGGGGGTTGGTGCCGTATGAGGCGCCGTTGGGGTGGGAGGGTGGGAGTGGGAGTGGGAGTGAGGAGGAGGAGGAGGTGCAGGAGGTGCAGGAGGTGGAGGAGAGGGAGAAGAAGAGGCAGAGGAAGTGGTTTGAGGATGATCCGGAGGATGAGGAGGAGGGGAGGAAGGGGAGGAAGGGGAGGAAGGGTAAGAAGGGCAGGGTTATTGAGGCCGCCGAGGAGCCGGAGACCTTGGAGGACTTGGAGGCGCTGGCTAGTGGCTTGCTGGGGTAGGGTGGATGGATGTGTGCTTTGTGGGAGGGGCGCGCGGAGGGAGGGAGGGGGGTAATTGTAAAATAATTTTAGTTGGTGGGTTTTTTCTACCGCTTGCTACGTGCTACATAGGGTGGATAGGATAGGATAGATGGGAGGGAGGAAGAGAGAGCTGCTTGGGGGTTGGAATTAAAAATTAAAAGGGTTTGGCTGTTGTGCTTGTGTTTTTGTTCGTTTTTTTTTTGACGGATTTCTAGATGATTTGTGGAGTGAATAGGTGCAGCGGGAAATTAAAGGTGCAGTGTAGTCATTACCCCCCAGCTACATGTATCTATCTAGAGCTGTGGTGCACGTGGGGTGGTAAGTAGGTGTGCGGTAACCCTAACCCACCCGTCATATCTATCCGATTAATCACTTCTTTTCTTTTTGAGACCGCTGCCTGTTGTTGTAGAAACGGTTTTATATATACAAACTGTTGGTATGGGAGTGGGGGTATGCTGGAGAAAGATGGTTTTGTGTATAATTAGGCTCCGTTCGGCTGCAAGACAGATAGGTGCTCGGTTTTCGAGTTGTGGTTTTCTACTACCCTCGGGGTTTTCAGATTATTTGGGTTTTAACCTTGGTTTTTCTAGATTATTTTTTTGCTGTTCGGCCACGTACCTAGAGAGGGTTATTATTTGCCTTTTTTTTTTTTTTTTTTTTTAGTGCTGGTTGATTTGATGTTGGTTGCACATGTTGGAACAGACGGTGGAAGACATCTCTCAAGGCGGCTCTTCGGGTTTGTGTCTGTTGGTGTGGGCGTCTTGTGGTGTGTTTGTGCTGCGGTCTGGGTGCTTTAGGGCGGGTTGGTAGCGGGTCTGGAGAAAAATGTGGACGGGGGTCTAGTAGCTTCTGTAGCATGTAGGGCTTGTAAATTGATAAACTCAGGTACCTACATACCTACCCAAGAGAACGCTGTCTTGATCGAGTTCTTTCACCAACCCACAGAGAACGCAGCGGTAACCTAACCCTGCCCCCCCCCCCCCCGCAGCACCCACCTACCCGGACGTTGCCCGCTGCTGAGTTGGAGGATGTACTAGGATCGTTGGATGATACTCTAGGCTGGGGATGGCTCTGCGCGGGCTCGGGCGAGGTGGGTGTGGGTGTGGGCGAGTGATGGGTTGTGATTGTAATCTTAAAGTAGTTTTTGGTGCGCGTGAGAGGGAGGCGGAGGGTGAGGGGGGGGGGGGGGGGGAAGCCTGATTCTACGGTGAGGGCTTTTTGATAGGAGGGAGGGGGGAAACTATGGTATTTAGCACTGCAGATGTTTTTGGGGGTGGGTGTATTGAGGCCGGGCACAGGATAAGGCTAGGGTTGGTTAGGGGTCTTGAATAAGAGCTTAAGATCGAATAGTGAGGAGTCTCCCTATACTGGATGGGTTGTGATTTATAGAGGCCGCTTTTTCGTTGTTTTGTTGAAGTCTTTATACACGAGAGAGAACGGGTTGGATGGGGTGGGCAGGTATGGGCCGGCAGTCAAGGTTAGTGGAAATGATTGGGACGCACAAAAACCCGATAGTACGCATACCGGGGCTTTGCTCTCTTGGTGGACTTCCTTGTGTGTAACAACTGGCTCTAACGGTGTTGGAGGACCTAAGCTAGGGGGTCTGGGGTGTATATAAGTTTAGGACTGCAGCTAGGCTTGCGTCCTATTTATACGATATGGCAATCATTTATTGGAGATTTGTACCATACTATCAAATCTTTTGCTTCCGAATCCTTTGTTAGGATATTCTGGGCTACTCTCCTACAGCAAGAGATGTTTCTATCCAGATCCAAGTGAGCCAAAAAAAGGTCATTCCTGTTCACCTTAAGCATCCAACGTGTCTTCCACATATGTAGTCCACGGTGAAGACAGATCTTGTTCAGCCTTTCCCACAGCCTTGATCAGTTCTCCAAGCTCCAACCCATTACTATAAAAAAACATCCATCACAGTCCAACTACTTACTTTCTAGACATCTTCTTGATCCGCACAAGTTGAAAACCGCCAAAATGGTACAACTAGTCCCCTACAGCACCGCAGACCCCACAAAGATCGACGCAATCCGCGCCTTCGTCATCAAAACCGACCCAACGCTCCCCTCCAACATGTGGCTGTACCGCTGCACCCTCCATAGTTGGCCCCAGCTGTGCTTTATGGTATATGATACATCCGCCGTGTTCTTGGTGTTTGTGTGTGCGCGCTGACTCCTAGGATGCACATAGGCAATGGACGGAGAAGCAATCGTCGGGGTTGTGATATCGACCGTCCAGATACACCACAATAACATGCTCCGCGGCGGGATAATGCTCCTCCTCGTAAGGAAAGACTACAGAAGCTGCGGTCTCGGTACGTCCCCCCCTCATAGCACCCCCTGCCGTAACCGCACCCCCCACCGCAGCTAAACACCCGACCAGGAAGAAGACTCGTAGCACAGGCCGTAGAGTCCCTCATTGATGCTGATGCCGATGAGGTACATATCACCCCCTACTTTAAACTCTCAGCAATTCTCCTGACGGCCTGCATTAGATCTCGATAGTCACAAAAACCACCAACACCAACGCCATTAAGATCTACGAGCGACTGGGCTTTATACGCACCAAGCTCTTGCCAAACGGTGGTGGTGGCCAGAGCTGGAGGATGATGCTGCTACTGGAGCCGCTGACGGAAGAGCTGTGGGATTGTAGCTCGGAGGATTGTGCGGAGGCGTGTGGTTGTGGGTTGTTTTCGGGTAGTGCGGGTAGTCTGAGCTCGTGTAACTCGGGGTGCGATCATGAGAATGGTCAGCATGAGACTTCTTATAGGACCACTTAGGGAGGTGGGTAGTGTGGAATTGTTGTGGGGAATTGGGCTTAAGGGATGGTGTGGTGTGGAGTGGTGATGTTAGGTTGTTGTGTCGATCATGGTATATCACTCGTCTGGTTTAGTGAATGCCAAGCATATCGAATTTGTAGGAACGCATAAGGTACAAGAGTACATGAATAAATACCATATTGTCTTTGAAACTCGTAAGTGAAGTTATGGTTATGGCTTGTGGAGAGATGTCGGTAAAAATCGATACCCGTTGGCTACTGACATTGCCCCCTGATACCAAAACCTAACCCGCCATCAAGAGCCCCCCTCCAACAAGAGGGAAGCCAAAAAAAATTGAATGACGCCTCGATGGGGATTTGAACCCCAGTATCCTCTCTCACAGCGGGTACACTACAAGCTGACTTTTAAGAGGTATGCTAACCGACTGCACTACCGTGGCTTGTCGATAGCTCCTGGATAGCATATTATAGGCCTAACATGTCATCGAGTAATACACGGGATGCGGGAAGATCTAATCTCTAATCTCCATGCCAGGGCTAGGACAGACGCGCGTCTCGTTATTAGGCTACTCTTCGCGGGTTCTCCATTGGAGTAGATTAGTATTAGTTCAGCTTTTTGCAGGTTGATGGTACAGATGTTAGTCTGAGATTGCTTTGGACGTTAGTGGCTGTTCTCTGCTCTAGCGGGTGGGATGGGATTGGGCTTTGTGGTTTGATAGAGGGTCTCTTTTCTGGGTGTCGGCGGCGTGGTTGGTTTGTTAGGGTCGTTGGTGGGCTAAATGGGCCAAGCACGTGGGCATTGGGCGGTGATCTGGGGTGTTGTTTGGGAGCGGAGACAGGGGGCGGTGATATATCGATAGTGGAAGTGAAGCAAGAGTTTTTAGACCAATGTAGGTTCTTGAATTAATCGGATTGGGTTACATCTATCTGGGTCTCGAGGCTTTAGGGATTGAAATATTGCGAATACAGCGGTCTAGAATTCCATACAGTTGTGAGAAGTGGCAGAGTATGGGAATTGTAGCTGCATCTTGGCGCTGGACCAGATAGAGGATACTAGGACATATATTAGTAGAGTAGCGTGTCATCAGTGCTATTTCTTATATATGGCAAGCCATTTCGGTGATTGTTATTAACAATAAGATGTGATCAGTACTGTCGTTCACGGGGTATTGGTGGATACTAGGCATTGGCGAATTGTAGGTAAAAGTTGGCTTGGCTGTCTCTTTTTTGCCCTGTCCGCCGTCACCTGGTATCCGCCAATACCTCGTGAACGACAGTATCTACATTGCTGTTAACGTTTCATAAGTATGATGTCTAGACGTGGCTCTAAACTATCTGTACTTTTGTCTTGAGCAACCTTGTTCTCTAAATTATACCTATAAATAGGAATCCTTCTCTAGCTCTCCCTCTTCTTGTTTCTGATCATCAGTTCATACGGTACGCTTTATATTCTGGGTTCTCTATTGCTTCAAAAAAATCATCCCAGAAAACAAGTGTAAGGATAAGAAGAGAGATTACAAGCGGCTTCTTCCCTAGCAATTACCATCAATAGTGCAAGTCACAGCGATACAATTACTGCATACTACAAACGAGGCGAGAAGAGAAAAGAAAAGAAAAGACCTGGGTCCAGGTTGGTCTCGTCTTATCTCGCGCCAATCAATGCACAGGTGGGGATTGTGGAGCGTATCAAAAAAATAAACCCATGGCACTAGCAGCTAGTGAATAGGCCCAGGGTATAAAGATTAGTATTCATGTTCTCCATCAAAATAATGATTTCACCTTGCATCGTTACGACGTATGTACTGACGTGTTTGAGCAACACCTAGATGTTCCTCGATATTACCATGGCCACGATGGAGATCTCGATGGAATATGCAGAATCGCTGCTCCCCTACATACCTGTCTATCTGACCGTTCAATATTCATCTTGGCGCGCCTTCAAACTCCATATCTCGTCCGCATTGTATTCTGCACTTGTAACATAGAAACAGGACCGGTTTATGCTTATCAAAACACTCAAACATGGTGGGACAAGCAGGATCCTCCCGCACAAATGACATGCCTGTTCTTCTATCATTGACCTTTGACTGATAAACGGCGCCCGGAGCTAAGCTAATGCCCGAGTGAGTGTGTTGGCTCTGGATATTAACCAATGAAAGACTAAATATCAATCATGCCTTTTAGTTCGCCTAACCAGGTACCCTGGTACCAGGGTTAGGGCTAGTTGAGATATAAAAGCCCAAATCTCTATCATTGGTCCCACCCCCCTGCACCAGCATTCCGTCACCACACCGACGGTAGGTGGGGTGTAATAATAGATATTTTCTATATAAAGTACTATATAGTAATATTACTGTGGTGTACTCTATAAAAGTAGAAATCCGCAATTTCGAGCGCCCCTACTAATTGATATCTTGGCAAAAAGTTACCCCCTTGCGTTTGGTTTGCTAGCCCTTAAGCTTATATTCAACTTCGTAACCGGATAGTTGTTATATACTACCCAACTAAACCCCCTTGAGAGCCATAAATATACACTTGCAGATGTCAGTTGTTTGCTCAGGTGCACTATGCTGCGCATGCGTCTAAAAAAGAAATTAATAAAAGTTAGGGATTCGAGACCGTCGATAGCGACCGATGTACCTACTGCGGCCGCCTGTTTTCGGAGATACCACATTATCTAGAGGCGAAAAATACCGCCTAAGGCAGAATATGAATTACCATGCCACTCGAGAGGATCTTGGTAGCAACAGTAGCCGACGCGACATTGGCGAGTGATCCACCATGACTGTGTCGCTGCACTGCTGGGATCCAGGCAAGAAAAGCCTATTGTTTTGATTTTGCATAACCACAAGGGCGTAAACTATAGCGAGCAACTAGCGATAGTTAATTTGGCCTGAACTCCTTCTGGAAACGTCGATATATATCCGCATGCACACACGAGCCCAGTCCCCGAAACGCGGTAAATTTGACGCCGTATGGGTATATCTTCCCGTCGTGAAGCCAATGCGGCAAGAACTTAGTAGGTGACCGCAACGCCCGCTTCTGTAACTGCAGATAATCCAAATAACCGTACTTAGAATTCGTCAAAGGCATATAGTTGTAGGTTTTCGTGTCCCGTTTAAGTAATATTTAATCTCACAACTTGTCAAAGTTTGGAACACCCCTTACTTCCTACCCCCCCTCACCTGAGTGACTCCCCTTGAATCAAGACCTGATAGCTGGGGTAGGGCATCATGACCGTGACCGTGATCAGGTGTCTACCTTTTGACAGGACCGGACAGGTGAAACGGGCCAGGTGCCAGAGGAGGTAGTCTAAAATAGAGCATGTGATACATGTCGGCATCAGGTACCTGCATATCATACACATTGTGACCCACGAGGCCGGCCGTTTGAGTTGCGGCAAGGCAAGAGACTCACGTCCCTTTCGGTCACTTACACTTGCAGCCTTACACGGCCTTGCGGCGGAGATCTCGGGGTTGGACCCCCGCTCGAGAATTTCTATGGGGAGGTACTGAGTGAACTGAGCTCCCGGATTCAGTAGACTGTTGTTGAGTAAGATGATGTGCTAGACCCGTACGCGTGTGTAGTGAGTTAAGATGTAATCGCCCTTCTGAAAAAGGAAACCATCACTCGAGGATCCCAAAGTAAGTGAAGATAATGTAGCTACAGTTGCGCAAGAAATAGGCCGCCGGTGATCTCCACGTGCTCCATAGTAACCCGACCTCACCAGATGTCCACCATCTACCCGAGAGTGTCCATCTAGTTACTAGTAGGTTTATCATCTACCATCCAGCACGAATCGACAAGCCACGGTAGTGCAGTCGGTTAGCATACCTCTTAAAAGTCAGCTCGTAGTGTACCCGCTGTGAGAGAGGAGACTGGGGTTCAAATCCCCATCGAGGCGTCATTCAATTTTTTTCCCCTTCCGCTGGAGGGAGCTCCGGGGGGGGGGGGGGGCCTCTTGATGGTGGTGCGGACGGGTAGGAGCTAGAGGCTTGGCGTGCGAGTGATGTGGTGTGATGCGGTCGATTCCGCAGGCTTTCCTCCACGAGCTCGAGTAAGCAACGATCGAGGGGGGACCAGAGTTGATGGTGCATGATCCTGACGGCGATTAAAAATGTTGTACTCTTAAATAGTAATTCGCCCCTTGCTCCCAAAGCTTCTTACCAACATCATCACCGTAACTTCAATATAGAGGCTCTCTTCCTCTCAGGTCCCCCCCGCAAGGTCGGTAAGCTCACCAAACCCAGAACAACCTCAAGGCATCACTCGATACTTCTAAGTACCAGGTGGATATAACCCCGCGTAGATTACCCCACGAGACCAGCCCACGTTACCGCTAAACCCGTAAAGTGTAAATAAGTAGGCAATAATTTTATTCGCTCTGACATAGATATAGAGTAACTACAACGCATCTATCCCACTTCAGCCCATAACTAGCCGTGACAACACATGTAGATACATGTGTGCTTTCTCACCCAAAACACCTCCATTAAAAACAAGAGCCAACGCGCCAACGCCAATGATATGTCTATTAAAGATGCATTATATAAGTAATACCCTATGACGCACCCGTCTAACGCCCTAGACCCCAACCCTTCGAACTCCCACAACTACGAGCAACAATACGATTGATTCTCAAATAGATACATATAGAAAGTAGCTACACTAAAGTACCAGAAATATCCAGACCTGGATACATGTAGACAGACCATTAACTACCGTATTTCTTCCCCCCCGTTGCTATATGGCGAGGATCACGATCCGTCACTCGTGCCGTTCGCACTACTAAATCTACAACATACTACACGTAACTAACCCACTATAGCCACACACCTAGGGTATAGATAAGCACACAAGCACACACTCACAAAAGAAGTGGCAAAAATGAATACAGAGAAAGCGGAGAAGCAGCAGCAGCAAAACAAGGTCCATAAATAAATAAAAAATGCTGTTAAAAATTATCATTACCCCCCCCCCCCCAAACCCGCCACACTGCAACTACAAAAACCTAACCAGCGTACTAAGCATATCCCTCGTCTCCGCCGCCTCTCCCTCCGCATCCGCCTCCGCCGCCGCCGCCAAATCGCCAATCTGCGCTACCCCCCGCACACCCCCATTAGCCACCGCCGTTGTCCCACTCCGCACACTCCGCCCAACAGGAGAAAACATACCTTCCAGCGTCCTCTTCACCGCGTCCAAACTGCCACCAAGCCCCTCCTTGACCCTACTCCTTGCGGCGTCATCCTCGGCGCACAACCACGCCAGCACCAGGTCTACAACCTGCACGCAGAACAGGCCCGCGTCCAACCGCCGCGACTCCCATTCCTCCCGCATATCCTCAATGTCCTCCTCTGCCTCCTCTTCCATCGCCGCCTTCTGCGCCGCAATTTCCCGCTCCACGACCCCGAGTCGTGCGGCATATCCGGATCGCAGCTTGAGGAGCTTAGCGATCTTCTCGTAGTCGCGCTCGACAAACTTGGCCAGAGTGCGAATGCGCGCCGATGATTCTGCGGGCAGCAGCATCAGCAGCGCGGCAAAGATACCGAGGAGGTGCTCTGTCGTAGCACTGTCGCTCTTCTTCATGAACATGCCAAACAGCGTCTTCAGTCCGGCTGCATCTACAATCCTGAGCGCGACCGGCGCACCCTGCAGCCCGCCGACTGCGTGGTCAAGGAGGCGGAGAGCCCGCGGCTTTGCCATGCGGCCTTCGCGCAGCATGAGGAGTGCGAGTTCAACACCCTCGGCTTCCACGAACTTTTCCTTTCCGGCAGGTTCGTCTACAATTGCGGTAAGGGCATCGAAGATGTTTTCGACAAACTCCTCCTCGTCACCGCCTTTTACGGGGTCGCGCTTGCGGTAAGGGGAGAGAAGTTGCAGGAGGATGTCAACGCCGTTTAGGGAGGTGAGCTTGCGACGGTTAGGAGGTGAGGATTGGAGCAGAATGGCGAGCAGCTCGGCCGCGTATTGTTTGTTCTGGGAGATGGGGGATTCCCGGGCTTGGATGCGTGTGAGAAGCCAAGGGAGGAGGGGTGTTGTGCTGACGATTTGGTCTGCTAGGGATTGCTGGGAAGCTAGGTTCTCGAATACGCCTGTGGTGAAGATGAGTTAGTATCTATACGGCTGGGGGGAGAGCTGGTATACTGACTGAGAGTGTGATATACGCCGTGTCTATCTGTCTCAATGCTCTCGTTCAACCTCTCCAGGTTCGAGGCCAACATCTCCAATAGCTGCGCTTCCACCATCCCATCCACCAGCGCGCTCCACTGCTCCGGTTCCGCCTCTACCTCGTCATCCGTCAGTTCACTAATTACCTCAACGGCATCAATCGCAATGTCCGTATTCTCATGTGCTAGCAATCCCACCAAACTTCCAAGGCATCCTAGCTTGCGAAACTCCTCAAACAGCTCCGGATGCTCCGACAGCACGCTGAGCGCCTTGATATCCGTGTCGAGGTCCGCTTCCGATGCCATAAACCTACCACCAATCAGCATTCTCCCCCCACAGAAAAAACAGGAGGCGAAAAACGAACTTGTGCGGATCATCCTCAAACTTGCCACGCATCTCGGCATTCTTACTAATCTTCTTCTCGAACGCCAGCGCCGTACGCCGCAGCCATGCCGTATCAATCGTCTCTACCGCAGCCGCGCCGTCCTCGCGCTCCCGCTCGTCAACGTAGTCTAGGATCTCGGCTTGCTTCTTATCAACACCACCGCCAAAGAAGCGGCCGCCTTCTTCGTCCTCCGCGGGCGCATCGAAGAAGTCTGCCGGGAGGGCGTCCTTGCTGCTGCTGTCCCCATCCTCGTCGGCGTCGTCGAGGCGCACGGACTTGTAGGCGGCGACTATGTCGAAGGAGCGGCTGTTAAACATTGGTCTGAAATGCGGGGAAACGAGGGGGAGGGAGATAGGAAGGGATGATTACGTGGGTTTATGGATGGCTCGGCTTTGCGTTTCTTGCCTGTGGTGGGGGGCAGCGCGGGTTTCTGGAGGGGGGGGCGTCAGTGGGTGAGATCGGCGATCGAGGGTCGGGTAGACGAACCTTGAAGAGACTGTCTATGTCTGCCATGGCGTGCAGTGTGAGATGTGATTTGTGGATTGTGGGTGGGTGAGTGGATGTGCAGTAGGTGGGTAGGCGGGTAGAGGACTCGAGAGTTGGAGGGGATGTGGAGGAGGCTCTGTCTCTGCTTGTTGTCGAGGGTGAACGCGACTGACGGGGATGTGTGGTCGAGCAACGAGGCTAGCTGCTACTGTAGGGTAGCTATTAAATATGGGCCTAGAACAACGGTTATGAGGATTGAGATTGTGGGTGAGTAGACACTCTCTCGCTCTCTCTTTATTCCTGATCTCGCAGGCCAGATATCTATCACGATAGAGCAGCCCTGATTTCAATTGATGTGGTAGGGGCGGTGAGGTGGTGGGAAGTGGTGGTGGGCCGTGATAGGGCAATTGAGGATCGTGGGTTACAGCGCAATTCTCGTGTAATTGCTTGCAACTCGGCTCCGTGCAGAATCGTGCGGCTGATCAGTAGAATTGAGTGGTAGATGGAGCAGGATAGGGATAGAACAGGTAGGTAGTAGTGGAGATAGAGATAGAGATTAGAAATGGGGAGATAGAGATAGATAGTAGAGTAGCAGTAAGTAGACCAAACAGAGCGCAGGGCTTAACTGACAAGCATAACTAGTAAGCAGTGATGAATTAATGGATGGATGGATTGGTTGATGGATTGATTGATGAATTGAGTGGATGAGTGAGCGAGTGTGAGTGAGAGTGAATGAGTGAGTGAGAGTGAGTGAGCGAGCGAGTGAGAGTGAAAGGTCTCACCACCCATCATCCTGCCACAACTTCACATCTCGAAACCCACGCACCCTCTCCTATTCCTCTCTCCATCTCCCTTAATTCTCCATCTCCCTCACCGATCCTCCTCTACAACTATGTATTTAGCTAGAACCCCCCTCCCCCCGCACTGATGCAAAACCTGAAATATTAATTATGAAAATCACTGCCGCGCGCTATTACTATTTACATGTATCCCATTTCCTCTGCTGCAGGGACACACCGCCGGGCTAGGTCCACCGGCCCGATCCAGGCATCTCTCAAGCAGGAACAGAAGCAACCGATCTCCTGATGACGTGGTTTCTTTTTTTCTTTTCTTTTCTTCCTGGCAGCAGCAGCAAGCAGGGTGAAAGAGGCGATATTAATACAGAGAGAAGTTATCGTTCCTTCCATCATCCTTCTGCCGACATCCGCAGGGTAGTTTATCCGAAACGGCACATGTCCCCTGGCCCCTCCCCCGGGCGAAACGGTAGTAGTACTCTACCTGGAGACCTTTTGACATAATGCGTTTTAGTGATATCATGACGGATACCGAACGTTGACTACTCTATATACATGTATCCATCCACATGTATACTGAATGACAGACTGCTAGCTACTTACTGCTGCTATGCTATTTTTTCCCCTTTTCTTTTCTTCGTGTGCTCGTCATAAACTAAAGGCTAAACCACATCATTATACTCATAACAAATTGCTCAACTCCATGCGCTCAACTCCATGCATACCTAGACCCATAACCATAACCATAATCATGACCGTGATCCCCTCACTCCCAAAAATGCTCTCTATTCCTACATGCAAATCTCAAAACCTTCCTAATCAAACCAATACTTTTCTCGTTCGTTCTCTCTCCCTGTGGATGTTACAAGACAAACACAAGGGAGTAGGCCACCGTCGCAGTTAATGTTAACAGCACTATAATAGTCAGTTTCAATAACTTTGAAAGATATAGCTGGCGACCACTTAAAATCGCTTTCTCTCCGCGCAATTGCAGACAGAGGAGGAGGAGGCAGGGAGGAATGAGCGAATGAAGGAAATAGAGTCAACTTACTCAATGCATACTGCGCCAACAAAGTCCTACAAGCCCCCACACATACTCAATCAGCAACGCCCCAAGAAACCTCCTCTCCTCTCCTCACTTCCAATCTCTCTCTCACCAGCACCTTGCAGCCGCCGTCCCATCCACCTTGCATCTCCACACTTTTCTCTCACACACAAAATACAGAGAAAGAAAAGAAGAGAAAGAAAAAAGACTCACGCAGACAATGCCGACAGCTCCACGCACCCCTCCGGCCCCAGGGGCGCAAATATATTCGTCAGATACACCTGCGCTGTTGCAGTCGGGACTACACATATTCATATCAGCACCACCCACGAGACCAGACCCAGTGCAATCGCCCCATATCATGCACGTACCCGCACTCCCGATGATAAGCACCAATTGCAGCATTTTGTCCTCTGTGGAGATCCAGCTAGTTTGGCGGGTGAGGCCTGTGGTCCAGGCTATGCCGATTATAGGTCCTGTTATGAGTTAGTCCCCGTTTCCCCTATTATCTTGTTTTTGTGTTTTTTTTTTTTTTTTTTTTTTTTTTGGGGGGGGGGCAATTGGTATGCGGGTGTGAGGGTGTGAGGGAAGAAGGGGAGGATGGGTGAGATGTCATGATCGAACACTCATTGCGAAGTTCGTCCCATTCCAGTAGTCTTTCCCTCATTCCGGAGAACTCAGTGAGGTCAATGACTCGGGGACAATTCCTAGATCAGCCATTTCAGGTGACCTCATTGCACCTCGACCAAGTCCCCCCACACATACTTCATCCCATATACCGATATACCAATACACCGGGGGAAACCAAGAATTGCAAAAAGAAAAAGTAGAGAATCCGTAAATCTTACCAACAATCAGCTTTAGTACCGCCATGAGTACGGCGCTTTTCCAAAAGCCCTTTGGCAGCCCCTTCATACTGAGCCTACTCAGGTTCGCTCCCAGCAGGATCAGCCCCAAAACTGGCACTGTCGGTTGCGCAAAAGTCGCAAGATCCATAATAAAGTCCAGCGGTGGGTTCTGGTCCGGCGCCTCTGGCATGTTGACGCCAGGAGTCTTCACAAACAGTGCCTTGAACTCGGGGATGTTTGCGGCGACGAGCGACACCAGGAGCGCGATTGACGGCGCGGTGAGGAATGGGAGCAGTGCGAGCCAGATGCGGCGCCTGGTGGGGATGGTGGGGGGTGCGGGGGACGTCTTTTCGTCCGATATTGTTGGCGCTGGAGTGGGGGAGCTGGGGGAGGTGCGGCGGAAAGCATGGGCGAGTATGGTGAGGCTTTTTCGGAGGGAGAATGGAGCGTCGGAGGAAGGAGGTGCGGGTGAGATTGGTGTTTCGACCTTCTCGAGGTTGGCCTCGGCGAGGGAGTCGCGGGAGATGTTGAAATCGCTTCTTATTAGTTGGAGACCACCGAGATTGAAGCTGGTGTGGGATTTGGTTAGCGGTGAGGTTCTCGTATCAAGGGGTGTCTTTGCAGCGGGGAAGGAATGGGAGTCGAGGGGAGAGAAATTCGAGTGCGATCTTGTGAATATGGTGGAAATTGGGCTCTGTGTCTTTATAAATTAAAGATAGTGGTAGAAACATACATTGCAATCGTTTGCACGACCATAAAGATGGACGAATATGCAATTCCTTTCGTAACCTATTCATTATGAAAAAATCGTGAGATGTCTGTCCCAAGCTAGACGAGGAGAAGCCAAGGAACTATTACATCTTCCTCGCCATGGAAAGGCTCAGATTTCGCAAGTGTCGAAAGATATGCGATCACCTAAGATATCACTCGTCAACTCCGAAGCACAACGTCGGGCTGACAGCTGCTGACACCGTCCAATAGACACCCCCGCAATCAGATGCGTGACCGTGATCCGTGACCGTGACTACTATCTAGAGTATCGGGGCCGCCCGGCCAATATTCTCATGTGGGCCAACACCCCATTTTCCCCATTTGGGAGAGTTGCCCGCCCAGAAACCACCAATAGTTCGTTCCAAGATGTGTGCTCTAATGCAGGGAGATCGATCTATCAAAATAAAAAATAAAACTATAAACTTACAAGGTCCCCAAGATTGCTGAAGATTCCTAGATGGAGCAATTCAATCAGCACTCACCCACACCGCTTCAATCACAGGCTCATCACCCTATGACCTCGTCACTGACTCAAACGGAGATGCAGGTGCTGTTTAGGTGACAATGGAAGGGGAGTTGAATGGATAGATGAGAGTGAGGGGAGGGGCCACAAACCAGCAGCGAGTACACCACCTCTCCATGATGGCGGGACTGGTGTGAGCCACCTGACGATGAGTCCAAAGACAAGCCCCATAACTGAACGGTTTTCACACACACGCAATATGTTTAGCTTTTGTTCTCTGACACAGGCAGCCATCCGAACCCCGGGATAGCTGCTGCTGTGCGTAGAGTGAGAAATAAAGTAGCAAGCACACCTTGGTAGAGACCTCCCGTAACCACGACAGATAAGACTGATGTCATGTTATCACGGTCAAACGCGGGGAGGACAGTCGCGAATATTAGTAGTGGCAGTAGCAGGTTCATTAGGATCGATGCGTTTGCTTTACAGACTTCAGGCGTGAGGAATCCTGGGGTATAACAACGATTAATTACTAAACTCATTTGTTTTTTTCTCGTTATGTTTCCTTATTTTTCATCTCTTCCATCATCTCTTCTTGCAATTGGGTAAATATAAGGGGATGATTGCTCAGTTTGCTTGTTCTGCGGTGAAGCTTAATCCCGCAGTCATGGCATTGGGACGTTCCCGAGGAGGAAAAAAGTCCTCCTCATCTCGTCAACTGCATACACACCACAAAATTGAAATCTGTACCTTTTTTCGCAAAGTAAACACCGCCCCCAGCAATGGCTGCCATCTTAACCATCGGTTTTATCGCGACAAAGATGACTATGAGAATGAATGAAGGCCAAACAGGACGTCATGAGTCTCACAACTCATGACAATCCATTGAGCCTCAGAGAGTTAGCCAAGAAACATTCTGCCTTGGATAAACAGAGGTAAGATAAGACAGCTTCCCTCACCTTTGCCGATTCCAATACTGTTTCCGGGCATTTTGTCGATGGGAATGCGTTTAGATATATTTGTGAATAGCAAAGAGGGCCGCGAAGGAAAGAAAAAACACCACTGGATTGAGAAGAAACTCCGTTCGGACAGCCCTCTCAGAGAAGAGCTTTTTCCCCCCTTCCCGTGATCCTATCACTGTGATCGGGGGGTAGAAGATCTGTTTTCTTTTTTTTTTTCCCTCGTCCTCGGCCTTGTATGGCTTCCAGCGGATTTCCTGTCCCGCCCGCCCGCATCCCCGTAGGGTAGGCCGGCTCTGATGCCGGATTTCAGAAAAGTTTCTACATTCGCTTACTTAGCGTGCTGCGGGAGGACAGGAGGGGTCTCTCGTGGGTCATTGCTTTGGTCCCGAAGAGCAACGGGGGCGTTCTTTCTCGAACGGTTTGAGTTATCTCTCGTGCACCTGCCTTAATAATCTGTACATGATCGAAAGTAACTCCTACAGACTGCGATATACCCACCAGTTGGGATATTATTAGCATAGATCAAGACTCTACTCTATGTAGTAGCCATCCATGTATCAATTGAGCCCCGCAACATTCAATTTATTTCTTCGTCTGTTGCATGACCGAGATATACCGGCGATTGTGTTGACAGAATAGGTATTTTATGTACATACTACATCCTGGGAGAGAAACCCGTTTAAATCGTTTAAATCGAGAGAGGGGAGCTTAAGCCGGACATATTCGCGTTATTTCCTTTTGTCCCCTTCTGGAAAACGTTGACGAAATACATAACCTATGTCGGAATTAATCTGATATAACAATTAAACATAATGTCCATCCCATCCCTCGAGGGCACCCCGCGGCCCGTGTCCGCTCCGTGAACACCACCACTACCACCTCGTGGGATGCTGTGACGTACAGATCTATATCGTTGTAGATTCGTTAATCCGTAATCTCAGACGTCCCTGGAATAGGAAAGCTTGATGTTCATCACGAAAGCCTTCCCGATCGGGCTTCTACACACACTGGAATGGGATATTTGAATAGAGGAATCCATTAGTTACGCCCCTCGCTGAGGTTGTACATCTCCTTCCATCAATGGGTGAACGTACTTCTCGTGAAATCTCTTGATTCTTCGCGTCGTTTCCCAAAAGTCGCGTCCCCTGGGGATTTCTTGGGAAACCCCTTGCTTCTGCCCCACTGTTTGATCAATTGCTCAAGAACACCACCTTTTCCAGATGCAGCCCTTTGACCTTTTTTGGGTGCGGTAATATTGATGTGACCATTTTGGGGGGTTTCTGTAGTCAAATCTGGTTTCTCTGAGAAAATTGGGGAGCCCCTTGGTTCATCATTCTCGTAGTATTATTATCGTACAGACTCCCACTTAAATATTTGGTACTCTTTTTTCTTCCTATATTTTTCAATAAAACTTCTTTCTCTCTGGTATGCTGGAAATACTCTCCTTTGGTCTTTGAGTATTTGTCCTGCATCTCTAAGGAATTTGATCAAGATTCCCGTGGTTTCTGTAACCGGTGTACTTTTCCACAGCTTTCAATCTTTATATCAAACCGGATTCATTCCCATTCTTTTCGTTCTTACACTCTCAAGTCGACATTCATTCATTCATTCGAAAACCGCCGCTCTCTAATCACTCACTCTCTTTTTTTTATTTTTATTTTTTATTTTTTACTCTCTCTCTCACTTTCTTTTTTACACTCTCTTTTTTGTATTTTTTTTCCAAATACAGCAGATCGCGGTGTCACTCATTTTCACTGCCACTGCCCACTACGGTCATTTTGAACCTGTGCATCGTCATCCAACGAGTTAGATACAGCCCACCTACCCTCTCTTACCTCCCAGTAAGAACCTCGGCGATTTTTCGTACACTATTCTATTTATTACTCAGTCAATGATCTTCTATTCCCTACATACATAATTACCCTACCGGTATTGCTTGCTCCTTGCTGCACACTGCACACTCTATTGTCTGCCTCGTACAGCAGGTATACCATTATTTTTCTCTACGGCCACTCACGCCTTACCGTTGCTCATCCCTGTCATCCCAATCATACAAGCAAGTGCATAAAAAAACACTCGGCAAGTTCTAGCGCGGACCTACTTGGTCTCTTACTTTAGTATTAAATGGATTCCTCTTCGTCTATTCACCACTATGCATCTTGTGTTCCTTCATCATTATATCCCGATCTTCTCGATATTCGCTCTCTCGGCCACAATAGTAATAACGTCAACCTCAACGACGACCAGCTGAACACTATTCATAATCATAATTCTTCCCTGTTTATTCCAAGCCAGGGCATGCTGAATTCCCATTCAACGCACCCCACATCTGCCACTACTCCTCGTGTGCCAACAAGTTACATCTCATCTTCATCCAGAAGAGCACTTGAGGAAACCTCAACTAATACACAACTATCTTCTCCATCACCACCAGGAAATCTGTCACCAGTGTCTATTAGTAACACTGATCAGCTAAAGCGCAACTCGCTCAAGTTGGATCAACGAAAGCGCTCCAGAATTATTAGAGCGCAAGGCAACCTGGCTGCTTCAACTCCAAGAACGCTGGCGGCCGCCGTTGCGCAGGAGCAGGATTTGGTGCCATATCACCAATATAGAGCTCGCCAGAGGAGAGACGCTTCGATGGAGGGAGAATCTGTATGGGACGAGGAGCTCGAGGAGGCATTCATGGAAGGTAAAACAGACTTTATTCAACATCTCAAAACTGCACGCTTTGCTAAATAGCAGTATCTAGCTATCCAAAAGATCCCGAAGATCGGAAGGAGGAAGCTCTCAATGGAGGGGAAACCCCGCGGAAGGAATGAATTGATTGCAGATTACATCTTCAAGGTCACTGGAAAGCGGAGGACGCGGAAACAGGTCTCAAGCCATATTCAGGTGTTGAAGAATCTTTTGCGGAACAACAAGGACTGTAAGTTGAATGTCTGCGAAAAGTCTCCGGGGTGTGAATTGGGCTAATACCAAAATAGTCATGAAGCTAGTAACAACGGAGAAACCTGCATCTGGGTGGGACAACAACTCTGATAGCTGGAAGGATGAGGCCGAAATCAATATGGCGCCGAGTCCAGCACCTTCAAATGGTTCGCAATTCTATCCCTCTCATTCCAGCGGCTCCTCCGGTGACTTCGGTGGTTCAAATGATTCCTCGGTATATTACCCGCAGGGGATGTTTAATCCTGAGGAGGAGGTATTACCCACAGTTAGACCCACGAATTTTGCTATGTGGGTTGGCTCCCCAAGCCACCACGCTGCTGGTGTGGAGGGCTGCTTTCACACCTATACACGTCTCTCTCACACAGAAAGGCCTGCAGCTGCAGCACCGTTATCATCAATCCCAGAGTGGAACACTCGATTCCCACACCTTGCGGATCTTCTAGAACACTCAGAGTCAGCAACACCCAGCTTCCCGATTGTGCACTTTGAATCGAGCGTGTCCGTCATGCCCACAATGCCCTCGCAATCATCGGTCCTCTGCGCTGAATTTGAAGTTACGTCATCCAGCCCTACATACGACAATTACGGCTGGGAGTGTGTGACTCGTATATACTCGACGGGAAAGCGGGTCTGGGAATCGTCCCAAGCCTGTTCCGTCACTGATGAGTTCAACGGGAGTAAGAAGCTCACACTTCCCTTTGCATCAGAGTTCTGGGCTGCGTTCTACACCGAGCTCTCTACCGCCCAACGGCAAGATGGAGCTGCTACACTAGACGGGGAGCGTCTGCGCCGCAGACGGGGGAAGGAAGCCCGAGCAGCAATCAAGGGTATCACCGTCGTACAGGAGCTTTTCTCAACAGCCCTATCGAGTGCAGGGATCAAGCGGAGGTCAGCGATGTTCCTCTGGGAGTTCACTAAAGCCGACCCTAGCAGCCTTATTGGAAAGACTACATGGCGCCAAATAATCCCTCCAATGTCGCAAATGATGGAGAACCCCACATGCACACCAACTCCATCTTCCTGCTCGTCAAGTATCGGGGTTGTAGATGATAGCCCTTGGACCCAACTGCCACTCTCCCCCTTTGACCCACTCTCGCCGCCCATATACTTCCTGGGCTCTAGCCAGCAGCAACAGCAGCAGCAGGCCAATACGTTCCCAACACAGGAGGATGTCAACTACCAATTCCTCCAGTCGTCGCAGGCAGGCCCCTCAACACTGCCACCTTTCACTGCAGGACTTCTTGCTCTATCGTCGACTGGCCCCGTCATGCCAGATCCATCGGAATATTTCACGCAGTGGCCACAGGGATTCTCTCCTGTTTCGGCAGTAGACCATGGAGATTCGTAGTGCGGTCGTATGATGCGGCGTTTCCTCCGAGTCATTCGTATTACCCTCTTTGTAATTAGATTTCCTTTTTTGTTGTTCTCTTGTTCTCTTTTGGGGAGTCTTGGACTGGTGTTTATTCGGGTTCCATTTATTGGTGCATTTGAAACTTTGGAGCTTTCTTTTCGTTTATTATGCTCTTTTTTTTTTTTTTTTTTTTTCCCACACTTTTTGACCACAGTGGCTGCAACTCTACAAATACTGCCCACATTTTTTTCACTCTCATATGTTTATTTTTCTTTATTTTCTCGTCTGAGTCAATGTTCAAATAGGGTGTTTATGTTTTTTCTTTCTCTTCCTTTCTTTTGTTATTTGTTTGCGAAACACACAACACACAACATCAGGCTGCTGGGTCCAGGTTCCTACCCTGAGATTTGCCTACAGTTTTTAAATCCGCATGAACAGAGGTATTACCTGTAGAAGCAATGGAAAAAGGACTGGCCCGTGTCTCCCCCTCACAGGAAAAAAAAAATCAATTGTCTTGTGCCGCACCCATGCTTGATTGTAACCTGCACGTTCAGCCTTGTGAAGGATGTACAAGAGCTAGCTAGTACAGCTGCAGAGAGGAGAGAGCAACGTGAACCCACTAGCGCATCGACGGTTTCACGAGCCGGCAGGTTTCCCAGCGCAACGAACGAGCCGATAACATAGGGATGTGTGCAACGGTCACCTTGGCTACTTGAGCCCTATGAGGTATGGCATTAACCAGGATTCATCCAGGGTTTTTTTTTTTTTTTTTTACCTTGTTCGGCCGTTATGATGTGGTTGGTGGGCGTGGTGGTATCGGTGGGGATTTTACCTACGTGGATAAGCCTTTCTGGTACCAGTAGAGTACATGCTCTGGCCCTAAGAGTTCAGGGTCTTCTGATGTGATTTGAGCCCTATGATTCAATGATGGATGGATTATCTGCAGCTCCCTTAGCCTTGCATCTGACAGTGTGGGAAAGTGAATAATATGTAATCACGTTCGATTCATGGAGGGATACATTACATTGGGAAAACTCCCATAGCTCTTGGACGGGTAGTCCTAGGGCATTTTTCGCTCAGGAGGATTAAGAATATCACGTCAGCGCGCCGGAAAATGGAAGGCCGGATTGATCTCTCAGCCCTACGGTAGAATACATCCATCGATCGTGGCTTTTTAAGGCTGATTGAGCATTGTGTGGGGAGCGTGACATGGGTTGTTGTAATGGCATCCTATTGGCCGATTAATAATATTACATCTGCAACTGGCTTAATAGGGGCAGTTCGGGGCATGCTAGCAGAAGAAAGCTAACCTAGAAAATTGCCAAGACTCAACAACACTAGACGAGGCTTAGCCCAGTTGGTAGCAAAGTAGGTACATGTAGCTGCGGTACCTGTACCTACCGATTTCTGTACCCAGTGGAGGTACTTTCCCTACTCCATACATCCTCACCTTCTCACGTCACATAATCCAACCTACAAGCCACATATTGCTTATTTAGCTTATTTAACGCCAGTCCGCGCTTGTGGCTGTGAATAAGGTCTAGAGGCTGGCTAGTTGGCTGGTTCCCGAGATCTCTCCATCGAAAAGCTCCCAAAAGTTCGTAGCACCCGTTGGCCCCAGATGAGCAGCTATATTCAAGACAAGAGATAGACCCATGCCAAACGGCATCGTGCATCGACGTGCGCCCCTTCATATTGTCTAAAACCAACCAACCATGTTATATCCACCGATTTCACTCACCGGATCTGCTGGGTTATGGACCCGGCCCTTAGATTTTCTTATCTTCCCAAAAAGTAACATTAGTCGGAGAGTTGAGTTTAGGTTTTTCCTTTCTGCTCGCCTATCGATATGTCCGCAAGTCCGGGCGTGTGACCGTCCCTGTATTATGGTAACATTACTTAAGCCATTGGGGGGTGAGTACTTATTATTAGTAGCAGTGGAAAGACCCAATGTAGAAAGATTCAATGTGCCAGATGTGCCACGCCGGTACTCGGCACAAAAAGGAATTATCTGAGGTTATTTTTCAGAGACCTAGGTAGTCCCCACATTTCAACCTCTACGAGTCTTCAACAATAACGGACGACGATAGCCCTCAAGGAATGGCCTAATGTGCAGAAATGTCTCCCCTGTATCTGAGCTCGTCCGAGCGCCACGAACGCAGTAGTCCACCGGGCCCAGAATCATCTATCAGCCACCCGTTAGATCGCTAAACCTGGTCCCGAGATGAGTAATCATGCACAGTTTCGCTACATACTGACAGCTGGGGGAATGGTAAATTAACTTTCGGTGAGATATCTGTCCGAATCAATTGGCCTGTCCAGCCGATATCATGTTGTATGTTGAATAAGGAAAAAAAGTCCTCGAGGTAGATAGAGTACGTCCTTAATTGTAGCAACTTACCCCTGATATGATATGAGGCTTAGCCGGCATACATTAAGTCCAACTTTCTTAGGATTAGCATGAGAATATCATCATTCTTCTAGAATGTAGAATTACTTGCATTGTGCCTGCATATAAGATCCTGTCGAACGATAAGATGATTTATTGATTATGATGATGATGCTGACGATGATAAGGAGGAGGAGGAGAGAGAGGGGGTGGGGTTGTGAGGAGAATGAACGATTTTGTTCTTTTCCATTTTCTCACGACACGAATCCTCCTTGTCCCAATCGACTAGTGTCGTGACTACATGTACCTACTTTGAGAATAAGTTTATTTGTCGAGTGACGGGATATGAATCACCTAGGTTCAGCTCCTCATGCCCACATGTACAATGTACACAGAGTACATACATGATGTACCCTATTAAACTCGAGTGCACGAGCCGTCACCAGAGAAAAAGTGTAATACTTCGCCGCTATGATGCTTTGAAGCGCTATCATGTGGCTATTTTGATCTGTCAGCTACTAATTTATTACACCGGTTTCAAATTATTAGATCACTAAGAACTTATATCCGGATCCGTGATGAAGTGTATTGTGATAATTGTCTGTGATTAGCAATTAATCGTATGACGTACGGAGATATAGAGTATGACAGGATATACTGAATGCCAATTTGCCCACATCTTGACCGTTTTTTCGGAGTGAGTTGTCTGATCACCCACAAAAAAGGCGCTAGCGGGAAGAATAGGTGGTCTGTCTCACAAGATCATGTACTCGGGTACAAGGGTTAGAACCAGAACATGCCATGAGGTTATTTGTATGGCAGAGCGGCGCCACTCCATACAAATAATCCCAGTCTCTTCACTTGCATGTTCTGGTTCTTATTGCTACACCCGAGTATGTAGCCACGGATCTTCGATGTTCTCCTCCTCTTCCCCCCCCCTCCCCCACTCCTTCCATTCCTTCTAGATCAACCGTCCCACCCTATACCTGACCTGAGCCATACTATCTACATGTATTAGGATAACAGCAGCGCCTCCGACGGTGTGTGTTATTGATCAATCTAGGGATAGTGCCGCATGGCGTTAAAGCCCCACCTCAATGCTGACTACATTTAGGTTTTCCCATTGATCAATCGAATAGAACGACTATAACTGCGAACAACCTCGGGCAAGCCCCTACTCTTACCACATCTTTCGAGTAACAGGGATTGACGGCCGCGGACTGGCCAATACGGTCGCAATCCGAGTGACATATCATGATCTGCACGAGGCCGATCGATATCCTAGACTGGATGATGAAATTGACATTGAATTCCATAAATCAAACTTATTACGGCGCGTATTTCGGATAATTTGCCTAGGTAGCGCGCGTGTTGTACATGGCTACCCTGGTAGGTACCTCGCCAATCTTCCCTTGTTTTCACCACCTGCTTACTTCTACAACCTTAAGATGAACATGGGTGTGGCCTGGGCTGATGACCGTTCCGGAGTAGATGCAGAATGTTCGCATGAAATATCTTGTTTCCAATGGTTGGGATGGGATTGGACCACTCTAGTTACTGGTTGTGTTCTGCTGCATGAGCAAGCCTCGACATACTCTACCTAGCTCAAAACTGCCTTGCACGCCCACACATCACAGCCAATCACTCGGTGCCAGCGATCTGCAACAGAATGTCACTGTACCCTGTCCGCCTAAATGGAAAAGGATTACCGCTTTCACCCAGAGCCTCACTCTCATAAACTACCTCATATGATTGAAAGAGCATGTCCTATGTTTTGCTGCCACTTTTTGTGCAGCGTCACATCTCTTTGGCACCTTCCGTTATCGGTTATCATATTGCTCGGAATTAACTCAGTTAAATCCAATACTACGGCCCTAGATTACCTTGTTAGGGCAAACGGATTGGAGATAGATATGAGAGAACAAATGCGTATGGAATACATTGTCAGGCCGTCGCCGCCTAATCTATATCAATTAATGACTCCGGCGGGATCTTAATATCGGCTTTATTGAACAATCGTACGGGTCTCGCTAGGATAGATTCTCTACTTTGGGTCGACGTGTCAAAAAAGGGGGGGGAGGAAGAGTGTATACTCTACCAAGCACCAATGTATCAACCATTTAACCTTCCAGCCCTACGGCGGCTTTCTAACTGTTTTTCCCCACATGCACCCTATTCCGACCGCCCGGATCGTCCGAAATGTCGCCGAATGATGGCTAAGATCACCAATGCAGTAGGCGCAGCATTTGATAGGCTACATACTGCTCTATAATTAAAAATCATAAAAAATATGCAGCCCTAGCTAGAGTAAATGCCCACCGGTAATTCTTTCTTTCCTTTTGCTAGACAGAATTAACTAGCGGACTTGGCAAATGCATGATGTCGCATGATGATTAGAAGAACCAAAGTGGATTTACCATGTACAGGTATGTACATCACGATCAATGTAATGATATCTAAACTATCTCAATTTGTGTCAACCTCAGCTAATAATAATAAGATATCACAGAAGAAATTCATGGAATCCTACTGGCGAATCCGTTACTGCATAGGTTTCAAGTCAGCGGTCCTTGACACGATCGAAGGAACTGTTACTAGCTTATTTGAGTCATTTCACATTTGCTTTTTACAGGCGGTAACAAACATCTAAGTAGCTCAGGGTACCGATTAATGTCTAGGGGTACCAAGTGGTCAATCGTACCGCTGAAGCACGAGTCAAGTGTTTTGGAAGGCTGCAAGATTCGCTGATCTAGGCCATTTCCTGAAACATACTGATCTTTTCCTGTTGAGTTCCTGCGTGCTCGAGGTGTTGGAGCCTAGTTCCAGCACTTTCATTTTAAAACGGCCAGTAAGACTGCATGTTAGATCTATCACCACTATCCTTTATCTGGGAGGGTGGGGGTCTACGAACCCCTCAACTGAACCTTTTGGAAGTGTCGAAAAGTCTAAATCTAAAAGGTGTTTTACTCTTATTGCGTGGGAAGTGTGAATGAGGGGATTTCGGCCCCAACAGGCTGGTAGTTCGTGCGAGAAAGTGCCTACAGGATATAAGACATGTCGACATGCATGCCATGAAACGGCCTTGATCAGTAGCTAGTACCTACTTGCGTTTCTGCAATTATTCTTCGGACGGTATGACGATCTTGACTGCGTGCCACGCATCCCCGCAAGTCTTTAACCAACCTTACAATCTATTCTTGAAAAGGTTCAATGGCCGGGTTGAAGTTTCAGTTGTTTAGGAAGTTGCATTAGTTCAGAAGAAGAAATGACAGAAATAGAAAAGGCTTGTTCTGCCTATCCTCCTGCACCACTCGCAGAAGACATTTTATGGAATTGGAAATCACGCTAAGCCCTACAGACCCACTGACCGAACTCTCCCTCTCCTGCATGCAGTTGATCGAGTGTGTACTTAAGATAGATGAAAGCTTAAGGTCCAACGTGCCCCTCAGCCACGGGGCAAGCCCATTACCGGTCTGTCGGTAGAGTGAGTGACCTATCCGGCAAAAAAATATCTTGGCGTCCTCGTTTTGGGGACTCATCAGTACGTGGCTCCGGGGAGAGGTGATGTATGCCTGGCATGGCAGCCATCAAAAAAAAATACAGCAAAAAAGAAACCCCGTACACTTATGCATATGTTGTGGCAACACAGCATCCAAGCAAGAGTGGGTACTTACTTGTAAGCCATCATATCATGGTATCCCGTATCGAAAGTTGCTTTTTACGGACGCGTTTTTGCATCCTATATTTCCAATGATGCCAAAAGTTGTCAAGGAGCCCATCAATAGGGCATCGAGTAAAGTTATTTTTGAATCTCTTTTTTCGTTCTTTTTTTATATTAGATCTGGTTAGGCATCCTCTGTTAATTGGTCATTAGCATTCGCGGTCCTAAGACCTCTTTTTATAAACTGGTTATTGTGAACCCATCCGATATGCATGTCCTAGCGCATCCAGTGCATGATGTGGTTCTGAAAAAAAAAACCCGTTTTACCATCACTTTTGACGACAGAAGCTTTACACTAATATCTCGTTAATTACACGTGCTTTGGAACTCCTGGTTATAGGTTTCTAATAATTGGTAATAAAACAAACAAAACACCAACAAATGATCCTAAACTAGTCGCCCACGGAGATCATACTAATCTTGCCGTTGCCCATAAACACCGAGTTATTGGAGGTGACTTCATGAAACGTCTGGTGGGAGTACCCAAAGTATCAGAATACCTGTGGAGAAGGTTAGGAGTGGAGCATAGCGATTCCTGGCTACGATACAGACTGTCTCATAGCCCCCGTATTTTCCCGCCATGCTCTTCCGAAACCAGTATTCTCCCTATCTAGTACTGCCCATAAGTCTCAGTGCACACTATCTCTATATATGCGTCACCTGTCACGACCCGCAACTAGCTGTGCGCCAATAAAAAGCGCTATATATAGTGGCAATTGAGTGATCGACTCACCCCTCAGATTATGATATTACGAGGCCGAGGCCTTTCAGGTGTAATTTTATTCTGTCACCCTTCCCTCCCCTACGTGCTGACTGCAGTTTTTTTTCTTTCTCGGTGGCCGGTGGTCACAAGGGCTTGATGGGGGCCTGAATCTACTGGGTCATGGTTAGGCCAGGTCAGTGGCGCACGTGCTGGTGGTCAGGGCTGGTATGCACGCCGGCGGGCTTGCTTCATGGGGTATCACTCGGTCGGTTTTTTGGGCACAAATGTGGGAGATATAAGAGTTGATGGTATGGAGTCCTTTTTGAAGTATAAGAAGCTTTTATAGGGTATGATTCTCGTTTAGGGCTTGGGATGCGGGATTTGTGCTGTGGGCACTGTAATTAGTGTGTTGCGGGTGAGCGCGCGCGCCAAGCTAGTCATTGAATTACAAAATACTTAACTTATGTATTAGTAGAATATATGCCGGAATAGCAGAAGTTAATTGAGTTTCAGTAAAGGATTATCGATAAAGATTCTTGGAATTCTTAAACTTTAATTTCCTTTAAGAACCGTAGTGCAATTCATGCAGAACACTGAGTCATCTGTCAACCTCTTCCAGACTTATTCCAATGCACAGACCACGTATAAAAGGTACATTTCTTCTTAGTAAACAGAATATATATAGCCAGATTTATTAAAAGCATGCTATGGACGAGTATAACCTCTTGTTTTTTATGAACCACTAGCTGTCTGGCAGTGTTCGGAGACTGGGCACACCCGTGAGTGTAATTCAAGGCGTATATTTTATCTACTTGTTTGTTTAATTTCAATCTTATAGAAATTGCATCTCTAATTTGATTAGCACGCCGAGAAATGATATACCACAGTCCTTGATCACTTCATGGAAATCATTAGTCTAGTAAAGAGCTATAGTGCTGGAGGTTCACTGAGTTGGCTGGACTTTTCATGGTTGATTGCACTCCATATCCCGGACTATGGCTCGAGGCTTTATCTCAAGACCTAACGAGACGACCCTAGTAGGACAAGACGAGATGTCTCGAGGACTTTTTTGAAATCTTGAGATAAGTCATGAGCAAAAACAAGGCTTTCTCATGCTCAGGCTTCTTCTGATTGGCTGAAATCGGGTGTGCACCTTGATTAGTTGATTGATTGATAACCCATTAATTGTATGGCCATTTTTTTGTCAAGGATATTACGGTTCGACGCCTTCCGCCCACTTTTGGAAGTTGTCGTTAATGATGGAAATCTAAATACAAAGTTCTTACCTCGTATTCGGATTGGTTTATATCCGTCTCGAGATTCGCCTCGAAACTTCCAAGACTAGGATAAGATGGAACGAGATAGAAACGAGACTTTGTCTAAACTGGTCTCATCTTCTCTCGCGCCGGCCGTGGCCATCATTAGTCCAATTGTCTTATCAAGAGCTTTCAGAGCAATAATAGACTTGGAATTTCGTCCAGCAAAAAGTCTCTAAAAATATAAGTAACAAACCACTTCAGAGAATAATTCAATATAAGATTTATCTGGACATTGTTTGTGTGGCTTCATCTCCCCCGCAATATAAGTATTCCCCACGAGTCTGTTCGAGGCAATTAATGAATTAAACAAAAAAAAAAAAAAATCTGTTCGAGGCGAGCTCGGGCGTGCCTTTTCGAGTGATAGACTATGATCCATCAAGATCATGGTGGCGAAACTCTAGAGCAATGTTACAGAAGCATTAGAGATCCCAGCAAGCTTTTGACGGATATGCCAAATATTATAATCTTTATTTGGGGGGGTGGGAATGATTAGAATGCACGAAAACCTGACTCGAAGCTTAATTACCCTCACTTACAATACCACAACCAAGCAAAAACTACCTATAAAATTAAATACATACGATCTATATGTATGTACAATTATAATTAATTATAAGGAAATGAAATTCAAAGACCCTAACCCACCACTAAATGCCCAAACGTAGCTTAGCCCAAAAAAATTGGAACGGGGAGACCGCGGTATGCGCGTAGAAGAGATTGAACTATAATACCAGGGGACTCGGAGGTGGGGAGTGCTGCGGACTTTAGGTTTTTTTTTTTTTCTTTTGGGAGGGGGACTGAATATTTATAGCAAGTAGGACACGTCAGGCTGACGAGAAACAGGATAGTTTTGGCCTTAATTTGAACTAGCCGGCCGGCCAGTTTGCTGTCTGGCGCTTTGGTTCGGGGTTCTGCGGGGGGTGATTAAAACAGCCCGGGGTACATACATGCAGGTACGTCACAAAAAGTGCGGCCGGAGGCTTTTCCAGTTGACTGTAGGTTCACTCCGTTGTTTCTGGGGATTTGTGGTGGTTGATAGAGTCGCTACACGTAATTAAGGAGCCGGAAAACTGTCTTTCCTCTACCTCCTCGGCACTAAAACAAATATCAAAACTAGATCATGGCCAGCATATTCCCACGTACGAGCTAATAGCTATATCATCTTTAATTGCGCCCGCCGCTTCACTTGATACATTTAAATTCACGATTTTCTTCTATCCAGACCTCTTTTTTCTTCGGGGGTGCGGTCGAATCGCCTTAGGATACCTCTTATAAGTGTAATCGCCTTTATAAGGGTATGGGATCTTGGGCTATAATAGCCTTTGTAGACACAAATTCCCCTGTCTATAAGGGTACGACTTCGCGCTACTTTTGTACCCTTATAGGCCGGCGATTCTACTATACGTATCGGTTCTAGTAGAAGTCCTGTGAAAGAAAAGAACCCATAATACGAGGGCTGAATAATCCTAATGACCACTTTAAGCCCTATTAACATTGGTTAACTAAATATAAAATGTGAGAATATGTAACAGAAATGGATCATACTCTGTACTGCATTTGAAGTGCGCGAATGTCTAGGGTAACATAGAAGAGAGTCTTCTGCATGTCGATGATTTATATTAGCAGTTTTCTCTCCGTGCACACACATAATAGCTACATACGTGTATCACGAGCGAGGTGCCATCAGTTGGATAATAGATGGTACTGACACGGGTACTGACACGGGCACTGACATCAGCGCCAGCTGAAAAAGCATGTGAAAGGCTAATGTCCGTGATGTCTTTAGCCAGTAGGAATAATGGAAATATAGATTCGTTACGGAATATCTGCAGTGTTTTCTGTGTTAATAGCGAATAGCCTTGAGATCAGCAAAGGAAAGGTGCAAGATCATGCCGTCTCATCCGGATAGAATGACTTTGATATTTTTTATTTCATGGTTCTGTTTGTTTTTAAAAAATTTCTACTAGTTATTTAATTAGAGCTAGATTTCCGAGTAAGTGATGGTAGTAGAATGATTAGAGGACGGAGGTACCGCATTTTAAGGCACGCGTTAGATTCATCCGGTACTCTCCACTGAATCCCGTTGACTAAATGTAAGTAATGTCGTCCGTACGTCTCCACTCTGTGCCAAAATGTGGGGTTGAACGAAGGGTGTGGCTTTCCACTTGTCATCGCGGGGATGGGATGATGGTTACACAAGATCGTCGCCACGTGCACGGACTTCCCCTTTCTAGCTCACATGCATGAGAAGAACTGCAGCAGTTGGATTTTAGGAGCTCAACGACTTCTTGGCTCAAACACACTCCTTCTCAAGATCTTCCCCCACCCACCCCCCCATCTATCTTCTCTCCTTCCTCTCCACTCATTCGTCATACCTACAGGTTCCCGTCTCCAACATACCCAACTCTATTGAGTATTGGAATCATCTCTATCGTCGGCGCCCTCCCCCACGAAATGCTGCAGGCTGCTGCGGACGATGCCTACAGCCCCTGTGTCCGCTTCAAACATAGCTGCCCAGACTCTCCAGCGAAACGCTTATAACCACAAACAATCCACCAGTTCTACACCGTCGCCCCAGAATGGGTATTCAGTCTCGAGAAGCCTGGTTGGAGCGCCGAAGGAGGGAGAGGGGAGCTGGAGTGGAAGCACGGTGGAGGAAAGAGCCTCGATAGAACTTACACCAGCTGCGGATAGACAGTTGTTTGTGTTTTGTGATCCGGTAAATATGGGATTATCCGAAGCCCCCCTCCCATCTTTATCCCGTTACTCACGATCTGCGAATGTAACATAGGTAGCTTTTCGCTATCTCGAAGATGAGCCTTGTGTTACGGTGGTGTGCCGACAGAGAACACTCCCGGGGTACTCGCTCTATCTCGTTGAGCAATGGGCGTGCTCCCGTATCCATCCTACGTTCGTTATTGCCACCTATACCGGCGACCCCTCACACATCGTCTGTGTCGGAGTTCTGGATATCCCTCTCGATGAATCCCAGTGGTCCCCACGCCTTCGTGTCTACTTCAAGGCTGTCGAGAAGTTCCATGCACGGCCCAAGCAAACCCCCCTTGGGATTGTGATGGTGACAAATCTGTCTTCGTTCCCAAGCGCGCTGACGGTCGTCGCTGTGCCTGATGGTAATATGCGGAAGCATCGACAGGACTTTATCGTGAATGAGGATCTCAAGCGGATGGGCTGTTCCGGACGGTCGGCAATGAGCTTGACTAAGCCCGGGGATGCCAGCCAAACCAAGTTTCACCAACTATTTCGCACGAGCGATAGAATCCCTTTTTACACTGCTGTCATTGAACTTGTAAGGCTGTGCCAGATTGCGTTGACGCTTTTTGAGAAGTTGAAACCCGAGTACGCTGATGGGCTGCTTTGCGATATCACCGAGAGGGGCATCTATGACTGGTGGACACAGTTCGGGACTGATTTCTACAATATTGAGCCCAATGATGGAATAATGGGGCCGACAACTGTTGCTGCATTGCTAGGGATGGTCCTGGGTGCCAGGAATAGATTATCATCGTGCGGTGCCCCCGTACCGAAAGATGCATTCGACATCCCACAGTTCAAGAAAGCAATATATCACTTTCAAAGACAGCAGCGCATACCAAGAACTCGGAGACTTGACAGACAAACAATGGACCGACTCCAAAAATTTACAATGAAAAATGGAACAGGAGCTTCCGGGGATATTTTTGCTGTCCCAAGAGCCATCAAAAGTACGGTTGTTGATCTTGGTGGTAGAGCCGTGGGAAGCTCATCGAACAAGGTTGAAGGAAGCGCTGTGGAAACAACAGATATCGAGAAGTTTTTGCTGCACTTAACGGGCGAGACCTGCAAATTTCTGTGGCAAGGGAAGCCAAGAAAAAGTGTGCCTGGGGTTGGAAGCATGCAATCCCCACCAGAGGGGAGTAAAAGTAGACGGAACAGCCTAGGTGATGGGAGTATCAGCGAAGAGGAGCAGGTTGGCAAGGACATCTCTGAAAATCCTGTCTCTCCGATTGCAAATCAACATTCCTCAAATGTGTCACTTGGAAGCGGTAGTGCGGGTGCCTCGAGTAGTCCAAGTGACACAAAGGATGCTACGGGGGTATCTGACCTTAGAAAGGCTGTATTCAAGACAATGACAGGGCGTATGAAGGATGTTGCTTCGGGCATATCAGCAGGTGCAGATTATGTGAGGGGCCGTGGCCAGCACCAGCGGACTGCACCGACGAAGGAAAGCCATTCGATAGAAGGGGCTGAGTTCCAAAATTCATTTGAACAGAGTGGAACAATCACACAACGTCTCAATGGGGGGAGTTTGAAAATTGCAACAGGGGCACAGCTAAATAGGTTCGAAAAGGAGGGACAGACAGCCGAGAGCCCGACTACTTCGGTCCTCAAGATGTCGTTCCAAACGGAAAGCCCCACCGAGGGAGTGATGACTGGCTTTCATAGTGTTACCGGAAGCATCCATGAAAAGGATCCTCACCCCGCGGAAGGGCACGACGAGGACGTGCAAGAATATGTGGACTCTCGTCCCGGGAGCGACGAGGCATTCCCCACTGAATACCCGCTAGAAATTTTGTGCCGCAATGTCGACATTGGCCTACAGCGCAGAAAGAGCTTCACCAAGGTAGTCGACTCCTGGGAAACTCCACGCCACGAAGAATACTGGCCTCGCCGTCTTTCCTTCAGTGTTGCAGAGGAGGCTATCCTTGACTGGGTTTCCTTGTCGGACATCACACAATCCGAAGGCGCACAATTGCCATCACTCAAGCTCATGAGGCATCTTGCCGAAGACATCCCCACCCTCTCAAAATGGGTTGAGCGCAAGATCACGACAGTGGAAAACCTGCACCAATATCTCTGCACGACTCTCGACGACATCACCGCGATCCGGAACTCGCAGAGCGCGATCGTGGCAGACATGGAGGATGCCAAGCGCGATGTGCTGGAGCGCCAGAAGGAAGGGCTGCGGGAGGCGGTGAGAGAGGTTGAGGTCATAGGCGCAAGGATGCAGTACGAGCTTGGGAACGTGAGGGGGAAAATGACGGATGTTGAGGATGCGCTGAGGATGTTTGCGAGGAGTGTGGAGGAGGTGGAGGCGAGGGCTAGCATGATTGGGCTGCGGGAGAAGAGGAAGGTGGGGTGGATGGAGTGGGGATTGGGGTTGGCATTTGGATGGAGGCCGTCGGGGGCGCGTGATGCTCCGGGGGATGAGATGGAGATGGACATGGACATGGACGATTAAGCTCTATAGAGATTATGAGGTATTTGGTTTTCTTCTGCATCTTTTTTTATTAGCGTCTTTGCTGCTGTTTTATGCTTGTTTTTCCAACTTTAGCTTTTTTTTTATTTACTTCGATTGTGCTGCAGTGCTCTTTGGTCAATGGCGCTTTTGGGAGTTTTGTATTCCGGCCTTGCGGGAGGGGGTGAGCATGCGACCCTTCCTTTTTGATGACGATTTTTAGCATCTAGTTTCTCTTCCGCTTTTTCCTTTTTTGTTATAAAAGATTTGTATAACTACGTAGATCGAGTCGAGAGAACTCGAGTAAGATACAGAAATAAATTAAACTACGAGAAACAAGTCCCACTTCGTGTAAGACTAAAAAACAGTATTGGATCATAAGTGGTCACTCGGCTTAAATGGATCCTAGCTAGCTGTATGGGTTACTACCGTCATTGACAAGGTTTATTGAGTGAGGGCCATGCAGGGTCTTAACAACGCGCGACGGGGTTAATTAATTAATTGATTAAAAAACCAATAGCGCAATCCTATTAATTGTCGGTTTGGTTTGGGTGCTTCTCATTGGCTTAACGCGGCTTCCCTGTCTTACCTTGTCCTGGGCGGGCTGTCAACACTACATACATACATGTAGAGTAGCTGGCGCGCCTGATACTGCTCTGGAATATTGGCGATTAACTACATATGTACTCTGCTCTGCTCTACTCTACAAGTATGTAGGCACCCATCACGGAGAACTACTCTAGCGTAGAGTACGGCCACCGTTGCGGAAAACTACATACATACACAACCACCCGTCACGGGGAACAGAAAAAAACGGGAAGGGCCGCAATACAAACGCAGTATGTACTCTCCCGGGGGGTGGAAGGTTTATTTCTTTCCATCCTGTACTCTAGAGTACTCTGCTGTCACACTGGTCCTTCCGATGGGGAAGGGAAGGGTACATACAGGTTCGGCGACCTTCTGGGGGGATTAAAGGGGAGAAAGGGGGGGGGGGGGGTAGGTTGGTAACCGAGGTGGATCGATTGTATCGCATTTGGCATTGGGGTTGACGGGTGCTACCATGGCTTGAGAAAAGGGTTCTGGTACGGTTCCGGTTGGCACAGACAGGCGAGGGAAGGGGATGTTGGAAACCGGGGAGGAAAAAACGTCGTTCTACGTTTTTGGGGGCACGGGTGGGGCGTGGAGGGATGGAGGGAGAACTGCAGATTGGGATGGATGAAGGGGGAGATGGGGGATTGGGATGGGCATAAGGCTAAGTGCAATTATGTGCACTTGTGGGGCGGTGGATGTTGGTTGATGATTGATAGTCGATGGTAGAGTATAGTGAGTATAGTGGGCAGATTTCAGATCAATTTGTCAGTAGGTATGGAGAGGGAGTATGTGGGCATTGCAAGTGAATGAGAGTGAGAGTGGGTGAGAGTAAGTGAAGAAGTGAGAGTAAGTGAAATTAAGAAGTGCGCAAGTGAATAAGTGAACAAGTGACCAAGTGAGCAAGTGGCACAGTCTGTCCTGCACTTCCCCATCAACCCGCTGCCAGATCAGCCACGCTACTCTCGAGTGCGTTCCATAAGTGCTGCAGTATCGGCTAACATCAACTTGGCATGAAGGATCACAGGACCGAACACTGCCCGGCTGCTCTCTTCTCTTCTCTGCTCTAAGGTGTGTATCCTAGAGGTATGGAGAGGAGAGACACTGCAAGCTATGTAGATAGGTTATATATAGCGGGATCGATCGCGAAGGCATATGCATGTTTTCTTTTTCTCGTTTTTTCCAACCGGCCGTCGTTAGTTTCGTTCACGATCTGGATCAACGAGTGAGAGATTGTGAGGGTGGCGATTAGTAACTACATAATACTCATACCTACATATCTCGCACCCGGCCGCACCACCACCACCACCACTGGTCAGATGGATGTGCTTCTAGAAATAATTATTTTTCTTGGCATGAAGGGAAGAAGGGGAAATACCCGGGTATCAGTGGTACTTGGTACTGACTCCTGAGTGCTCTACTCTAGGCTTCCAATCTCCTCTGCGGATACCGACATAGGTACATACCGCAGTACTTACTCTACACATAGGTATAGGCTAGACACGTATGTATGTACATTCCTATGTAATGTAATGTGTGAGAGTGTGTGTGATTGCGGGATCACCGCTCCACTGTCTTGCTACTCCGCTTAATTCCACTTGTAATGTCTTGTCTGTCTTGCAATGCCAAAAAAACTCGGTACCATGACCTTGTGAGGTAGCACCACGTTGTATTATTGAGCACGGACTACACAATTGCAACAGTTCAAAGGGAGATAAACTAAGCGCGGCGTGTATGTCATGAGTAGAGTACTAGTATTTCGCTGACGTTTTTGGGCTGGGCCATTATTGCATACACCCAAAATCATGAGCTTGGCGTATTTTTGTATAGCATGCAATATCAGTCGCGTCCACAAACGCCAGAGAAATACGAGTAGAGCACATAAGGTACATGTAGATGTAGCCATGTGGAGTGGTTAATTGGTTAGGAATACCATTGCATTGTACTACTCTTCCTTGCGCGGCGAGTAGAGTACTACATCATAGCTAGAGTAGGTAGTAGTAGTGTAGGGTCCTACTAACTTTCCAGCCTGTCGCGTTGCAACGGTTAACTGCACCTCTTCTCGCCCGCCCCAAAAGGGGAGTAGCAGGCTTCAGATTTACTTTTCACAGCCCAATACGGCTAGCGGAGTGGCTGACACCTAAATATTGCTATTAATAACACCACCCAAAGGGGAACCAAGTGGCTTTCCGTTGCGGCACAGAGATGCACTTTCTTTTCCTTCCTTGCCTCCCTGATCACTGGAATATCAAGAGCACATATGTGTGCATGTAGGGCAATGTAGGTCTCATGTCAATTGCATTTCTAAAGAAATTCGGTGGGGAAAGAAAATTAAAACATATCATATAGAGTAATCCCATACGATACGATACGGGACTGGTCCTTCGATCTTGGCCATGCAATTGAGCAAATAAAGTTGCACCAATTACAATGAACTGAACTGAACTACATAAGCCACCACCACCAGGCATGGAATTTGCACTCAAACGTAACGTACTCCGCCATTACTCTACCCCCAGATCTGGAAACGGGCCTGTAGTCATCTACGACAAACCACCCAATCTATATATACGAAGATCATGGTCATGAGGATTCGAAGGCCAATTGGGGAAGAGGGGGGGGGGGGTGTGATATCGTTAATTATGTACATCACACATCCTTCGGATTAAAGGGGGTTGGGCGAGGTTAAAAATTCCACGCCATGGAATATTTCTTGGATTTTTTCTCTTTCTTTTCTTTGCTTGTTCCATCACCTGCTGCGCCGCGGCGGTGATGCTTAGTGGGGGCATACATAGGTAGGCACTCTCCGCTGCCAATTGATTTCCGCCTCTTTTTTCTTTTCTTCTTTACAAGGCGTCCTTTGGGTGACACTCCACTTTCCCGTGCTTTCGGGTTTTTCTATATGTGGTGTAGTGCAGTGTAGTGCAGGTCAATTGATCAAGATGTGCTTCCAGAGTATGCAGGTAGGTATGGTGTACCCTAGAGTAAAGCAAGATTAGGTTGCGGGTTGGGGGTGTACTCCAGGCTGGAAACCTTCCCGTCAACTGCAAGAGCCCACCCACCCACTCACCCATCCACCCACCCATCCACACACCCGCTCCATCAATGCTATGCCAAGAGCTAGAGGGTCCATCCATCCACACTCACACTCACTCACTCACTCACACTGCAAGTTGAGGACGGGAAGTCTAGATAATAACCCACCACCCAGCCCCATCTCTCTCAATCCTTCTCTCTCCTTCTCTTCCACCATTTTTTCTCTCTCTCCACACTACACAGTGAAGAGAAAGAAAAAAACCCAAGATGAAGAAGATCCAGATGCTTTCTTTATTACTATGGCTTGTGATGGTAGTGGGTATCCAGGCTGCCTATGATGATGGGGAGCTCAAGTATCCGCTGAAGCAGCTGTGCCGGAGATGGGACCACCAGAGTATGCTTTAATTCTGTCCTTAAACCTTGAAGCCTTGGTTCTGGCGGGATGGCGGGAGTGGGCTAATGAAGAACTTGTAGCTGCGGTGCTGGATAATACGCTCTATCTCGTTGGGGGCCGTGTCATTATCAAGGAGACGCTGCAGAAGAAACTGGGGAATAGGTCTTCGACATGGGAGGGGGAACCTAGTGAGTTTCTTTTATCTCTCTCATCTCTTTCTCTTTCCTTCTTTATATCTCTATCTCACTACCCTAAATGAATGATAGAGGAGCACTTCTATCTCATCCCATCTTCATATCCCCCCCTCTTATATATCTACCTCCATATACTAACCCCCCCTCCCCGCCCCACAGGCCAGGAATTCATCTCCCTCGACCTCACCACCTCCTTCAGCCTCGAAAAAGTCGACGACAACGGTGACTTCCTCCCCCCTGGCGGCCCGTCACCCACACCATCGACTCCAACGTTCCCGGCGAATACCCACTTGCGATCGCCAACGGCGGCCTATGGACCGGCCCCGACAACAACACGCTCTACCTCTACGAGGGCCAGCGCATCAAGGGCGCCGAGAAGAGCGACCAGTCCACGCTCCTCAGCTTCGACATCGCCGCGGCCAAGTGGAGCCGCGAGACAGCCTGGGACAACCCGGACGGCAGCACGCCGAACCGCTTTGCGAAGGGCACGAGCGTCAATGTGCCCGAGATTGGGATGGGCTTCTATGTGGGCGGCGCGAGGATGTATGCGGGTGCGGATGGGGAGAGGGAGTGGAGGTATCCGGTGGAGCAGCAGATGGTGGGCATGGATATTGGCGGGGGGAACTATGATGCGCAGGTAGGTTTTGGTGTTTTTTTGAGTGGAGGGGTGAGGGCTTCTTGTGGTGGGGTTTGTGCTGATTTGGGGCGGTTGGGGGAGGTAGTATCAAGAGATTATGGAGGGGACTATGAGGGCTATGGGAGCTGGGGTGACCTGGATCCCTGTGGGAGACAAGGGGAGCTTGGTTATGTTTGGAGGAACAAACGATACAGAGACTAATGTAAGGCTTCTTTCTTTCTCCGTACAGCTGTTTAAAAGCTGGGGCCAAAACTGACACATTTTACAGGAAGTAAGCCCATTGAACGGAAATGACCTTGCTGATAAAGCTCCCAAAAACACAACTCTTGTAAGTACTAAAGCCCAGGATATCTTTTAAAAAAAAAACCATCTAGCATCAAGCCCATATAATAATTACTTACCTATCCAGGAATCCAACGCCCGCGTCCACATCTACGACATCGCAAAAGACAGATGGCACGTCCAGCTCTCACAAGGCGACGTCCCCGTAAACCGCATGCACGCCTGCGCCGTCGCCGCCACCTCCCCGGACAAGAAATCGCACCAGATCTACTTCTACGGCGGCGGCACAGGCTCGCGCATGTTCGGCATGGACGACTCGCGCTTCATGGGCGACCTATACGTGCTCAACATCCCGGCCTTCAAGTGGCAGCGCTTCACGGACCTCAAGAACCCGCCTGCGGCGCGGTCCCGCCACACATGCCATGTCATCAACAAGCGGCAGATGCTGATTGTCGGCGGGAGCAGGAATGACTCCTTCACGGTGCAGGCGCAATGGTGCAGGTGGGACGAGATCTCGGTGCTGGATATGACGGACCTGAGGTGGGAGCTGCAGTACGTCCCCGCGACGCTCAATTACTCGGTCAATCCAAAGGTCTACGAGAACAGCTTGGTGAATACGGTACCGATGGACACGCCCAGTCTGGGCTGGACCGACGCAGGTGTGCAGCAGTGGTTCGCGGCGAACGATGCGGGCCTCAACGACGACGCTGAGGACAAGCCGGGCCTGGCAAAGGGCGCCCTGATCGGCATAATCGTGGGAGCCGTTGCCGTCGTCTTGATCCTTGCAGTGGTGGGTTTTATGCTCTGGAAGCGCAGAAAAAATGCAAAGCTCGAAGAGCAGCGCCGCGGGTCGGAGGGACTTCAGGAGCCGTACACAGGCGACAATGTCCCTGGATCACCGCTGTACGACCAAAAGCATGGAGGTCTCAGCCCTGGTTTCCCCCAGGGCGAGTTTGGGGACGCAAAGAACCCCCCGAGGTTCTCGGAGCTTGGGTCGGAGCCTTCGACCGTAATCTCGGAGATGCCGTCGGAATCTAGAACGATATCTGAAATGCCGGCCTCACCTGTGTTCTATGAGCTGCCAACTGGAAGGTCTCCAACACGTAAGTACCATGATCCCCCAATTTCCCTTATTGCACGTAAATACTAACAGTTACGAAAATAGACGCAGACTTGTATGGCGGTGGGTATCTCTCCGAAACCTCCAGATCGCCCATCAGTGATTTGAGCCAGCCCGACCATACCCAGGCCGGCACACACATACGAGCGATGTCGCCAGTGTCGCCGGCAACGGTCTTGGAGGATATCACCTCTGTGGTTTCCGGCCCAGGGACTGTTTCTTCATCGTCACTCCCCCGCCACGACGAGGCGTACTACCCTACAAGAGATATGCCCCCGCATTAAACCACCACCACTACTATTGCTATTTGTTTTCTTCTTTGTCGAGTCTTTTCTAAGGGCCGTTGTAATCTGTACATATTTCTAGGCACTTTTAATGGAGTTGATGCAGATTTAGGGACCCCCCCCAACTTCAATCAACTAAGCCCTCTTAGATACCTTTTTTTTCTTTCCTTTTCTTTTTTCTTTTTTCTTCTTCCTCAATGAATTTAGCTCCTGCTTGATGATTTCCGAGTAGAGGACGTATTTGCACGCGTGATGATGAATTTGGGATGTATTTATGTAGAGTAAAATAGCCCCTCCACAGGTTTTTGTCCTGGGGGAGCAGCAGCTAGAAAAGTGCACAAGTCTCCTCTACCACCACCATGGTTGCAAGAGAAAAAAAAAGCTTAAGCATTGAAAATATCCATTCTCGTGTGTAAGTAGTCTTTAGCATAGCCTTAAAAATCCAAAAGGGCTCTTTTTGCCTAGGGCACTTATTGCACTTATTGCACTTGCTGCACATATGTAAAGAAGCCCTTTGCACAACAGCATATCATATATGAACTACACAGAAAGTGCGAGTGTTGAGACCAGTAAAGGATCATTGGCCCATTGGAGTGCACTGGCAAATGTGCAATTAAGTCATGATTTCCCAGAGTAGATCCCGGCGTCCCCGACCATGGGAGGGATTTTTTGTGCAAAAGACGATAACACGAGCGAGAACCTAGAAGCACATCTCCCCCCCCCCCCGGGGGCCCCAAAGCGGCATACCGAGCCCTCTTGTTGTGAAAATGCCAATGTGCTGCTGTATGCACACAGGTGGGTGGTACAACAGCAACGGCTAGCGAGATTTCTCAGACCGCGCCATCTTCATGAGATATCACTCACTCGCTAATGCTCGGGTCTCCCTTGATTTGGTTGTTGGTACCCTAAGGGATCAGGCAGGGGTGTGCAGTGCACCCAATCCAATTGTAAGCGCCCTGCTAGTTATGCTAGTAGTAATCAACGAGCCACAGTAGCATAGCGCTGCACTGCGTTACAAACCTCTTCTTACTTATCCACTAGCTTGTAGTAGGTATATTGTAATCGCATGTTAATTAGTAGCCACCAACCAACACGCATTAATTAATATAATTATATATCGATCCAGTTATCTATTATATTCAGCTCCCGACGTATGAGGCAAACGGCGCCCCCGGCAAACGCACGGACCAGCAGCAGCAGTAGAATCCCGGAAGAAAGCTAATCCGTACCGGGTCAAGTCCCGTCCCTGCGTGGCCCCCGGCCCCCTGCTGAAATTTTTTTTTTGGTTAATTTTTCTCCACGTTGCCCGTCCAGGGTTTGGGGGGGGGGAGTATTTAAGCTTCTTTCCATCTCCAAGCTGCAGGCTAGTCCGCAGATCTTGTTGCTTTCCAGAATCAGAGCATACCTTGATAAAGCTTTCTTTTTTGATTTTATATATATATACACACCATGGCACCAGCTCTGACATTACCATACGAGCCTGAGCCCGAGCTCGAATCTGAACATTTCCATGGTATAAACCTCGAGCTCTCCTCTAGTGGCAAGTTTTCATCCGAGATATAAACTGACATAGAGACCCCCCCCCCCCACCCCATCATGTAGTTCTGGATTTACCAGCACTTTACACAAAGCCCAGCCCAATCGTCCTCCTGAAGACTCTCGAAAAACTCACTCTCCCGCCGCCATCATGGGACCGCCCGCCAGCAAGCCAGCAAAGCACGCCCCCTGGACTTACCAACTGGCTCACCGGCATAATTGCCTCTCCCCTGCAGTGGATCCCCGACGAAGCCGTCCAGGAGCAAATCTGGGAGTCTGCAAGTTCACGGCTCGCCGAGCGGTGTGGTAGGACTGGTCAGTACAATATTATTATAGACCCCCTTCGTTACAAAAAAAAAAGCCCCCCTTCTGACAAAAAAAACTCTGTAACAGCCATGCCATCCACAGACCGAACATTCAAAATCTCTGCCTCCCTCACCCTCACAATCCACGAACCCACCCTCACCGCCGACAACCTCGGCCTCAAAACCTGGGCCAGCTCCTACCTCCTCTCCAAACGCCTCCCGCAGCTGCCGCTCCCCGCATTCCCCGCGGGGGCCCGCGCCCTCGAGCTCGGTTCCGGCACGGGACTCGTCGGGCTCGCCGCCGCCGGGACGCTGCCAGGGGTGAGCTCCGTCCTGCTCACCGATCTCCCCGAGATCGTGCCCAACCTGCGACGGAACGTGGAGCGGAACCGTGCTGCTTTGGGGGGCGGCGGCGCTGTTGATGTTGATGTTGATGTTGCGGTGCTGGACTGGCGGGATTGTGGCGAGGTGGTGGAGGAGGCGCGGCGGTTTGAGCTGGTGCTGGCGGCGGATCCGATTTATTCGCCCGAGCACCCGGGGCTTTTTGCGGGGGTGGTGGGGCGGTGGATGAAGAGGGATGCGGGGGCGAGGGCGGTGGTGGAGCTGCCGTTGAGGGTGGGGTTTGAGCGCGAGAGGGAGGATTTTAAGGTGAAGATGGGGGAGCAGGGGCTGGTGGTGGTTGAGCAGGGGGTGGAGACGGGGTGGGATGATTGGGGGAATGGAGAGGTGAGTTGTTGGTGGTCGATATGGAGCTGGGGGCGTTAAACCTATAGCTAGTTTTTTTTCTTTCTTTGCTTGTTGCTAGATACCTAGATAGAATAGACAGTACAGAGAGCTAGAGACTAAATATATAGAAATAGGGATAGATTAGATGAAGTTAAACGAAACGAAACGAAGACACGAATATCAACTTTAAAAGATTGGGACATATATATGTAAACAAACCTAACACACTTATAACTAAGAGAACGGGCTACCTAGATCAAAACCTCGATCCACAATCCCCTTGATCCAAAACCCCGCCCCAGAGCCTTCTCATCCGCATCTACAAGCCCAAAACAAGCCCAAGGCAAGGCAGGGGAGAACTCTAGTGTGAGTAGGATTCATCGATAATTCATCTTGAGGCCCGAGTTCTTCAAAGTGCGTCAAAGTAAAGGATAATTATGCAGCGAGAGGATGATGACGACGATTCTAGCTATTCAAGTAGGTGACCGCCCATTCTCTCACTATGTATAAATACTGATGTCCTTCTACCATTTTACTCCCCATCACGCTTCCTAGATACATATCTTTTTATGTGTCCTCTGGCAACGTGGCCGACAGTATGTACAGCCACTCTGCAAAAGTGTTCGTGATTCCGATTTCGGAGTGAGACATGTCTCCATATGAAGTAACCGCGGCGGACCATCAAGAACCCCCCCCCCCCCCCAAAGAGAAGACTGTCCCAGTGACCAATGGCGCCCAAATTAATGAAGAATAAGACCAATGACCCATCTTCTTTTTATATATAGTCACAAACTATATTATATATTTTTCATTGTTTTGAATCTCAACTTTAATAACATCAGTATGACGGGTGCGCCACACTGCGCACTGACATTAAAACTATATCACAAACACTTTTGCTGAGTGGCTGTACATGTATGTACTTGCCAGTGTCTCTAGAATTCGATTTTGCAGGTGAGAGCGGGGCCGGAGAATCTTTTTTTATTTTTTTTATTTTTATGTAAAGCTACATAGAGAAAGCTATGTAGCTACACTAATTATAAATTTATCCTAGTTTTAGTCAAGCGTAATGACGCGGTTCCCAACTCACTCACTGATCACTCACCCGGCCACCTACCTATGTAGTGCTATATAACTATGAACATAACTTGTCCTTGTCTCCCAATGGTCATTCCCACCCTGATCCTATGCGCTCAGATCAGCCCTCTTTTAACCCCCTCGCACGCAAAACAAGAACCTTCATTTAAAAAAAAGAGAAAAAGAAAAAAAAAAGAAGAAGCAACGACAACATATAGACCATAGTTCAATCGAGGACTTACCACCGATTAGAACTAAATCTTAAACCCTTTATTAATTATGCTCTGACCTCTGCGTGGAGTAAGAAGCCTAGGGTGTTATAACTATCCACCCTTCGTCTATGATTCGTTTTGGTGTAAAACCATGGGCCAGCAATCGATCAAGAGACACCAGATATCACTCAACAGTGGTAGGTAATACAACTGGCCTAGTCTTATACCAGCTCCCTACTAGATAGTAACGGAAGATTCGATGTTTCAATGCTGATGAGTGGATGCTGTAAATAGGGATGTTATATATAGATAGGGTGGTCCAACTACGACATTGTAATTTAATCATGACATATCACTCGCATCATGATCATCATCATCATGATGTCTCAAAAAGCGGTAGTATCCCGATTCCTTGCTTCCCACGTATATTGACCGAGCAGAGAGGGTTCTTTGGCTTTTGAAAGCACGTCTTAATTTTTAATAGCAGCACAAACAGATAAATTACCAGCCCTATCCTTACCAAATTCGTACCCGTCCGTCCGTCCGTCCATATACCTACCTAATCCGCCATTTTTTTTTTGTTAAGAGATATGAAGAGAGAGAGAAAAAAAAATAAGACGCCGCCATGATGATAAAGAGACAAGAATATTTATCGAAGGAAAGAGAGATGGATGATAGGAAACAGAAACGATAACCAAGCAAAAGAGTAGAAAACATAAGATGCCACAGCCTAGTTCTACAACATCTCATCATCCTCATCCACCTCTATCTCCCCACCATCCTCTTCCTTTCTTCTCGCCACCCCACCAAAACCGATACCACCAAAACCCCTCCCAGACACATCGCTGCCATCAACGGCTCCCACCGAACCAAGTTCCTCTCCACCCATGACCCGCCCCTCGACATCTGTCTCCTCGCATAACTCCATCACACTTCTTCTGCTCAGTTTCCTGAACCCCATCGTGCGGACAATCCGTCCCCAAAAAGTCAGCGCGAAGCGCGCCGCCTTTTTCCTGAGCGCCTCCTCACCAGCGGTGCCGGCGCGCTCCCACACGACTGCGGCAGATTCGATGTCAAGCTCATTGAACAATCTGCCGAGAGCAAGTGTACGTAGCCGCTTCATGTTGTATATGTTTGCCATGACTAAAAGACCGGCGACAACAGAAAGGTTGGCGCAGTACGGCGATGTAGCGATAGAGTCACTGTACAAGTAATACATGAACGCCCTCACAACCGAGTATGCCTCTGGTAGATAAAGGCTTCCGCGATGGAACTCTCTCATACGGGCGTTGTACAGTGTCGCAAAGTGGGGCCATCTAGCAAGTAGTATGAGCTTGTGAACCTTGATCGGGGGTCCCAGGACCTGCTCCGGCGGCATGTCGGGGTCGTCAGATGGTGGCATAGGGCTGTTATTGACGCTACTGCCCCAAATGCCGCTCATGTCCCATTCGTCGCCTTCTGCAGCCTCGTCCTTCATCGCACGGATAACGAAATCTGCGCCAGTATCCATTTCATGGTTGTCGAACACACTGGCAAGATCCCAGCCGAGCGTGCCATTGTGAGGGTTTTCGCCTTGCCGCTGTCCAATGTCAATGCCGATTCGGCTGAGATCGATAGGGAGAACATCCGAGAGGTACTCCTCGCCTTCGCCGAGACCAAAATCTTCTTCGTGGGTGGGACACCCGAGAAGGTAAGCCATTGTGCTGTTAGGTGAGATAGCGAGATAGTGCCATCTCCATTCTCCACCCCCAAAGATATCGGGGCCATCGGCCATTTTACGCCATGTCATCTCGTTGAGATCCAGCGCACATAGGCCCGTCTCCGAAGGATCAATAGTGTTGGCTGAGGTTACAAAGTCCAACAGAGTGTTCCCACAAATATGATGGAAATGGGTTCCATGAGCTTCTGAGGGAATATCACGACCCCATAAAAACCTCACTGACGAGGTAGCAGCAGGAACAAACTGCTTCCTCGGCGGCGGGGAACTCCGTTGAGACAGATTAATAGGCCTTGGGGAATTTGGCCCATAAGGGCGGTGTGAACGAAGCACACGACTCTGGCCCACGGTTGGCTCATTACTAGCGCCTGCCTGTCGAGTCACATACCCCATCTGCTTCGTATCTGTTCTCGCAAACGCGGGATGGTTCAGATCCAGTGAAATGAGTTCTCCCGTTCGATCCATCTCTTTCCCCATACCGCCGAAAACCCACAACTTATTATCCCGGACCCAAGCCTGGTGATCGAATCGGGCGATCCACTTCCAGCTCCTACTCCATGTCATAGATTTCAAGTCAAGGTAGCATATATCGTCTAGAACCTCTTGCGGATTGTATTCCGTGTCATCTTCTATGGCATTAGGATTATTATGAATGCCACCCAGAATGAACAGCTTATCCTCATGGAGCACAACCGCGTGGCGGGAGCGCCCGCTAGGAGGATGCCCCTCCACGACTGGTTGGGACCAAGTTGCTGTGGATATATCGAATATATAGACATCAGAGAGAAACATTCGGTGTTCATTCTCGCCCCCGAAAATGACTAATTTATTATCGCGCCAGTAGGTAGTAGTATGCCCTAAATTATTTAACCCAAGCTTATTAGCAAGCCGAAACGGGTAAGTCAACTATTAGTAGTAATTAGGGTGCGGCCCAGATTCTAAACACATAAAACCACACAAATTGCCAAGCACAAAACTAACGACAAAAAGGAGGGAATAATGATGGGCAGAGGAAGAGACAAGACAGAAACCACTAATCATACCCATTCTGACACTCGGGATGTCACCATAATTATCAACCAACGTCCATGTGTAAGTATGCAGGTCCAACTTCAGCACGTGATTGTACACTGTCCGACAAAGGAGAAAAAGTCAGCAAATAAATCCCAAACCCACCCCTGCAAGGGGAACAACCTCATCGACCAACCAACATTGTGAACTATACCTTCATCCGTGTACTGATCGAATCCTCCAAAGGCATAGATAGCCTCATCATCTCCACACACAGTGACCGAAGCATTGACTAGACAAGCCAGCCTAGCACCTACAATCCAGATCACCACCCGCATTAGCACCAAGCACTAGCAGCACGTCTGAGAACGGTCCAACCACGCAAAACCCAGCAACCAGCAACGACTCTAGCCTTTCTTTACGAAACATTCTCACAACACTGCCCCCCGCCGCCACCATTGACATCGAGAGAAATAAATCACCCGAAAACTTGCACAAACCTTCAGTCCTATACGCCACCGACCTATACGGTCCCCCAGCACCATTACTGGCCCCATCGTCGGCGCTGCCGCCGTCCACGAACCGCTTGCGTCCATGAAGGTTGCTGCTACTCTTCTGCATCGGAGGCGTAGAGAAGGATAGATTCGAGGAGTTTGCTCCGGCGGATGCAAAGATGCTGTTCATCGCTTGCTCTCGATTCTGCACAGGCGTGAAGGGTATGTTGGGCTGTAGAGACATGTATAAATGAGGCTTGTATTTTAATAAAAAAATTCTGCTACGGACAAAGATGAGGTAAGTATTTACGAGGGGTAACGATATAGTAATAACAAAGGGTAATAGAATGCAACGCAGCAGCTGATTCAGGGATTGAAATATGGATGAGGCTTAAAAAGTGCGCACAAAGAGTGACGGGCCGAATAAAGGAAGGATTTTGGGGGGGCGGGGGGGGGGGGGGGGGGAAGGGATTCAAGAGAGGAACTTCGGGGAGAAGAGAGGGATTTCGGGGAGGGAAGAGGGAGGAAGCCGGGGGCTCGGGAAGCCGGATGACAGGTATTACTTTGAGGGGTGGGAGGGGCCGAACCTTCAGATAACGGAGGGGTGTGTGTGCGTGTGTGTGTGAGCGTCGGCGTCGGCGTCTGCGTCTGTGCTTGTGTGTGATGGGCTGATTGCTGGACCCGGGTAAGGAAGGTTACTAAGAGCTAGGTAAGGTATATAAGCTACGGCCCGCTTTGTACCAGGAAGTATGAGCTCGGCCAGTCCAGTCCAGTCAGTTTTTGTCGGTACAGCTAGATAAAGAACATGTATCAGTACATGTAGGTATCGCAGCAGAGCAGCAGAGCCTCAAAGTAACAAATATTCAGAAAAGACGTGACGTGGGGGTACGGTGAGAGTGCTCAAGAGTGGGTCGTCCCAGCACAGCGCGTGAGGAGGAAAGAGAGGAGACCGCAGACAGACCTGGATCATTTGCCTTATGTGGTGTGGCTTGTGTAAATGGTGTGATGTGGCTGTGGGGTGGGTGGATGACTTCGCTGATCTGCATCGCTTACTGGCCTATGTGGTGGGGCATTTTAAATTGATGTGGGCTTGCTGCTGCAGCGCGGGGTGCGGCTCCCCGCATTTTTCTGCCCTGGCCCACACCCCATCACCATCATCATCACATCACCACTACCAGTGCTGGTATTAACAGCCGAGACGGGATTACACTGATCCATCCATAGGCCCTCCTGAGATGTTTGGCGAGAATCGCTCAGGTGTGCACATTCTGATGTGTCACTGACTGCGTCGTTTTGTCTGGGGATGGATGGTGAATTGGTTTCAGAAAACGGACGTGCACGCGTTTCGAGTGTCCCAAACAAGACGCCGAAACCTCCCCCCATCCCCACAAACAAAACAGCTCGGAACCAAACTCATGCACCACACAGTCACATCAAAATGTGATGCAAGCCCTCTTCCCAGGATCGTGGGATAGCAGATCGCGATTTCAGATACCACAAGAAATCGGGCACCACTCGGGCCGGTTTCCTATTCTGGCTGCTGAACTCGCTACAGACAGATCCCACATTACGGGCTGGCTACGAACTCAGACCTCAGTATCGTTTACTGTTACTTGTTTTCACTCAATCACATCGGACCGGCGTGACCAATGGGACCGGGCAAGCAAGATGAGATTTGTAGCACAAAGCACAACAGATTTGCCTCGTCAACTAGGTAGACCATCTACTCTCAGGGTCCAGAATTCAGGTTTCTTGAAATCCACGAACTTGTGGTGCTTGAAGATCTATAGAGTGTAAGTACACACGCCCCATTCCTGCAGCAGCGCCCGAGGTTCGGAGTTTTCAACACATATCACCACAATTGGTTCGAACCTATGACTCTAAGCCAAGTAGCAACAAATTTAGAGCCCCCAAGCTTATAATTAGCAAATGGGCAAACGATAGGCAGGCCGGATAACGATGATCACCAGACAAGGGCTTAATTTATCCTTCTTTTGGCGAAAACCACTAGGACACTGGGTTGATGTATTTATATCCTTTCGGAATGGGGCGCGGCGAAACAAATGGCAGGGATCATGGACCGTGCACGCCGCACCCGTTCCCATATGTATAGGGCTGAGATTTGGTTACCATGATTGAAAACCACAAGTCCTAAACGACGACACACAAGAACACAAAAAATAACAGGCGGTTTTCGATCTCCGGTCCCCAGGAAACAGTCACTGCCAAGCAAGGCTGACTCAAATCACAATAAAAACATAAAGCCAGCACACGGCAGGCCGGCTTGCTTTGTAACCCAAATAAATATTTCGCGGAGTGGGGGGCACAGCATTTGCAGTAGGTATTGACAACGCACGATAGACTTACTGCAGTATGTAACGTTACCCTCACATAGGGCTGGTTTTGGGTGGTCACCAAAATGAGGCAGGGAAACATTGGTGCAGGTTAAGGAGTGCACTATTTAGATACAGATCAATGTTTGCCTTATGAGCATATCGACTCTAACTTTAGTAAAAAAGTCCGCTATTTTATTACCACTCCGACTTACAAATCCAAAAAAGTATAGGTATTTCCCCACCTGTCACATGTATGTATTTGTGAGAAATTATGAGGCATCATCACGATCCTAATCAAATCACAGACCAGCGCAGCACGTCACTGCCAACAATATCATATCACCATTCTGATATTCTCAGTTTTCCCCCTCACCTCCCATAACGGATATGAAATCCCCGCGCGGGCCAGCGGAGGTGTTTATATTTAGTGATCTTACAGCATAGTACAGTGCGCGCAACTTAACTTGGGGTTGAGCCTGGGTCGGCTCTATCATTATACTGGAACTCGCCGCGGCGAATTATTCTGAGGTGTAGGCAGGACACGTAACGTAACCATACCCACAAACTTGCGCGAAAACCTGAAGTCCAGGCTTCAGCTATCCAGCATGATATATGATCTGCAACTGTCTTGATATGGTTCTCGCCAACTTAACTTTTGTAATAGCCAGACATACACCGGCACACAAGAGTCAATATCTTAGCCAGGGCCAATCGGAGCTCTTCATGAGAAATGCGATACTCGCTGCTAGAGTTGCGTTATAACCTAGGTCACGGTAAACATCCTATTCCGTCATCACCATATACATAGATATCCAATAGAGTATCCCCGGTTATTCTACATGACATTACGTCTCAACTATCAAGTCAAACATAGCATAGCTATGCCCTTGTGGGAATCCTCACAGGCGGCTGACCATGAGATAAAGTGGGGTCTGTGCCACGAAGCACAGATCGACCAAGCATTTAGCAAGGCAGGGGTTGTTTATACATATGACAGGTCTGAAGATCTATGTTGCAACATTTTTTTTTTGCGTTCAATCGAGTGATGGACTGTGATGCGGTCATGAAATATGATATATCGTGCTAGGAGTCATCATACACGGGTTACTTGAAGAAGGTAAAATAAATGTACATCCGATCGATCCTAGGAAATTATGTACTGAGAACGAAAGTGGAAAGGAAAAGAAGAAAAAAACCATTGCCTCACGAAAAAAAAAAGGAGAAGAAAGATCAGTGCGCCCGCCCCAACCAGATTTTACACGCATTGCCCCCTAAAAAATAGCCTCCTCATGCCAGAAATCCGAGATCCGAGACAAAAGAGATATAGGAACGAAAGTGAAAGTAAAAAGGATATTTTTTTAATAAAGAGATTATTATTGTAACAAATCGTCAATTATCGATTCCCACCCGTACATGAGATTACTCCTTAGATCATTGACTCTTCTCTCTGAAATCGCAACTCTTGCTTCTACGACCAGCGCATCCTCCCGGGAGTCCACAGCTAAGAATTGCTCTAACATGCCCGTAGCTATCTTTGCCGACGACTGGATGTCTGATAAGCTTGTTTTGGTGCTGCTGGTGGAGGTGTCTTGCTCTCTTTTAAAGGCACGGGATTTTATATCAGTATTATTATTTAACTGATTAGGCGTGACCAAAATGGACGAGAACTGACCGTATTGTGGTTTGTATTTTGAGTATGATGATGGTGGTTCACAAGGAAATTCTGACTCATCGGTGCTACTCCTTTGAGCTGATGGTTCGTAGGAGTAACTTGATGAGGTGGCCGTTGAGGATGACGAAAACGGATATGCCCCATATTCAGTCGCAGTTTCATACTCCGATGTATTTGTGGAGTATTCGTACAAAACGTCACCAGACGATGGTGAGTAGCAGGAAGTAGTAACTGGCATGTGGTATTGTGATACGTCCATGTGACTTGCCGTTGCAGTCCCGGAGGATATCTCGACTGTTATGTTTACTGTTCTTTTGATTTGTAGTGGGGTTGTAGAGAAAAAGTAGCCAGCTGATGGCGCGTAGGAATGGAAATCATCGAAAGGAGAAGATGATGCTGATGATGCAGACGCTTTGGTGCCTATTGCAGCAGCAGCGGATGCCCGGCGAGCAGTTGTGGGACGCGAAGAGCGTCGGCGAGGTGCTGATGATGAAGAATTGGAGGTTGATGGAGGCATTGCGAGAGGAAAAAAAGAAGATGGTAATGGAAAAATGGATAGTTTGCTTTCCTGGCTGTATTTTAGTTGGGAGTGTGAAGGTAAAGTAAGAGGAGACGAGTATTGTCTTATATCGCGGGATTAGACGCTTGGACCAGCGCATGCACTGTGATCGCTATCTGAGGTGCAATCTAAGTGGATCCACTTTTAAGGCTGTTCGGGTCGGGTTCCCCGGGAGACTATGTATTCTTCCCTTAACCACTTGAACCCACTGGTCCAGAGACGTTGTGCGCAATGGTCGAATAAGCCTTGTAGGAGTACAATTTAAGTAGTAGGCGTATTCGTCGTCAAAAATTAGTCGGAATGTGGGCTTTGAAATATTTTTTTAGCAACGCAAATTTCTTCAGGGGGAAGTGATCTCCCGGGTGACAATTGTCACTGTCAGAGCGAGCGGGTAGACCGGGGGGGGGGGGGGTGGAAGATACAAAAATGTGAGGGGAGAGAAACCCTGAGATCGGCCAATATGAACTTGATCTTGGGTTTCAGCTTTGCCTGGGGCACTGACTGACTGCCTGACCCAGATCACGGTAGTGTACTCAGCGTAAATACAGAGATGGGGGCCGTAATGGGGTTTCTTATTCCCTTTTTTCCCCGGAAGAAAACGGGATGGCATAATCACACATCCTCTATAGCTGCCTATAGCTACATACATGTGTGGATGTAGAAGGGCACATGTAGAGTAGTGAGTGATGTCTGAGCAACGGGACGTTTTCTGTCCATCAACCAGCGATAACTATTAGTATGTATCGTTATTATGTCTCTGTGATGACGACGTGTGACTTGCCTTGAATACTAGGAAAGAGACATGGGGAGCATGTAAGTAAACAGTTAAGTAAGTAATATCTGTTGTCTGTATGGACAGAAAATAACGGATAGGTGAGGATCTGATCCCTGGAACTGCTTGCTGAGCCTCTTAAGCGATTCAGCCAACCTTCCCTGCAGCCAATTGATGGACTTGTTCCCGGATATTTCAGCTGCGTGCCGCTCTCGTTTCGAGGGCGTGCAGTGAGGGGGAACAGGGGCGTCATAGTCGGGGGGGGGCTCCAAGCTCAGATCCACGCATGAAGCTACTCTACAACGCCCAAAATACATCCAGCGGAGGAGGGAGTAACTGTGACTATTACCGAAGGCTGCCGATCATCACGCATACGAGAGACATATTGTGCTCATGAAGGGAGAGAGAGAAACACACTTGAAGATCAAAGGAGAGCAAAACCGCAGAAATCAGGCCACCTTAGCTACAGGCTACACTCATCGATTGTCGAAACTCCAAACACGCTGCCGTTACGTATCCAAATGTTTCTAAAGTAGGCATTCCTTCTTTCGAATTTATCTTCGCCAGCGTTTGAAGCCCTGTCAATATCACTTCTCTGCTGATCTATGCCTCTTTTCGTTAAACTGGGGGTCCTCATGACTCAAGCTTCATTCCGGCCTTCTGATCCCTCGTGAACTTCAGTCCCAGTCGCCCTTCCCTCATAACTCCCCACGCATGTCCTGGTCACACTGCGGTGGGGTTTCTCAGTATGTCGGTCTCTGATAAGGCCGTGACATAACACTAAATGACTGCCAGCTGTCGATATCATCTAAATAAAGCAATGATCGTCATTAATAGGCACCTGGAACCCAAGGCTATCCTTTCCGGGGACCCTCGAAACCTCGCCCTCTACTTTAACCCTTCATTTCTAATTTTTCCAGTCCCTCGAAACTTCAAATTTCTTTATCGTAAAATGTGCAATCACAGCAGCGGGGCGACGGAACTTGAAAAAAATATAGTCCGCCTCAGACTCTTCTGGCTTGGGGGGGGGGGGGGGGGCGGGTACTGTGATGTCTGCTACTGGATAAGTTACATAGTCGTACCGGTAACTAAACAGTTTATGATTCTTGGGTCACCAGTGATCTAAATTCAGGAGTTTCTTTTGAGAAACTGGTCCAATGCGGAGAAAGCAATTAATTCGTCTCGTGCGGGAGTGTACCAGAATGTCGTCTCAGACTACATAGGTAGCCAGTCCAACAATCGGTAACTACGCTATCGTTAAGCGATAAAATCGCCAAGTTTAACCTGCTCTCTCACTCCCTCATCAATTCTCCTGTGGTGTGTGCGCGCACGGATCATACAGAGGTCATTGCTCTTCAGGCGATGCTGAAACTGTCGCACCCAATCACCTGATTCCCTACCGCGCAGTCAGAACTACTTTTCGACTTCACTCACACAGCCCGACGCTTTGTTCGTTGGAACCGAGTGTCGATTGATCTACGATGGTTGGGCCAGGGTTTGTGAGGTGAGGTGATGACCAAGGTAGGTACTCTGCTCTCTGTATGGTGCACCCTGCCTCACTCCTCCTAGCTACACCCATCCCCAGCTTGATGATACTGCGGGCTACCCCACCCTCCAATAGGTTGACGGGGGGTTCACATCTAGATATTAGTAGCCTCTATCGTAAAACTCTCAAGTGATCAGCACAAAATTCTAAACTTGAAACCGAATTTGGGGATTAGAGAGCAGGGAGGGAGAGGTAGGAACCTTTCAATAACCCGTCGTCGATAAATTGAGCAAGATTCAAATCCATATCGTATAGTGATAACGGCGACCCCAACTCGGGCACAGAAGTCTTACTGGCCCTACATCTGCTACTAAATGACTCGGAATAAGTCTTTCATCTCTCTTGTGTCGATCTACTGTAGGCCCCCAACACACACCCACACACACCCACACGTAACTATGTACGTGTCCATAGTCACGATCAACTTCCTCTCAGTTGTAGTAACTCCTCTCTCCGAGGAAGCTACGCATCTCATTTTTTGCAGCCAAATCATAAGACATTTTCGAAATTAATCTTGTGATCTGAACCTCCCCGGCATACGAGAAATTATTCGTTCTCGGGATTTTTTTTTTTTGAAACAGAGTAGATGTGCAAAAGAGGTCCTTTTAGGTCTATTGCTGTGTGCTGGCCTGCTCGTGATTTGAATAGGAAAAAAAACCAAGAAGATTACGGACGGGAAGGGAGCGCCTGATCTTCGGTTCCCATATGGGTTGGGAAGATCATAAGAGCCAACTCTGTATTCAACGGATTTGATAATAACATAGCTAACCAACTCTCTTAATGGTCAGAAAGAAATCCATCCAATTGAGCCTCCAGATTGTGATAGGTAAAGTTTGCCAAATTTTCTTTCTTTCTTTCCTTACTTTTTTTCTGTCTTTTTTGCAACTGCCGTATAGCTACATACATAGCTAGGCATCGCCGCCACCGGCGGGAGTTAAAATATTCATAGTAATTCCAAACGGTCTATGTACCTGCTGATGTGACGTCGATAATGGAATTTCCTGTTGGAAACAGGGGTACAGTATAAAAAACCAACTTGAGGGCGCTTGAGGACTATGTCAAAGCGGTCTGATCATGGTGACCAGTTTATTGCCCCCCCTTCTCTTCTAGCAATCAAGCTGGCTGCTACATACCCCCCCGAGAAAATTATTAGCCCTGAGAAAGGATAGGAAAATTATTGTTGAGCCCATCTGAAAGAGGAAAAAAAACAAATTGAGCGAATTCCCCGCGCGTGCTCGGTCCGCCAGCTAGAGAAGCCTAAGACAAGATGTGTTCTGCGATGGGATGGGTGCGGACTCCCTTTTTCCTTAAGCTCCCACACGCGCCAACCTTATGGTAGAGTAGGCATGTAAATACCTAGTACCTACAGATGATATAGGTACATACTCCTCTGCTTTTCGTGCTTGTGGCCAGCTGCCAGCATGCACATGTGTGTTGTGGCAGTTGGTTGCTCTTGACATTTATTTCTTCAGGGTCCAGGGTTAGGTATTTCCTTAAGGAGGAAAAACCTTATTCCGCTTCCAGCTAGGTAAAAATCCATTTCCTATTCCTGTCATCCCACAATCATCCAAACAACTACTGGAATATGGCATCATATACTGCTACACGGAAACTCTACACCCTCATCGTTCCTGTAGATAGCCAGCGCGTCTTGTTAGGATACAAGAAGCGTGGTTTTGGAGAAGGGAAATGTAGGTTTGCGCTTTCCAGCCCCCCCCCCCCCCTTTTTTTTCGATCTAGAAGTGTTTCCAATCGCACTACTTGTCGTACATTCTCTTTTTTATTTGTTTTTATCTCCTCTGACATCTGTTGATGTAATTTTTCTAGATAACGGTTTCGGTGGGAAGGTAGAACCTGGCGAAACTATCGCCGAAGGGGCAATCCGCGAGCTTGAGGTTTGAAACTCTCTAACAAGCGGGGAGCTGTATTTAACTGGATCCTTTTGTGGATAATTAGGAAGAGGCCTGTATCAAGGCCAAGAATCTACCCTATCATGGCATCCTGTTCCTGGAATCTACCGCAGATTCTAAAGCTCCGATCCTAGAGATACATGTTTTCACTGCAACTGAATGGGCTGGCGAGCCAATGGAGTGAGAATCTCCATGCATCTCTGCAATTTAATTCGATCAAAGGCTCTGACAAAAGTGAAAAATGTAGGACCGAAGAGATGCGCCCAGTGTGGTTTGCACCGCCCTCAACCACTCACGACTCGTCCGATTCTCCTGCGATCCCGTTCCAGAATATGTGGGAAGAATCTCGTGAATGGCTCCCCCTGGTTCTTGCGTTCTATTTCCCGACCCCAAGAAGGGGAAAAATTCAATTTGCGCATCATGTAACTTTTAAGGGTGGCCTCAATCCTGAGACTGGGTTAGAGGATATCTGGCATGGAATTGATCGTAAGTTTGTTAAATGGCTTGAGAGTGGTCGCAAAGATGATGAAGGTTTCCCGGGCGACCTGGAGGATTGGACAGAGGAGGTCAGGGAGCAGTGGATTGAAAAGAGGATGATGGCTTTTGAGAAGAATAAAATGTAGCTCCCGCACCTTGGTGGCTATCGGGTCATGGGATTGAAAAATTAGCTCATAGGCGTGCGAATGAAAAGTAAAGCTTGTCGATGCTTAAGCGTTGTAAGAAAACCATGATATCGGTTCTGGGCTAGAGGCTGAGACAAGTTTTGTGATTACTGAAAATTTTCACAGCAGAGTTCCCCGCTGGTCTGATAGTATTTGGGACCTCGCACGGGCTTATCACAAATCTCGGTTCCTATGGCCTATAGGACACCCAGAAAACCCCGTGAGTGCCCACTCCTATTGTCTAACAGGGGCCATCCCCGCGATTTGTGTATGCGCAAACGAACGACTGATCATTTGCCATCTCAAGCGCAGTGCAGCTCATGTATGTATTCGTGTCTTCAAGCTCTCTGCTGGCGTCTGAGAGTCGCCAGGGGTCATATGAGACAACTTTGAGGGGTGTAGTATGCAGCGTCACAATACATCACTCGATAGCTTTTTGGAGCATATTTCGGGGCATATTTCGGAGCTTGCCTTTCGTATGCAAGCCTATAAACTACTAGACTTAAGGTATTCGATTCTATCACAGTTATCAGTTATAATCTGTAAGTGCATACACGGCGTCATAGACCTTACTACAGCATTCAGGCACTGCTCGACCGATTCACTTCACACCTATATTCTCAGTACACCTGGCCTAGGCTGCGAGCTATGGCCATAGTATGTAAACTCCTATACATTTGTTTTAGACAATTTCCGAGACCTGGGCTAATTTCGGAGTAGAGAGAATACGGAAAAGGGTGTTAATAAGTAAGACCACGATAAAGAGATACCTACATGTACATATCCGTACACGTATGGGATGGGTATGATATTTGAACGATTTACGTGTCATGCACCATATGCATTGAAATTAAAATTTATTCCAGTAGACTGGAGTAATAACCTAAAATTGTAAAAAAATATTGGTCTTGTGGAAGCGCCACATGTTTCAAGTCGAGTTTATAGTAAGTTCATTGTAGGCAAGTATGCCATAGAGATATATCGGTTTTGATGGCTGGCATTCCCGAAAATCGATTCCACTTTCGACTTATAGAGTTTTTCTTTCTTTTCTGAATAAAAAAAATAAACTAAAGTTAAGAAGAAATCGAAACAATATAAGATGAAAATCAAGATAAACTTATCTAAAGTGGGCGTGGCACAGCTCTTATACCCACAAGGCGGGGGGCTAGAGAAAGATACAAAATTATGGCAGTTATTTCGATGCAGGTGGTATAGAGTGACACTTGGATAAGCTTGAACTGACAAGACGATGTGTAGGATCAGGGAGGAGAGTGTCGGTATATATTTAGTGTTTTATGACACGTGCCTTCAAAGTTTCGTGAATACTCTAGTGCCCCTCACAGTGCATATGCACTAGGTGTGCGTCATTGATCGTCCCCTGGAATCTTAAGGTATGACTTTTAGCACATTAAAAAAATTACCCACTGCGCCATAAGATCGCCAGTACTACCATTATTCTAAATATTCAGTACACACCCTCTTTCATTGGGTCAATTTCAAGATTGAATGTAAATTAGAAATATAGTGCAAAAAGCATATTATTGTCAGTAAATATTTAAAAGTAAGGTCAAAGCCAAATATTTGGAACCATCATCTGGAAGAAGTGCTTTAATTGTTGTAATCATGGTCATAACATGTATGGTCACTCTTTCGGGGTTTCTTTCTAGCTTTATAAGTATAATATGGTTACCTTTCCTTTAAATGCCAATAAACAAGAAAAAAAGCCCCCCGATGCAAGAGACAAAAAAAGAAACTGAAAAAAAAAACCCAAATTTCTATCCTGTATCCCACTGTTCCCCCCCCGCCTAGGACTGCTGGTACTACATCAAATCCTGCCCATCTTGCATCGGAATAGTCTATCCCATAATGGCGTCAGCCCATCATAGCTCTAGCTCCCGTCTTACTCACACAGAAAAAATTCAATATTGTCTATCCGGAGGCAGAAACGAAAGTTGTACCAGTTCTTCCCCAGGAAATACGCAATCCCCGACCTCTCTAACATAGTTTCTAATCGCCGTGAGGGACTTTGCGCCAATTGACTCGTACTGGCTGTGCCATTGGGGCACCCATGGATCCTGATATCCCAGCATTTCGGACTGTAAGACAATTTGACCACTACAGGCACTTCCGGAGCTGTTTCAGTCAGTTGACGGTATAGGGGATGGTGGAGACGGGGAAGGGGTACCCAATGCCGATGGTTGGGATGTTAACGTGCTCCGAAACGTATTTTGCCGCCTGCTCCGAGAGCGCTGTAAGGAAGAGGCCAACGGCACCAGCCTTCTCTAGTGCGATGGCTGCGTCTATTATCTCGCCCGCCTGGATCTTATCAGTTCAATTCCAATTCTGTCTTTCTAGTACCATGAACCCATGAGTGTATATAACTAACGCTCGCAGCGGTCCTACCAACTCCCGTTTGATTGCTTTCGACTTGTATGCTCCGCTGCGGCGTCAAACCCACTTGCACAAATACCGGGATCCCTGCGGAGGTAATCTTCCGGACCGCCGGGCACAGGTCTTGTGTTCCTTCGATCTTTACACCTGTGACGCCGGGGCATTCTTTGATCATGCGGATTGCGGATTGTAGCGCTGTGCATACGTTTGTTCTTGTCAGCCTGCCAGTTTAGTCCTCAGGTATTCCACTAGGAAATAAATCGTACCTTGTTCTGGCGTGACTTCATAGCATCCCATCGGTAAATCCGCAATAAGTAAGGGTGTTTTAACGGCTCTTGCTACAGCTTTCGTATGATGTATCATTTCCTACCGCATCGTTGTTAATTCCCTCCTCTGCCTGCGGCCTTTCTCAGGGACACCTACATCTAAAGTCAATGATATCGACCCCTGGAGCCCTAGTATAACCTTTCCTAGAGAGTCCGCCACAAGGACGATATCAATCCCGCCTGATCTCTCCGCAAGTAGTCCAGATGGGTAATCCCATGCTGTCAGTCCTACGAGGATCTTCCCGGAAGTGTACTTTTGCAGGAAGCTCTGGAGGGCAGAACACATCATGAATTGAGTTATTGGTGAAAGACTTGGAGTTGAGGACGAGTTATGTAGCTAGGTTGATAAGGTAGATAAGGGGTCGTTGCTTGTTGTTCCTCAGGTACCCCGCACTGGAAGTGTATAGCTACGATACCAGTGTTTAACTCTACTCTAATTTCAATCCGCTACCATATGAATTGTTTTGTTGTCCCTGCTGTTTCCCTCCCTGCTTGCGTGCGTGCGTCACAGTGCGTTGTTCGCGTGTTCGCGTGTTCGCCTACATACCCCGCTTGGCCAACGAACTACATACCATCGATCAAATCTTTTTGCATGGTTGTTTGGTATTTACCGATCATTTCTCACATGGTAGTGGGAAAATTGATCGAGACAGGATTTGCACAGGGATTACGGACAGGCCAGTGTGTTGGGTTCCCTGCAGTCGGTAATGTGGTTGGACCAGTAGAAGTCGGAATCGTAGAGTAGTAATAAACCGGGTGCAATAATTCCGCTTCCCTTTTCTAAAGGGCACCGACCGAAGAGGCTAGTTACCGCCTTGGATATTGAGCTGCATAGCAGCGGCGTCGCAGAATGACAATGACCCTACGGGCCCTGGCATTGGTCAATTTTATAAATTTGGTTAACAAGATTCATATCGTTAAACCCTTCTTTCGGAATGTGAACAAACCTTAACCTGTACTTTTTCCCCTGGAGTGTGGATCAACACTCAATTGATCATTTCTTAACGTAGGTAGTGCTGCTTGTTGGAATTTTCACTAGCTGATATGAATATATATAAGAAAAAGTGTTCCTGATTAATTAAGTTTCGTGTAGTTCTCTTTAGTCTGAGTAGAATTTGGCAGATAAGTTTTAGACGTCAAAGCTGGTGAGAAAAGTAGGTTTAGGAAACTACATGTACTTCGGGGGTAGGGGTAAGTGAGAAGACACCCTTCACGCAATCTTGGCATCGTGGTGTCTTCTCACTTATCCCTGAAGTACATGTATATCAACGCTTACGTATATACCGTACCGTATTATATATACGTAATGCATTAATGTCTAACTGAACGTCGTTGTTGCCGCTGTTCCAGAAACGTCATCTCAACTTAATTTCTCGGCTCGTTTTATCACCTTCTTATCGTCATCGGTATTCAATAAAAGACGTATGTATGCATCTATCTCAAATTATTGGAGCCATTCAGCCGACCGCTAATTCTTTCCTAATTTATCTAAAAGCCCATTTAGAAACAAGACGAAACGGAGTTTTCAAAGGTCAATGCCTAACAAACAGGTCGTTGAAACAAAGGTTTCATCCCTGTAAACGCAGTCTTGGACTGTTGCTGAACGGGCCCTAATTCACATCCCAATGGCTTCCGAGACTTTTTTTCATATCTCGAATTCTTTCGCCAATGTTTTGAACTAGTACATAAAGAGAGAAGAGGTACTTTATGTTTAGGCTATAGGGGTGGTATATTAACTGTTCTGGGCGCAGAAAATCGGAAAACGGGGTGTGTGGCCGTGTGACCCGGAAATTACAATCGAGTGATATCTCGTGAATCACTTCATAATACTTTCGTCTGCCTCCAGGTCTTGTGACTACCCAACCACCGAGATCGACTATTAGAGGTACAAGAAATCGACTAATTGACATCAAACCACACCAAAAGCAGTATGACATATCTCTCGTCACTTGGATATCATGACGGCACAGGCAAATATTTGCAGATTTGTACTAATACCGGGCTAGATCACATGGACTCCTCGACTGGTCGCTCCGCTACGAAGATATTTCGTGTGCAAACCTGCAATTTCCCTTCACGTGTAGGCCCAGGAATGACTCACATGCCGTTACTTGTTTGAGGTACCGCCCCCGAGTTAAAGCCTGTTTTTTATCCAGATTAATGTAAAACAAAGGAAAACGGGTTAACGGTCACCCAGATCTTCAGTGTTTTAGACGGGAAGAATAACTCTTTTCCTAGAACCCAAATACCCTAGTTAAATACATCTGCATATATTCTACGCAGGCATAGGCATTATCGACGCAATGGTTTTTGAATCGACATTGGATGCAAATTCCAAAAAGGCACAAGATTTCAAACAGAATTGAACCCCAGAACCTCACTATTGATATGAGACAGCGGAATGCTTATCTTACATCCATCTCTTTTTGCATGGGGGGGGGGGGGGCAGGAGAGCGGGTTCTATAGTACCGCTGTAATCAGAGAATATCAGCTTATTAACTGAGAGGTCACTGAATCAGTTTTCGCAATACTTTTACCCTAGTTACATCACTAGCTCGCCTCTTCCATTGGGTCGGTTTTGAAAAAACGAGAAGCCTTCGACTACTTTTATATAACGCACAAACATTCCCAAGACTCTACGCACCGAACCACCGCCTCTTTTTCTCGTATCAATTACCTCCCCCCTCTAGATCTGTGCTCGGCAAAAAACGCTCGCTACATAGCTTGTCAGATTTTCCTTTGGGCACGGCCGTAATTTTGCGGGCTTGGCCTAGCTAACTTAACTAGATACTAGTTAACTGTATTTGAATACGCCCCATCGTACGTGGGGAGATAGTTCAATGAGTTCAAATTTCGGCAAAGAGGCAGTCAAAATGCTGTCAGTATTCAAACTAACTAAAAGTAGTCATCTCGGTGGACTATCATATGTCGTGCCGTATACTGGACGGCCACGCCCCCTCCAGCGCTCTGGTAACTGGGTCATATATTTATTTGGCCACGATTCCTATCCGAATTACTGCGCTTACCACTCTCCCTTAGTATCGGGTCCTTAGCTACAGAAAAACCTCTACTGATCTATTCTATACACTCTTTGTCCATGTTTCATACGTTGTCGCTCTGTCAAGCGTGCGGAATATCAAGTATTTCTCTGAATTACGGCGGCTGCGATCGGTGAATCCCGTATCACCATGAGTATTCGCAGATATTGTCAGGGGCTACGAGTTTGGTACAACCTAACGTTGCCTGTAACAGAGACTACAACGGTACAACGGTACACCGTAAACAAGTGTATACAACCTAGTACGCTGAAGTGGGGCGAGGTGTGTCCAGGGCCAAACGCAAGTTAAGCAAGCCATAGATAGATCTGGGGGAAGAGGGACAACATGCCGGGATCTACTAACTCCGTGATCGATATTAGTAATAGCATGGGGTTTCCCCCCTTTCAATCCTTTGTTCAATTACGTCGAGGAGTCGAAGTGATCCTTTGCAGCATCCCTTCTCACCGCGCACCATAGCTAGGGTTTGGCATATTTTCTCAGCAGAGTCACAATGGGGATTTTGAGGCGCAGATCAATTGATTATCCCCCCCACCCGTTGAGTTAGGGATGTTGAATTTGACCCCCTCGCTGGAATTAATAGGAATTATCTCTTCTTCCTCTTTGCTTTTTGATCATATCAACTATGGCTCAAATGTGCTGTTCGCAACGTGCTAACATGTAACCAAAAAAGAAAAAACCGAACAAAAATAAACTCCTTCGTACTCCCCTTTTATATGTGAAAAAGACCTCCCAGAAAAACCAAACAAAAACTCCCCGTCCCAAATATGTAAAAAAAAAAAAAAAAAAAAAAAAAAGAGGGAAAGAAAAAAACGCTCAGAAATTCCCAGGAAAAGGGTGGGGCGAAAAAAGGCCACCAAAAATGCAGCGCAAAGTATCCTAACATGGAAGAAGGAAAGAAGAAGAAAATAAACAGTAAAAACGCGGTAGATATATATATATATTCCTGTAAGAAAGTTGAGTTGTTGAAACGATAGACCGCATATATAGATTAATGTCTTTCCTTTTATCAACAGGTGATAAAAAAAGGGTTCGAATATGGACCATTTGCCCCGGTTCCTGCCGCATTCTCCGCGCGAAATGAATGTAATAATGAAAGATACAGATGTGTAAAAGGGGGGTGGGTAAAGAGTAAGTGATGGTGATACCTGTAGCCCTTGGGAATATCGACTCCGGGTCCGGTTTCGGTTTCGGTTGGGGCCAGAAAGGGGTGGGTAAGTATACTCGAGCATCATGGCTGATGTGTATGGTCCAGAAGAAAGAAAGTCTCAAGAAAATATGAATGATACGTAGAACGCCCAAAAGCAAGAAAGTTAATGTACTGTAAAGGAAAAAATGAAATAAAAATCTGACAAAGACAAAGGTTATGTTAGTCAACAACCAAAAATCAAAAACCGCTTCAAATATGGTTGAAAATGCATACTCAAGTAGTAGCGACACATGGTGGATTCGGCAAAGTACCCGTCTCAGTACTAGATTCAGGGTGACTTTGGTGTTGTCGTTTTTCTGGGACTTCAGATATGTCTGCAGACCCACCCAGAGACTCGTCCTCGTCGTCCTCGTCGCCCAAATCCTGATCCTCCCTCTTCCTCTTGTGGCCAGTTTGCTCTGACCCTTGCCCTTCATCATCATCATCATCCTCCGGGTCGGAATAACAATTCATGCTGAACCTCAGCCCACTAGGCCGTGCTCGCGGCTTCGAGACCGGTTCAACAATCGGCTTCCACTCCACCACAGCCGCCAAACGTTCCTTCTTCTTCTCCCTCCTTGATGGCTCCTTTCCTCCACTCCTTAATGGCTCCTTTCCTCCACTCCTTTCACCCCTTTCCGCCGCCAACTTCTCCGCAATGACGGCCGAATTCATCGTTGCACGGAGGTTGTGCTTCTTCGTTCGCCGCTTAGATGATGACGTGTCTTTCCGTACACGTACTCTCTTCAAAACGCGTTTAGCGCCCGGCATTGTTTCTCGGTCCCGTCCACGAATTTTAGACATTTGTGCCATTTCCTCCTCCAAAGTTTTCGATAGATCATACTCGCTCTCTTCATCATCCACCTCGTCGTCCGCAATAAGTGGGGTATCCTCGAAGTCGAAGCTTATGACTTGTTCTTTAGGTTTGAATGCCTCAAGGGGAGACTCAGTAGCGCCTGAGTATTTAGTTGAATTAGTTTCATGATGCTCCGCTTGTTCCGCCTGTTTTCCTTTCTGTCCCCCGTTATCCTCTTGTTCTTGCCCTTGTTCTGTTTGCTTATCAGGGTGTTCTGGAGAAGAAAGGGGTTTTGCTGAGTCGAGAATAGGTTGTTGTTTTTCTTCTGGTTGTGGTGGTTGTGGTGGTTGTGGTGATGGTGGTGATGGTGGTGATGGTGGTAGTAGTAGTGATGGTGATAGTGATGGTGACTTTGGAGGTGCCACAATAGGAGCCTCCTCTTTCTCGATGGGTGTCGACGTAGTAGTTGAAGTAGTTGCGATGGAAATGTTGTCGGAACAGTCCAGCGAGACGGCAGCATTGCTCAAGGACATGTTCCGTCAACGAGTGTGACGAAACAAAGGGAAGATAGACCCAGCGCGCTGGAATGACAGAGACCTTGCCTTGGGTCCAACGACAAATATCAACTGTCAGCGCATATCGGTAGCATTAAGGTTAGGAAGGGGAGAGGGTGGGTGCGGGAGTCGGGTCTATACATAAATCTGGTTCTTGGGACAGGTTGGGAGCAGGTCGCCTGCCTGCCTTGACACCCTTGTCTAACCTGGCATGCCTGGGAAAGGCTATCCGTGTGAGTGGGTCTCTCTCTCACTTGTCTGGGAAAAGAACTGGAACAGGGCCAGCCAGCAACCAGGGTGTGTGGGTAGTGTTGGGGGGGGGGTGGATGGCTAGGGTTGAAGGACGGACGCGGCGTCGGTGGTAGAGTACCGCGCTACTCTACAGTGGTCGTAGTGGTGGTAAATGGTGGTGGGTCAAATGCTGAATAAAGTAACGTGGATGGTGTAAAACCCTCACTCGACAGTGTACTAACCAACTGGAGCAACATGCCTATTCCAATTTCGCACATCCACTGCACCTCCCCTTCCCTTCCCTTCCACTTCCACTTCCAACCCCTCATCCTCCCTCGAGTCCAGCGTCCCCCCCCCCCGGGTTAATTGCTTCTTCTGCAAACACACACGCACTAAGCCAGCTTCCCAGACGGCGAGGACAAAAAGGTCCGGCCCGAAAATTGGGGTTTGGGGGGTTGGGGGTTGGGGGAAACTGGGGAGTGGAAGGTCTCATTGCTCATTCAATAATAATGCTCGAGAGTACTTTACCTTCTGTTTAGTACTCCAATTCGCTGGAAAGTGGTCTACCATCCTCAGTCAGGCAATATCAATAATAGCTAATTAATAATGATATCCCAATAATAATCATGCTGACAACACCCCCCCCCCCCCCCTTCCCCTCTGTAACAAAGAGAAGGAATGGAAACACATCACGGTAACTACCTCACCTCACTCGTTCCCAGGTTACAGACTTGCAAGGTTAAAGGGCCTCCAGACTTTGCAGATGGCGTTTATAACCGATCGACAACCTCTTCCACGATGTGGTGGGACACGCCAAGTTGCCTGTACCTACGCCACAACTAACAGTCAGTTTGACTAAATTCTACGGCCCATAGGTTCAGTCAAAGGTCTATCCAAATCTCGAATCAATTCCATCAAAAGAAATATCCTATTTATCGGCAAAATTACCTATCTGCTGCTGCTGCTGCGTTTTGTCTGCCTAGCTGTGTAAGTGAAGATTTCAGTCGTGTCTCTTTAAACCTTCTCCACTAACTTTATGCAGTGTTGGATTAACATCGTCCCATGTAACAGAATCACTTCTTGAATTTTGGTCTGTGCAAAAACTGGGGGTCAAAGATCCAGAAGGTCCTTGTTCTAGATGACTGAGACACTTGGAGAAGCCGAATAAATCTCCCAAAGTATGAGATATCGTGGCCCGTTTCTTTTACCTGAAGAGAAAAAAAGAGAGACCTCTTCACACCCACCCGGCGGCTCGCCCGGCATTATCCTTGTGAAGCTCTCTCAGGAAAAAGCCCCAATATCGCTTAGGAACGTTTCACAAGGATCGGTCGGGGGCTCCTTTTATCCTGGGTCACTATTTCATGTGTACCTAACACCTCCTTTCCCAGTCTACAAAAATATATATACATACATACCTGGTAAAGCTTCCGACCGGTTGATGGAATCCGTAACCCTAAAAGATCAACAAGGTGAAGGAGGAGAAGGAGGGTTGAAGTTTGTAAGTACCGTGTGGGCCCCACTGGGCGCGAAAAATGCTTGTTATTTACCGGGCGGCCAACAACTTGTGTGAGGTGAGGAGCCGGCGTCCGGTTCAGATCAAACTAAACTCAATAGCCAGACATTGACCGAGGTGTGGAATGAAACCTAACCCTCCAAAAGAGATGCCACGGCATTCTGGTAGAGGTGATAGGCCTAAACGGTGAAGATTGTTGATTTGACTAAACTGGAAAATATCGAGAAGCCGCCAGCTGCAAGGTGCCGACCACCTCACCATATTGCTGCTTACCCTGCAGTATTACTTCCCCAATCATCATTAACTGAAGGTGACGGGGAAAGAACTATTTTTTGTACCGAATCATAAAGTATCACTCGGCGGTCACGGTTGCTTCAGTAACCTGGAGCGAGGTTAAGAAACCTTACTAAAAATACTTGAAGATCATCTCAATTAATTATCTTCAGGATTCAATAGTTACAGAGGTTCTCAAACTCCGCAGCAGGCTTGCGTGTTCGGGACACTCCCATCTCGGGTCACTTCCCTTCGCCTCGATCGGCAGGCTGCGGTCACTAAAACTATTAATTAATTGATTTGCAGTACGTTGTCGCTATGGGTCATTGGCCTTTTTGGCAAGCATCTTCCCCCGAAAAATATTACCCTAAAATTAATCGGATGAGTACTCATCTTTTTGATTATTTATCTACCTGTTAGAATACTCTACGTTCATATCTTTTGCTACTCTATCACCTGGTTTAGTCGTTTAAATATTTCGGCGTGTGTCACTCCCGGCTCATGGATCATGGGTGTAATTCCTCACATTTGACAGACAGCCAAGCATGGCCTGTCACGCAACGAGTGGATTACGGTCAGGAATAGGTATGTATGTACACAGTACGCAGTATGTCTCAACAATTTTTTTTTCCACTTCTACATGTCAAGCTAGCTAGCTACCTCCAACCTCAGGCCCTAGGTAAGAAGAAATTTCTACCAAGTCAAGATAGCCCCTTGGTTAGCCCCAACGACACTAGGGACGGATGTCACAGGCAGCAAAGTGTACGAGTAAGGAACGCTAGTCAGCGTTCCAGTCGGTGCACTATTGGTGCCTCCTCCAAGATCGCATCCACGCAGGACGGCGTAACCCGCATCTGATGAGATCACACACTTCGTGATGCCGCTCCAGACAGAGTTTTCCAGGAGCATCTGAGCGCCCTGGCGGGTGTTCACGGCATCTTCCATATTTTCGTACCAGCCGTTGATGACGTGTCCTAGTACGTTTCAGTAATGAAATTCTTCGATTTGAGATGGGGGATGGTCTGGTTACCTGTTCCGAAACGTAGACTGGGGCCACGAGAATAGACGTTTTGGAAATGGCACTGGTAGTATGTTACCCTGAGAGTGCCAATGTCTTCAGCACCGTTGTTGTCGCTGTGTCCAATAAGGGATCCCTTCCAGTGGTCATGGAAATAGACGTTTGAGATAGTGATATAATCTGCCGCGTGGGTGATATCGAGGAGTCCGTCGTAGTAGTCCTGCACGTAAACATGTGAAGATAAGCCAATGATCATGGGGACAACACGGGAAGTCTAATGTGTGAAGTTCGCGGGTAATATGTCACTATGCAGCGGGTTGAAGCTTACCTTGCTGTGATCCTGGTCGGCAGAGAGGTCAACGTGATCGACCCAGACGTTGGTCGATAGCTGAATACCAATTCCATCGATAGGCGCCAGGCACTTCTGGATCTTAAGGTTCCGAATGATGACATTCTTCTTTTCCAAGACTCTCAAACCAACACCAACAAGGGCTGGAGAATGAGGTTAATATATGGATCGCCCGACGGAGAATACAAAAGGAGGTGGGGAGATTGAGGAGTCTAGAATATAACTTACTTGCACCGCCGCTTCCAAGAATCGATTTGTTTGATCCGACTGGCACAGCTTCGTTGCCAGTGATAGTACCGGTGACTACCACTATCCGTGCAACATCATCCGCAACTGCAGTCTTGAGCGCAGCTAATGAGGAGACCGTGGTTGTAACACCGCCGCTCCCTCCACTCGTTCTGTAAGGTTTCTGTTAGTTAGTCCGCTGCCGTAGGTCAATGCAAAGGAGAGGTTAAATGTGAAGCTTACCCGCCGTTAAGGGTACAGTATCCAACCGTGCACACATCATTGACCGAGGCGGCAAGAACAGATTGGAACGCAGCGAGCGCTCCCAAAATTAGTGATGTGGTTCTCATGGTGATCGAGTAGGTACGGGTTACTCGTGATGCTCACTACTTCCTAGTTTGAGGAATAACAGAAAAACCACGCTGGATGTCTCTGGTTTTATAGCTAATCCTTATTCACATCAAAGAGAAGCTTCGGACTCAACATTGGAGAATCCACCGAGCTCTTTCGACCGAATTCACGAAAAGAATAATAACCAAGACGGAATTCCGGCCCAAGTACTGAAAAATCATGTAAACATCAGGGAAAACATCATGCAGGTCTCTCTGGGCGTGGACAAATACAGTTGTCGATATTATCTTTAAGCTCTTGGCCTGTAAATGGGCTGTCAGTACCTGATGGAACCGGCGCATTGGTATCAGGGAGACGCGGTCCGATGCATCGTAGTTTGAGTTTTAACTATTTCTCCGACTATTCGATTCGGTTAGAATTAGTCCGGGGGTGTGCGCAAATCAGACCTGCCGGAAATGCCGTGGGTGTAACATGCATCTCTTTGCATGCAAATCATATCCAGTTCTGTGGGGTGAGTTCCTGAGTACATTTTGTTCCGTTCCGTGTATATATGATTATATATTGACGACTAAAGCACTCACTGGCTAAAGAATAAAGTCTGTTTCTATCTGGATGAACCTGCACGGAGCCGGGCCGTGGGGAGCGCACCACAAACCTCTCGAAATGTGTCGTTGATAGCTTGGTCATAAGTTTGCACTCGTTGTCATACTCCGGTCAGTAAGTTTACTCTCATGAAACAAAGCTTGGCTTGTTGTTTATGGACCATGGTTACACTCCTTGGCTTTTGGTACGATACCAATTTATTTTGTGTCATTATTTCCCCGCTTTTCTTGGCCGTGTTACTTTTTTAAATTCCATTGTGATATCCACGCTAAATGGCTAGTTAAACGAAAATCTGAGTGCTCAGAGAACATGCTTTATGCGGGAGGTTTTGTGACCTAGAAAAGCAAGCCCACTGCTGTTTACCGACCGCACATACCGCTGCATCTTGACTTTAGCTTCGCCCAGTACATAACCTTTATCCTTCACCGCTGGCCTGAGCAAGTTCATAGATAGGCATATTTCTTGCTTGAAAAAAAAAACTGTCACCAACTTATGTACGTTTAACCCGAACACCACATTTCTGGAGTCTAGAACAGCATCCCTGAAGTCCAGGGCCGAGCCGTGGCCGTAGAACTTGGGATGTCGTCGTTCCGACTCGTAGGTACCCGCGCAGGAGATAGAAGAGGAAAGAGCCTTACATCTGATAATCCTAACGCTATCGCTTCATTGGAATTTGGCAGAGACTAGGAAGTAATCGGCGCAGCCCGGTATGCCGGCCGGTTTATTCCCGGCGGATGCCATGCGATGTCTTGATTAGCACGTTGGTATGACAAAATTGTTTTTGCAATGGGCAGCAAGAGACCTGAAGAATCACCACACACATGAGTTCGGGAGATTAAGTTGGGCGTGACCAGCAAGCTGCTTTTCTTTCCTTTACGCCTATGAGTAGCTTCATTCTGCAAAAATGTCTTCTTCCCAACAAATGCACGGTGCTCGGGGCAGATAAAATAATGGAAAGCAGGGGACCGAGGGGCACTGCAAAGTCAAGGTTAAAGATGAGCAAGTTACCAGCGAATAAGGAACCGTAGGAGATAGGTTCCGTAATGAACAAAAACATGTCTGTGTGATCGGGGAATTGAGCATCATACATATCAGGGTGAGCTGTGTTAAAGTTAGGACTAGATCTGACCAGCTGGAAAGTTGATATTATGGTATTGTATGCGTGCTCAAAGGCCAAAGCATGGCCTGTGGGTTGAGTGGTGAGACTGTGGTTGCTGTGGTTGAAGGGAGGTTGACATTGGCATCGCATGGCGTCGATCGATCTTTGCGACTTCTCTACTACTCTGGGTAGACTACATACTCTACAGGCCGCCGAATTGCTCTCCCGCTGCAACTGTCAGTCCAGTGGAAGCATCTTCTTGGCTGTTGGAGAAATACCAGACGATTTTCCTCACATACACACTGCGAGATGTGAAATGAGCCTACATGCCTGTTTATATACAGTGTAAAATAGGAGAGAAAAGGGAATAGTGTGAAAGCCTACAGCTGATCAGGATAACCACTCTACATTTCGTCTAGTGGCCGTTATCACTCAAATAGTATAATGGAGTAACTACGGTGCCTTGTAAGTAGAGTACATGCGTAGTTATTCTCCATAACGTACAGGCTATCAGAGTTCAAATGTCCTTCTCCTTTTTTCGTTTGCTGATAGCCTAGAAACATTGGCCTTCTCATGCAGCCTAACCGTTACGAGCATCCTCCTCCCAGCGAAAGAGAAAGCTGAAACTGCATACCTCCCGAGTCCCAATTGATGCTATCCCACACCCACGGGCCAGGCCACAACACGTAACATCATCGCAAATCAGCATGTCGCAAACCCAGCCCCAACCATAGTTTTGCAGAGCGCCTACTCTACATTTACGGTCTAGGCCATCCACCACAATATCGTCATTCCGTGAAACTGTCGATTCTAGAATCCCTATGCGGCGCGTGTGAGGGCCTGGCTCCGGTCCAGATAGTTTTATTTTCGTCATTTGAACGAGAAGGGATCCGGAGGGGACACCTTTTGAAACAGAAACAAATTTCAGGTCCCAGTTTTTGTTTTGGCTTTTTTTGACTATCAAACTAGTATTAAAGTAGTCTCGGCGGGCGGCTGCTCTGTTCTGTTAGGTCCCTTCAGATGGTTCATTGATTTGGTTGGGAAGTGAGTCGACGTAGGGTCGACGTGGGGGCCAGCGATCATTTGATATTGTGGGTACACTCGATATCCTCATTGCAGCTTACGATCTCCAGTAGGGAAGGGGGAAAAAACAGCTAACCTGGGGGCTGGGAACTCGTTCCCCCACACACCTAGCTCATTTTGACATGCTGCACGCAAGAAGAAGCATCCTGAGACCCAGGTACCTTACACATGGCCGGTGGTGAGCGGTAGGCAGGTTGGGTTGCAACTTGCAAATCATCCATCACCCCCCCCCCCCCCAAGTCCCTGATCGGACCCTACAGATGATGTAGGTACCTACGTACTAGTGCATATAACCTAGAGTACCACCAACAGCATTTTGAGTACCTACTCCAATCGCGCGCGCGCGCCACGCGCTGATATACAATTGATCAGCTCAATTCTTAATCCCAGAATCTCTTGACAGAGCGGGAACATCTGCGCTCGATGTGTGGCCGGCGGCCATGTGAGACATAAGACATCACGCTGCTGCTGCACAGGGGTAAGCTAAGAGCCCAGAGAAAAAGTCTCAAAGATATTTGGGATGGGATGAACCATGAGTTAGGTCTCTGGGAACCCCTAACTACATGAGCTGATATTTCTACTCTAGAGTAGAGTACAGTGCCTAGTATACTTCTACATACACTACAGTACCTATCTAGTTCCCATCCGCCCGAGTGGACGAACGACTGGGCCAACTAGTTAACAAAACAAAGTCCATCTGTCCGCAAATAGCGGCCAATTATTACAGTACCGTCAACCCTTGAAACTCCAGAAAAATAATGAATACCCCATTCCGTCCTTCCCCTTCCCTCGGTCCCCCCCCCCCCCCAAACCTCCTTCCCAAATAAGTCATAGTGTAAAACTCCAGCCCGTCCTTTATGTATACCCGAATCCCCAAAAACCAAAAACCAAACCCAAAAAAGAAAGAGAAAAGAAATAAAAAAGTTAAAAAAAAATAAAAGCCAAATCGAAATAGCAGAAAAAACCGAAAACCAAAACTGTGGGACAAATAGAGTAATCTCCACTACCTAGGGTCAGACAGTTAGTTTCAACCCGAAGCCTTGGTGCCCCAAAAATGGGGGAAACCATGTGGGGAAGAAGAAAAGAGATATCCTTACCTATAGCAAAGAACCCGGCACTCTGGTTAAAGGAAGGGCACTGTCGAAAATGTCGACAATTACCTCCTGAGGATTGTTGCATGAGGACAACAAAATAACAGAAATAAAAACAAATCCTCAAGATTTCACTCAACAACCAGCTTCATCTCTGATCCCTCCGCCTCCATCTCCGCCTCCATAGCATCAAACTGCTCATCATCCAACGCCATGGGCGGATGGCACTCCAGTATCGTCTCCAGCACCATGGGTGGATGACACGCTGGCCTCAACAACCCCCCCCTCTCCCTCTTCCTCCACTCCCTGACCCTCCTCCTCCCTCTCCCTCTCCCTCTCCCTCTCCTTCTCCTTGCCCCTCTCCTTCTCCTTCTCCTTGCCCCTCTCCTTCTCCTTCTCTCCCCTTGGGCCCCTCGGATTCTTCTTGACCCTCTTCTGACGCTGTATGGTGACGGTCTCGAGCTCGTCATCCTCCAGCTCCCCCTCCGCCCTCGGCTTGGGCTCGTCCGCGCGCCGCCGCTTCTTGGGGATGCGGTACTGGATCTGCCCGCTGCTGCGGATCTGCCGCATCCGCGACATGAGCGAGCTCAGATTGATGTTCTCCGGGTCTGGGTACTCGTCGGGCTCCAGCGTTGCGTCTGCATCCGCGGCGGCGGTGGAGGAGGGGCGTAAAAAGTAGTGGTCCTCCAGGCGGATCTTCTCCAGCTCGGATTTCAGCGAGTAGTTGCTTGCCAGGACGCCGTCAGGCGATCTTGTGCTGCTGCTGCTGCTGCTGCCACCGCCGTAGAGGAATTGCGGTGGGATGTTGTATGTGTCGAGTCTGCTGCTGGTGGTGGTGCATGTGTTTAGGGCCGGAGGAGGAGGAGGAATAGTGCCAGTGGATGATGGGGCCGCCGGCGATGGTGATCGGCGGCGGCGGCGGAGGAGTGGCGGGGGAGCGAGTGCCGGGTTTGGGTTTGGGGGGGCGGGCGGGCGGGTGGACATGTTTGCATAATATGCATGCGGTATTGGGTGGGAATTGTGGGACCGGCTGGGTGGGTGGGTGGAATAAGTGGATTGGATTGGATTGGATTGGATTGGAGGTAGAAGTGAGTAAAGTGCGTAAGGTTAACACAACTATAGGAGGCAAATTGGTATTGGGCTATCGCGGGTACGTAATAATACAAGCAGAGCTAGAGAGCCCTTCCAATAAAACGCCGGGTGTATGTGTGGTATAAACCTGTTTATATATATCCAGCCAGGTCCGTCCGGTAGGTTCCCCCAAGAAAAAGGGTATGTGTGAGTCGGGGAGGCAACACACACAAAAAAAATAAAAGGGAGAGAGAGAGAGAGGAAACAACAGATAATATAGTAGCGGTTGGATCCCCCTGGCCTCTCCTCGTTTCTAAACAAGATCTCAGCAGCCTAATACTAGGTATGGGCAAGCAATGCAGTGCACCCTACCAGGCCTATGCTACGTCTCTAATCTAGTCCAGCTAGCCAGCCCGACCTAGGATTGGGAATATTCGGATTAGGATTAGAATTGGGATTGGCGGTTGGGATGATCGATGATAATAATAATGCAATATATACCCAAAGCAAATATTATCTGAGCACCACCTCACTCTACTCGGCGAAGGAAGGGGGAGTGGGAGTGGGAGTGGGAGTGGGAGAGGCAGATTCTTATGAAGCGAGTGAGTGAACCAGGTGTTCGGGTTTCCCAGCGATTCGAGGCTGTACGGTGGTGGGTGATATGTACGAAATCGAACGCAGGGTGTGCGGTGTGTGAGAGGCCGGTGTGTGTGTGTGTGTGTGGTGTGGGTAAGGTTTAAGTATATAAGTGGTCTGTCCTGTCTATCTCTCTCTGGCAGCGAGGTCCAGGACACTGGGTAGGGAAAGAAAAAAAAGAGAAACGAAAAATAAGGATATGTAGGTAAAACCAAACCAAGAGCCAGGTAAGGGGGAGGGAAGGGGGGGGGGGGAAGGGGGGTGGTGAGGGTTTTTGAACTTTGGCTGGCCGTTGATCGGGTCGGGTGCTTAATTCAGTGTGCTGCTAGGCACTCATGGCTCATATCATGCTGCAGATAAACAAACCTGAACGAACGTCCCAAAAGAAATAAAAAAGCGCTTCCGTGCGGCCCAGCGACCCCCCTCCCCTCCACAAATTAACCCAACACCCCGGGCATGATGCGGAATAAGGGTGGAGGGTGGAGGGTGGAGGAGGAGGAGGAGGAGGAGGAGGAGGAGGAGGAGGAGGAGGAGGGATGTGCATATTGTATGTTGGGGTCATATCATTTGTGTGTATACCCTAGTGTACCTACATGTAGGTATCTCACAGTAAACTACTCTAAAGCGCTTTTCTATATATGTACGTAGTTAGTACTTACCCTTTCCTTTGTCTGTGGTGGTGGTGGTGGATCATTTCACGGCCAGCCAGCCCATCGGGGAATTTTGATTTAATTTTCTGGTAAGTTTTATGTTGTACATATTGTGTGTTGGTACCTGCCCAAGTACCGCCGGTAGTTAGAGTTACTTGGTGTCCGTGGTTATTTTCTCTAGTCTCTCTTTCTCGACTTCTTGCTGAATTGGAAATACCCTCACTCCTCCTAGTAGTAGTAGGCTAATATTTTTCTTGTCTTCCCTATCTATTCTTCCGACTTTCTCGTACCCTGCATGTTCCAGCTCCGGGCTCCGCAGATTGATCCTCAGTCATTATTCTAGTCCTACCTAGCTAGTACACTACTACTGCTACTAGTGCTAATAGAGCAGACTAGAACAGAGTATAGTTGTACCAGCTGCTTACCTTTTTAACCCTCGGCATTCCTTTCTATCTACATGTAGCTCAGATCACTCACTCACCGAGGCATTGCAAAGTACATATAGTCATCTCCACAGCCAGCCAGCATATGTATGTACGTCTAGAGTAGGTATGTACGTTCCAAATTCCCTTCCCAAAAAAACCAAAAACCAAGACCTGCGCCCCCACCAAATTAACGTTGCGTAAGTCCAGTATCCCAGTAGACATAAACTGTTTACTCTTCTCGCGTGATTCGCCCCAGCGGTGCCCACGGCCCCAGCCTGCATATATATGTATGCATCCCCTCCGATCCATACATAAAACGAAACCCGCAGCGCAGGGCAGCGTCATCACCTTGTGCGGCCGGTCGGTATCCAATGACTAACCACAACCAACCACAAGCCAGCAGAAAAAAATAAAAAAGAATGAAAGAAATAATTAAAAACCCGTCAACGGCCACCACACGTGTGCGTGAGAGGGGTATGAATTAGAATTTACCGCCATCCATGTCTGTGGGTCGATCGAGTGGCCGACGGGGAAACACGTATGTAGAGTTACCGTACCGTACCGGCAGAGCATCATCTCGTCTCGCCTCGTCTCGTCTCGCCAGGCAGGCGGAACGTACGTCGGGACCAGATAAGGCATTAAGGCAAGACAATGGGCATCGAACCCGCTGTTCCCTCGCTCGGGACTTGGGACTCGGCGGAGAGGACGAGTCAGCTTGTTGGGATTCCGGTCACGAAGAAGCTTCTATCCCTTTTCCCCCCGCGCGGGTGATGTCCATGGATTGGCTTTGTTGCGTTGCCTTGCCATCAGTTGTTGACCGCCGACCCGAAGGTAGGGATAGCTTTGGCTTGGGAAACGATAGTATTTCGGTACTCCAACCGGAACCCTGAATATTTGACATTCTTTACATGGCTGGATTGATTGAAGAAAATACCCTGTACACCTGGGACAATATATTTTTATGAGGCTCATCCCCTCTAGTTTCTGCGGTCAATGTGGAGATTAAAATATCATCACCTCAATCAACCCCGTCCTCGAGCTGCCTGCCCTTGGGTTTTATGTACCCCCACGTCGAGCATCAACAGCAGCAAAAGCTCAGGGGAACCATTAGCCTGGGCCCAATCACGTGATGTTGAAAATCCCGAGCAGGTCTAGACAACGATGAACCGGCTAAGAATACATATGAAAAAGCCGGCTGGTTTGATGTTTGTTTTGTGGTGCGCAACCCGGCCGGGCGTCGTCCAGCAATAATAGAACCAGGATAGGTGAGACGCCCTATCCACCCCATAAATCATATCATTGCTTGGGCTTGGTTGTCGGATATTGAGAGCACCACAACAAATAACCCAGCTGAGTGGAAGGTCAGGCACCACCAACCCACAATCCCGGACCCCATATTGGGGGCCCGCTATACCATCCAGATTCTGTGTGGGATTGTCGACCGGTATGGGGTGAGGGCAAATATGCATATCAATTCTGTTCCGTGGGACGCTGGTAATGGTTCCGGTTGGTGAGGGACGCCCTTATTAGGGGGGCGGTTGTATAACGGCGGGTTACTTGGCCTTGCCATGGGGCGCTGTAACTCTAGAGTAGGGAAATAGAGTAGGTAGTACAGTCGCACCTCGCTATGCCGGATGGCCAAGATCCACCAAATCTTGTACGGGATAGCAAATATTCCCAAGAAATTCGGGATAGCAAATTGATTTTGCAGTAGAAAAATAGAATTCTCAAGGGATCCGGCATATTGAGTTCCGCCATAGCGAGGTGCAACTGTACACCACTCCACGCGTACATTGCCCAGTAGCAAACACAGGTTGCGAAACAACTCGAGTTCCCAGCTGTGGGTCGTTCAGTCGGGTGTTTTATCCGCAAAGCTCCAACCATTAATGGAGCGCTCACCAACAGCCCGGGTGGACTGCTGGATTAGTATCTAGTAGGGCATCACCAAACTCCCAGCGTGACCCAGCAAAACCAAACCACCGTTCGAATTTCGCTTGGCTTTCTACATGACACGAACAAATCAGGGCTCCCCATCCGAAGGATCAGCAACGTAGCGAATCAGCAACACAACAGCATAAGCAGGCAATATCAGTGCGCCGGGAACGCGGGGGGTGGGGGGGGGGGGGGGGTTGGATACTAATTTAGCTTAGAGCGAGGGAAACAGATTGTAGCTACCTGGTACGTGGCACTGGGTTGATGGGATGATTGATCCGGTACCAGATATTGGGAGTGTATGCTGTCTGTCGTTGCCGATACGAGACACAAAAGATTATTTGCACGTAACATTACCAAAGCCATTTTCCGCAGGCAGAGTAATTAATCCCCAGGGCTAGAGCTGGCAACCGCGGTGCATGGTAAGTGATTACTTTGTGTTAATCGTTCCATTCTTTTCGTTCGATCTGGACAGAGGCTTGATATCTGATGCCTCCCCCTCTCCCCCATGACGAGGCTAATAAAACTGAGACTTCTAGGAGATTTATAACTCTAATGGGGAATCTTATCTGATAATCGAGCGAGACACCACAGGGCACTCTATTGATCCACGGGATTGGGGTCTTGATCGAGATGTTGTGTGTGTTATGTGTAAGAAAAAAACATGGATGGAGGGGGAGGAAGAATGTTGACGAAAGAGCTCCCTGGAGCCGTGGTGAATTTTTTCTTCTTCTTGGTTCTAGAGCTAGTACCTATGTTACTCTTCGACTGTGTCTCGGAGGTACGTCTAGCTACGTTGTCTTCGGCTTTAGACTGCAGACGGTGTTCTACGGCCGCGGTGGTCTTTCCGTCATGTTAGTAGCGTGCTCCACAATACCCGTGGGATGCGGTACATACGACCGCACCAAATTTTGCTAGGACTAGACGGCCTGGAACTACAAGTACGTGCGTATCTACACGCACTAGAAGCTACTCTAGGTATTTTACACCATGCACAATTGTGCCACGGAGTACGCTAGTACTACGTGTGATAGAGTATCTACAATTAGTACCCGCCAGTCGATATACTCATGCAGCAGGCATATACCGAGTACGTATATGTATCTACTCTACTGTAGAAAAAGGTCAGATCCTACGTGTAAGTGTAGGTACTGATCTCCATGTATGTCGTTAACCATCCAGAGTCTAGCATGGCATGCACGTCCAAAACCCGACCCCCAAACCCTTGCCATGCTCATATGCACGATGACGATAATCCCGATTTCTCTCGAACGGCCCAAACCGATAACCGCATGCCTGCCTACATGCACATCTGCACCCGCCGGATAAAAGCCCAACGGTATGTAGATACATACATGTACCGAACCAAAAGACTTCTCCACCCCTTCCCTACATCATGTATCCTGTACCCGCAATCTACTCGGGTACTCGGGGGAGGCAAAAAAGTACCGGACAATGCAAGTTTTGTCTCTGGGCTTTTTTTGCAGTGGTTCACGCCTAGCACGCGCACCCATTGGTGAACCAATTGGTGAACCAAAAACCTGCATTGTCCGGTACTTTATTCCTGCCCCGAGTAACCTCTCTGGAAGAACCGTCGAGATCAGGATCTAGGAGCTGGGTAAAGAAAACAAAAAGCACTCTCTAAATCTTCTCCCAACAAACTTGGAAAAATCCGCGGGTGGTCCCATGGCCATTCAACTCTTCCGTACCGGCCGTGCATATGCGTACATAGTACATATCTACCGTACCGTGGAAGAGAGCAACTGAAACTAGTTTAGGTGTGTAACGCACTGCCAGAAACCGGATATCTAATAGTTCCCCCCGCGGCCTCCCATCGGCCCGACGGCTGCACTATATCTCTTCATCTCAATTTGTTTCTGGGTACAAAGGCTGCACGATACATCAATTCCCATATCATATATATGAGATCTTCACTGCAACACCTCCAAAGCGGTGGTCCATGAGGCCTTGCAATTGACAGCTGCTTTCTCCACTTCCACCGCATCTTGCCCGCCCCACATCGTCCAGTGCACTCTTTTTTTATTTTCGGTCCAAGCGTGGCAGAGGCACAGTCAGATAACTAGCTAGGAGGCTGAACAACTCAATTGGAAGCTCGGTTAGCAGTGCAGCACAAGCTGTCTGTCTGGCCATAGCTATCAGTACTGTTACTGTTGCATGGGACGTGGCCAATAATAAACCAATTGGGTCGTTTTGTAACGTCGCTTGGAAGCACGATGGATAGTAATCACGGGATCTTCGGTATCCCGAACTCCGCTCCGGCGTCAGCCAGGCGACACAATTTAAAAAAGGGCATACAGCAATCTCGTGAGGGTATATATATGCTCTATCGGGGGTCAAACACATATGTAGCGCCCTCCGCGGGGGGGGCTATCTTATCGGCATTATACTCAAATCGATCGTCACAGAGCAAAGTGGCGTTATGACCTTCACTCTGTATTACAATATTCGTTGGTGTGTCAAGCAGTCCACGAATTGCATGTTCCTTTTTTTTTGGAATTCACCTCCTCCCAGCCAATTCACTCTCTTTCTTGATATTCGATTTTCCAATATTTCTTCAATCTGCCCCAGTTTTTTGGAGCCCACATCCTCCCAGTCAGTTCACCCTTTCTTGATATACTCAATAATAACGGTCCTCAGCTGTACGGACGGCGGATTTAGTACGGGCGAAAAAAGTTAGCTCGAGGTCTGATTGGTTGAATGATTTAGTAAAAGTACTGGGTGTTGAGGGTAAGTGATCAGAATCTGATAAGTGAATGCTGCGGTGAATACGTGTATTTTTCTTATCAGATTCTGATCACTTTTCGCTATACCCTAGTACGTATTTTCCGAGCGCTCTTGAGATGGGTTGGAGAATTTAGTACGCTCCCACTTTTCCCTTTTGATGCTAGCGGCGCCTGTTAGGAAAATCAAACTATAGTAAAATAATGAAGAGCTTCAATTTTATAAAAGGTCACCTTAATGTATCTCCAGTAGTCGCCTAACCAGTAACAAATCTAGCAACCTATAAGAGCAACGCCTCATCCCGACCATTCTAAGCAGACCCTAATTCAAATGATAGAACTTCGAACTACCCACGTAATGCAAAAAAGTCTTCCTGCTGTTATCGGAAACCTATAAGAATATGAAATATCAATTATAGTCAGCTACACTCCTTGGCTGATGAATGGAATCTGCCACTAACCTTTAACCGTTCTAGAAAGAATTCCTCACTTTCCAGACGCAACCTTCGCGATACCCTTTACCGTGTGGCAGTCCTTATAGTCGGACATAACATACTTCTCGATATCCTTCGCCCATTTGTTTTTCATGGCTTGGTTTCCAGTGAAGCTTACATATGCAGCTCCTAAGGCGATTGCTTGAGTATGCTTGATTTCCTCTTTAACTTCATCAACCTTCTTGTCGACTACATCAATCCGTGTGCCGAGATCACCAATCCGTGTGCCGAGATCACCAATCCGTGTGCCGAGATCACCAATCCGTGTGCCGAGATTAGTTTCGATGGTGGTGACTTGATGATCTCGTCCACGGTGATTGTCCCATGTGGTGAGTGCACCCACGAGGATGACTGTGCCAGAAGTGACGACCCCGACGTTGGTTGCAGCCCAAGTGGCAATACCTGGATCCATGCTTAGCTAGGATATTCTTTTGACGGAGACTGTGTATTACGTTGGGAAGCCATTGAGCTTAAATATTTGAGTGCTGGTGGTTCCTGCTGTCAAGGTTTTGCTGTATACAAGCAACCGTAAGAACCCAATTTAAAATAAACACTTCGAGACCGAGATTACTGTTGTCGCTGATTGCTCGGTGTGTTTGTGGTTGTAGAAACGATGGAGTAGACGGTGGAGTTCGTTGAACAGAGTTGTTGGGCTAGTGGGCTTGGCGCTGTAGACGGTGGTGAGTGTCGACTCCGAACGGAACATTTGAATATAAGAATCGGTTGTTTCTAGCGAACGTGGTGGCCTTTTGAACACCCCTAATAATACGAATCAAACTCCCTGACCTCGTTCAAACCATCTATCGACCGACACACCCGTCGGAAATAATATCTCTGAAACAATACGATAAGCTATTTTTTTAAATCCATCTTTTGGACGTCGATTAGCCCAGAAACAAGTTGAGGTGTTGCATCAGCCTGCTTTTTGGAGAAAATGTTGTGGTCTTCCAAGTAGGTTTTAACAAGAAACCCAACAACCTAAAGAAATTAGCATTGAAATAGCGCATGCGATCAATAAATTAAACAAAAAAAAAATGGATTGAAATAACTGGCACTTCATGAGTATTTTATTACACATACCAGTGACGCCCTCCAAGAAGGCTACGGACTTGCCAAATAAGTGGCTTTATATCGGCTTTAAGGTCCCCGTGGCTCTTTGCCATATTCGTTTCTATTCTCCCAAAGCCTGCTTCCATCCTCATAACAAGCTCTCCAAGAGTTTTATTGACATCGCCTTTAAAATCCCCCAAGCCCTACCATCGTTAGTCAAGTTTCATCTACTATTGAACATGAGCCATACCTTGCTCAAGCCAGCGACACGGTCATCTAACTTATTGACATGATCCCACTATCCAACCGCCCGTTAGTTGAGCCAGTAACCCGTTATATGTGGGGCGACTTACCAAACGATCATTGTTATTCGGAGCCCAGTGTTGTTTGGCTTCGGACTCGGCATTACGAGAGGCCTCCCGCTTTTCTCCTAGCCCGGACAAGCCACCCTGATCTCCTGATAGGTTGGTAAACCTTCTGAGTTGAATACGTTGTTGTGCCACACGGACTCCAGGTTGTCTAAATAGTCGAAGCATGTTTGTTTGACTGAGGCTTGAGGAGGTTGAGTTTGTTCATGGTCGGACGTTATTGTAATGGATAGGGAGAAATGGACCCATAGAAGGCCCAAGCTCCAAACTGTGATATGTCATATCCTATTCGCCAAGCTATGCTAGACTAGGGGGTGATTCTACTAGTACAAAGGATAGAAGGAGTGGAGGTCTAATTTCGCGATTAACCAACTCTCTGGGAGTCAAATGCAAGACTGGATCTATAATTGCTTGGCTAACTAATGCCAAGTCTGTCAAAAAAGACTCCGGATCCCTCAGCGCAAAGGCTCTACCCGTAGCTTTATAGCGTTTCCGAACACGACCAATATTGCATGACATACGAAAAAGCGCCAAATCCACCTTTTTGTATGTCATGCAATATTGGTCGTGTTCGGAAACGCTATAAAGCTACGGGTAATAGACTACAAGCACTTTCATGCGCATGTCCAGCGGCAGGCCGATGATCTCTAATTTGATATCTCTTTTATTATCCGATCCTATAGACTTTACTGTATGCAGACGGGCGTCCATGATACCCAAAGAAGACAATCCGGGGGGGGGGGGGTGCTCGAATAAAATTCATGATATATGAAACATACCAAAATGAACTCTCTAGGGGGAGTGGAAATGTGTACCTCGAATATTAAGTAAAGTCGTCGGGAAAGTCGTTTCTGGGGTCCTAATTTTCGCTGGGAAATGTCAATATTTTGGCAGAGGGAAAGTCGTTTTAAGGGAAATAGGACGGCTTTGCAGACGACTTTACGGATGACTTTACTGATGCCTTTACCTGTCACGCTTCTGTCACCCGTTTTTGGGCGTATACACATGGGGGAGTAAGTTTTGGCCACCGGTGATGCTTCACATGATTGACCAAGGCCACCGCCAATGAAACGAATCATCAAAGAGCATCCTACTATTATACCAGGAGCATCAAGCAAGAATTGCCTGCATGTATATGCCAAACAATGGATCCACCAAAATGAAATTGTATTCCCCAACTGTTACAAGCCCATTGATGCCAGATACCATTTGATGACCCCATCGAAATATTCTATTTGGGGACTCAACTATCTCGAGATCTAGAGGAGGGACTTCATCGGAAAACGGGAAACACCGGAAACCATCATTTCTTTGGTAAAGTCGTCAGTAAAGTCGTATTTTTTTTTGTATTTAACATGTCTTTAACAGGTAAACGCATCTGTAAACTCGTCGGTAATTGGACAGGAATGCCTTTAACACACAGTAGAATGAATTAAACAAAAAAAAAAAAAAACAGTAGGTCGGTTATTGCATCAAAAATGTGTATCTCGCAACTTTTTGTATGGGAAACGTCAAAATTGATGCATTTCCACTCCTACTAGAGACTACGGCCAGGAATTAAGAGATACATATGGGAAAGTTTTAGTCATTGATAAAAAATGATAGGACAATTAATCTACTTTTAATGGCGGCCTATAAGGCTTTCAATCCCCACTGGATTCACCCTATCGCCTATATTGCTCCCGCAGCCGCAGCCCAAGGGTTTACACGGACCCTATGTTATCCCTTAACGTGTTGATGCTGACCCCCCTATAACAGAGGAATTAGATTTGTATGAGAGATCTATTATTTGATAAGAGAGATAACGGGACCTGTTAGTAAAGCCACACCAAATTTGCTTTTTTTTGGTGGGTCAGCATTTTCGCGACAGCTTAAGGGATAACGCTATTTTCTTTCCTTATCAAAATCCCTGACCGTAGGTCAAGCCGAGTGATAGCTGGTGATAGAAATGTTCCGCTCGCAAGTCTACTCCACCGGGTCTCAACACACGTACCCAAAACAACGTCCTATCACAGGTAGACTTAAAGTTGTTAATAGATTAGTATATGTTAATACCCTATCCTATATAATCATACGACATAAAAAAGACAATATAAAAAAAAGGAACGAAATCATCCCCACATTCAACACCTAAACACCGACCCAAAATCACCACAGTTTCGCACTCCTACGCCACTATTTCCCTCCTCGGAGCGGTACTCTATCGGGCCGCGGGACTCCCAGCTCCGTATTTCATACTGTGAGTAATATTAGATTATTAGAATATGTAGGGTTAGGTTTCCCGGGACGATCTTCCTAGTACCTTGACTATTACTTGGTTTGATTACCTGATTGGCTCGTCTCATAATCTTTATAGGATTCCTGATATTTGAGCGTTGATTAACTGGCTTAGGGCGCGTTTGGCAACCACCTAAACGGAGGTTAAGACCCCCAAACGCTGTTATGCAACGGACTTTTCCCAAAACTCCGTTATCTGATAAGTTGGCCTGTTTAGCAAGCCATTTTGTTAAGGAAATCGATCTCATTAACATTACTGAATTCTGAGAAGCTGGGTCAGACCTACTTTTTCTCGTTGCAACACACATCCCCCACCACCTAACTGAGCTCGTGCTTGGCAGACCAAAACTCCGTTTTAATATTTCTGAGTTAGCAATGTGCTAACAAAACTTCCACTTAACGTAGTTTCTAAACCACACTTCCCCCAAACGTGCCCTTAATCTCCAAGTACTAAAGCTTTCAGTATTAACGGTAGTGCTATTCTTGGCGTTTTCTTAAAAAATCATTAACCAACAAAAGCCTGATCACCTCTTATAGTAGACCAAACCAATACCGCGTAGTTCCCTCACCACGAGTTTTTTTCTTCATCTTTACCGACTACATAGGGTACAGAAATAAGCAAAACAGGACACGATGATACCAAAACCCCTCTAATCACGCTCTAGCAAACTACGCACCAAGCCATAGGGACCAGCTATGGGCCCGCCGGCGCCGGAGGTAGATATGAAAGCGACTCGAATTAAACCGGATGTTAACCAGAATACCCATTTCCATTTTGGCACACCAAGACTTACTAGAGTATCAACCATGTCGGTGAAATTGATACTGCATCAATTGAATACGGCATTGCGAGAATATGCCAATCCATTACTTTAACAAAGTATGCGATACTAATGTTACTGCAGTTCTACGGCATTTCTAAAAGACCGCAATAGTAGTTTCACCCATGTTTCTGCCACTGTAGTTACCACGCGCGAACAATAGTGCCCAACAAACAATTCCACCCCAAGCACCGATTAATGAATTAAACAAAAAAAAAAAAACACCTCAAGCACCTAATCACCACCAGTCACTCGCCCACCCTTCAACCCATCACCGCCACCTACGTTAACTGCAACGCCCAATCCATCCACGGATTAAAACACTCCCACCAAAGCACCACGGGGGGGCCGGGCCGCACCTTATCACCATGCTGCACGCGAGGGCAACTAATATAAGTACAGATAAGATAATCTAATCTCCCCCATCATCTCATCCCGATTTGTCAGTAACCCCACTAGTTCCCCCTAATAAAATCCCCGTAGTAACCACCTTACTAACCCCAAAGCAGCCACAAACAAATAAATAAATAACCCACTAGCACAGCCTCACCAACCACAACACACGCTAGCTAACGATGGCTGGCTGAGTGATGCACCATGACCGAGGCGAACGAGTACCTACATTAGTAGAGTATGTACATACCAGCCAGCCAGCCAGGTAAGGTACCCTACATACATGGCGCATCCGGGCTCCCGCGGATCCGACGTATGTACACATGTAGGTACACCCTTCATGCAGCAGCAGATAGCACATGATGCACACAGCGCCCACCACCCCCAGACCGAAAAAAACAACCACCACCACCACCACCGGCAGCATTAAACAAATCCCCCTTTTTCAACGACCGAACGATGGCCATGGCTCTCTACAAGGCTGATTGCAATTGATTACAGAGGGAGGATAAGGAAGAGGAGTAGAGTAGGACGACGGATAGTGAGGAAGGGCAGTAGTAAGGCAGGATCTCTCGGCTATTTCGCACCACACACTAGCGGAAAAAGCACAAGACATGGATGGGGTCGGCCAGAAGAAAGCCTGACAGATCATGATCAATCCCGCTTCATTTATCGTACATATTACCACCGATCCCCCCTCAGTCACACCGCCGCTGCTGCCGTTAACGTTGCGGTGAAAACCGGCGGGTTACAAGAAAACAAAGCGGAAAAATCGATTGGTGCCCATATTGCCATGACGGAACTGTGGCATGTTCTACCAGATCATTGTTGCACATAGTGTAATTTCCAAATGATAAGGTAAAAGATAAAGCCAGATGACGCGACACAAAGTGCCGACCCTCCGTATCTCTATTATGACTACAAGGCTCCACAAACAGGAACAGGTATGTACATACGCTTTAAAGCTAGGTTTTTAGGAAAGGGGAGCAAAAGGGATGTATTTTTCTTTTCTTTCTGCGAACGGTCTCGGAGATACCTCGCGGTGAAAGTCCCCAATTCCTGAAACGGTACGGCGGGATTCAGTTCCACCCAGGGGCCTCATTGCGCACCGAATATACAGACGAGTCAATGGGCGCTGGTCTGCTCTAAACACGCGACTGGGTTGTTTGTTACCTATGCGTACGCGCATATGTGAGCATGTACGGCAGTTCGGTTTGAAAGTGGCCTAGGCAGAGGGAGATCGAAGATGTTAAATCTCGGAAATTAAAGAAAAAAAAAATTGAGGATCCTGAAAAAAACCTCGGTCCGTTCACCCCCTTCTCCGATGTTGTTGAGATCTCAATAAGCTACCAACACCTCCTCCACTCTGCCACGACTGCCAGCGCATTACTCAAGGAACGATATTCTCTTGGCAAGCAATAATGAAATCCAGTATTGTGTGTTGCTAGGCGCTTTCTTCTTTTCTTTTCCTATGTCAACAAGTCAGCAGGATACTGTCGCAATAGCCAGCACGCATTAATTTCACGCATTGACAATAGTGAGTCAAATGGTAGGTAGCGCATCAATAGTCAAAAAAACAAGGCAAAAGAGAACGCTGTAATCCGGTAGGATTTTCGGCGTTATTGACGAGAGAAAAAAAAACTCCTATCTCACGGTACCTCGGATGAAACAATTACACTCTGATCAACTGACGTTTCATCTTAAGTGAACTCATCAGCTAGTTAAGCAGGCGGATAATTTTCCCCAACCTCCCCCGCATGGATAGAATACTCTAGAAGCGGATATTGGGCATTCTTGAACCCGCAATCTTAGCCTCACTTCCGCCTTCAAAGTTTTAAAAGTGGTGCGCGGACAATTCAACTCGGTAGAACGGTTTAAATGGACAGCCCCATTGTTTGGCGATAGGGAAGACTTCTGGGGTTGCACATGTACTTATGGATATACTATCCTTTTTGCGTTAGAACAGGCATGAGAGAGAGGAAAAGCAAAACAAAAGAACGATGGGAAAGGAAAGAATAGCATTGCTACCTAGAGAGCTTTAAACAGCATCATCACCTACTGCTAACAGTACCCATGTCGAGAGTCCAGACCAAGACGATATCAAAGTATTTTTTTCCCTTTTTTTCGGACGTAACACGACCAACGAATGATTGGGGTTGCACTGTTTCATTTCCCCTGAGCATCTTTGAGGGCTTGTTCTCTTGTAGCCTCGTTGAGAGGCGGGGGGTGGGGAGAGAGAGAGAGAGAGAGAGGGGGGGGGGGGAATGTGTGTGTGTGTGGTACCTAGATGCGGTAAAGTTTAAGATCTTTACTCTGTCATAGGCAACCACCAGCAAGCAGTCATGTGTTATCCTCGCAACACGCAGATCAGTATCAGGTACCAGGGAATTAACATTCCCGCTAGCTTATTCTTCCGCAACAACTACTGACATCGATATCCTGGGTAGCAGAAACCTGTTCCAATACGGGAACATAGTATGTGCGTATTTTTGTTTCTTTCTTCAGAAGCCCAAACTCTTAATAGCGCCTGTACAAGGGGCGTAAGCAATTGCAATTGTGGTCTTGTTTCAATGCAATTGTCAACGCCGCACTAGTACTGTAGCACCACAGAACCATCTAGTACGTCGCATCTGACCAACGGTCAACAATGGACAAAGCTCTGTCAATTCCAGAAAAATTGAACCGAGGCCGCGTAATATTATAGGATAGGATAGGGGAAAACGGATCTCAACGTCCTGCAAGTTTCTAAGTGGCGGGTTATGTTGCTTTTGGAGATATACCGAAAACAATAAGCTGTAAGAGGCTTCACGAGGTTGATAAGCTAGTCCCTAGCTCACTCAGGGTTTCGAATTTCATACGCTATGGATGACTGCATGGATATTCTTGCGGAGAAACCACTACTGGATGCGACGCCGCGCCATGCAAAGGACTGACGGCGCTCCGTGATTTGCTCTCCAGCTTTTCCTGTGCCTGTGCTGTGGTATTCCTGGCCCTGTCAATCCTGTCGATAGATGGCATTATGCAACTACCGTAGAAATGTCAGTTGAGCATCGCTGCTCATCCCATCTGCTATTTTTTTTTTTTTTACCGGTCTCGGTTGTAGCCTAAAATTTAATGGTGTGGTTATTCTAGTGCTCATCGTCATGCGTCAAATGTGGCTTTGAAACGCGACGTGATCAGACGCGATGGTCTCCCCCAAACAAGATACTACTGTTTTATGTCACGAAGAGCCTTAGAACTTACTGAGTGATTCTTCGCAATTTCCCACCGATGCGTTGTCAGTTGTTCGCGTCTACTGCCATGGACGTTTGATCCCCATGTGAGCGCACACCAATCAGAAAAAAACAATGATCAGCCACCAGGCCTCCCGGCCCATGATATCTTTCAACGACCTATTTTAGTATTCCAGGCAGCTGGATCGATTGTACAGCGACGTATAAAGTCCATACCAAAGTCACTGGTTCTTTGCTTTCTCATCGTATCCCCCACACATACTCCACCACAGTCGATCGTCCATCATTCAAGAAAAAGAGCTGTGCTCTAAAAGTCTTATCTATACTTCTTCAGTCAATCCTTAACCTGTTCCGCCTGATCCCCCAATCATCTGCTTGTCGTTGTCGTTGTTTTGAAAGCAAAGAACTTCCTATTTTTCAATATATCTAAGGCTCCAGGGGTCCAATCTGCCCTCCAGTTCCTCATTCCCTCATTCGCCCGTTACCTTCTCCAAAACTATCTTCCAACGCATCTATACGATGTCTCCCATTCAGGCCTCCGTCGAGAGCAACTCCGCCCCCCAATCATTGCAAGCCCAAGACAGCAGCCGACAACCATCCCATTCTTCTTCAACCATGCCCCCTCCAAAACCCATCCGCGAAGGCCACCCGAACTCGCAGTCCATGACCAACCTCGAAGCTAGCAGGGTTGAGTTCATACAAAGCAGTGGCTCTCGTCGGATTCCAGCCCCGTTGGTATTGGCCCAAGTTGCATCTCCGTACGTCAACCGTTCTCAATCCACTCAATCTGCCCCATGGACACCCGCACCAACTACGTCGGATGTGCACAACCGTCAGAGCCGTTCCAACTCTGAGTGTAGTGTGTATTCTACCTCTTCATCACTGGCATCGCCGCACCATCAATCGGACAGGTTTCAATATGAAGAGATGATGAAACGTTTTTTCACGGTCAATCCCGAAGAGAGCTCGCTGGCCTACGCGGCCAGAGGTGCAATCGCTCATGGTGTTGTTCGAAATGGTGAGAATATGTTTGCCAGAAAGTGTGAGGAGGAGGGTTGGCGTGTGTCGAACCGGAACGGGAGTGATAGTTCAAGGACTTTGGGAAGGTCTGAGGAGGAGAAGAACTAGGAGCTCGTCGGCGCAGATGATGAAGAGTTTATTTTAAGGAAGAACTGGAAGAAGATATTATATCATGTCAGTGTGTGGGCCAAGATTAAGAGTGGGGGTTTGTTTCTCATAGGTATGTAGTGACGTGGGGTACTTTGAAGCGTGGGGTAATTGGGGGTAATTGGGGGTAATGGTCATGTTTTTTCTTTGTGATAGGCTTTAAATGGATGTTAGAGGGAACGATGATAATGGGTAATAGTAATTGGGGAGCGAACTTTAGTACTCTTAGTTGATATGTCTACTTTAGTCAGTTCAAATAATATTTCGTAAGACAGCAATGTTTGAAACTACATGTGCGTATGTCCTTTAGATACTTAAGTGCTTAGAAACTGACACTCATATATATATATATGATGTTCTGCGAAAAATACCCGGGAGAAATTTCTTCAAGCGTCGGGAATTATCGTGTGCTCAGATGTCGGTAGATCGCTTTTTGTTGCGACAAGCCTTGGTTCGCCAATTAGAGTTTGTGTACCTCAGAGCTGTTGAACCACACCAATTGGTTATACCCAATGACAGGATCGCGGCCGCATCACGACCATCGGCCAGCCTTTGGTTCAGATTAACAAATAGAGTAGTAATAACCCATCAAAAGACCCGACCAGAGACATTCGATACTATTTGCTTCTGGAATACGTTAGCAATCTCAAAGCGAAGGCCAAAGGCAAGGTGTCCATACCTCCGGGTAAATGAAAAACCTCCCCTTTATGAAATTTCTTATAAAACTGATGCCTGATATTAATAGGAAGAAGAGCATTACAACTGTGTCATCTGTACCGCAATTCACCATCGTACTCAATTTCAAATTAGAGTTTATTATCTCAACTTTCGCATCCCACGAATGACTGCGCTGAAGAAGCTGCGTTATTAATTCCATTGGCTACTCATAAAGCATGGGGGTTCATGGTCAGTTTGAAAAATGCACTTAGCTTTTTTGCACATAAAATTTCACCGTCTCACTGGACCAAAAGGCTGGCAGCCCATACACTTAATTATTAAGAGTTGTCCAAGCCCTCCACACCTACCCCCATTATTGGGGTGTCATCGAACGAACCCGACATGCTGGGTTAGACCTAATCAGCTAAAATCCCACTCAGATAAACCCTTCCAGAACGAACGCACCTTATTCCGTTTGTTGCAACCAACCTAGCTCTAGCACCTCTATGCGTGCCTGCTTTAGTTGTCTTTATATATCCCTGGCCTGACTCCCACCTCCCTGTCCCTGAAGAACTGCCGACACCAACCATCATCCATACAGGGATTTACTTCTACTCCAAACCGTAGCTCTCCCAGCGAGGTTTCATCACGAGAGTAATAATACGGCTACACATACCCTCAAGGAAGTACCGGTGAACCCCCATGAGGATAGCGGTGATATGATGTAAAGTATGTATGTACCGTCGATCAGGATCTTAACCTTAAGCAGACTCCCGAGTACCGGGATGGCCATGGGACTGAAACTTCGATTTCGCCGGAACCATCTCCCGGCGAAAAGAAAATCTTTATTCGATAGACTGAGTGAGAGTGCTCAAAGAGGTACTTGTAGACGGACGGTCCCTCTGTGATATGATGTAATGGGTGGTCGGTTTCTTAACCCTGGAATCCGTGTTTCCGCTGCGGAAGCAGATATCACGCCATGAAGCTTATGTGAATGGGATATGGATTAATAGATTACGGGGTCGTAACTGACTTTTCTAATAAGTTCTGCTTGGGGTCCAATGGACATTGGACCTCCGTTTGACCTAGATGAATAAAGAGCCAATCACGGCAGTTTTTACTCCCCCCCTGTCCCAACTCCATTTCGTCCCTGGGACTGAAATGATATGTTTTTACGAATTTATCAGATTTAGTTACCTCTGAAGACTCCAAATTGGCTGGCCACGAAACACCAGTGAAGTAGTATTGAAGGTTGATATGGCCTTGAGTTTGCCCAGTCAGGATAACCTTGTCAAGCTTCCAGACTTTACCCCTCCTGTGCAGTTATCAGAGCCTTTACGCAAGCAGAGCCAGCCTCATTTCTCGTAGCTTGATTGCTACCTATCCTTCCATCCGCCTTTCGATCATAACCGTAATTCAGAGTTAGAGTTTTTCGCGGGGGCTTCATTCGCGAGTTAGATGCAGCAGAGCAACCGGATGGCCAAGTATGAAGTTTTGGAGACTGTTTTTGAAATATTCCCATTGGTGCCTAGATATACCGGCTCCATAAAATCTACCCAGAGCTAGAGTTAGCATCAAGATCCACCAGCAGGAAGCTTTACAAACCACGTGGTTCATTTCGAGCTTCGGTTTCGAACTTCGGTATTTTGCGAGACATCGCCGGTGGAGAGTTATATTGGAAGTTAATATTGCCAGTCTTAAGTTGATGTTGTCCGCGGCCAGCGTCGCCACGTCGAACCAAATTAAGGACACCTTTTCCACACGAAAATATATATCAGCCTACCAAACCAACAAACCTCCCCTCTCTCTTCACTCCCGCGGCAATTGTTATCGAGTTGGGTGTATCAAGATAACGGGCTGGGAGGCACCGGCGGTTCATTCTTTCTATAACTATCCCTGGACCTCTAAAACCAAGCCGTTAAATTATGCCAAGGGTTTAAAAACCAAGCCGTTAAAAAACCGAGCCGTTAAAAACCAGGCCGTTCAAAGCCAGGCCGTTCAAAGCCAGGCCATTAGAAAGACCAAGCCATTTAAAACTAGGCCGTTCGAGGGTTGAGCCGTTGAAAACATCTCCGGGATGTCCGCGCCCAAGGGATCTATCTATCTATACACCGTTATATTAGCATAACACCTCTCATCATAACTTTATTGATACTTACCACAAGTAACAGTAAACTTCAACCAAAACCACCTTTTCTTACTCTCCTTACTTGCATAACATTGCTCCAATCACTCCCGACCCCGAGTGACCTCGGTGAAGTTTTTACTCAGCCCCGGGCCTTAGCATTTTCCCCAGAAATTCATTCAATTCGATATGTCCTGGGAGCGTAACATCTCGACTTGGCCCTTTCAAACCCTATATTCACCCATAAGTCGGTCAGAACCACCCACAAGCCAAAACGGCCGGTTATTGCTTGATTGATTAATATAACCTACCTTCCTTCCTGCTTCGCAAACAGATACCTACTTAACTTATATCCAGCCAAGGTCGGTCGACTCCGCCCATATATGTATGCCCATTTTACCGCCACAGAGCCAGCCCATACCCCATACCCGTCATCTCAAGCTGAAGTACAAACCTATCCGCGCTGAAGTGAATCGAAGTCCATACCATATCCAACAAAAGCCAAGAATGTAGCCCTAACAGCCAGCCAACCAGCCACTCAAATACTCCAAACCAGTCCAGTCAGCGCCAGCCTCCGGAAGATCACGAAACCAAACAAAACCCATCAACCAACCAACCAGTACTCACCACTCGAGACAAACACAAAAAAACAAAAACAAAAACACCAGCGCGTAGTAACTATCCCATAAGCTGTTACTTGAATCTTGCTATTGTACGAAAGCCATAGGATCGCGATATGATACTTAAGTTAGTAGAGCTGTCAGCTTCAACAGTGTATAAAAGGACAAACTTAAGTACCGGCGCGTTAACCAAGTCCTGAGAAATTCCGTGATGTTGTTATTACTACCAAGAACCCTCAGGACTTGATCATAATAATACGTGATCAACGAGGATCCAGAAATCGAAACGGTTGAAAAAACCGTTGAAGGTGATCGTACCATGATTAAATAAACCGTTGAAGGCGCTCGATCTCAAACGCCACCAAAAAAACCAAACCTCCAGAAAATTGTAGAACTTTGTAGAATCCACGAACAAGCTCCGGCCCCGGCAGATACATATATCTACACCACCTGCGCGCAGCGTGTGGTGTGATGATTCCCACCCAGGGACGCCTCCCTCTACCTAGATCCTCACTCCCTCCGCGGCCCCCCCCCCCCCCCCGGCCACGTGAGTGCCGTTTTTGTTGGGCGCAGACGCCGAGGAGGAAAGACTCATAAAATAACGATATACACTCGGGCACGCTCCCCTAACAGGCAAGTGTCCAATCATCTGTTATATTTCATCTTTTGAAATAATTGTTGTATGTAGTGGCAGTGGGTTCTCTGAAGTTTGATTCGCCGCCAAGTTGATGGGTCAAATCTCACGAAATGTCACTCGAAAAAAACCTAAAAACCCGGTCTATCGCACATCTGATATAAAATGACCCATGGTTCTGGTAATACGGATTTTTTTTCTTTTTTTCTTTTCAATTTTTCTAACGGTATGGGGTACTAGTCAAACAAGATTTGTCAAACAAGATTACAAGTGCGTTTTTATTGGCTACATTCAAGTTAATAGAGGTACAATAAGTAGACACGCGCAAAAGCCCAAAATGCAATTACCCATCCCACAACCCGATTCCGATTGTTCCCAACCACTGATGACCCGTTCATGCTGTAACTCCGATCGCCATGCAATGCATAAAAATTGTAATACAAAACTACCCAATCATGTTAAAGAATTTTTGTCATTGGTTGGTTGCCGTTAACTAATTGTAATTGCCTATTCCTATCCTCCAAAGTGAGCAATGTAAGTACCCGAACTATTTTTTTTTTAGCGGATCACAGTGTTGAGCATCCAGTCAGGACGGCCTTTGACTTTAGTAGCCTGCTTCTTCCCAGGCTTGTTCTCAAAGATCTTCCAGAACTTGAGGTTTTCATCATCCGCGCAGGCTGAAAGAAAACAATTAGAATCACTGTGCAGCCAATTGGAGGAGGAGGAGGAAGAAGGGAGGGTATTTACTGGCAAGAGTTTGACCATCAGGACTGAGAGCCGAAAAGAGGATGCGGGACTCGTGCGCCGGAATCTCGCATTTGCGAGTCAGATCAGGATAATTCCAGATCGTCAGCTGATTATCGGGAGCGCCATGGCACGACACGATCTCGTGATAGCTTAAAGCGTATTCGTTAGTTCAATTCAATATAAGATGGAGGGGGGACCGGCGAGCATACCTGGAACTCCATTTCAAGCTTGAAACCTGGCTGCCGGAATCGATCGATTTAATGCGGGCACCAGTGGTCGAATTCCAGAAGTGAATCTTCCCGTCGCCCTGACCTCCTCCAGTGGCAAGGGTGTTAAGTTGCCATGGGGACCAAGCGAGAGCCTTGACTGCAGCTTTGTGATTGGTTTTAGTGAATCTGGGCGCATTCAACACTCTTGCGTCCCAGATGTTGACGCGATTGTCATTGCCACCACTGGCCAGCATAAGCCCGTCAGAACGCCACTCGAGACCACAGACCTCCAGCTGGTGACTAATCAGTTCAGAAGTTTTGTGTTCTCTCATGCGAAGGTCATGATTCCAAATACTTCCAGATTTACTGCCGGTGGTGAAAGTTCCACTAGAGCTCCAAGCCATCACACCGACACGGCCGGCATGGCATTGAATTGTTCGAGTTCTTTTTTGCTTCTCGACGTCCCAGATCTGAACCTTTCCATCGGAAGTTCCAATGGCAAGGGTCTCTTCATCGCGAGCAAATTTGACTGAGCTGACGTAAGTATCTCCATGTGTTTGAGCAAGAAGGGAAGATTGGTTAGTGGCCGCATTCCAGGTGTAAACTTCCTGGTCCAATCCAACTACAACTCTATTCCCAGATGACCAGTCAACGAGATTGAGGTAGAAGTCATCCTTGATTCCTGGAGCATCAAGCACACGATCTGGGCAAGACTGGATGTGACGTTTTTCCTTACTGGCAACACTGACCAGGGGACGATTGTACTCGGCTCTCATGTCAAAGGGCTTGGGCTTGGTCTTAGGTCTAAATTCAAAGACACGGCTTTCAAGGTCAATACCCAAAGCGTTAGCAAAGGAGGACTGGGCCTGAAGCGCCTCCACGTTTGGTTGATCAAAGTCGATTCCTGGAGATTTAACATTCACTTGACCATGGTTACGACCAAAGACACGGCCTTCGAGTATTCCATCCTCTGTGTTGAGTTTAGTGTTAGTGGAATATTTGTTGAGACGGGTCTGGACTTTGTGAATTTTTAGTAAAGCAGTACCACTACTGGCTGCGCGGTTAGGAATGAAGCGGTCTCTTGGAGCATCCCAGGTCCTCTTTGGCCTTGTGTTTCTGAGTTGGAACCTTTCTTCAGCTTTGGCGATGTACTTCGACGCCGAGCTGTTGACGGGGTTCAACGTCCACTTGCTGGCACCGACGCCCATGCGCTGTGGAGAGGCAACCGCCCCAGCAATGTTAGATTTTGGCGAGACAGCAAACCTGACTGTTGGAGAGGCTGAAATATTTTTCCTAGTTTTAGTAGGTGTCTGATAGGATGCAAAAAGGGATCCTCCATCACGACTTGTACAGGCTTCCTGGAGATTGTGAGACGACTTTCTCTCGGCGTGCCAGTCGGGGTCATGACGACGAGCACGGGGAGGGGTGAAGGGAGGGGCATTGTTGGAAGTCACTCGAGAGAGTGGAGATGACTTCATGAGGTTCACACGACCGCCGGCGGTACGAGTGTTGAAGATTCCGCCATGGGACTTGACGGGGGTGAGGATTGCGGCGACAGACATGACTTTCCGGAGATTTTGGAGTTGGAGGGGAAAGTGTAGAGGTCGGTCGATTGAGTAAGTTCCGCAGAAGTGGTCCCGTAGCGGAAGGATGTGAAGTCTGCTTAGGGTGTCTCGCAGAAACGGTTGGTAACTAACAACAATGAGGTAAAAACAGGGAAGAGAGACAGAAGAAGAAAAGTAACAATGGTGTTGGTGCGATTGATGATGAAGAGAGGTGGGTAGAGGAGGAAGAGAAGTATGATGAAGATGAGAAGGGAGGTGAGGGTTGTGATGATGTTTGGGGAGAGAGATGTTTTGGGGAGAATGATGTTGGAGAATGGAGAAAGAAGAAGAGGGAGAAGACGAGACAGGGGAAGTAATGCAAATCGCGGGGTTGGTGGGGCGCTGCACGTCATTGTATTTTCTTGGCAGGGGTAAAAATACCCTCCGTAACCATAGGCAACGCCCGCTGTCAGATAGCAACGCCAAGCTGTGGACCTCGTTTGGTGACATTTTGAGTTTTGGGGGAGGAAATCTACATTCGTGCAGTTGTGCTTTCTTATATCTACAGACAGGGGCATGAAAGCTTTGCAGGAGTTATTCAAATCAATCCATTTGAATTCAATTGTCCTTTTAAAGATTCAAGAACACACTTCGGCACTTTTTTTTTTCTTCTTCAAGCTTCCCGCAGAACTGCCAAGCTCAACATCAACAGCAGGGTTAGGGTTATCTGCTGCAATGGCCTATCACAACTTCTCGTTTCCCTCCTTGCATGATGATGCCTCTACTCCTCCCGCAGCCCCGCTCTCTCTATCTCCAACATCGCCTGACAAGGCTTCGAAGACCCTGACACGATCAGATCCGCCATGACCGTTCGCTCGCTCTTGCTCTCTAGCTATCCAACCGCATCGCACAAGCATCGATCCCTGCCTCGCAATCCATAGATTGCGCCAGTCGACGCAAATCACATCAATCATACACACACATCGTATCGCATCACATCACATCACCCACAAATCTCATCGAATCTATTCCACCTCAGTCCACTCGTGCACTTGCACTTGGGCCTACTCTGCTACTAGCTAGCTGCGGAGACAGACACACTCCGTCCACTCAGTTCACTCATCCACTCACTCGGTCCACTGTTCACTCATCATCCACTTCACTTACTCCACTCAGTCCACTCGTATACTCTCACCCACTCCACTCGTCTATATGTAATCATCTATCCCCCCACCCATGCACTGCCCTGCCCATCTAAGTCCATCCACTCTCCCTCCCCCATCTAGACCTCCACCGCCCCCCGCCAATCACACAAAAGCAACGTCACACACCCAGGCACCCCCCAACCTAGTAAAAAAAACATCGTCTGAGCTCTCCATCACTAACCTCCCTCCCTCTAATCCCTCCCCCGTCCCTATATACTTCTGCAATTCACACCCGCCCAACCTCCCCCATGAAAGCTTATCCACACGGCACCTGTCTCGGCCTCCCCACTGCGGACCCTTCCTCCTCCTCTCCTTCCTCCTCTACCTTCCTTCTATCGGCCTCTAGCTCTGCTACCCCGAGACACAATGGCGATATACCGATGATCCTCGGCCACTCCGTCCCATCAATGATTACCTCTCCCGTAAACTATCCCCCATCTACACCCCCCCCAATGACGCGCGCGGCCTCAACAAAAAATCCGGGATCCCCCCCCCGGGCTCCATCCCCACCCGTACCCGCTCATGATGGGCATAGCTATGACCTGGGGGAAGGGGGGAGAGAATATTAAAAACCCTACCCGCAGAACCCGCCAGCGCACCGGCGGCAGCCGACGGTGAACGGTACCAATGACATTATTATTATGATAGGCAGGTATTATAAGCAGAGTGAGTAAAATAAGTATTGTATTAGAGAGTATTTACCAAGTGTCAAAACCGACAATTCACACTTCGCCACATTAAAAAGTGGTTGCCGAAACCGCCAATTTTCCAGGGTGGGGATGTAGATATGCCTGGGGATTTTTACTATACTGAGTGTAGTATATATCCTGCCTGCATATTTCACAATAAGCGTGAAGAATTATTTATCTACCAGTTTCCCCTATCATACCTTCCTGGTGTGGTTAATTAGGTTATTGAGGGGAACTGTCATTTTTAAAGTGTCAATTTTCGGATTTGACACTTAATAAATACTCTCTATTGTGGCCATGACCCTCTCTCACGCTCGCCGGGACCGGGAAGGAAAGCCCTAATATAAGGACCGGCCGGCGGTCCAGAACACAGCCCAATTGTAAGAGCCCAGACCTCAATAATAATACATAATAAAAACCGAACAAGAAAAGGAAAGAAAGAATATAAAAAACGTGGCCACCCCCCCCCCCCCATCCCTTTGGAGAAAAGGAAAAAAGCAAAAAGAGAGAGAGAGTCGGCAATTGGGATTTGTGATATGGCTTTAATTTCGATCTTGCATGCTCCGCTTATAGAGAACAGCTCAGTGCCAATATACGGTGGTGGTGATGACTACGTGACTACAACCCACGTACTGCGCCAAAGTGTAGGTATAGAGAGCAGGCCCAGTAGAGTATATACCCGTGCGTACCTGCTTGTACTCGTACCTGCGCTGTCTCTGCCCAGCTAGCTAGCTCCATGATCTACGCGCATCAACATCAGCATCAACATCAACATCCACCAACATCCGCATCATATTGCACCGAGAGAGAGGCCAAAGCAGAGAGAGCTGACCGGCAAGCAAATACAGCGGCCAAGCTCTGCCTACACACACTCTCTTCTCCTCTCCTCCGCTCGCCTCTATGTACTCTACAAGCACAAAAATCCATTATCAAACAGTTTCATCTCCTTCGCTTCTTCCCGCCCACACCTCCCCCTTCAAAGAAAAATAACAACAATAACACTAATAAGCTAAGCAAGACCCCCCCCCCCGGAACTCTGTACGTATGTACCTCAGCTCTCCCGAACGGATGGCGATCCCGGGGCCGAGGTGAAAGGCTGAGGGAGGTCTGTGCTGTGCTGGGATTGGCGGGGGATGGGAAGGATGGGGAAATATAGAGTAGAGTAGAGTATGTATATAGTGGAGTATAGAAACGCGTGATATTGTAAAACGGGTACGAGGAGGAGGAGCAGTAAATATGATAAGTAATGATGCTTATGGCAATGGATACGGCAATGATGATTATGTCGTGAGTGACACCCCATGACCCACCTCTATTAAACCATGCTACCTAGAGTACAGCTCTCTCGATCCACCCAATCTCCATGTCAGTCAATCAACGTATGTAGGTACTAGCTAGCCCAACACCGAAAACAAGCCTTCCATCCCGACACAAAACAAAAACACACCACAACCAGGAAAAACCGCGCCGCACGAATCGCTTGTACCTTTTTCGCGATTGAGGCCCGGGGGGTGGGGTGTGAACGGGGTTCCCGTTTCGGTATGCGTGGTAGATCATGAGGGCGTGGCGATCACTGATCTAGGAATGTCTCTACTCTATGTCCATACTCTACATAGAGCACTTATGTAGTGTGGTGAGAAGAGTAGACCACATGTATCAAATCAGGTACCTACATGTAGGTACCGTCGTGACTACCACTCCAGGCAGCTTCAAACCCCTACCTACACCCTCTACCATACCACCCCGTCCGCCCATTCGTGTACTACCATTCCTCATCTATTCTCCACTAGCCAGCTAGAGTATGTAGCCAGTAAGTGCTACAACCGCTCCCGATGTCTAAGAACTTAATTTCGGGGCCGACCGGCGAACCACAATGGCCGTTAGCTACTGTAGCTAGCTAGCTAGCAGCGCTGGGTGCCTTTCTCCTCTCCGCACCACACCGCACCGCACCGCATCGCACCACCCCCACAGTAACGATAAACATAAGGCAACGAATAAATACAAAAGTAAAATGAATGAAGAATCGACAGTCCGAGCTGCTGGGAAGGGATGGGCAGAGGAAGGGATGGGCAGAGGAAGGGAGGGAGGGAGGGTAGAAGGGAGGGAGCAGTTACATAGGTATTACATAGCAATATAATGATGGCTGAGTTGAGTACGCTGGTAGGTATTATGATTCACATGTGATGGGATGGCCAGATGGATGGATGATGGGATGGGGTGGTTAGTAGTAGTAGTACAAGAGAGTCATAGAGTTCATAATCAACAGAAACCGGCATTATTACTGCTTCGAGGTTCACGGTCATGGCAGTAGTGCTTGTACGGAAAAAAGAAAAAAAGAAAAGAAAAAAACGTCCACGTCCGGCCGGATCTTTTTTATGATGATATCGGCACGAGCTCGAGCACTATTGCTACTTTCTTATATGGACCTGAACCTGACCTTGGTCTGGCTTTTGTCTCGGATGTAATAACGCAAGAAAGCAGGAAAAGAAGAAAAAAAAAAATAGATACACAGTAGAGTAATAAAAAATTACTGAGAAGACAGAAAAAAAAAAAAAAAAAAAAAAAAAAAAAAGAGTAAACGCCCCGCTTTAAGAAGTCATACAAGTGAGATGGAAAAAAGAAAAAAAAAGAAGGGAAAAAATGGCCAGAAATCCAAGTCCGAATACAAATTCACAAAACACACATCAAACCCACCCCTAAAAAAAAAACCTGAAGCAGACCAAAACGGCGATAAAAATACCCGTGGTCATCTCCAAATCAAAAAAGTAAAGAAAAAAAAACCCCCCCAACCAACCAATCTCCATTTTTCCCCAGTAATAAAAGATTGAAACGAAATAAAACTTTTTTTTCCTCCCAAATGTCCGTTCCGATCCTGCAGCTGCTTTTGTGTTTCCCATCTTTAAAATCTCCCACAACGCGAGAAACAAGCAAGTAGAAGAAGAAGGAAAGAGAATATAAGAAAGGGAAGAAAAGAAAAACAAGAAAAAAAACAAGAAGTGGATATAAAACAAAATAAACAAAATTACGCCCCCCAAATAATACCCAGATTAGAGAAATGAAATGAGATATGAAAAAAGAAAATCGGCGGCCATTTGTTGAAAGGTGACGCTATGGGGAGATTAGCACCCCCATGATTGCGTTATCTTCCCTGCCAGCTCCAACCCTGGTGGTGATTGGAAAGGAATATGCCTTCGTGAGGGCCAAAATGTGTTGGTCTCGTCGAAATATGAAAGGAATCAAAACTCCAGTCTAAAAAAAGAAGGAAAAGGCTGTCTCGTTACTGTCTTTGAAGGTTTGCAGGCTTTTTTTTCGTTAATTGTTTTTTTCTTGAATTGTTTACGCAGGTCGTCGCGCAATCCAGATGTGCCTGTTAAGAGGATATGTTAGTAACATTTTTCTTCGTGACCAGATCGCCAGGATGAACGTACATGTTGTGGTAAGCGTGGATTTGCTTGCTGTTCAATTCCCTTTGTACGGGTATCAACAGGTTGTGAACATCCTCTACCGACCAGCCCTGCACTCTCGTCATGGGACCCAATGTGTATGCCTCGAGTCCCTCTCCAAGCCCCAAATTATACCACCGTGCACATTCCTTGAGGTAAGGGTCTGACGGCCAAGGGCTGAGTGGTAGCTTCAAAATAACCTCCTGGACATCAACAAACCCAGCTTCCTTCAAAGTGATCCCCGTCCGCGGATCATATCGTAATGGCTTCCCCGCGCGTTCCGTTGACTCCAGTATATAATTCTGCCATTGGGTGAGCGCGTGGGTTGGGGTTAGTGTCCCATCGTCGCTGCGAGCTTGTAGGTCAATCTCGATGTATTCGACCCAGCCAAGACCAGGTTTTAAATGACTGCAGTAAAAGAGTATTTGTTAGTCTAGGGGTATGAGGACCACTTGGAACGGGTTCGCTTACTCGAAAGCTCGCCTAAAGAGACTGAGCCAGTTGGAAACACTACCAGCGCCAATCCGTAGGTGGATCAGGTCGAATGAATCTTTACCAAGGGTCCATTCGCTTTCGAAATCACTGATTTGGAATCGCAAATTCTTTGGGATCCTAGATTTAACGAACTATCAGCTCTACTATCCCTAACATATCCTCAATTCTAAACTGGGGGATTCGACTAACCATTTTGGTTGTATTAGAGAAAGATCGATACCAATAACCTAAACCACAATTGTTAGACTGAGCCCTTGTCATGTCCTGATTGATGTCAAACTACCTCTGCCTCTGGGTACTGATCTGCCATATCAATCGCCCAGATCCCAGTACCAGTTCCTAGGTCCAAAATCCTTGTCGGTAGGTTGTTCCTGGTAATAGGCGCGCGGTGGAGTTCCCTGCGCGCAACAGAAAACATCTTATGGTAGATGTCGAGGCGGTCTTGCTCTTTCTAAATCGAAAAAGTTAGTTAAAGCTCGAGAGAGGAGGTCGCGTGGTAAATTATGTTTTTCTCTCTCTTTGATTTCAAAATCTCAGAAAAGACGTACCTCGTCGTTTGGATACATGTAGGCACCTCCGCGGTATCCGTGAAACCTCCTTCCGTTCTCAAACTGGTGTGTGTTCCTATTCAATTTCACTGTTGTGAGCGAGAGGTATTCTATTGCAGCCCCGAAATACATATAAAGGATTATCGCCTACAACTGGGAGGCCATTGTTACGGGTGGTAATGGCACTGGATCAAAAGATGATGTAGGAGGTGACCTTGTTTGTACAGGGTGTATTATATTATGGCGGTCAAGACCAACGAGTTGAGCTGGAGAAAGAATTTTGAAGGTTGTTTGGGGGGGGTTATTGGGAAAAGTTTGAGAGACGGACGATAAGGCTGAGTTGATTGAGTGTTGACGAGGATTGGAAGGATGGGGGCGGTGGGGGGGGGGGGGGGGGTGGCTTATGAGGAGAGATGAAAGTAGAGTCGAAAAGGACAGAACCGCTATTGAGGGTGAGGAGTGAGGGGGTTGGCAGAAGGATGCAGTTAGGAGAGAATAATTAATGATTATGTCTGCCGGCTGTCAAATTCGAGTGGGGAGGAAGCAGAAGAAAGAGGAGAGAGTGAAGGAGAAGGGGAGATGTGATACGTATATATTTCACGCGGGAGGTGCTACTCTCCCTCTTCCTCTCTAGATGGGTGCTGCCAAACCCGAACCATACTCCTGGGATCCTCTCCTTTCCCAGCACGCAGCTGTTGCTAGTAACTACCTAGCGCTAAGTGTGTGAGCGGGTGAAGCAGCAAGGATTATGGGGTATGTATGGGTGAGTGAGAGCGTGGGTGACAGCAAAGGTTCAATAAGATAGACCTAATAAGTGTTGGGTATGTGTGGTCCTGGTGTCCTGTCTGGTCCACAGAATTGATAATACAGTATAATAATAATAATAGTATATTAATTCTCTACTAAACTCAACTGCACTGGGTCACTTTCGTAGTGATTAACATTGATTATCAGTCTCCTCTTCTACTACTACATACTACATTAATGCAAGGTATTCCTTGTGTGCCCTCTCTAAGAAGGGTGTAGTGTAGTTTGTGCGCCAACGCATACCGTGGTCTGGTTTGTGGGGCCTTTCCTAAACAATACTCAGGTGTAATCGGTAGGTACAAGTAGTAGGTAGGTGGACCGTGGTGGTGTTAAAGAAACAAGACTCGATGACGATGTGGCTCACCAAGTACCTTTCCCTATTTCGTACATTCCTAGATATGGAAAGAGATGGCCTGCTCGAAGAATAATAATATTTGGTCCTTTACACATCTTGCTTTCCCTCATCGTTCCCGATACTTCTCCATATGCAAGTCGCCTTGATGCATAATTCCCCATTATTCGATGTGGCTTCTCCCAGTACAGTGCACTCCCACTGACCGTTGTATTTCTTCTTTTGTGTTTCCTTTCCCTTTTCTCCCTGGCCAATTGAACCGTATCGCATGCTGATATCCACTTGGGTATGTAACATGCTCATGTCCCATGGATTGATTGATTATTGACCCTTCGGAATCAGGCCGCTGTACCAAGTAGTCTGGGTAGGTATGCAGAATAGAAGATCCAACCCTGTGAACGTGGTGTGGTTTCTCGGGGCAAAAGCGACGAAAGGGAAAGCGCAAATTTCTGGGTAATTTTTCCCCTCTCTCCTCGATCCCTTCCATATTTCACTCTTCCCTCTCGCCTGCTTGCAGTGGTTCCTTTCCTTGAGCTGGATGGATGGATGCCTGTTTAGAGAGTGAACGATGTGCATCTATCTTAATGCACGTTCCAATGGTTACGCCCCGCTCTTCTGGGAGCAACAGCAAATAACTTTTTTCCCTCCTCAGGATTTATTTGCTTTTTTTAGGCATTAATTTTTTTTTCTTTCGAAGAGTCCATCCCTCTTGCCTTACCCATCCATCCTAGGACGAAATGAGTGGGCGGTGGATAAGAGGCCGCACGAAACCCAGACGTGTGGTAGAGGGAGGCTTTTGGGTCAGGCACTTGCTTGGATAGGGTTGCATAGAAGCACCAGCCAGACAGGATATTGCTTGTTGCCTGTCCCGACAACATTTTCACCCCCCACTCGAGCGAGTTGCGTTTTGCTGAGCTGAGTTTGACCACCACCACCACCACAACTTAGGCAGGGTTGATATGTAGGTTACTCGGCATGGATCTAGGTCTCATAGGTTACCATTGAAAATGGTTAGGTGGTGGTTCGCTTGCTTGAAACTGAGTTCCCCACTTACCCGCCACTAACCTCCCTTCCCTTGCCAGGCTACATTCGCCAGTTCTGTTCTGGGAGCCTGCCTTGGATTTGGGTGGCTTTGAGTTGCCTGCGGTACCGCCAGTTCGGGTCGGTGGACGGGCGATTAAAAAACCAAGCCCTGCCCCAACAAACGCCATGTGGCCCTCCTGGTTCCGTTCCAAAAAGAGGGAGCCTAGGCGGATATCGTGGTGGTAGTAGTCGTAGTTGGGTGGTCTGTAGTGGCGGCGGCCGATGATGATAATTGTGGTTGTGGGTGTAGAATAGGTACTGGGTACATTTCGTATGTACCTACGTACCTATTGCACTTAACATCCGTTATGGCAATCGACCGACAGTCAGGATATGATTGGCAGCATCTGTTCCCAAGCGTCGACATATAACCCCCCCCTCCAGAAGTTTTTTATTTTTATTTTTAACCCCCTCATCCTCCTCTCTCTTCTTTTCTCGAGGCGCACATCGGCTCACGGAGTACATGATATCAATGATTATCGCGAACATGAACCGTGTTATAACTGTTACAGAAATACGGTTCAGTCAGATCAGGTATGCATACATGTATACTTTACTCGTGGCTTCCCTATCCCGGGGATAGGAATCTCCCCAGACACGCACATCCTCACACGCTCTCCATCACACTCTCTCAACTCGCGCATCACGGCCGCTCAACGTACAATTTGAACACCCAGAGTTTTGATACAAGACATCTCAAAACTCAGTTTTGCGACACCAAGTTCTGAGAAGAGGGAGGCAGTTACCTATTTTGATAATGTCAGGGTTCATGAGCTACCGTCACCCCGCTCACTCACCGCATCCACAGGGGGTATGGGAAGGGAGGGGGGGATGAGGAGGAGGATAGGCGGGTCCAAAGAACTCAGATAAAAAGCTTTGACCTTCTTGCTGTCAATTGATTTCTCACTCGCAAACCCTAGACGGCCCATCGTCACCCCTGTCAAACATTAGCAATTCACTCGCTTGCGTTGAGATGAAACAGGGACGATCACCTGAGCAGCTCGTACGCCGCCTGTGGTTGATCTGCCCTCCTCTGCCTCTTCCACCATTCTGGGATGTGTGGCTGGGCTGTGAGCTGTAGATGGATGGATCCATACAGTTGAACAACCCATGTCTTGTGCACTGGTCCGGTCACATTTTTTTTTTTTTTTTTTTTTTTTTATTTACCCCAGTTACACCCTCCCCCCCCAATGCTCAAGCTCTCCTTTGGCCTTTCCGTATCGTATATCGTATAGTGCTTACAGAGATTGATCCTCACAGGAGGAGTTTTGGAAAAGTCCAACAAATCAAACAATAGAAATAAAATAAAAAATAAGGAACGTCGTGGCAAACAATGATATCCAAATCATACGCATCTAGACCACAGCACCCCATGTCAAAGTCGAAACTACTTTGCACAAACTGAAGTTAGTTCGTCCACCGGCAATAGCCTCCTCTTCCCGAAGGGCTAGGCATGTAGCTCGCGATAGATGGAAATTATGGATGGGATGTCGACATAAATTATGGCCTTCCTTTTCTTAGCTGCCTCGGCAATCAAGTACGCGCCGCTGTGGCTACATACGCAATTATGTCTTTTATTTTTATTTTTTATTTTATTTCATTTTCTATTTTACCGCGTACGGGTGGCTTTAAGGGGCCTTATAATTATATTTAGGTTGATCTGAAAGGAAAGATATCAGGACTGCCTACCCGTACGCTGCAAGCTACACTGGATCCGACCTTGAATCCGCGCCGTTTCAGCATGCCACAACGGTGGTTTCCGTTCCTCATGGTCCGTGTCTTTATTCAAATTCCTGCGTTCCCGACACTTACGGTCCTCACCTTTCACAATCGCGAGATTTGAAGCTTTGTTTCGAAAAACGACGCTTTGGCCAGCAGGGGAATTAAATCGGCTATTTCATATCATGTATCACAATCAGCCCACCGGTACTCTTTCCTGTGGCCAGGAACCAGGTTATACCATTGTATATCTCAATTTCGAACATCCTTTACTTTACATCCATATTTCCCGAGCTATGCCACTACCTTGGAGGGGAAATATATGGTGGACTATGGTATGGGGCCACGAGACGAGAGTTCCGCGCGCTGTGGAGAATTTTTGACGTCGGATGCATCCGAGCTACATGCTTACTGGGTAGTTAGTACGGGTTTACGGGGGGGTTCAAGCAGGGACTCCCGTTAGGAAGAAAATCCGTCCAATCACGAAGCGAGGAGCTAGGAGGAAGGGGGGAGAGGAGAGTGGAGGAGAGTGGGGGGGGGGGGGGGAGGAGAAGAAGAAATATCTAACGGAAGAGCGGTCAAGAAGGAAGGGCAGAAAAAAAAAAAAAAAAAAAACACGATATCGCCGAGTCTCCGATATCGCTGATTATTGCCCGAAATCGATAGGTAATGGTAGGAAGAAAAGAACCGATGATCGCCAAGCACAGACAGCAAGAAGTCAAAGAAAAAAAGGAAAAAAGCCTTTGGGGTGGGGGGGGGGGGGACAGCTAGGGCTATCAACAAGAGGATGAACGGGATTCCCGGCGTCGGGAGAAGGAGGGGCAGAATGCCGGTCGGTATGTATGTACCACTATCTGTGGATCTTGACCTCCATGAGGTTGACAGCAGCTGGGGTTGAGCAATGAGAAACTGGAAGGTGGGGATCGGGCAAGCCCATAGGATAATTGCCGATACTTCCCGTCGCCGTTTTTTTTAACGGGCAATATTGCATTTTATCCCTGACAGACGGTGATGATGAGATTGATGATGGGTCATGGATGACCTTCAGCTATCCTCGTTTACATATAGATTGTTTGAACCCTTTTGGTGGAATTTACCAGGTTGTTGGTAGAGACGTCCGGGACGTACAACGGTGAGATATACCTAGGGTACGAGGACTGACTGGTCGGGTCTGAAAGAGGACCGTACTTCACTAATTCCATGGCCAGCAGTACTATCATACCTAACCTTGAATCAATCTCGCCAATACTAGTCTGTCAATATATATATGTATATATATACTGCGGTGGCCTACGGTAACTTACGCGAACCTGGCGTCCCAGGCCAGGTTCATGTGAAACCAAAGCATATGTATGTACATCTATCCCATAGGATGTATCTTTCCACACTCGAGTCTACACTGTAGTAAGGGTAAATCGATCTGGACCCGGAGGATCCCGTAGCCGTAGCATAAATTGATATTTAGCTGGGTACTCTATGATAGCTACATATAGCTATTCTCAGGAGAGCAAGTAGGTAGGGCACCGGCAGTGCTTCCATATTATATACTTTATCTGTATATATATCTATACCCAGATCGCGGGGGTGGGGGCGCGTACAGTGATCATGAGTGGGACATTCGGAACTGTGATATATATGATCTGACTTTTGTCGTCATTACCGGCAGGAGAAGATCCCACAAGAAATTCTTTCCTTCTTTCCAGTTCCAGCTACAAGGCCTTTTTTTCACTTGGAAAAAGGGGTGAAAGCTTAGTTGCTAGCTATGTGGCCGCCTCCCCGGCCTAGCCATAGGCAGCACGTCTGAAAGAAGCAGATGCAATGCCTAGGTACTTTATGGATGCCTTTTCATGTCGGCAGTTTATGGTGCCGCCGGTATGAATGAGGGTTCTACGCGGCTGAATGTTGAGGTGCGTTCTTTTTTTCTTGCGTTTGAAAGCGCTTGTTGAAACAAGCAACTCAACTGCTATTTTGTTTTTCATTTTGTTTTTTCAATTTTTCCCCCTCCTCTCTCTCTATCCCTTTCGCTTTTTGCCATACATTCCTATTTGTTTGTTTGCTGTGCTGGAATTACAGTTAGTTCCGGCGTATGATACATGTAGGATCATGCAATTGAAAGGAGAGAGTATCAATAAATAATTTAAACTAGATAATTCTGAAATGTACAATTGCAACATAATAGCAAGCGCGTGATAAATGTTGAAAACAAAACTCTATTCCTGTAATATCAATATATTGCCCTATGATTTCATGATCAGGCTGCAACGTTTCACTGAAGTCGTTGTTAAAATTAAACACGTACCCGCGTGTCTGGCCATGGCAGTATCAGCTGGGTCCACCCGGCGGAAATGATATTCGGGAATCCGTGTAGTACTTTCTCTACTCTAGTATATACAGCACGTATGTTGTCGAACAAGTTCTGTGGGGGTACCAAGACGGACCTCTGCGAATGTTTAGAGCGAACTCTAGAACTACCAGGGCTCATAACGCCTAGCTGGTATATCTTATATGTACAGAGGAGGATAGAGCAGAAAGGCGGGAACAGATTGAATTGAACGCATGCATCTACCGAACCGAGATGAAGGGATGGATAGCAATGTTTGAATAACGTTTGAATATGGATGGATCATGGATGGTACCTCGAAGCGTGCATTTCCAGGAAATCGGTGGAAAGAAGATGGCTTCCGTTGTACGATGTTTGATGACGCGATTACCCGTTTTAATGTCTCACTTAAGCTTGTGTTTGTTTCCTGTGATAACTGTTTTTGGAAATTGGTATACCACGTTTGGTTGGGAATCCCGGAACTCCAAGCGAACATGATGGTCTTACTTTAAAAACACTGCATGGTATGCGTGTCTTGGTACTATTCAGCTACAATAAGTTACTCACTCGGTAATAATAAGTGATATATGGAACACGCACACTTTCACACATGCTCCCAGGCCTTTCCGGCTCTCCAGGAATTCGGAAGACGGGAATTACGGGAATTACGATAGGTGCTCTTGCAGCCTACGTGCAACAGGCGTTTCGAAGAGAGGGAAAAAAGAAAAAAATGGTGTGGGTGTGTGGGGGGGGACAGAGGCAGAAAACGGTAGTCAAGGCACCGCATGTACCGTATGTACTTAGAGTCCGGTTTTGAAATTTTGTTTGGTGGTAAGTTTTCTTGCAGCACAACATAAAACATCCTAATTAGTGCATCGAACGGAAACAAAGTTTTGATGGGTCTCCCTGAATTCAGCCGTATATATGTACGTACGATTTGATGTTTCCAGCCATCAGGCCTGAAATGTATGTCGGGCAACATGATGGCCGCGCAATGTGCGTCCATGTGTATGACTGAGTCCCGGAAATACTTGTTTGGATAGCCATAAGAACATGAGCTCTTTAGTTCCCTTTCAACCCACCCGGTAACTGGGTACATACTCTGGGAAATTACAGAGTGTTTTTATAGGGTCCGCTAGGGCTAGATCGAGAATGGCAATGATGGCAAGGCATCCGACGGGGAAGCATGCAGGTTGATTAAAACTCTACTCGTACTTCTCTGACGTTTGTGGACGCGACTGATATTGCATGCCATACAAAAATACGCCAAGCTCATGATTTTGGGTGTATGCAATAATGGCCCAGTTCAAAAACGTCAGAGAAATACTAGTCTCAGAGCCATGGAAATCTAGGCATTTCTGAAAGTGATATGTGAGATGCAATGCAATGCAGCTACTGGGTTAGGGTTGGCAATGCCAGACTTTTCTCTAGTTTTGCGGTCAGAAAATACCTACAGGGATGCCTACCAAAACTCTTTATCAGTAGGTACACTGTAACGCAACACGACGGCTCAGCCCATGGTGGAATGGGACATTTTTTTGGGACCACTTTTTTCTTTCCTTCTGAGGGAGATACAGGTTTCGACGACCCAGGGTATTGGAACCAGATGCATCGGAGTGTTGCACGGGAAAGGTGTTTGAAGGTGCGTGTGAAAGGGCATTGATGAGAAAGAGTTGGCCGGTTAAGCGACTGCGACTGCCGGCCATTTTCTTTGGGTTGGAGTGTGCCTATCCTGTAAACCGGCAAGTAGCCTTTTCGGGTGTTATTTTTCATCTGAGGTACTCTAATACTGTACTAGCTTTTAGTTATTGGTGTTATCCAGTCCTGTTAGCGCTGCTTCATGGGCACTCACTCGACACAATTTTTGCCTTCTATTAATTAATCGATTCATGTATTCGTGGTTTTTGACTCTTAGATACTTCTATCCAACTTATAACCAAGCCTGTTACTGTAATGGGGGGAACACAAATAATTCGTCAGTAATATATTTGTCACGCAATAGTTACTAAGTCGGAGTAAGTCACCATGTGGTAGAAATGTCACGCTCACCTATCACACCGACAATAGGACAGAGGAAGGGTAGGATCAGTTTCATCGCCACAAGAAAGCCAAAAGTAGATAACTGTGCTTTTATCATCATGTATGTATATACAACTCACTAGGTGGATTTGCCTTGGCATGATTTGCTCTCCCTGTAGGAACGAATCCACTAACACCAACTAATCAACTGCAGATCATCACTCCAGTCGGCACGGACGTTCGTGAAGATTTAACTGAGTCCCGGGGCCGGCATGGCAAGTTATTAGTACATGTATGTAGAGTACTATCAGTTGCAGGCAGGCTGAAACACGCTACGCAAACACGCAACGCAAACACGGACCTGTGAGGTGGTGATATTTCCGGCGAAATGGAACTGCCGTCAATTCAAGTCCTACCCAACACCTTCTCGGGTCTCGGATAATCTATAACCATAAACTCGACATTTCGGTGATCTTTGGTTGTGGTTATGATGGTGGTGTAGATTGCAATCTAGGTACTAGGTATCTGCTGCCATAAATTAGCCTATGGATCAATTGAGGGATGAACTTCTTACCTTACACAAAGACAGGGATACTTCTAATGATGACATTCAATCTGCAGGATTCTGCTCAGCTAGAGAGAGAGGGGGGGGGAGGGAGAAGCTTGTGGTGCACGTCAATCAGATCAGTATTAAATCCCCCCGTTTCACACGCGGAAAGAAGGTTTTTCTGTTCTTACCCCCTCCTAATCAGCCTGTTGTTATAGTCAAAAGAGGCTTATAGCTTGCGCCCTATAGTAAAGCAAATATAATTATAAGGGTATATCTATGCGCAGCTTGCTGGGAGTTTACGGCTGACTTCCCTTTATTCCTACGTCTGTGTTCCTAACATTGGAATTTTCATGCATGACATATCAGATTGAGTCAACATAACGCAGGGGAATTCAATTTTCTCGTCTGGGAGCGGCTGCAACGTACTGTAAGTGCCTACATAATATGCTGATGTCAAACATATTAAGGATTTTTTTTTTTAAAAAAAAATCTGCATACCTCGAGGTAAGTAGTCCGACTTCCACCGATGGTGACACCCTGAACCGACCTTAATCAAGCGGTTATTCCCGCACTCCTTTCCTTTGAACCCTCTGGTCCGATCTGTCATAGATGATCGAATCGAACTAGGAAAATCTTGGTCTCAAGACGTGATTCATATAGCTTAGATCATTCGGAACATAAAGATCGGTAGAGTGATAGGAATCGATTCGTTTAGGACTTATCATTCAGAAATGGATGCATACAGCTGATGGCTTAGGGAGTACGATTGACGACTTGCGGATCCAGTCTCCACTATGTCTGTGGTTGTTCTTGAGTGAGAGGGACAGAGAAGAAAAAAGCTTAAGCTTCTAATTAGTCAAAGGTACCGACCGTTTGAAATGGATCATAGATGTGTTTGATCATGGTGATGCCAGGAAATGATATCGATGTTGACGATGTTGACGACATTGACGACATTACTGGTACTCACCATGCAGCAGCAACGGTGTTCTCAATGCAGACTAATCTGGCTAGCTGCTTGAACTTAGCTTTTAAACAACCTTTCGACGACACTCAAAAAAAGACATGCTAGGCCTCTGCTATTCGTTCATCAACTATGATCAGTTGGATATATATCAATAATCACAAGTCGTATCATTCTCATATAGACGATTTACACGTGCACTGGACAAATAAAAAACTTCGCAGCTACTATATTGAAGACAACTGGTAAATACACTGTATTTGTGTTAAATTATTTTCCGGGCTCACTTTGCAATCAGTAGTCACATGTGGGGCTTCCACTAATAATAAAAGGTAGAAACATAATAAAAAGTGGATCGATGGTCAATATATTCTTCAAAAGAAGGATTGATTTCTCACGCCCCTGAGATCGGGTTCCGGATATATTCCTGTGTGTGCATGCCTAGGCCGTCCCATGGATCCAAGGCCACCAGCTAGCTTTCACGAGCAAGTACTCGACTGTAGGACCTTTTTTGAGTGCGATCATGCTATAAATAATGTTACATGCATGTATGTACCGTACTCAACGTACTCTAGAGTGCATGTGGATGGGGTTTGCAGTTGCAAAGTACGCCATGGACCTATTCGCAGGTTTAGTATATATGCATGGAGCTATTACTCTAGAGTAGATCCCCTTTTTGAAATATAATAGCTATAGTCTCTCTATGTATATATCGGCGAGAATGGATTACTATCAGCAACTATATTTCTTTTTCTATAGGCCTCTGAGAAGCTGATTCGAGTGGTGGTAAGATAAGGAAGCTTCATTTTCATGGGGATCATAAGCCACAGTTAGCAAATATAGACCAATATTTGGTAGCAGGCTGTTTGGGGTTAATAATTGACAACGAATTCGAAACCAAGGAATTTTCTAACGAAGTCACAAATCCTTGCCCTCAGGCAAATGGCTCAACATTCTTTGATAGACCAAGGATAGGTGTGGGCAATGTTGTGGTATATATATGGTTACCAAATACTACCGCATCTGGAAAAATACCATTAGGCTGCATTATTGCTACACGACTGTTATATTGTTAATTTGACTGGAGTTTTATTTTATCTCTACATCTATATTGCGGTGCAATGTTAACTCTACAGTATTTTATGTGTCTCTCTTCCGGTACTGGAGTGACACGTAGAGTTTTGTAGAGTTTTGTAGAGATTTAATTTGAACCCATGAAATCTCTAGAATCCGGCGCATGCACCTGACAGGATAATCCACGCACCTTGGAGGATAAACCAGGGTATTTGGAACGAACTTGAGATTCAAGCGAGACGAAATTCGTGTATCCTTTCGTAGCCATTAGGTGAAAAATACGGATTATTGATCTTTCAAAAACAGTGCAATTCCCGGCCGAATCTATAATACACATATTTTCAGTTTAGTGACAGCGGCGTCGAAACTAGACATCCGCTTCGTAACTACACTTTTGGTCGAGAAGGACCGCTCTAGTCGAGGGTGTCGTGATCTGCTTGTGGGTAGTACGGTCGTGCGTGCGTGTGGTTGTGTTGTCGAGTGATGATGTATGATGCGCTGGCGTAGTTTGTTTGTTTGCATAATTATATATTATATTACTTATTGTGCGCTCTGGTACAGGCTTGCGCGACTGGTTTTTTTTGTTTAATTCATTTGTGTATGCTTTTATTGAATGGTTAACCATGCCACTAAGTACTTACAACTTTCCTGACAGCACGATTTTGTTCGTGTATGATAAGATGTATTTTAATAGTTAGACATTATAGACAGTTCTCTACATTCCACATTCTAAAATCCGATTAAGAAATCCATGGGTGCCCTAATCGTTTAGGCCAATGCTGGCTCGCAATGTAAAAAAGAAAGCATAACTCTGGTTTGCATGTAAGCATCTGCCATTGCAAAGGAAATCTGTGTAAAGAAAATTATAACAATACAATCAAAAAGATACATGTGTGTATCTCTGACTTCACCCCAGCTTAGCTCAATTTGGGAATGTGGCGACACTACCGCCCCAGATCACACCACTATCAGGCCATTAGATATCCTGTTTTTTGTTCTTCATCAGTTCCGTCATCTGTGCCAGATGCTTCCTTGTTTCCAAAAATGCTCTCTCTGCCCTTTTCGCTGCCATTTCCGCCTCCTCGGCAGCACACTCGGCATCACGACTTTTGCTCACAGCATCCACCATAACCCTGCTCATCTGCAGCAGTTTCTCACGTCGGGCACTCTGAGGCTCATTACTCGCAGCGTTGATAAGATCCATGCAGACAGCAATGGGATTTCTCTTCTTCTCGTCCTTGGAAGGACTCTCATCGAGGCTAGGAATATTGGAGGTGTAATATCTTCCACCTAGCCCATTAAAGGCTTTTTTTCCGTCAGGAGTCTGAGGAATCTGAGCTGAAAGGCGCTTCATGAGATTCACAACCTCATCCTGGGAGAATTCACCGTGGGGTGTTACGGGCGAAGATCTTTCTTTATTCTTCCTGATAGTGGCATACTTGAGGAAACCTCCACTTTCAGTATGAGAAAACTTTGGTGATCCCCTGCTAAGCCAGCCCACAAAGTTCTCAAGTGGCCCAGACTTAGATCTGGCAGTTCCACTAGAGGTGGACTGAAGGGAGTGTTGTTTTTTATCGATACAAATGCGGGAATTCTCCTTCTGGGAATCAGTGTGGATAAGTGATCCAACCATGGGTCCAAGTATTCTTGAGGTGCCACCGAACCAAGTGCAACCACTCGGCGTAACCCGTGGATTACTAGCAGATCCAATTTCAGTGATATCAACCAACACGGGACTACTTGATTTCCGGTAGTTGGTAGTAAATATCTGTGATTCGTCCATAGTCGATTCGCCTGCGCCATTGGTTTTGGATATCTCATCATGAAAGGTGGCTTTGTTAATGGACTCAACAGAGGTCAGAGATGTTCTGGTACTCGCTCGATGCGGAATGGCTTCCTCCTTCTTTAGGAAATCGAAACTTTTATCATTCCTCCGGTATGCCGGGTTGGATAGTCCTAACCTTCGATTATCAAACGATTGTCCTTTAGGGCGCCGAGAAGGTGGTCCAGAGAAAGCCGCCCATGAGCTTCCAGAAAGAGGAGGCTGATCAAGGGAGGAGTGCAAGTGCTGAGGAGACGTGTCATTGACCAGCGGTTTCATATAATTCCTTTCAATGCCTGGAATTACGATGCTTTTCGGGCTGGTAACGTCTCCGAATCCAGTATTAGCTATTCTCTGACCATTCCTTCCAGGATTGGGCATATTACTCTTCTGCTGATTATTTTCACCATCCACCCTCGGCTGTGGAGAAAGGTTCGAAATGTACGAATTATGAATGCAATTGACACCGGAATTTTGGCTTGGAATATATGAATGAACGCAACGCCCAGTCCCAATATTTTGGGCTGTAGTCTTATTGGGACGTTCAGCGTTCTCTCTCGCTTCTTCAATCATATATCTTTGAGTTTTGAGGTGCCCTTTGGAGAGGTTTCTAGCGGGGTCTTGTCTCTGGCGACCATTTTCATGAATTGAGGTTTTTCTGTCAGCCTGCTTCGAGTTTGGGATCTTCGAAACACTCTCATGTGAGGGATTCTTCCTAATAACTTGGTCGGTCCTCTCTATCTCATTAGCACTAGGTATAAACGGGCTAAGATCAATCGGATTCGAGGAAAGAGTGCTATTAGTGCTAGATTTCAAGCTCATTTCAAGTCTTATTTGTTTAGCATCAATATCATCTGCGGGGACAACACATATGGCCCCTTTCGAATTTTTAACGATATTTACGATTCTTGGCACCTCTCGAGGACGTTTGGGCTCGGGGCTATAGTTCCGTGACCATCTTTGATCCTCGTAGGTCCTTCCCCGGTATTTCATGCGAGCTCCTTCGCTAGATGAAGTAATCGAACCGGGAGATGTGCTATGTTGGCGACTACTTCTCTCGAGTAGCTTAAGGGCTGAACCAAAATCCTCGTTAAGAGTAGAGGGCTCACATCTACCCACAAGGGCTGTCTTATTAGGAGCTGCAGAGGTTACCGTATGTGAGCTTTGTGTAACTGTTTTGATTGACGATTCTGATTTTGTCATTGAAACTTTTGTTGGGAGGTAACCATGTTTTGTCCCACCCTCGATGCCTGCATCTTGCACGATAGTGTTGAAAGATTTACTAGCAGGAATCGGAGTTTTGATAGAAAAGATCACTGGCTTTTTATAGCTCGCATCTGTCGAATTTAGCGCTATAGTTGAAGATGTTGGAAGCCCTTTTCCTCTAATCGCTGATGAATTGAGCGATGTGCTTTCTAGAGACAAAGTCTTTTGAGATCCTGAGTTGGCTCTCCCGGGTTGCTCTGTATTTGCTTTCGGAGGCATAGGATAGCTAGAATTGCCACCTTTTGACTCATGTCTCAAGCCCGGGAAAGAGAAAGCCTGAGGGAGAGGCTTGTCTTTTCCCGGGATCCTAGTAAACTTTGATGTAGAGTTAGGGGTGGAGCCTTTAACTGGGATAACACTCTTCTGTCCCATATATTCAGAACGTTCAGGCTGCCTGATAAGCATATGAACTTCAGAGGGTTGAACTGTCGTTTTTTTCCTAAGTAGGAAAGGTAGACGTGATGGCAGTTCTGCCATGCGGCTTGGGATGCGTGAATGGTATAAAAATGTAGATTCTGGTTCTTTCCGGGTACGGGAGGGAGTAAGATCAAGACTTTCATTATGCCCACTCACTTTAAATCCTTTGCTCTCCTTTACTGACTTCTGTTCTGGAGAGAGAGTTTCCAGTCGCAGGTTTTTCGGGGAACTTCTTGTTAAAGGGATGACGGAATGATTAGAGATGGACCTAGGAGGAGCCAAGTGACTTGATAGTTTATCATGGCTTCCAGGTCTAGAAACACCAGAATCAGAGTAAGGTGAATTCGGACGGCTTCCATTAGAGCGACTAGGTAGCTCATGCTTTGGATATATACTCTGTTATTAATATTAGTTATTTATAAGGCCTGCTAGATGAAGTAGATCTATGGGGATTTAAAGCTACCCATTGATTGGGTGGAGTGCTGCACCCTGTCTTAGATTTCTTGCTCGAATTCCTCAGATGACCCAAGACAACGGTATTAGATGATTCAGCCTCAGATACGTAACTGACAACCAAATCAACTGTACTCTCTGGGGAGGCAGAACAGTTACGAGTGCTATTCTTCCTGGTCTTGATGAGTTGTTCCATGTCGTAGTATTTACCCTCAAAAAGCTACAAGATAGGCAATACAAATTAGATTGTTTATCAGTAAAAGGTAAATTTATAAAGACTCGGAGAGTGAACGACTCAGCGCAATAGGGGGCGGGGATGGCAAACAGTCAAACTCGTCACTGCCTCGGTGCCCCAACACAATCCCCGTAGGGTTGCAAAGACTTTTTGAACTTTGATATCCATCGGCATCTCAGGGAGATCAGTCTGTATCTTATTCTTTAAGTCCATAAAATGGTCACCCCATTGCTTATCGTCCAGAGCTTGCAGGATCTATGTTTTTATTTATTAGGTAAAGTTGAAGAAGTAAGAATAAGAGAATTGAATTTATGAATTACCATTGAAAGATTTTCTTCATCGTCGATGAATTCGTCTCTCTGAAGGCCATTTACAGTCACCTCAGAGGGTTTCAACATGATGAGACGCTCTTAGAATCAGTAATTCCTCCTTGATGTCTGAGGGGCGAGGCGGAAAGGAAGTCCAAAGTTAGCATATTTGTAGTCTCGATACTGTTGTATTTATTGCAGACTAGATGATGTGTCGAGAAAACAGGGTTTTATGAAAAGAAAAACAGTCAGGTCTGGTTTGGTATATATATACGTACTGCAATTCTATCTCCGTATTGATCTTACTGGTTCTAATTGAAGGTACTTAGAAGCCCAATAATACGCTCTGATGAGGCAAGAGGGTTTGAATAAATGTTATCGATGAAAGAACTGATACCATGAAATGGAGGAAGGTAAGATGACGATATCTAAAGGATGGGGGTGGGAAGAAAGACAGGTGGAGACACTAGTAGAGACCCAGGAAGGAAGTAAATACTTATGTAAGTCTACACTAAATATACCTGGATGCACCTAAACAAATGCTAGGGAAGGGTAAGCAACCGAGATTCTGGCCAGATGTATCAGTTATGTCATGTGCGAATAAAGTTGCAAGAAATGCATGAAATAACATTTTATCTTAGAATTTCCTTGAGGAGTAACACTCGGGAGAGCCCAAGGTCGTGTATTACTATTGCGATATATATATAAATGTATTACATGGTACCCATGATAGTATCTCCAGCGGTCATTCACAGATCTACAGCTGCAGTCCTCGATCTTGCCTCGGAAGTCGTCCAAACATATTGTACACCCGTCTTGCTGTATTATAGCTCTGTGAGGAATGACTGTGCTCATATAAATATTTCTTGACTTTCAAATCATCGATAATTAGTGGGAAACCTATTAATCATGAATTATCACTCGGACAATTATAAAAGTGTTAGGTGCAATTTTAAGGCCAGCGCCGGTTGGGACAAACAAAGGCATTACACGAAATTTTTATTTGTAATTTCTTATGCTAAGCCTTACCAAAGGACTTAATACTCAAAAAATTGCAATCCCTTTTCGCCAATATCCTTAGAAACCTCTACTTGTAAGCACGGATTTCAGGGAGCCAGTCCAGCTCCCAGGCTCCCCCTAGTACCCTTGATATTCATAAACCCTAATGACCCCGAATGCTCATCGACTGGTGTGATGACTATAACCTCATCTGGTGTCGCATCCGCTTGTCTCATCTTCCAGGCCTCCTTCCTCTCGATACTCCCATCAGGGCCAGGATCTTCTCCGTAGCTGGGTATGTCGCTCTCAATCTTCTCGAGAACAATAGTAGGGGCTCTGGGCCTCATCCTAGGCGCTGGTATAGACCCACCCTCATCTGTAGAGTTGGTAATTGTGTTGGCAGGACCAGGAATGAGGAGAAGCGACTCAGCGTGTTTGGTGGCCGCTTTCTCGGAGGGCAGAGCTTCGCCGACGGCGGCGGAGGCGGCTTCCTGAGAACGAATTTTGGCTAGAACCTCAGGATAGAATTTTGCACCGACATCTGGATGGGACTGAGACGAGCTAGATCAGTACACTGAGTTTTGCGATTTGATTTTGAGGGGGTTCTCTTTGCACGTATTCACATTCGAAAAAGCAAAAAAAAAAAAAAAAAGAGAGAAAGGAGAGAAAAATGAGCCATACCTTAACCCGATTCACAAGCGTTGCCTCACCCAATAAGCGAAAATCACCTGGCTTGGGACTTGTCTCTGCATCCCCTTTTACAACCCCCCTCTTCAATTTTTTCACCTCCTCCGGAATCTCTATGCTTTCATATCTCGTATCATAGCTCACACCCTGGAAGAATGGTATCGAGAAACGAGACCCTTCTCCCGCGGCCGGAGCGATTACGCGGTGGGTTGTTGCAACACAGACTCCTCCAGTGATTGCTTCCATCCCCTTCCCCATTGCCACCACGAATGTGCCTGGAATTGGGGGACAGTCAATCCATGTTCCTGAATAATTCTGAATTTGTAGTCCTTTGTGATCAGATGCTTGGAGGAGGTATGAAGAGAGGTCCGAGTCTTTATGTGGCCCAACTGCATCGGGTTAAGACGTCAATATCAACAGACTGCCATTTCAACTCCTTGAAAGAAAAAGAAAACCAGGAATAATCACACCAACCTCCCAGAACCTTATCACTCTCCTCAACCTTCAATTCTGCGGCATCCGGGTACCTAACTATTTTCAATCGATCCTGCCTCTTTGTTCCGCTAGCACTTTCGCTACCCTCGTAGTACTTTGCAAACAAGTCCCTCTCCAAACCAAGTGCTTCCGCGACAAGGCTCAAAAATTGCTCAGAGAAGCTTCCCATCGCATCCATGTATTCTGTATAGGTCTTTTTAAACTCTGGGAGGGCAGACTCGGAGGGCCATTGGTTGGGGCCTCTGAGCCAGCGGTAGCGAGGTTCGTCGTCAGCAGGAACCGGAAGCTCGGTACCGAGATCGAATTGCTCACGCCAATCGGTGGCACTTTTTGTTCTGTATTTTCATTGGATCAGTAATTATGAAAGGAAGTGATATATGTGAGGAGAGATCATGGGTCTGGGGGTATTAATCAGGATGACGACATACATCTCATTTCCCAGGCGACTGTATCCAACAAAATGCGGAGCTATGTAATATCCAATCTCGGGGGTTAGCATCAGCATCAATCTACAAATACAACACTTCACACACATAGACTCCGGGCGCTCCAATGATCACCTTCGAGTTCCGTCACATTAAGGCCGTATCAAATCCAACGTTTCTTTGGTTTCGTGGAACGAGAGAAGGGTTCCTTCTGAAGGCGAACAGGACAAACTTACAATTCTTCATCTCCAGCCGCAGTTTCTCTTCTTCTGGCAAATCAAAGAAAGCCTCCCCGAGCCTCACAACATTATCCACAAGCACAGTATCAATGCCCGTGTTCTTGACGTAGAGAAAGCCCACTTCAAGGAGGGCGTGCTTCAGTTTCTCAAGAAATGCAGGTTTTGTTTCTTCGGACGTGGAAAGAGCATAATCCAGCACTGGAACTTCGGTAAAGTCGGACATTTTCTTTGTTGCTTGAGTAGTCAATCACACTGGAGTGAATGATCCGAAAGATAGAAGGATGGGATAAAATGGGGGAATTTAGACTTGATATAGGTTGATTGTTACCAGTTCTAGAATCTTGTCATTCCTCCTACCAGGTAAGTCCCGTGTGTCTTCCCCTCACTGGAAAAACGAAATAATAGCATAGCCCTGTTGCTGACTTGTCACAGGGCACCCTCTCATGAGGAGGGGTTGTCACCATCTTGCTACCGACTGTCCAGTCGTCTCCGATATCCGGACCCTGTTGGGGAATGGCGTGGCGTGGGGAAGATGCCAAGAAACATGCTGGTTTTAAGCGAGCCAATCAAGTAGTTATCCAGCCACAGTGATCAGCCACGCATCAGCTGGGTCAATGATTGTCATGATTGCTGCGGACCTTTCCGTGCCATAACAGTCACCGGAAATGTCATCGGAGTCCTGCCAATTCTTCTAATAAATTTAGCTACAGACATAAATAAATCTCTTCTCCAGCTGCATGCGTCCGGGCCATATATACACCGCTTGATTTCCAGATATATATCCTACTCCTACTACTCTTACTCCGAGACTGCTAACTACATATTTAACTACCTTTTTAAAGGGCGATCTTTTCTAATTTATACGATGGGCTTCATACACCCCATTTTCCGTTCATTATTACTACTGCTGCTACTTTTGTTTTCTGCCATTTTAGCGACATTATGCAAAGCTTCTCCAATCTCACCCGACACATGGGACCTTTACATTCAAGCGTATCCCGCACACGAAGTCCGTCCTCTTAAAACCTTCTACACTGAAGGGACTGTGGACATCGACACAAGTCAACACAAGCCAAATGTCACTTTTATTCTCAAAGGCCAAGGGTCCCTCATAACCTTTGAATTTGCACAAAACATTACTGGTCGGTATGTACGTCGCTCCTTACAGTAATAACTAGCTCATCACCTATACTGACAAATCTTAGATCTAGACTATACCTCGAAACAGATACTAAACTCGCATCTAAGAACCAGTCCATCGGTATCTCGCTTTCTACCTCTGCTCATCGACGAGATAACAGTACCCGACTCCTCCCTCTACTCAACGGCACTATCATAGAAGATGTCCGTGACGTCTTCAAATATGTCACTCTTTTTATCCCTCCTTCATCCTCTTCAGTCTCCAAAAATGGAACAGCAACCATAGCACTACGTGATGTGTGGGTTGCCTACTCAGACAAGATACACGAAGAGAGCGAAGAAAAAACGATACTGGAAGAGATAACTGGGGATGGGTTAGAGGTGGAACTTGAGGAAAAAGATGCAGAACAAGTTAAAGCGGAAACAATCAGAAAAGCGAAGAATAGCTTATTGGCTGGTATATTAAAGATATTAAAGGATTCTTGGGGAGGATAGGAGACCTGGCTACACATAACTCTGGCTTTTTATTGCGATTGTGGTTTAAAGCCAATTTCTTTTTGTAAATAAATTTGATTTATGATAAGATGTTACAGACAGTTAAATATTTCTCTATTCTGGTGGGACTAACAGTACATGTATTTTTTATAGAGGTAAAATTAAAATCGTGATTCGTGAAAACTATCCGGGGAAAAGAAATGTACGTTTTAAGCATAACTGATCAGAGAGTGGTAGAAGATGTACATATGATCCAAGAGAGATGCGAAACATCTTATCGAAACTATATCGCGATTACATGTAGTCAATAACAGTGGCAAGATATATGATATCATGTGTCAATTTCTGGATAGAGCGGGAGTATTTGGACCCAGAAGCGCAGGCGCGGAAGCCACAACCATCGATCACCATATACGTGGCGAGAATTAATTAATTACATTTAATAAATAAAAACCATGCTCCTTTTTCCGTCTAGCTCTAAAATCACCGGCGGCCATCACGATATGATCTTAGTGACTGAATATATCAGTGAACGGCATTAAATTTTCTTCTTTGTATTCTTTCATGTTCTTTACGTAATTACATATAGCAATCGCAAGCCTGCAGGTTAGTACTAATCTTTCACTACATGTAATTACATGTAGTATTGGTGTTGATTGGTATGGGTGTTAGCGGCTACATACATGTACATGTAGTAATGGGTAAAGTTGGGGGTCATGTCACGATTTGGGTTTGGGGCGGCTTCCTTCCAATGTATGGCACCAAGTACCCTGGGTTGCGATCCTGAACCGCGTGCACGACGTCCACAACTTGAAAGACCGATCTAATATGAAACTTTATCATCTTTCTATCTATCTTTCCTAGTTCCAGCTCGATGTTGGGTTTCTTTAGTCTCATGGTCATATTTAGACCCATACAATCGCTATCAATGTAGTTAACGCCATCCATACAGGGCATTAACTTGATCGTGTTTTCAGTAAAATTTGTTTTAATTATACATAAGTTGTTAACTATTAATTTGTATCTCCAACTTTCAAATCGCATCATATATCATCAATACCAATCAATGTCCAAAGACCCCTACACCGATGCTTGATCGAGGTAAATAGAGTGAGGATCTAGCTAGGAGCACGGGTATATAGATTGTTGAGAAAGAAATCATGATATCAAGGGGAGAGATAATAAGAAAATCCGCCTGAATAAAATGAGTAAGGGAAACTAGACTACACCAAGATGGAACCTTGCCCACAAAGTCCTTCTAAATCTACGTAGCTGCCTCACACCATCTTATGCCAACTATATAATCTTTATGAATTCCTTGATCCGTTCTTTCAGAATCATCTCTTGGTTTGAGACTTTGTTGGGGTAGGGTGCAGGCGTGGCCAACCATGGCATGTCCCTCGCGAACTGCAATTCTCGCATACAATGCATTTGCATCCAGTACCGGATCCACAACCATGAAATTCCGTAGACTGTAGCCGAAGTCATCCGGTAGTGAGCATAGGAGCTGGGCGGTATCTTTATCTCCTACCGCTTTCTCGGTAGTAACAATTGGGGTCTTAGCGGCCTTTGTGTATTCTCGATAGCGCCTTGTATGGCTCTGATGCGGCTGTACAGAATAGGGTGATGTGTCCATACTCTGGCCAGTATTACCAGGACGTTCTGATGGAACCATGGCCAGGTAGGGAGCATCAATACTGAGGGCGGGTGTAAGTTCCGTCTGATTTCCCTGTGAACTTTCTTGGAAATTTAACGGTATTGCTACTGGCGAATTTGATATGTGAGAGCCCATGTGTATATCGATACGAAGACTCTTGTCATGCCCAAAGGGACACGATTGAGATTTGACTGAAGGTGCATTGAGTTGATACATGGATACTTCTTCTATAGTATCTCGAGGTAAAACAAGAGCTAAAGAGATAACCAGGAACACAAGGATGATTGGAAAGTAAACTGAGTAGGCTCCGATATGACCAAGAGGGTTAAGGCATATAAAATTTACCTGGCTAAAGTTCAAACGGGTCTTTATACCAGGACCAAGGGACGTACATAATCAGACTAGGGGTTTACGACAGCTTTTTCAAAACTGTGTTCACGACGAGCTCGAGGTTCTCATGACGATGTACGTACATACATGTACATTCAAATGCGGATGGCGTTTCACGCGTGTACTGTTGGCGTTTTCGAGCTGTATGCACTAAGCCAACGTAACTAGCCGCATTTTTGCCGTTTGTGAGACTTTAACACACTGCAGCTAACAGCTGCAGAGGCATTTAAACAGCAGATTTTTCATAATTAACATTGAAAGCCTAGATCTAGAGCGGAGTCACAATAGTAGTGTATTCGACGATATTATATTATCAATAATGGCATATCTATCATTGGCATCCTGAGAAAATCGGTATCCGTAAATTGAACTGTTACTTGGTTGGAGTATACATGTATTCTCAATAGCATGTCCGTGTTCCCGACTACGCGCTACTACTATCGAGGCTTCACTAGTATAACTCAAGCTCTAATGTGATAGAACAGCGCCCCTTACCTTATATAATAAAAGATTTAGATAATTCAATACCTTAATAAAACACACCTATAGGCTTACAGCTCACACTTAGGCAAAAACTGGTAGACTGGGAAAGCTTAAGTTCTTGAATTTATTATATCAATACCGAATATTTGACTAGTGTACTATCGCACCAGGCCGGCCAGCCGCCGTTTCTCTAGAAATTCAAAGTGTCTGGGTGGTCCTAATGAGTACTGCCCTGTCTTAAGCTTGTATCGCATGGCGTAATTAAACGACGCTCGCCTCAATCATAAATTAAATTCTTAGAGGTATCCATATCCAAGTTTTAGGCTGCTAGCTTTGTGTCTCATGCGTACCAAAAGAAAGTAGGCAGAAAGGCCTGCATGTGCATGGAACAAGTCCTAAAATTTAAACTCATGTTGTGTACCATAGATGAAAGTATATCTAGATCCTATGACTTCTCTTCGGTGTTACTCCACAAATATGACTCGTAGACGTAATTGCCCAAGCGATTTCAGATATCTGTCATCAGGCTGGGAGCCTTCAGTACTCGGTAGATGCGTAAATGCATATGGGTGATCTAGCGCAATAATCCCTTGAAAGGTTTTCCTCCACCACTCCTTAGGCCTTGGTTCGCCCCGGCACACGAAACATCAGGCTACTTCTTCATAATGTATATATATTATTTACCCGATAAGTCCATAGGTACATGTATACGTACCTCGATCATGGTGATACATGTAGGAGCACCACGTAGGTACACGAGTGCACTCTCAGGTCAGACCAGAATTGAGTATATTGTGAACACATGCCCAAAAATACCCCGAAATACCTGAATAATTATCTTGATCGATACAAGTAGTTAATGATACACATACATACGTTATATGAGCTTCTCCCCATTCTTATATAAATGTTGTAACGCCACAAAGCTCAAAGTCCTCATATCGTAATACCCTTATCATCCGACTCTCTCAGGGGCAAGCAAAGAAGGACCTCACCCGGCAATTAATTAGACAAGGCTACATCCGGCTCAAATGGTAGCTACATACACATATGCGACGTTAGCTAATCGAGTCTCAATCTCTTTCAGGCTGTGTTGTCGCTGTTGTTGGTAATATAATAGGGTCGCGATCATCACGAGACAACGCGAGGTGGCGCCCTGGACGGTGTTGACAGTTGTATATCGAATTTTCTCCCACATTATGTACATGCATGTACCTATGTTGAGAGTTACTTCTAGCTAGCTTGAGAAGAGTATGAAGGCCCTAATAGGAGACCTATGGTAAACAAGCTGCATATTAAAGTTAAATATATGAATATCGTTTACCGGGTGAAGCTAGAGACGTTGCTCCAGTATAATCCGGTGCGTAGCGTGATACAGACCCGGGAAGACCGAGCCTAGGCATTGAGCAAGGAATTGCACTCTCACAACCAACGGTATGTGGATTTGAAAAGCACTCAATTGGTCTAGCTAATACCTATTATGTGATGGAGAATTATATCGAGTGATATCTTATGATTAAACTAACCCGAATAATATGATATTGTGCATGTAATCAGGATCGAACTGACTATCGGTCTTCATTGAATCTTATATTGGCACCTATAATCTGGTATTGGATTCTTGAAATTACGTAGAATAATAAGAACTTGTAGTAGAACAACTCGAAACAACTATACCTATTCTGGAATTCGAAAATTTATGAAAATTTGGGTTCTTATACCTACATGTGAAATTTTCATACACCAAGCTCGCTCCGGGGCCTGATTATCGCACTGAGCTGGTGAGACGCATTATCCAAATGTATCAATATCTGTATAGCGAGCTAGTGAAGCAGGGACGTATTGTTACTTACTATAATATTGGGGCCACAGCTTCCCCGCCTGCAATATATGCTGGGCCGATTGTCCCCCTCGATCGCAGCATCTCGGTACGCAGAAGACCCGGTTGTGTAAGAACTTTATGCTTCGAGGTTTACCTCGCCAACCGCCGTCCCACTTCATAAATACCTGTGCGCACTAATGCACCTCCACATGGTTCGCACTAATTGTACGTACGTATACAAACATGCATCTCCACCGATCTATCGCAAGAAACTTTGAGCCGTAGGTTTCATAAATCTTAATAAACTCAGTTTTAAGCCAGAAGCTTACAGATAGCTACAGTTCAATTTTCAGCCGTACGTATAGATAAGTCTCGGGATCATCAGAGTCAATTGCAAGGCAACGGCCAACCAATGTACTCGAAGTAGTGAGGTTGTCCAAAGTATGAAGCAGGTCCAAAAGTTCGGGCGTTTCCGGCATGTTTACGTGCATAGCACGCTCCCACCCGATACTCGTGATTCATCACATGTTGCATGCTCTATGCCTCTGACTGAACGTATCTTCCTCGCCAATTTTGAGATACCGCACTTTCCTATTGGTCTCGAGGAGTACAATGTAGAAAGCCGCAATGAAGGTGCCTGAAAGTGGAGTGTCCACGGGAGGTAAAATTTTCTTCTAGAGTGCTCACATCTGTTGATTAATATATCAGGGAACGTTTCTACGATCAGTTGCCCCGAGGGAAAATACACGATCGTAGGAAGAAATACCACAATACATTTAGTAAACGTCAGCTCCCCAAATTTCAAACTCACCAAGATTATTTAATTAACGCCTTTCATGCAATCTTTAATATGAAATTTATCCTTCAACGGAATATTCGTCAAGAACCCAAGGAATTGCGCCTAGCTGATTGGCTTGACGATGATAATATACAATACGGGAAACCCGGGTGTGATTAGAGCCGTACAAGTTTTGCAGGTTTAAAAGTGACGTAGTAAAACCATAGTAACAAAGACACCGACTTTTCAAAGAAATATTTTTCTATAGAAGCACTTTTTTTAACATATAGTAGAGAACTGGTGTTCTTCAAAAAGGGTCATTTTGGTCACAAGCTGCTTTTTAGAAAAAAGCGGGGTTTAAAAAAAGCCGTACCAGCACGCCTTTAATATACCATTAAAATACCAAAATATTCAAAAGCATAGTAGGTGTCTGGAAACTAGCAGGTCTCCGATATACAATTGAAAACTAATACAAGTAGTAGGTGTTCTGAAGATTCCTCTTGTACATGTGTATGTTGAGATTGAAATCAACCTCAAGATAGAATTACAATTTGGCAATTCCATCGAGGGGTTGCGGGATGAGTCCACATGTATGTATATACATGTAGGAGAGTTGTGAGTATAGCATGTATCATGTAGGTCTAGCCTAGTGCCATACCCTGATACTAGCGCGGTCACAGAACTCAATTGTGTGACCAGCTAGGCTGAGCTAGCTAGCAGTATTGGTACGGCTTTTTTGAGCATACCGTTCTTTTGGGATAGCGTATTTGCATGAAATAACCTTTGTTTGCAATTATAGTATTCATATGAATACCGAATTAACCCGAGCCGAATGAGCAAGCTTAATGCTCATAAAAGCCACATCACTACAAGACTACTACTACTCTAATCACACCCCATTTTCCACCATTGTAGTGATCGTGATCGAGTGTAATAGTATTTAGATTGTGAAATGCCGGGTTGGCAAAGGAGACTGGTAAAGGTACTGTCACCCGGTTAGTGGTGTATGTACCTACATGTACATAGTAATTATAACTGTGGTTTTCGTTCGTGTTCGTAGCTTGTAGCCTAATCAGACCCACTCAAGCCGCAGGCATTTCCCCCTCAGAGTTGCTTCAAGCTACCAGCTGAGCTTTCGATCAACTGTATGATTAGCTGTCTTCAACCATCCTCAGCAGAATTGATGTCAAATATACCGCTCCAGATCTTTCATGTTGTCCCAAAGAAGACAATATACCTGCAGCTGTTCAATGGTGTGCTCGCTCCGCGTGTAAAGTCTCCCACCTTGTCATATGAGGTACGTACGCAAAGCCAGTCAGGGTTAGGTTTGATGGATGAGTTGAGAGTCATGAATCCGCTCGCGGGAAGGTATCTACTAGAGAATCCTCCTACCCAACTTCAAAACTGAATCCGTCTCAACCAACTCATGCTATAGTTCAGTGAGATGGCATCGATAGAAACACTGTCAGCTCTAACAGTGCCAAAACTGAAGGTCCCTCCACATATATTTCGACATGCATCTCAGACTCGATCATAACTAACCAGCCCATTCTCTGTAGGACAAATGCCGTGAGCTAGGGCTACCTGTTGGGGGAAAGAAGACAGACTTGATCACGGTATTTGTTTATACTCGTTCTACGAGACTCCACCTATTTCAAGAGTTAATAAAAATATACTTACATGGGAATCCCAACCAGCGGATACAAAATAAATTATCAGATGCCAGTGAAGTTATTGCTCCGTCAGATGCATCTTTATCTAAACCAACTCCGAGCACATCCGTTGAACCCACTAAGCCCGCAGCGCGTACGAAGGGTTCAATAAAAAGAAAAAAATCTCTAGAAAGTCTCGCTTGTACACCAAGTAAGAAGGTTTCAGGGAATAAGAAAAAAAGAACATCAAAGGATGTAGAGGTAACAGACAAAACCCCACCTACCCCACCAACAGCACCAGCACCGGTACCAGCACCAGCAACAGCAACAGCAGTGAGTATTTCTAAGAGTAATCTTCAAAGCGCGGCGCTTCTGAATTCTCGCGAAGACAACGCTCGGGAAGGGTCGAATATCACCGGAACAGCCAAGGTAATATTTACTTTAAGGGAAGTCGATGTGAAAACGTGTATATTGACCTTTTATTAGACAATTCCTCCTGCTACTACTCCCTCAGAGATTATGCTCCCTGGTCGTCCAAATAGGTTTCGAGCATCCAATCCTGTTACTAGCTCGGGCGTAAATCCCAGCCCGCGGAATAGAACACGATCTTCTACACACGATAAAGCCGCCGGGCAATCAAAAGATACCCATAATCAACCAGAAATCAATAGTAGCAATCCGAATCAGGGGAACTTACATACTACTGCACTTAAACTCAACCCGGTAGCCACTAAGGACCCTGGTGAAAACGAGAAGACCGTTACAACGAAAAGAAAGGGCGTATTAGCAGTAACTAACCAACGAAAGGGCGGTGTTCAGGGGAGTACCAGTGTGCACCAGTCTTCACTAGATACGATAAGACCCCCGAAGGCGGATACGCGTAGATTCTCTGGACTATCTGTTGCATCTTCACCTGGAGTTGGGTACCAAGAGAAAGATAACCCGGGCGTGGTGGCCCCCGTGGGAATTAGGGAAGCCACAATTAGCCCAAGTGAGGAAGAATCACGCCTTAATATCGAGCACACAGAAAAGAATATCACTGTTAGGCTACCGGTACGAGGATTCAAAGGGCTCAAATTAAGGATCAAAAGTAGTAACTATGTAGCACTCATTGCGTTGGGTTGAAGGGTTCATGGATATAACTGACTCTAAAATAATGCAGCCATGGATTCAAATAACGACACTGTTCCAAATTCTTCATCTAATACCAGCACTCCACCAGCTCGAAAGCGTGATGACGAAATTTTAGCATCGATCATTCGCAATCCTCCTCGATACACCTTTCGAAGAGAAGTTGAAAGAATTGCACGGGTTCTAGCATTGGTGGCTTTTTATAGCTGCTCGTTCGAAGACTCAACCGCACCGGGATATTTTCTGAAGCGTCTTGCCTTGGTATCACGGAAATATAGATATGCTTCTACCCTTGCATTTACAAACCTGGTAAAGTTGGAATTCCGTGGAAAGAGGACACAAAATTGGTTCAAAAACAAAGGGATAGACGAAAAAGTAGCAGATGTAAGATCCTGGTACTGGCATCGTGTATCTGAGAGAGCAAGTATTATTGAGCGGTTTAGGACATCGTGGATGGAAAGAGTCTGGAGATTTCTTGTGCTGGCGTTAGAATCAATAAAGCCGAGCATAGTGGGGAGTCCCAAGCCTGTGAAATTCGGGTTGTGGTTCAACGGGATAAATCAACACTTAATAGCCGATCCTGATTTCACCGGTCAATTTGAAACTTCAATAAGATTCTGGATCCGTCGGTTTTACGTATGGGTAACTGGAAATGGCGGTGGATATCCATTACTACTTCAGGACCTGCGTGATGAAATGGTACAGGACATCCAACCGCTCGTTGAGACCGAGAACCAAGACCTGTGGAGAGTAGAAACAAAATGTGGGGATATTCATTTTATCGTGGGATTAACTGGTGAGGTTATAGGACGGGTCGAGGTGGACGAATCTGCGGAGAGTGGTTTAAACCCGGTGCTTAGGAGGCCCAGGACCAGAATTGGCACAATTATTCGTTCAAGAACCAGAGCTTCTAGACTGTACTCACAGATAAACGAAAGAAGACGCACAAATATAGATAATGTTACCTGGAAGGATCTTAGAGAAGATTGGAAAGAGCATGCTTTAACTCTGGTTTCCCCTTTAACTACTCCCGAAGAACTAAATACCTCGTTACGAAGGCTTATAGAGTCTGTGTACCGGCCCGATTCTAGGACGGTTTCAAACGGAATCCATGAGTCGATAAAACTTCCGCACCACCGTGCTTTGGCCGAAAGATGGGTTCTTGCGCAGGTTGAACCTGGTGGCATATCGGGAAAGCCTGTTCTCGATGCTATTCACAGCCCCATGCGTAGGAAGAAACAGTTAGGTCTAGATTTGCAAGCCAAGTTAATAGTTGAAAGCGTTAGATGCTCTGGCGAAAAATGGATTTCTAGCATGAACGGCTGTTTGGCCCAAGGTGTGGGGTTCGTACATACACCAGGTATGGGATGGTTTGTCTTAGAGGAGACAGGACAGGTAACACCTCTCCGTCAATTAATAAAGTAATAACTATGGAAGATATGTATACTTATCTCTATAATCCCCTGACAGAATATTGCACAGGAAGACTATGGTATACAAGGTCTATGGGCTACTGTTCTTGGGGTAAATGAGAACGGGAGTGCGTTGAGTGCGAATGCTCTCGAGGAATTGGCGGAAATGTTCGTTATGAAAGATACGTTGGACTATATGTAGACGCTATCGAGATTGAATTTGACTTAGTATCACTCATTCAGAATCCGAGACTCAAAAACAGAACTACAGTCTCAAACTTATATACTGATACAGTGCAACTTAAGTGGGTCCAGGTGAGCTTTAGGTATATTGTTCATGAGCTATCGTAGTTTAATCTTCCCATGTCCATGTCACTTTACTGCCACACCAATCCTTTCCGATTCGATAATACAATAAACACAGGTTTCAGTACTGGCCCGTAGCAAGGGTTTCCTGGTGTGTCTTGGCGTTCCCCAATATGCACCTAATGTGTAATCCTTCGAATTCCAACCAGGATCGATGGCATAAGACCCCTATCCCTACAGATAAACCTCCAAAGAAGTTTTTTGATTATAATCTAGGTCGGTTGATGTGATATTGTTACCAATAGGTTGAAGGCCGCCGTCGGTTCTGGCATACGACGAACCGAGTGATATATCATGATTCATCCTCTTATCACTTAATTTGTTAGTACCCCGGAAATAACGATAGACCGCACGAGACTTTGGGGAAGACAAGATTAAATAACCTCAAAGTGAATATGAAAGAACTTTTAACCGTTTTGAAGAAGCCTTAGGACTTCCTTTCGGGTTTAACATCCGCTATTTTTCTTGATTCTGTCTGTATATAAACACGGATTTTCGAGAGAAAAAAACAGTATACTATCGGACATCTTACTTATCCGGATTAAACAACCCGGCAGTTATAAGGGCATGCATGACGACTGGCATTACAAGTCAGAAACAAAACTACGTTCGAGTCGTCTTTTCCCTTGGTGTTGCACTAAGAGAAGGCTCGGAGACTCTAAGGGGCATGACCGGAAGAATATTTTAATGGCATTAGTTACTATTACAAGTACTGCCAATTGTGCTGAGGGGCGCTCGAAACTAAAGAATTGAGTACAGTACCCGGGGCCTTGGAAGCTTAGTTTGATTCTATTTTTCGGCCGGGTTCCAAAATTATTGAATTTTTTCCACCGGATAATTTTGGTCTATAAAAGAACTCGCCGTGCGTATGCGGTGATATTTTTTTTTTTTCCTTTCATACATACACAAATATTCCAAGTCAAGTCAACACTGTCTATTTGCCTCTCACACATCACAAAACATATATTGTCTTTAAAATGCATAAACCTACCCTTCTTCTCACGGCCCTCTTTGGCCTCATCCTTCTCCTCCTCACCCCCACCGCCTACGCAAAGGACCCCTGCTGGTTCGCCCCCGGCTACGCCCCCCCCGTCCACGAAGCCAAAACAGCGCTCTCCAACTACCTCAAAACCTGCAACAACAACAACACCCCACGCGTCCCCATCATGCGCGGCAGTCAGGAGGTCTGGGGGTGCACCGACGACTTTGCAGTCTTTGAGAGGGCCGCCATCCGCATCTGCCCGTTCACTGACGCCCAGCACAAGAAGCCGAGGATCCAGTGGACGTGCGACGAGATCCGTGAGACGGGAGAGGCGCTGGTGGAGAAGTGCCAGAAGGATGGACTGGTGGCGGGGAGGATGAGCTTTAGGGATCCGGTTAGGGGTGAGATGAGGATTGCGTGGAATTATAGGAAGCCGATGCCGCCGCACTAAATAGGTTGGTTGTTGAGCCTGGCCGCTAGGTTTCTCGTTCTTTGGTTTCCCTTTTCTTGTACGGTCCTCGGAGCTGATGATGCTGGTCGTCTTTTCTATTTGGAATTGGGGGGGGGGGGGGGTTTGTTTCGAGTGGTGGAGGGGGCGGTAGCTTTGTTCCTGGTTTGATGGCATGAATTGTACACGATAAGCTTTTTCTTTCCTTTTCTTGTCTGTCTACATATCTTCTGGCCAACCTATTGAATTTAATCCGTAAATGTAAAAATACAATCATGGTGCGCTGCTAGCTCTCATGCATCTACTATTTATCAGTGCCAATCAATAGAACTTGCATGAAAGTAAAAAAAGTGCATCTTTACCTTATCACGTGATTACCCTTCGACCATGGCTTTTGCAAGCGTGATATGTACGTAGATGCAAGTAAGCACTAAATTATAAAGACACTTTACGAAAATCGAGAGACCCAATGCAACCAAAGAAAGGCTCAGAAGTCGCAGCAACACATGTGAAGGTAAGATCCGCACTTATTTTTCGTTCTACGAGTGTACTTATGTGCGTGTACATACATCACGAAACAGCATGACGGATTTTGCCACCGTGTCACGTAGAGACGAAAGACACGGAGCTGTGTGTATATATGAGACATTCCTATACTGTGGGAAAGGCCATTCATGTTATTCGGGCCCATTATGCAAAACGATTGCCTTCTATCTTCTTGTTAAGTTACTAGGCTCTAACGTGGTTTGGTCTGTCGTTGGACCTGGGATCGGTATTCTGTAGGCACTCTTGTGACTCGTATATTCAAGAGACGGCCAATAACGTACGTTGTAAGCTTTCCTGTGGCAGAACGCGTTTTAGTAGTGCTGCGAACTGGAGTCCTAGATTAATGCTATACTTGCAGTATTAGTAACACAGTAGCTTGGTGTAATACGTATAAGAGGCTGGGTAGTAGTAGGATTAAGAGCTCTTTGTCTGGGGTGGGTGTTGGATATTGGTATGGGATTTGTCGTTTGTGCTTTGTCATTGGCCGTAGTACTTTATCTCTTGTAGCTTCTAGCTAGTGAAATAGTGGTTTAAATCCTTTATAGCCTGGTAATTAAAACATACCACTATTTCAAACCAATATCAATAATCCTCCCATCTCCTTTCCACTCCCGAAAGCGCCAGCTGCACCACAAGCCATCGAGTGCAATCCCATGATGCAGCTGCCCCACTCTCACCCCAGCCACAACACCTCACCTCCCCCCCCCCCCACCAGCCACACCTGACCCAACACATCGGCACCGTGGCAGCCGAGATCTGCCCTCAACTCACTTCACTCACTCACTCACTCACTCACTCACGCACTCACTCACTCTTTCCCTCTCCCATACAACAACTCCCACCTCACTCACACGCTCTCACTCACTCACTCACTCTCTCTCCATACATACATACAGACATACATACACACCACCGTAAATCCCCCCCAACACACAAAGCACAATGCCGCGACAACGCGCTGCGTCGGGCGCTTCGTCAGCGTCGTCAAAGTCGGCGCCGGAGGACCAGGTATGCTGCTGCCCTGGCTGGGGGTGATCATGAGGGATGTGCTGGAGGTGGGAAGTGTGACGTTGCTAATGTGTAGCTGCGGTACGTAGGAGCTGGGGAGTATGTATGACTATCTGGCAAAGATCGTATTGCTGGGCCCGAGCGGGTGCGGGAAGTAAGTGCAGTTCGGTTCTGTCTGTTTTCTGGAGCTGGAGCTGAGTGGGTGGGTGGTGGGGGCCGCGGGGCGTTGCGGGGAGTTTGAGTATATGGGACGATATGGAAATGATAGCTAATAAGAACACCGCAATTAAATTAGATCATGTCTCCTGCATCGCTTCGTCCGCGGTGAATGTATAGCCTCCCGCAATGCGCCCAAGAGAGACAGACTCATACTAACCTCCCCCCCTCTAGGGCGCGTCCTCACCTCGCAAACCATCGGCGTCGAGTTCTCCAGCAAAATCATCAAAGTCGGCACGGGCCCACGCCGCAAGCGCATCAAGCTGCAGCTCTGGGACACGGCGGGCCAGGAACGCTTCCGCTCCGTGACCCGCTCCTACTACCGTGGGGCTGCCGGCGCCCTCCTCGTCTACGACATCACCAACCACACCACGTTCGCCTCCCTGCCCACATTCCTGACGGACGCGCGGGCGCTCGCGTCCCCGAACCTTGCGCTGCTGCTCGTCGGGAACAAGAACGACCTGTCGGCGCCGCCGGAGCTGGTTGATGTGGACCAGGCGCCGCCGGAGAGGGCCGTGAGTGCGGGGGAGGCGGCGAGGTGGGCGGATCTGAATGGGGTGCCGGTGGCGATGGAGACGAGTGCGTTGACGGGTGGGGGGGTGGATGAGGTGTTTGAGAGGCTGGCGGGAATCATTGTGACGAGGATTGAGCTGGGGGAGGTGGATCCGGATGATCCGATGAGCGGGATCCAGTATGGGGATGGAGGCGGATGGGTGGATGCAGGGGGACGGAGGAGGGGCGGGAGTGCGGGGGGTGGCAGCGGAGGGAGTATGAAGGGGAGGAGCGCACTGGCGGAGTGGGGGGATGTGTTTAGGGATGGGACGGGGAGGAAGAAGAGGGGGTGCTGTTAGCTGGTGGGAGGGGGGTAGAGGTGCGGTGGAGTGGGTGCGGTGGGTAAGTGGGTATATAGAGTAGATAGAGGGTTGGTAGAGGGTGGCTCTTTTTTTTTCTTTCTTAGTCTCTTCTTTCTTAGTCTCTTCTTGTCTCTTTTTTCTTTTTTCCTTTCTGTGTGGTGTTTTGCACTTATTAACTACTACTACTACTCTTCTTCTTTTTCTTCTGGTCTTCTTTTTACGCTCTTGTTCTTCTTCTTCTACCGTTATCCCCCCCCCGTCTTAATCGCATCGCGGTCTTTCATTTACCTCCTAGCTTAACTATAGTGCTGTCCGGTCTGATTCACCACTATCTACTATCTCTCCATCTCTTAGCCATGTTTGTCACGTTGTGTTAGTTAGCGTCGGGCGTAATCTCTCTTTCCTTTTCTTCTCCCTTTCTTTCTCTCTCTCTCTCTCTCTCTCTCTATTCCTCCTGTCTTGCACCCCTTATCACTGTCGTCATCTCTCTCTCTCTCTCTCTCTCTCTATATATATTTCTTCATTCCAGCTTTGTGGTCCGAAAAATCATTGCACAGACAAGGTGTGGCGCACACGCACACACGTGAGCCAGCCAGCCCCACAAGCCCGCCCAGCCGGGGAGGCGGGTGCCAGGGCCGGCCAGGCCAGCTTAGGTCAGAATCGGGGGGTCGGGGTCGGGGTCGGGGTCGGGGTCGGGATCGGGATCGGGAGGGAGGGAGGGAAACAATAATTACTACTACTACTACTACTTCTACACTGCTATCTCTTCTACTGTAGCTGCGTCCAAAACTGAAACCACAGAGCTCCGTTAGCTACTAGCTCTAGCTAGCTAGAGTAGCTCCCACCACTGCGCGCGGCCGTGAACCAACTACCTTCCAAACCTCACCAACCAGACCACTCCTCCCCCTCAGCTTCCCCTCATGCTCTTCAGCTCAATTCACAATCGCCCCTCTCGCCCCTCTCCGCACTGCACTGCACTGCACCCCCACACACACACACCAACTGACTGACGTCAAGCAAGACAAGCAGGACAAGACAAGCAAGACACGCGCGTGCGGGTGTGGATGGACCCTTGGTGTTTTCTTCGTTCCTTAGATCCCTTACCTACAGTACTCTACATTTACATACGCACGCTACCCTGCATTAGGACTCGCTTGTACAAGTCACGCTCGGCTCGAAATCGCACGGGAGAGGCGCGGTACGTACTGTAGGCAGGCAGAGAGTGACCGGTCCCCACTCGACCCAATCCCAATCCCAACCTCCTGTTCCTGTTCTCGCTTCGGAACAGCCCCTGCCCTGCTTGGTAAACAGAGAGAAGTTGGGATGAAATTATTTTTTTTTTGAGAGAGGGGGGGGGTCTTTTGTTTTGGTAGACGGGTTTTTAGATTTGGTTTGGTTTGGTTTGGAGGACGGACTAGAGACTAACTAACTAGCTACTAACTAACTATTGTAGTAGAGTAGTATTGGTAGGAGAGGTAGTATAGGAGAGGTAGGAGAGGGCAAAAAGCGAGTGGTAGGTAATAGGAACAGAGAAGTGAAGAGAGGAGGAGGAGGAGGAGGAGAACATATGAGAGAGATTGAGGTGGTAGTGAGTAGTCATTGATCGTGAGTAGGTAGGTAGGTGGTAGTAGTTAATAGTAGTAATAGAACCACAGAAACAAAACAGAAGATAACCAGCCGGTAAAAAAAGAAGAAAATCCGTTAATATAAAAAAAAAAAAAAAAGAACAGCAATCGCTCGTGAAAGAACACGCTCATAAAGCACACGTAAGATATAAAAAAATAAACAATGAAGGACCAACCCCCACACATGCTCACACGGGCATCATCATGGTATCATCAAATCACACATCCCGCAAAACCCGCATCCAAACCCTCAAAAAAAAAAAAAAAACGAAAGAAAAAAAAGCGAAAGAAGACTAGAAGAAGAAGAAAAAAGTAAGTTCAAATAAAAACTACTTAGCCTCGACCGACGCCACCACTGGGACAACGCCTTCCGTCGAGCTCTTCCTCTTGTGGCTAACGCTGGCGCTCCATATCAGCTTGCGCATCTTGTTGATTGCCTTTCCTTCCTTCAACTTCTCGCGCTCGGCGCGCTGCTTGTCTGTCTCGTCGCGCTGCTCCTCGAGCTCCTTTACGCGCGCCTCAAGCTCCTCCTTGGCCGCCTTGAGCTCCGCGATCTCGGTCTCGAGCGAGGCAGACTTGCGCTTGTAGAAGTTTAGCGACTCGATGAATTTCGCGAAGAAGTCCTCAACGTGCTTGACTACATGCATTTAGACGTTAGTATGATTTTTTCTTTTTCTTTTTTTTTTCTTTTTGAAGACTGGGATATTTATATATAGCAGGGATTGGGGGGGGGGGGGTCTGATCCCGTTGCAGATATCCCGTTGATATCCCGCTGGGGGGTGGTTGGGAAGGAGGCTGGAGGGATGGGATGGGGAGATGTGATTTGACTTACAGCCGGCAAGGTAGGCATCCTTGAGCTCCTGTTCTTCGGCACGGACCATTGGTGAAGGCTGGCGAGGGACGAGCTGCACGCAAACCGTTAGAAATTTTGCCTCACCAAAAAAAAACCAAAACAGATATCCCGTGTATAAACAGTATAAACGTCTCGAAGATAAAGAAACTTACATCGAGCGTAGAGGCACCGGCGGGCTGAGGCTTAGGGACAACGATTTTTGGCGATGATTCAGTATCAAGCATAGGGGCTGTCGGGGGAGCGCTTTCTTCAAGGTCCTCTAGTTCTGGAACGGTACAGGCACACGACGAGTTTGGGCGCGGGGGAACAACAACGATCTCAGTTGCGGTGGTGGTGACTAGGTCCTTGAGGATAGCGCCTGCTGTGGAGGGTCTTGATGGGGTTGTAGGTGCAGTGGTGGTGGTGGTGGTTGAGGTAGTAGTAGTAGCTGTTGGTGTGGACATGGCGAAAGGGAAGGGGGGGTGGGCAGGTGGTTATGTACTTAAGGGCCTGTTTCTAAGGGAAACGGGAAGGGAGAGGTAAGGTGGCGGGGAGAGGTTATGAACGGAAGCAGAAGCGCAAAGCAGGAGCGGGCAAACAGTCAGGCAAGGCAAGAGGAGGGAGGACAAGACGACTCAAACGGAGGGGGGAAAAAAGAAGTGCGTGGTGCAGCGCAGATATGGATTGGATGCGGGTGGTTGGTCGGTTTAATGTGACTGGGACTCGACTCAAAACCTTCGGAGGAGGATAGGATAGGCCTTCTTTTCCTCACCTCCCACCACCACCACCACCACCGTCCCCCCCCCCCTCGTAAGTGCGATGGAGAAAAGAAAGACCCTGACTGAAGGTAGGCATACAGCCTACATGTGGTGGCGGCCACTTCCACGTATGTGCATGGTTGGTTAATTCGGGGGTGTGCTGTGTCTCTCACCAAGGTATGAAGCATACTCTATGCGCGTTGGCCGTTGGGGGGGTCCATGGTGGAGGGGGGGGGAGGATCGTTAGTTACGATATAGCATACATGTATGGAACACAGTAGGTACAGTACCAATACTTACACTCTATCGAATATCAACTTCTTGCGACCCTATCAGGCGCACTCACCCGAAGAGGCAGCCAGGGGGGGGAGGGGGAGAGGGTGTTGATGATATACTCTAACCGGGATAGACAGCGCCTGCACGCCGATCCTGCATGAGAAAAACCCCCATTAAGGGTTTCTAACTAGTTTGGCCCCAGTCTTCGTGATGTTTTCATTCGCTGAAGGAGCTCAAGAGGGAGGAATCAAATGACCTCTCTACGTAATGGTACATACCCTAAACGTAAAGAAATGGGAGGTCCTTTCTGACCCATTTTATTACTACTAGGTAGTTCTTGTGGCTCCTCCTCCTCCTCCTCCTCCTCCGGGAGGCCTAGCTAGAGAGAGAAAGAGAGAGTACAAGGGGTCCCGGAAGCTGCCAAAAACTTTAGAGTGGATCGCGATTTGTTGCCTACATATTGTATCAGGACCCTTGATAAGATCTCTACATCCTGATTCTACTTAATTTACTTGCATCCGACAGGGAGGCATATCATTCCTACATACACATCCCATACTATTACTACTACTAGTATTACTCCAAGTATCTGACCGCACAAAAATAAAAAAAGATAGGCAATCAAGGCAGCAAAAAAACGCCCGGCGCCTCCTCCCCCTCTCTCGTTTGAAACCCGCATGTACCCGTATCAATCTGTAAGTAGGCACTCTGCTCTACTCTATTCTACTCCAACTAGAGTAACTCCACCAGATCTCGCGCTCGTGTATATATACTCTAACCACTCAACCGTACGAGTCTGGGTCCACGATGATGATGCTGATGATGCTGATGATGATGATATCTACTGGCCCTGCCTGCCTACCTACCTGCCTACTTCCAACAGCCCCACTTTCAAATCACAATTTTTTTTTTTTCTCCGAAAGAAACCCTCATCTTAACTAGCTACATACATACGCAGTACATGTAGCTCTCTTTCGGCGACGACGGCGGCGCACTACTCTCCTCTAACTGTACCTATAGATCTACTCTTCGTACTCCCGGCCAATAGGAGGGATGTTGATATAGAGTTAGTTTGGTTTGGCCCACCTCCCGGAGAGAAGGAAAAAGATGATCAGGCCAATACTATTTTCGATTTGTAGACTCGTTTTTTTTTTTGAGCGAATCAGTTTGAAGATGCGCGCGCGTGTGTGGTGGAGATTCCGGGCGCGCCCGCCAATATTGGCAATAGTTGATCATACCGTATCGTATCGTTTCGTATCCTATCGTTTTTACTCTACACTACACTACCTCTCCACCGCCGGCGGATTTCGACATTTGGTAGTGGTGGAAAGGAAGCTGGCCATGTAAAAACTACTACTGGATGCAATGTCCGGACCGGATAGGATAGGACCTTGATGGGCAGCTAGACTCGACATGACAGGACTAGATCGCGATGGGTTTGCTTTTTTTTTTTTTCCTTTCTGCTTTTATTTCTCTTCCTTCCTTTCCTAGAGTGATCGTTCCTTTTGTGATTTGATTTGATTTTTGTTTTCGGACACTGTATGTACAGGCATTGTTCTGCTGGGCGCCGTGATTTGTCAGAGCAGTTCATCGCTGGATGTAGTTAAAAAAAAAAAAGGGACCCTGATGATGCCTCGAGTGAGAAATTCTGATGCACACCATTGAACCGATGCAACGGTGGTGGTGGGTGGTCGTGGGCATGACTGAAGCGAACTGTGGGGTGCGAGGGGCGGGTGTAGGAAACAGAACGGCCCCCACATGAGCAGACGAGAAGAGAGAGGATTACATAGGTACATTCTGAATTCTACTCTACCTGCATAGACGTAATACCTACTCTAGGTACTCTAGAGCCTAGTATAGAAGAGAACAACCCCCCCTAAGAGGTCTACTTCGGTCTGCTATCAGCTCTATCTATCTACATCCTAACTCCTTCTATCTATTCGTCCCCCTTCTCCTCCTCACCTCTTGCATAAGTATTGGCACCGTAGCGAACAAGTCCAAGCAGCAGCAGCAGCATCACTTCGATACCACGCCACACACCCGCATTAAAAACACCCTTAGAACGATTGCTACGCACGCATAGCGCAGATGGCAATTTCAACCGCATGTGATGGATTGCACAGTTGAAAAAACGAGGGCCATACAGCGCATAACGATCAACTCTTTTCCTCACCGACCTAACCGCCACTCCATTGGTCAATCGAGACATTCTAAATGGACAGCAGCTACTGGACTACGTGTTTCATACATACCCACCCTGGGCACACACCCACCCCGCTTAGCACCTCCCTTGTCATCATCCTGCATGCTCTCTCTCGCAGCAATCAATCGCGTTACCCACGCACGCGTTGCGTTGCCGAGGAATGTAAAGCACACGATATTTGATATTTCTTCTCCTTCTCTTCCGACCATCACCCCCCTCCGGCAGATGGCTTCAATCAATCCCCCAGTTTCTTCCCCCTCCCTCTCGTTTCGAAAACGAAGAAAAGTATCATCATAAATGCAGCCTGCACTTCCTCACCGAACATCACTCGCAAAGGGGGGTGCAGAGTGGTGAGAGAAAGGGAGAGAGAGAAGCAAAATTTCAATGCAACTGTTCACTTAGTACAAAAATTGCACGCATCGATCACTTTTTTTTTCTTTCTTCGTTCTCTTTCTTGCTCCCCTCTCTCTTTCTCTCCCCATATTAAGGAATAACAGGGTCCTTGCATTGGTTTTCTGGAACGGGCATATTCCCTCTTGTAGGTCCTGTGGTACGATGATCAGCTGGCTGGCTGCTTTCGAAGCCGATCACAACCTCTCACGATGGTTGCTGCTTTCTGATACGGAGCAATGATTGACGGAGTTGAACCTTTATAAGCGCCCCAGTAAGAACTGTAGTAGTACGTATGTACAACACGGGGGATGAGAAATGCCCGAAATTTGTGGGGTAGGTAGGCAAAGCTTCATCTTATCAGATCCGATAAGAGACCTTGCAGCTCCCTCCCCCGATACGTGGAAGGAGCGCTCCCTTCCCCGTACTCGTGGGAAAGAAGAAACTTGCATCGATGCGTGTCGTTTATTTCAATATGCAGCACTTCCTATGCGGTCGTGAGTGATATTTCCCTTCCATCACCCCAGATACCATCATCATCTTTAGAAAATACCGGCATAAAAGCTCGTCGACGTGGCATACCCACCCAAAACGTTTAATCTAGGGTTAGGTTTTCAATTTGGAGTTTATCCTGATGAGCATCAAGCATTTGCCAAGAGTGTGCAGGTATCATTTCCCTGTTCTTCGTCCCATCCTCTCTGATCACTCCACCACCACCACCATCACCTCCAAGTTTCCCACTGCCTGAGTAGGTAAACCCACGGCCCAAGTAACTCTATTGTGTCTCATCAATTTTTATCAATGGGGAGCGCTCGGCTATCTCCTTATGCCCTTTCCAGTTTCCCGATGCCGGAAACCTCCTATCCTCAACAAATTCTCTATCCTGCGAATACAAGCTTTGATAGACTCTTCGTATCGTCGGCGGCATGTGTGTGTAGATAAGATTCGGAACCCCAAGATTCTCGCGCGCTTGGTGGTTGATTCCTAGCTGCATGTTATGATTCACAACGGATCACTCGGGTCCAAAGCGCAGCGCCGTACGTACATGTATGTAGCTGCCAGTTAAAAAGGGTCTCCTCCTCGTGATATTGACGTAAAACCAGCCGGCCGCGCACGACACAATGTACTTGCTCCGCACCGTTTGGTACGTATGTACGCGTCACCGGCGAACTTGCTGGTCTGGATGATTCTCGGCTCTGTGGGGATCTTTAGTGTTGACTGACAGCACCTTCTGGTAGTGTACCGGATCGGAGCGGAGACCTCTCCATGTGCCATATACATAGAGTACATGCCTTTGTGGCCCGAGAACACACACCTCCCCCCGCCTCTGTCCCGGGAATGTGGACCGTGCTGCTAATGTAGTGGCTAAGAAAATCTGAACCAAGTCCGTCCGAGACAGCGCATGTATGTGGTGCTCGGGCCTAACCAGTGTGTATTAGCTTTAGCTTTGTTCCTAATTACATACCGCGGCTTGGAGGGAAGAAGAAGCTAGATTAAAAGGATTTTCCGGTAGAGTAGAGTAGAGCATGTGGAAGTATGATGCGCAATAATAACACAGCCCCAACGTGCTCTCACTGGTAGAGTAATCCCAAAGGATTACGTCGGCGCCGGTGGTGGTGGTGGTGGTGGTGGGCAACCCACCCAGGGTTCCCCTATGCAGTAATCTGGCCGAAGAGTGGTGGTGGTGCGCCTAGCTGATTAGTAGTTTAAGCTTCTTCGAAGGTGTCGTGCGGGCTTTTCCCCAGGTTTTGGAGTCGAGGCTGCAAATTAAAATCTAGATGGAGTGGAGTATATCTATGTCTCAGAAGTCAAACCTGGCAGTTGGATTGTGTAGTAGACTAGAGTAGATAAACCGGGAGATTTCTGGCTGCAATATATAGAAGGCTGGGACCGGATTGTCACCGTGTGTCACTCGTTCTTGCTTTTTTTCTCCTTCCCCCCACTCCCCCCCGCGCCGCGCCGCGGAAGAGGCTGGGTTACATACCTCGTATACTCTTATTGTGACCCGTCGCGTGATGGGGAATGAATAGCTACATACCTATGTAAGTGCCGTTATATAGAGTAGAGCAGTGTGGCGTAATTAAAACGTACCGAGAATTAAAGCCATACACAGCTCGGCCTACATTATCCTACCCTAAGATCTATTGAGATCTGGGAGTTGCACCAGATGGCCATAACATGTGAAATATTGCGCCTCCGGCCTGTCATTCTCTTACACCGCAGCCTTGTCCCGCGAAAGCTGCCGTGGGACGCCTGGATGGGGATGGGACTCCTCAATCGGACGGGAAATGCACGTGTTGGTCGTGAACGAGTGATATTTCGTGTCGACGCCATATGTCGAGTCCGGCCTCGCGCGCATGGCAGATGAGCGCGAATCAGGTACGGTAGCTATAGGAGGCTCGTTGGGAGATCTAGGTGGGATTGGATTAGTTAAATTAATTAATGGGTAATTTCGAATTCATGAATCGATCTCTTGTGAATCGAAGCGGAGCAGAGGTAAAGAACCGAAAAACGTAGCTAGATGAAATTGATGAGCTCTAGAGGACAACTACATGTATAGATGACTTCGTGCTTTAGTGAGCCCGATAAATGTCGAATGGATAAACGACTCTCCTAACTAGCTGAATGGCCTTTACTAAAGGACTGACTTACGTATGTCAGTACTCCTTGGCACTAAACTGTATTTCCATGCCTCCAGCACTATATATCACCGCCGCGGGCGGCTCTCCTCTCTTAAACACTTCGTCATCGCCATCACCATCATCGGCATCGCCATCACCGCCATCACCAGTACGTACCGAGGTAGGTCATATCCATTGTGCTAATTGGTATAAACACTGCTAAACGCAGCAGCAGCAGCAGCAGCAGCGATGAGCAGTAGGCCCATTGAAAGATGGGATCGACTAAATTAGTTAACTTAGTATAACGGGTGTACGTTTCCGGAGATGAATCAATCCCTTGTGAAGCAAACCGCAAAGGGCCGGAAAGAACCGAAAACGTAGATGAAGCTGAGGGGTATACGTAGAAACAAAGGAGAAAGAGAGAACGATATCGATATATAGCTCTCTCTTTATAGTGACAAGCTGTTAGAGGCTAAAAACTACTTGCATTGACCTCGGCCTCTAGTTGATGCAAAAGTACTAGCTAGTGCATGTGGTTTGGAACAAAAAAAGATACATCATAATGGAAACGTTCAACAATGCAATTGTTAATTATAATAACATCCCACTATTTACCGCACTGGCCGCAACCAATAATTGCTACGTATGCAAATGAGGGAACTTTATTTTTGGATACTCACCGTGTACCGTACCGCCGATGATGATCATGGTAGAGACCAGCCTATCCCTTAACCAGGCCGACCCGCTGATATAGGGGTTGAATATGTGTGAGAGAGATCTATTATTTGATAAGAAAGATAAGGACATCTGTTAGTAAAAGCCACTTTTTTTTTGGGTCAGCACTTTGGTGATGCTTCAAGGGATAGTCGGAGGTATGTGGGGTAACTAAGACGATCATAATCTCTCACTCGGAGCTAGTTAGCGTCAAGCCACTTTTTTCACTTTTTCTTTTTTTTCCACTTTTTTTTCTTTTTTTTTGTTTAATTCATTAACCAGTCAAGTCACTCTATGTATGTATTTCGCGACACTCATAGCACAAGTAAGGAATTCTGGGAATTCTGCATCATGGTGATGAGTGAGTACATGTAGTCCTGCTCAGGTTGAGATATCAAGGGTTAGGTTTTATATCCGCACTCACATTCAAGACATTCACATCTAAAACGCTTATGCCAGGGTAGTGTAACGGCCCCCCATAGAATTTATATAAAGCCCACGAATCGATTGGCGCCCTCTTAAATAAGGCAGTTAGTTGCAAGGGTCCCATTCCCATAGCATAGAATGCCGAGCCCGGGCCCGGGGTCAATGACGGGCAGGCAGACGGTCAAGGGTTAGGTTTCACATTCACATTCACATTCACCTCCAACACCAACCATGCAGCCAGTGAAGCAAGCAATCGAGGAACAACCATGATGATACAGTTTACAATACAGGTCCAAACAGCCAATAAAACACACACCACAATATAAGAAAAGAAAGAAAGAATAAAGAAAAAAGCCCAACCGACGACCGACCCACAACTCCCCAACAATTGACCAGAAAACAAACACCCAAGCAGCCCCCCCCTCCGGGCCCTAGCTACTTTTTTTTTTTTAAACGTCTCTCTCTCTTGCAACAATGCAAGCTTAGTCCTGGGGCCCGTCAATCAAGATCTTGATCCCCTTCCCCTTCTTCTGCTCCTCAAACGCCTTCTCTGCATCCTCAAACTTAAACCTGCTCGTGATAAGCTCCTTCACGCTGACCGAGCCCGCCGCCAGCAGGTCCACGGCAAGCTTGTAGTCGCCCGGCCCGTACCTGAAGCTGCCCTTCATGGTAATCTCCTTGCAGCACATCGCCATGATCGGGAACGAGATCTCGTCGGCGCCCATACCGGCCTGGACATACGTCCCCCCGGTACGGACCACGTGGATCGCCGTATTGATCGACGGTGCGGCGCCAGAGGCGTCAATAGCGATGTCGGCGCCAAAGCCGAGATCAAACTGCTTGATGATCTCTGCGGCATTGACCTTGGGATCGCGCGAGTGCATGGCATTGAAGACGCCCGTAGCAGCATATGTGAGCGCGAACTCCAAACGGGGCTGCACAATATCGACCATGATAACCTTGACCGCGCCATGCGCCTTTGCAACCGCGGCGATCAGCAGGCCGACAGGGCCAGCGCCAAAGACGACGACGGTGTTTCCGGGCTGCACGTTAGCCTGGCGGACAACGTGGACGCCGACGGCGAGAGGCTCGACGAGCGCGCCCTCGTCGTTGGACACATGGGGTGGGAGCGGCACGCAGAAGTCTTCGGGGAGGACGTAGTACTTTGCGAGTGTGCCGTCGTAGGGTGGGGTGGCGGCGAAGCGCATGTCGGTGCAGAGGTTGTAGGTGCCGGCTTTGCAGTAGGGGCAGAGACGACAGGGGACGCCGGGCTCGAGCGCGACGCGGTCGCCGGGGTGCAGGTGTTTGCAGGCGGGGCCAGTCTCGACGACGGTGCCGGCGGATTCGTGGCCGAGGACCATGGGCGCGGTGAGGATGAAGTCGGCGATGCGGCCGTGTTCCCAGTAGTGGACCTGCAGGTTTTGCGGGGTTAGCCAATTAAATTGTGGTGATAGTTGTATTATATGTATTTAGAGAGCCATGAACTCTGGGGTAGAGCTTGGACTTACATCAGATCCACAGATACCAGTGACACCGACACGGATGAGCACATCGCTGGGGTTCTTGAGCGTCGGGATCGGGCGGTCCTCAATAGTCACGTTCTTGACGGCGTTCAGGATGAACGAGGGGTTCTTTGGGGCCGAGAAGTGTTGTGTTAGCTGCGTGAGACGACGGGAGGCAGAGCATGGATAGCAGGTGCAGGAGGGGCTTACCTCGTGCTTAGCAGAAGCCATTGTTTTTTGTTTTTTTTACTTTTTGGGGGTGGAGAGTTATGGATTGATTGATTGAGTATATATCGAGATGGCTATGAAGACGAAGTACACACAAGCTGATGGGGTACGAGAAATCTGGTGGATATATGGGGGAGTCGAGTAGAGATGCAGACGATGAATGGAGATGGAGAATGGAGGATGAAGATGGAGGACAGAGGACAGAGGACGAGCGAGGGAGGGCCCCAAACTTAAACCAAGAGGAAGAAACAGGTAACTGCCACGACGCACGGAGTGGGAAACAATCCCCATCCCCATCCCATCCCCATCCCCTTTCCTCTTCCACATCATTCCACCACCACCACCACCAAAGCGGGGGAGCTGCGCTGCTCCTCGGCCGCAAGCTACATATCAGCATCACTCGTAATGTAATATCGGCTAATAAGAGGATCCATTGAAAATCCCACTACATCTAGAGGGTCATACGTACCTACCTGTACCTACTTCTACCGTTCTGTTGCAAAAGCAATTCACTTAATTCCTGTCTGCCTCGAAGACGATGTTTGGTGGGGTAGCGTAGGTGAAGATAGAGCTATCACTTTAGCCTGAATTGCACCCCCCCGACACACCACACCCCACCCCACCCCTAACCCTAGCTAGCTAATGAACCGTCATCATCCCGCTCTCCGGATCCATCAAAAAAAAAGCTTTTACCAGGAAGCTAGGAAGCGGGAAGGGGAAGAGGCGGTCATTGAGCCTAAACTCTGGGCTCTAGCTCTAGAAGGGCCATCAATCCAACTGACATCAGATGACCTCCCCCCATGGAGGCTTTCTGAAGCATCGTGAAAAAAAAAAAAACTCTTCTGCATACTACATACATACACGCACTGGCAAGTTCCAACTAACCCGACGGACGTCCCCCCCCCCACTTTGGGTTTTGTAGCCCTCAGGATGAACTCGGGTAATGGATATTTTGGGATTAGAGACGGCGGGCGGACTCAAGTTAGGCTCAATTCCAAGGCTCTCTCTCGGGAGTGCATGTAGTTTTTGGGGGCATGCGATGTTTGGGATCAGCTGTTTTATTTGGCAAATATCGATAGAGCCCAGAAGGTTCTTCTCTTCTGCTCTTCAGTTTCCCGGAATATACATGTATGCTTGTTGGCTCTTGCATTGGGGTTCTTTTGCCTGTTGTGATATGTATATGGACCCCTAACCCTCTCCTCTGCCTGCCTCAGCTCCCAGGCGAGCGAGTGATGGCCAATGTCTGGCTGTGCCATGTGTGTTGCGCGCACGGAGAAGGGTGTGGGGTGGGATAATACGCAGGTGATTATCCGGTGTTTCAAACCCGACAATGCGGTACTCCAACACACACACACACTTGCACTCACTCTTAATATTTACTACATGTATCTATCTACTCAAGTGTCAATGATAGCTCTGTATCTAAAACCCTCTCTCTGCTGCTGCTGCTGCTGCTGCCCGTTCACAGAACATCACTCTCCTGCCAATGATTGGCTGGTGCGCGTAACCGAAGCGCTCGCTCGCGTGCCTCGGTCGGCAGCACAGACGTCATCCTCCAATAATTCACATGCCAACACAGACAGACAGAGAGACAGCTGTCAGTCAGTGGCAGCTCTCCATCACCATCACCACCACCACCACAACAATCACCACCACCATTAACCACCACAAACCTATATCACCATCACCACCAGCAGCAGCATGTCGCTCTTCTCACTCCTCAACCCCGCCAACATAATCCCCCGTTTCCCGCCCTATCCCGGCCCCTACGCCGTCGGTTCCTTCGAGCTCGAGATCCCCGTGGCGTCGCTGGGCGGCATGGCCGGCGTCGCAGAGACCGTCCAGTTTCGTGTATTCTATCCGACGGAGAAGCCGGTTGAGATACCGATATCGGCGCAGCCGGCGAGCAGCTGGTGGGGCAGCAAGTGCGATAAGAAGACCGCCGCCGCCACCGCCACCGCCGCGGTGGACCCAGCACAGGAGGAGAAGCTCTCAGAGGCAGTGAACCAAACGACGGCGACGGGGGGTGCGAAGCCAGTGAGATGGCTGCCGGAGCCGCATCAGAGGGAGTATCTGAGCGCCTATGTACGCTTCCTCGGCGCCAGCTCCGGGTTTGCAGAGATTGTGTCGTGAGTACTTTTGGAGACAATCAGCATAATGCAATGTCTAGTCCCAGTACTAGTAGCTAAGTGGGTGAGCGTGTGTGATTGGATAGATACGGCGGCCGCCTCCTCCACTACATCACCCTCCCCGTCACCGCCGATGCCCCGCTGCTCCCGAAACCACTCGACCACCGCTTCCCAACCATGATCTTCTCCCACGGCCTCGGCGGCACGCGCCTCGCCTACTCCCACATCTGCGGGTCAATGGCCTCGTACGGCATCGTGGTCGTGGCGCCCGAACACCGCGACGGCAGCGCCCCCGTCAGCTTCGTCAAGTCGTCGTCGCCAGACTCGCCCGAGACCGAGATTTCCGGCAGCAAGCCTGAAAGCGGCGAGCCGGGGATTGACGATACCGCAAACACTCCTCCGCAGAAGGATGCGAATGGTAGGGCTCAGGTGGACTACATAACGCACCCGCACCACCCCTCGGAAGAGACCGCGGCCGGGCGTAACGCGCAGCTCGAGATCCGTATGCACGAGGTAAGCCTGATATACACGGCGCTGTGCAAGCTTGACCGTGGCATTCTGCCCGCAAACAGCAGCATCTCCACCCCCGGCGAGGCCGGAAAGGACCTTCTCAGCACGTTTAAAGACCGCCTCGACATCCGCACGCCCGGCCGCCTCATCTGGGCCGGCCACTCCTTCGGCGCATCAACAATGTTCCAAATGATCAAGACCGTCGCCACCCCGCCCTCCACCAACCCAGACTTTGCACCTCTCTTCACCCCACCGCCCTCCGACGACGATGTGCTTCCGCTAAAGGCCCAGATCACTGCGGACTCGCCCCTCATGCTGTTGGATCTCTGGTGTCTGCCGCTGCTTGGAAAGCGCACCAGCGCCCTCTTCAAGCACCCACTCCCGCAGATCGCCGCAGACAAGGGCCGCAACGTCCTCGCCGTCATGTCGGAGGAGTTCTGGAAATGGAAAGAGAACCTCAACGGCGTGCGCCGTGTGCTCTCGCACGATCCTGGCCGCAAGCGTGGGACAGAGCACCATAAGTGGTTCGAGCAGTGGGACGAACACCACGAGTCGCTCGCGTCGCTGGAGTCGGCGCAGTTGGAGGTTGGAGGCCAGATTGTGGCGCCGCAGGGAGTGACGCCGACGCCGACGAGGCCGGCGAGTGTGGCAGGGAGGGAGCAGCCGAGGTTCTTTTATGCGCTGAAGAGTGCACATTTGTCGCAGAGTGATTTTGGCGTGCTGTTTCCGAGGGCGATTAGAAAGGCGGAGGAGCCTGAGAGGATATTGGAGCTGAATGTGAGGGCGGCGGTGCAGTGGTTGAGGGATGCGGGGTATGCGGGGGTGTTGGGTGGGTATGAGGGTGAGGTGGGTGGAGATGAAGCGATTTTTGAGGGGGAGGTGGAGGGGTGGGCGAGGATTGGGTTGGAGGAGGTGGAGGCAGCGGTGGAGGGTACAGGAGGGAGTGGTGGAGGGGAAGGACTAGAAGGAGAAGAAGGTATTGTAGAACGGGTGGCCGAGTGAGAGGGTGTGAATGAGACGTGATAGGCGTTTTAGTTGTTTTTAGATAGTAGAGCGGTATACCACTGCATACAGATGCTCTTATAAACGTATAGCTTTGTAGCATTTATAAATTAAATTATATTTTCATGGATAGTCGTGACTTTTGGTATTGGCGCGGTTGTTGTGCTTGTGGTCGTGGTCGTTGTAGTTTTGGTTGTAGTTGTGGTTGTAGTGTGGTCGCCAAGACATGCAGTATTATCATTACCCCTCCTTGTTCCAGCTTAGGCAACCAACACACTACCGCCAGTAGAGTGATAGAATACCGTTCCATCTATCTATCCAGTAAGAGGCGAATAACCCCTATTGATCAACCAATTCCTAGACTGCGAAGAACCAGATGGTTTGCCTACACATGTGGCTATGCAGTAACTCTTCGATCCCGGTGGATCGATATCGGGGTGGGATGGGGTGGGAACTAGGGCGGTATGTGTTCATTCGTACTGGAGAGAAGAAGGACGCCTTGAAGCTAGAAGGGAGATATCCCAGCAGTAATATTATGGATATTTAGGTATCTCTGTTTGTGCCTTGTCCCTGGGAAAACGTGTAGGTGTTTATATTGCGTGGATTTGATAACTCGACGCTGAGAGACATCGATGCCGGCCGGATTGGAGTTGATATGCGAGAGATCTTTTCAGTTTGCGCGTAGAGTATAGAGGTACCAGAGCCCCGGCGGCTGGGTAGTACATTCTGGCTTGACATTTCATCCATAGGTTCGATTGAACTGGTTACTGCAGTTTTTTTGAAGGGTTAGAGTTCTGTGTAAAGCTGATGTCTAAGGGTATCGACTTACTTTAAGTGGTTCTGGGAAGGTTTGCATCGTAAAGCACTCTCCCAGTGCTCTCACATTAATGTACCGTATGTAAACTATTCTCTTCCACTGTTAGTTTCTAGTATCGAGCTTACTCATTGGGGGGAGGAGAGAGACGGAGACTTCCGTTTTCTCTCACGTCTATCCCCTCTCTATCCTGTGACTCTATTCAGCGACCAGCGGTACAATCTCTCAAGTTAACCTTCCATAGTACAGCTAATGTGAAAGCGGCTCTTGGTCTGAGACATACCGAGTGAGAATCTGTGATGCTGATTCGTGCTAAAGTTATACCAGGTGTGTGAGAAGGGAGTTATGGACGGTGCGTTTCAAGATTGAAAATATGCCCTGGGGAGTGTTTTGGGTTATGCGGGGGTGTGGTACATACGTGCAAGGTTTCAAAGTAAAGGTGCAAAAGTATGAGGTTGGTCATCAACCCCTGTGGTGTGTGGCTGTTATCTTGGGCCACAGACAGGACAAAAGAGAGAGGAGCAGGAGCGGGGCGCGTGGTTGTATTAGAAGTTTAAGAATCTAGCCAAGCATTTATATCTTAGATCTGGATCATGACACCGTAATCTAGATCTCTATAGCAATGTGTCACATAGTTGATTAGGTACATGTGTTCGCCTGGCACCTATGTGACAGACTATTCTCATTGTAGTGTTTGGTTGTTAACTTCATAGTGGTTTGTATGGACGAGACGTCGCTATCTTGATGCTTAGCGATACTACAAGTGCGATTCTTTCACGCAGAGCTGTGAACTTTACGTATTAGATGCATCATGTAGCTACGTAGGGACAAGAATGACATAGATACGACTTAATTGGCCTGTATATTCGGTTGTAGAAGAGTACATGGTATACCATTCACAATGGTACTGTTAGCATATTACATCATAGATTTCACCACCCCCAAAGACTATCATGCGAGTGCAGAATGCGTTTTCCATTGCTCCTTCCAGGCCAGAAAGAAGAGGGCGATTGAGGTTAGCCTTGCGTGCGGAAGGGGCTCGGCACTAGCTTGGTGAAGGGAAGCATGTAGGTACATGTAGTACTTTAGACTAGAGAAAGACCACTCCCTCTTCTCAACCTCGACCACCACTACCACCAACACAACCACCATTACCTCCTCATTCAAGCTAGTTGTCATTCAAGTTTTCAATCAATCCGTTCATTAAGGCTCCAGTGTCTACATAATTCCCGCTTGATCTTCTTTTTCTTCCTGTCGGGGGCCCATGGTCCCATTGGCTTTGAAGTGATCCTGGGCAAATGTTCGCTGGACACACACAACGCCGTTAACCGGGTGAACAACGAACAACAAAGCACTCATGACCGAGAAGCCACCGGTATGCCGGCATATCTATGAGGCCACTTTATTTGATTCGAGTAGAGGACATTTCCTTGCCTGTTTCGAGTGTATGTACGCTTATACTCTGCCCTAGCTACCTTATCTCAAGATATCTAATGTCTGCTTGCAATTGTGTTGCCGGTTTGTTTTTGCAGTCGGGAGTTCAAACTCATGAAACAAATGCCACCTCACCGCCTCGCTATCATTTCATCATGGACTACATGTATGCCCGCTCGAAGCGAGCAAGGTAAGAAAGAAAGAAAGCTCATGGGGCCGACGTGTCCGATGTGTGTAAACCGATCCTTATGAGCATCACCCACAGGTCCCTAGCTAGCTGCACGGATGATAAGACCTCAACTATGACAACCAACTCCCCAAATCGCCCGCAGCAGGTTTGCCTGAAACCTGGAGTATGGTTCAGACCGCTTCGTTCGGGGAGCGCAGGCCGGACCGCATTATGTCTGCATAGTATGTACATAGGCATCCGATCGATGAGCGAGGTCGGCGAGCATGCACCTACACCTACGTACCTACGTAGGTACAAAGCTTGTGGCGGCCGACCGACCCACTCGCACCCCATATCCGATGAATAAATTGCGATACGTCAACTTGCCCTTTATGCAGGGTGGGTAGCCACATACATAGGCATGCGGGGAAGTTCTTGTCTCAACCGCATATGTACCTACAGGAACTCCGGTCATACCGGACCGGGCAGCTATCGATAAAGAATTAACTAACGTGCAACCCCGCAGTGCAGTTGCAGTTGACGTCGGCTTATGTAGTTAATTTCGACCCCACCATCAACTACTCTAGTTAACTGGGTATGCACCCCGCACGTGAGGTTTTCTTTTTGCTTTGAAACGTCGGCTCGCGTTGCATCCCTTGCTACACTACTCTACTTGGACTTGATTAGAATAAATATTCCGATCGGTCAGGTACGGATAGCAGGAGAGAGTGGTGGTTGTAACACCTGGTTATCTGGAGCTGTGAGGGGTATCGCAATTTTCCATGGCAAAGATCAGCGGTATACCTGCATATATACCCTAGACTTCTCGGCAGCGCCTCCGAACACCTCTCCTCCGCGCGCGGGCCGATAGGGAAAAGACTGGGCAGTAATAGGTAACCTGCTCAGTTCTCCGTGTCACCTCTTGGGATAGTTAATTTGCGGCCGGCGGGATGGAAGGTTAACCTGACATGATCGCTATACTTTGCGCAAGACAGCCGGGATTATGAGGTTAAGACATATATGCATATCCCGGGACGGATTACATGTGGGGTTTGTTTCGTGTGTTAAGTATGTTACAACTTACTATGTGCATGGAAAGGGAATAGCCCCCAGGGAATGAAACACAGTAGATATGCCTACCACCGGACACCTTGTGCGGGGGTCACAGAAAAGGTTAAGATGTGCGGCGACGATGACCGGTCGAGTGACACGCTATGATCAAACAACAGTCATCCTATCTGATTCCGTATGCACCTATATACTTGCGCTTATTAAGAAAGCGTCTCGGATCAATCTTTCCGGATTATTCGCGCCGATAAGCAACGATTCACAACATATCACTCGGCCCAACATCCACCCATTCTGATATATACGCCACTAGCCGCACAAATAAGAATTTGCTATCTTGATAGCCAGGCGCTTACGACAAATAGTAAGTAATCATAGCCGTGCACGAGATTAACGGCTATCTAGGATTCTCCCCCAGGGTTGACTTGTAATTAAATCCCACAAGGATAGCGTTGTTTTACTTCCTTAATAACAAACATCTTGCCCCTACAGCGCCGGGAGTTCTCAGGGACATTGCATTGTTTTGAGTACGGGGGAAACGCCTGTTCCCTTATAAGTGCTAGCTACATACAAGTACATGGAATAAAAAAAAATCCAAACACCGGAGCCCAGTCTCCATACGTACAGACAAAAAGAACCGTTTCATTCCCTATGTCCCTGCCGTCCAATCATGATCACAAAAACCAGTCGAACGCTGTGCAAAAGAAGAAAAAAAAAGAAAAAAAGAAGGTAAAGGAGTGGAAGACAGCTAGAATAGACTAACTAGTTACATAACCGTACAGAGCTTACTCGATGTGTACCAACTGTCTTCATTCAGGTATACAGAGAACAAAAAACCAAAAAAAAAGTCGTGAAGAATAATACAAAGAAAAGAAGAAAAAAACCACTGAAGATTAGTAGTTTTCTTCAAGTCCTTTGTCCAAGATGCCTCGGTCAGTGATGACAACGATGTGTTTCTGCACAGACTTCTGTTTCGGATATGGTGCGTCGAAGATCTCGTTGATCTCTTCTAGCGTCCGGCCCTTGGTTTCAACAAAGCTACACAGACTAATTAGTACGATAGTCAGGAGGAATAGACGAATAGGGAAGAAATGGACTTACAAGAAGTATATGAAGACCACCTCAAAGACGTCCCAGGCGATGTACACAAAGTAGAACTTCCACTTAATCTTATCCCACACCGTCGGGATAGCATAAGTGTTGAAGAAAGCCGCAATATTCACAAACAAGTTATAAAGTCCCATCCCCTTCGCTCGGGTCTCGTACGAAAGACACTCGACCGGATACAGAGCCTGTAACGGTGTGTATGCAAACGAATACGTGATGCCAAAGATATAAATAAACGCAATTGTCGAGCGAGAACCGTACTGGTTCTTGTTCGTCTCCTCACCATAGAGCGCCGTGAGCGTCGTGATGATGGTCCACCAGAGCACAAACAAGGAGGTTCCTATAAGTAGCACGTTCCTGCGACCTAGGCGGTCCACAAAGCGGGCACCGATAGTTGCCATGACGAATGAGATGACGTTCAGGATGGCGTTGTAGAGGAGTTGGGACCTCTCGTCGCTGACGCCAATCTGGTCGAGGAGAACAGGCATGAAGTAGGATACGGCGCCGTTACCAGACCACTGCGAGAAGAAGGCCATGCCGATGACGCAGGAGAGTCTCCACCATGCGGGACGGGTCTTGACGAGGTCGCTGTAGTCCCACCAACGCTTGTCGGAACCTTCGGTGGCAATCTCTTCGATCATTTCCCGGTAGGTGAGGAGCACGATAGGGGAGTTGCGGTCACCTTCACCGTGGTATTTAGCCATTACACGGATTGCCTCTTCGTGGCGATCGTTGGATACGAGCTACATAGCTTTTGTTAGAATGTTTGTCTACTGATATGAAATGATTAAAATTACCCAACGTGGTGTTTCGGGGCAGAATAGACACCCGCACAACACCAATCCCGAGGCAATTGCTTGAAACCATACTGGCAGACGCCACGAAAGGTCCGAATCAATTTGCTGAGTTCCATATAAAGTCCACGTAGCGGGGATCTGGAGATTCCATTAGCATGAGGTCAAAGATTTTAGGATAAATATTTATATACTTACTCCACCAACAAACCAAAAGCTATTGTAGAGGCCCGTCAGTGTCCCACGCCAGGCAGGGTGAGCCATCTCTGCCACATAAGATGGTCCAGCAGTGGCACAAGTGGCTACACCAAACCCGAGTATGAAGCGTCCACCCATAAACATAGCCCTGCTTGTTGCAGGAGCTTGAACACAGGTACCGGCAATGATGATGGCTCCGCCAATAAACATACCCCATCTTCTACCCCACCAATCTGTAAATGGCCCACAGAAGAAGGAGCCAACGATGTTTCCTATTGTGTATACTGAGAATACAAGCCCAGTATTAGAACCTGTCTTTCCAATATTGAAATAACTAAGAAGATGTTAACATTTGGACTAAATTCTCGGGACTTCCGAGCCAATAGGAGAGGCTATTACTTACTTTTGGTATGTTGTCATAGCATTGATACCTCCCATCAGGGAGCCATCATAGCCATTGATACATGAATTCAAACACGCCACAAACAAGAAAAAATAAAGCTTAAACATCGTCTTGGTCCATGGACTTGGCTTCTGTGCGATCAAAGCGTCCGAAAACCCCACATGTGCTACAGTCGTGATATGCTGCTGTTCAATCTGGGTTGGTGCACCAGATGAGAACGAGTCGTGGCCATAGGTGTTGGTCCTGTGATGTGCGCTCTCTAGATAGCTTTCCATCTCCTTTGCCGGCGAAGGCCCTACTCCTCCGCCTATTTCCATATCGTAGTAACCTCGCCCATGCGACATTTTGAATATTAGTTATTGCCGGCTTTGGTTGTTGCTGTTGCCAGTAGAACAGCTAACTTTGAGTAGTTGTATGCAGTGGGTAGATGATGTTTCCTTCTTTTTTCTAGACCTTTGCTTGAAATCTGTACTTATTAATCCCCCTGACTAACAATAGTGTCCATCAACTTAGAGTTTATGTATCATGTACATGCGACGTACAAGGTCGAAACGTGGACTGCAAGGGAGGCCGAATGGAAATTCACAAGAAAAGATGGCCCGCCAAAGAATGGATTGATCTGATTTATCCAACGCAAGCGGAGGTAGAGACATGTGCAGGGCCTGGGAACATCAAGTTCTTTATAATTATTGGGCTACCGTTTTTTTGTGCAACATACAACGCCCCCAATTTTTTGACACCACTCACGAAAGGCACAGCTACACCTGACATCTCATTCAGGTGGCAAGGATTTGAAAAAAAAATTGGGGAAAGGGGAGGCAAAGAAAGGTCGGACCGATGCGATTTATGGGGGATAAACATACGAACACAAGGGAAAAATGACAGTGCAGCACCGCTTAGCGAAATCCTTACCTCCTTCTCCCCAGGTTACCAGGGTAGACAAGATTTTTGACATGACAAAGGAGCACATGGGCTCCAAGGATTGAGTGCTGTAAACGATTGCCGGATTCTTCTGGACTCTCTCCATATTAATATATGACCTTTTCCGAAAAATTTCTGTGATTCTTGCGCAAGAGTAGATCCACATGAGTTACGCCTACGTATGTACTATAGATTTATTGATGCGTCACATCCATGATCATTGAAAACCAAACTCTAAACCCAAATTGATTGTTCATACTTAGGAGAATATCGAGAAAGGGGGAAGGAGGCAACTGTGTAGTTGATTCCAATAACCAATTCCACATCCCCTTATTCGGGAGAGTCTCAGATTCTGACAACTGGATGGATATACGGCCGTATTGTATACCTATCGTATCCCAAACTATACTACGGATTAGTCAAGGGATCAAATACTCTATGCCGCTATCACTTATTTCCTCACTAACTTACTTTTAACTATGATTTTCAAAGCAGTGTCTTACGGGAGGTCCGAGAGAGGATACTAACCGACAAGTCTTTTGAGATCCAGGTTCACTCCGTTAACAATACAGCTGCAAGCTTCGACGCTTTAGATGCAGCTCACCACTTTCGGATATGGAGCCGTTCTGTCCAGGGATGGGGATCCACTCACTGGCCTCACCCCCCCCCCCCCCCCCCTTCCTTGTTTTTAGATTGTAGAATGCGGGGTAGCACGAATAACTAGTAAATGAGGATGTCTCTCCTGTGGAGTAGCCGTATATGCACGTTATCACCTTTCCCAACTGAGAGGGCCGTTAGGAGGATTTTCGTGGGAAAGGGAACGTTCAGAATCCGGAGTACATACGCTAGATCTATAGAACTTAGCATTGTGCAACAGCTATGATTTCTTCCAAGATTTGCCCTACCTAAGAGTTTTCCCCCTATCCTATCTTCTGTTATTATGTTATTGTACAGCCAGTCAGGAAGCATTCTGAAATCAGGAGAGTGACTCGATAGATTAATAGCGCTACCAAGCTTGCCTATTTGGGGTTAACTATTTCTCTCAGCCACCTGGGTACAGACGCACAATCAGGACTAGCCTTGGTAGTTGAAACACCATCCGTATCAGTCGCAAACAGGTTTTTAGTAAGCCTGTGTAAAGTAGGTACTCTAGAGTGTTATCACTCTATTATTTTTTTCCTGGATTATTTTTTTCTGATCCGGGGATTCAGTCCTTTTCCGCTTTGTAAAGTATCGTACTAGATGTAGGTACATACGACATATGTGATTACTTCTCGTGGTGTCTGGGAACAAAATATAAGACATATCATGTCAATGGCGCCATCTAGAATAAGAACAAAAAAAGCAAAAGGAGTGAGGTTCCGAGAACCGTGAAGCTCTCTCGGGGTGCAGGGGTAATAATTGCCGACTTCTTACAGGGAAACATCCGAGAGGTAAATATTACTCCTCCCCACAGATTTGCAACAAAGATTTTACCTAGGTACATACTCAGAGTAGGTACTCTACATGAATTGGCGAGAGGTCTCAGGCCATGTGGAGTACCGAATACCGGTGGATTCCCCCTTGAGCCTCTTTTGGCACAGTGGGAGCTGCTGGTGATCCTTGCACTTGCGTGTAATGCGGCTGTAAGTGTTCGGGTCGGGACAATAACTATCAATACGCAGCCGGGGATCCCTGAGATAGTAAGGCAACTATTAATATATAGATATATCCATACTCACTCTCGAAAGGTAGGTAAAACCTCCTTATAATTAGTGGGGTATTTGAGTTCCTGTAATTCATAGCTTGTGGCGTGCTGTGGCTTCTGCAGCAGAAATCTGGCCGAATTTTGACCGAATTATGGTAACCTAAGTACAACTGTAGGCAATGTATTCTAATCAAGAAACACCACTAGTGGAGTTAGTAATTATCTGTGAATCAAGCTATTAGCGTACATCACTAACGTCGTGCAATACGATTTGAGGGCCTTAGACATTATGGATTGAGGCCATCCTTCATAGAACGCAGGTACGTAAACCCCCCATGCAATGTGCTTCTAAGTGATTGGGATCTTAAGAGTATCTAGCTTGCCCAATCTACTAAATTCTTCCAAGCGATGTGAAAGAAGCGCTTTGCATTGCATATGAATATATATACCAACGAAAAAGAAAAAAAATGCGGAGTGTCGAAGAGCCTGCATAAGTATGCATAATTAAACATTAGCTTCGGTCGTCTTGTTATTCCACAAGTATATTCTAGCACTTCATAATTAAATTAGAGGTAGAGTGGTTAAACATATATTCTTCTTGATTTCTGCAGTCTAGTGCAATTTCTCACTGGCTTGGAGTGGGTACCTTATTGTACAGTCGTGGTTAATTAGTAAAGCATTTATATTGATATCAGAAACCACATGTATCTGAATTATTCAAATAAAGAGTTCTTGCCGACCTCTTTGCTAAATTGATATGTAACCTTTGAGTGTGCCATTTCAAGCAATAGCATAGAAATTAAGTTTAATCCCTTCATGTACCTAAGGGCATTTGGCCCAACCACCTACTTAAATCCTCAATTTTAGTCAAAGATATTATTTCATCCTGAACACACCCAAGAAGAATCAATTGAAACCGTAATATGATAGAAGGTATACTTGGAAACTTGGTATCAATAGTGACATTGTGGAGGAGAATACTTTCAAATATTACCAGCCTATACTCGTAAACCTCCACAAAAAGGGACCATTGTATTCTGGCAATAGTTTTCCGTCTAGGGTGGTATTGCTGAGCTCATGAGAACGTTTCCTCGTTATCTCTAAAATAATTCTCCCAAGTGTTTTATAGCCACTTGTATATAGCCCCATTGACAGTATCTATAAAATAACCTGCATTTTATATTCACCATATTTGTATCGATTTCAAATCATTTAAAAACAACAATTCGAAGATATGAATCTAGAACCATAGTGTTTGAGGTATATTACACTAGGGGCGATGAGCTGACCTATGACAAGATACTTAATATCAAGCAAGGCAGTCCGGTATTTCCATACTAGTGAAACCAAAAGGAAAGCGATTCTTTGTGTAAAAAAGGAGTGCATAAATATGGCATAGCGGGTGTGTTGCCCTGTATCACAAGTGCACATACTCGTGGCTATGAAGCTTGGATATAGTAAATATACAGGCTGCGCTGGGGTTTATAATTCATGCATATATGCTGCTACTGTATAATGTATGTAGCAGGTATAGCATATACTAATGGATATCTAGGCTATGCCATGGGTCTAACCGTCGGAAGAATATGGTCCAAAAAGCTAATCATACGCGACTGCCACATGTACCGGACGTATCGAAGACTTTGGCCCACTCCTGGTATCTGATTTCGGACTGCAAACATCCCTATACCCCATAGGTAATTTTTGCAACTAGATGCTTTAGGGTGTCGTCCAAGAACTATACGTTCATTTATGCATGTGTAGTCATTGAATTGGCTGCCACAAATTCTTTGACCCATCAAAGAGGTTTTTGATATTGAGCTGACATGACGCTGCATAGTTTTCGATTCTACCCTTCATAGATAGGGTATCAAAAGGGGTTCATAATAGGCATGTGTCTTCTCAATGTGCCGAGAGTACATTGCATATAGAACCTTCTTACATGTTCTGGCCCCGCTAGGCGGACTGAACCTTCCATGCTTGGGTACTCTGGATCATGTACAGGCGATTTGTACCAACACGCTTCTTTCTCAACACGAGATACGCATGCTAGATATTAATCTCTACTGAAAGGTTTGAAGTTAAGACGTGCACTGTCCAGTACCTTCTTCTTGTTCCGAGTCACCTGTCACTATGACTATTGATGGACTAGAACTAGTCAATGCATATAAAGCATCTCTGTTGCCGTCACCCAACGAAATGGAAGAGCCAACCTCTACTCATATCATTCAATGGTTCAAGCTCATCCAATAGGCACAGGTCGCTCACTGTCTGCCAAACTGCATCTGTGTATTGTACTGTGAAATGAGGGTTTATTCGGGTTAAACCGAGCAAGGTAACTGTGCCTCCTGCGGCGAGACATTGAAGTTGTACTGGAGACGCACCGACCCTTCTGTTGGTAGCGTACAGAACTATCGGTCCCCGGACGGGAAGGAGCGGTTAGGACGTTAGTAAGTAATCTGATCATCCAATCTCGGTTCTTCAATACATACGCATGAGAAATGAGAAATGAGACAAGATATTGGCCCCTCCAACCAAAGTTACGGGAACGAGATGGAGATACAACTGGACCCCGCAGACGTAAGTAATGTCACAGCAAGACCCGAAATTAGGTGGCTTACACATACATTTGGGTAGGCAGCTACCCACGTGATTTCATGTGCTAAGTTACATGTAGTTTAGGCGGCCTTAGCTTGCAAGATGGTCTTTAAGAACTATGAAGTGGCTTGTTTGACTATGAAAGAACTTAGTGCTGTCATAAAAGCACTATTTGGCCTCATTGCAGTCTTCTCCTTTTTGTTGATGTATTTGTTGTTATTCAATCAACGATTAATTGATACTTCTATCAAGCTAGTTCTCTAGAGATGTTTGTGCAGCGCAACTACATACAAGCCTTTAGTGGACCTACACCGGCCAATTGCAAGGTCAGATCCTCGGAGGATCTGAATGCTTGTATTGTGGAAGTAAGCTCACAAAGCGAGGCCTATAAGCTTATTTTAACTATCGGTATTGGATATTTGCTAACTCAATAGAACACTTGAGGCTCAATGGATAAAGCTTAAGCTTGGCGGCAGTGAAATGGCGCTTCCAAAGGCTCGGAATGCCCGAGATCCTGAGCTACTGTACGCACCTACGTCGTAAATCACACTTTCGAGGAATCCAAGTTTAAAATCGGTCACCCTGGTCGTGGTGAGGTTCCGCCAGCCTACGCATTCTGTAGAAGACTGCTAAATCAAGGCCTTGCTTTCAATTATATCCAAGGATAAAACCTTATTATTAAGATGCCCCGACCTCCCGATGTCACCTGTTGAGGGAGAACACTAAATAACCAGGACGGCCCGTGGATCCGTTGATTAAGAGCCCTCTTACCACGTACGTGCCGCACGCGAGCGATCGGAATATTTGGAATGGCGCGATTGAAATATATATCCTTATTAATGGCCGGGAGATCTTTTTCGGCGAGTCTTCTATTAATTCTAAAGAAATATGACGAGCTTTGGGATTAAACTTGAATATATGAATATAATGGGAAGTCAAGCTGATCACTAGCTAGGGAGTTGATAGAAAGTTCGATAGTATTTTATCTATTGCCCCGCATTGCCCCTCACACGATGGTCCGGGCCTACAATGCCGAATCGCACTGAGGCACTTTTGGACTAAAAAGAAAAAGAACAGGGAAAAGTGATTCTAATAGAAGCAGGAACAATTTTCGATATTAACCCAAGAACTGCCACGGGGGCTGTCGGCCTTAGCTCCCTCTAGCAACAAGCAGAGCACAGTATTTGCCATTTCATCCTTTGGGTGTCTGCTGAATCCTGGGGTCTGTCTACGTACCGCATTCCCCGACGGCCTTTCCCCGGGCTAAGAAGGTATGCATTGCATAACTAGCAGACAAGCATTCGTCTGATGCTCTACAACAACAACCAAAACGGGTAGAGTCTCCCACCAAACTGGGAAAGAATGGAAACAAAGAGGCAAACCAAAATTGGCTCGTGATATAGCATTTCCCCACCTTATTTACCCATGGCAGTAGAGTACCGATAGACCGCGTACTGCCTCTTCTCGTGAAGAGCCAGCCAACAGGCGGGATCACCGTCATTCCGTATATGGCACTAAAGCTTAGACAATAATAGAAGCTATGCTCTAAATACGATATTCACTAAGTGCTTTTCGTGTATCTTTGGCTTTAAGCTCCAAGAGCTAGCTTGCTACTTAAGTGTTCTCACACCCGCTTCTCATAGCTATAGAACCACCCTGTAGCCCTCATAGATATCTCCCATATATCCACGCTGTTTCAATATCCTTATATCCTCAATTCTTTGGTTTAGGCAGACATCATGACCGACCTTTCACTCCCGAAGGACTTCTTCTGGGGATTTGCTACTGCAAGGTATGATAAATTTCTCCATGGTTGAATTCTGTTTCATTCAGTATCTCTATCTCCGATGTTTACCCTCATAACTGCTCACTCGAACACGTTTGATTTTATTTTATTTCTTTGAAACGCATCTAACATTGTAAATCAGTTACCAAATCGAGGGAGCTGCCAAAGAAGATGGCCGTGGCCCCTCTATATGGGACACCTTCTCACATATCCCAGGAAAGACAGCCGATGGCGGCACCGGCGATGTCGCTTGCGACGCCTACCATCGCACCAACGAGGATGTTGCACTACTCAAATCCTCTGGCGCCAATGCCTACCGCTTCTCTATCTCCTGGTCGCGTGTGATTCCTCTTGGGGGTCGCGATGATCCAGTCAATGAAGCGGGTATTGCATTCTATAAGAACTATGTTGACAAGCTGCTAGAAGCGGGCATCACCCCCTTCGTGACACTGTTCCATTGGGATCTCCCACAGGCGCTGCATGACCGCTATCTGGGCATGCTAGATAAGGTGGAGTTTGCAAAGGATTTTGAGAGATATGCAAGGCTCATGTTTGAGCGCCTGCCGAAGGTGAAGCACTGGATCACACTCAACGAGCCATGGTGTTCAAGTGTGTTGGGTTACAATACGGGATTGTTTGCTCCAGGAAGATGTAGTGACAGGACCAAGAGCGATGTTGGCGATTCGTCAAGAGAGCATTTGATTGTCGCCCACAGCTTGCTGCTGGCGCACGGCGCGGCGGTGAAGGCCTATCGCGAAGACTTCAAGCCTAAAGATAAGGGAATTATCGGTGTCACTCTTAATGGTTCGTTATCTCTCTTTCTATCGCTTTGAGCCCCCCATTGACAGTGCGATAGGCGACTGGACCGAGCCATGGGACCCTGCCGATCCCCTCGATGTCGAAGCAGCTGAGCGCAAGCTTGAGTTCGCAATCTCTTGGTTCGCTGATCCGATCTACTTCGGTAAATATCCCGACAGCATGCGGAAGCAGCTCGGTGACCGACTTCCCGAGTTCACCCCCGAGGAAGTTGCGCTCGTAAAGGGCTCCAACGACTTTTACGGGATGAACCACTACACCGCCAACTACATTAAGCACGTAGATACACCTGCAGCGGAGGATGACCACCTAGGAAATCTCGAGTGCCATTTCTATAACAAGGCTGGTGACTGTATCGGCCCAGAGACACAGAGTGTGTGGTTGAGGCCCCATCCAGAGGGTTTCAGGAAACTACTCATATGGTTGAGCAAGCGCTATGGAACACCGACTATATATGTTACGGAGAACGGAACAAGCTTGAAGGGCGAGAATGACCTCCCATTGGAAAAGATGGTCAATGATGACTTTAGGGCCGAGTACTTTAGAGGATATATCACAGCAATGGCAAGAGCGAGGGCGGAGAGTGGCGTGGATGTGAGAGGCTATCTAGCCTGGTCGCTACTTGAGTATGCCTCTCTGCTATATTCCGATCAACTATATGTTACAAAGCTAACGGTTTTTTTCTTTCTATAGTAACTTTGAATGGGCAGAGGGTTATGAGACAAGGTTTGGAGTCACAGTTGTGGACTACAAGGGCGGACAGAAGAGGTACCCCAAGAAGAGTTTTAAGGTGATTGGGGAGGTGTTTAACCAATTGATCAAGAAGGATTAGAGCGGTGGAAAATTGTCGCCCCTCTTTCTGTTTCTCTTGTAAGATTTACGCCGCACTTTAGCTAGCTAGTCAAAAAAACAAAATACCATTGATTGCAGAACAAACAAAACCTATACCGTGTTTTTCCGGTGCTTGAAATTCTGTAGACTTGATGGCGGCAGATTTACAGAGTCTTCTTACCCATTTCAATGACTACATGTATATGTATCCTTGGAACGAGTATTGTCGTATAAGATACGTGACTATCAGTTACGTATACTACAACTATGGCCAACTTATGGCGAAGAATAGGTGGTGTGACAGCCTGTCCTCAATTATGTCGTATAAAGCTAGAAACTCAAGTAGTCCTAATAATATCATCATCATTTCTCTCATCCAATAGTTTGGTTTTGCTACAGCCATTGGAAACGTAGTACTGCCTTAATACAGTATTCAGAGTTGAACTACACATCGTAAGTACTGTCTGAATGCGCTTTGATAATCTATCAACGGAACATCACTAATTCGCCAATTGATCCACTCTCAACCACAGATTCTCTCTCCAATATTGACAATCAGGTTATTCGCAATCATACATACCATTCCCTCACGGAAAGTCCAATACCGGAGAACACCCGTACCCGGTGATAATACCTGGTATACAGCCAAAACACCATATACCAAGTACTCTAGACGTCCTGGATCATCCCGGTTTATATATTTCCCCTCTCTTCTCTACTCTTCTCTACTTTGTTTTGTTTCCGTGTTTATATTACCAGTATTCTTCCGTCCCGTGCCTGCATTGCATAGCGGGTCCAAAAAAAAAAAACTATCTACATCTCAAGAAGCATCTCTCATTATCCCATTATCCAGAACACCGGTTAGCTAATTAATATTAGTTATCTATAGTAGCACACATATGTGAGGACGTCTCTCCACCCTATGAAAAGACCCCGCCCACAAAACCAAAAAAAAGAAAAGAAAAGGGCAAACTAAAGGGTAAAAGAAGGCAGCCAGTAGAAAAAAGAAAAGAAGTCGCACATACGCGTTCCACATGACCGGTAGAACCTACTCTAATCAACTAGGTAGTTGGGTAGGTACTACTCGCGACCAGCAACAAGAACCCGAAAATGCACGTCCTAATCTGCAATTTCCATTGGAGTAGAAGTCAAAAATACACCAAAGAATTGCAGCTGCATATTCGGGTTCTTGTTGCTGGTCGCGAGTACAACCTAAGGGTAGGATGGGATGATTACTAGCTTAAAGGGATGATTTTATGATTTGATGAGATGATGATATGCGCGTCATGAGAAATCACCATCCAGCTGGGGTGGCCAATCGGAAAAAAAAAAAGAGGACAATATGTACTCTGGGCCAGGGAAGGTATTAATTTGCAGATAGTCAGGGACGATTACGAAAAGGCCTTTTTCTTTTTTCTTTTTTTCTTTTTTCTTTTTTCTTTTGGTAAGTAATTCAATTCAGCCTTGGTTACTAGCTCAGTTGTGATAGGTACATGTAGTTACTGACACGTACAAGTAGGGCTTAGTTAGTAACTAGAGCACTCCACATCATCGTGAACTGCGCTGTTGCTGATCCCATCCATCTGGATCATGAGAAATCACTTCATACACTAACCAAGCTGCTAGCTAGCTGCGGGGCGCCGCGCCGTGCTGCCGGATTATGCAGGGGTTGTCGGATGAGATGGTGGTTAACGTTCCCTTTGAGCCTCAATTGTTGGTGTATGTATGTCTAGTCTGCCAAGGTGAGGGGAAACGGATCCAGCGACGCGCAGATGGATGCTCAGTGTAGGGTGTAGAGTAGTTTGGAGCACAGGGACAAGGCAGAAGAGGTACTGTAGGTACAGATGGATTAGGTACTGTGTGCAGCAGGAGCTTCTTCGGAGTTGTCTCTCGCTCGGCGGCGGCCCGTCTATTTGTACATATTGGGGTCAGAGCCGAATCCCGAGAGTTAGACAAAACACGTGAGGCTTCCCCAGCCTGTGATTCGGCCGCTTCCGAACACCACCACCGCCCACCCCCTCGTTGCTCCGATGCCGAAACAACAACAGACTGCTAGATACACACACACATGCCTACAACAAGACAATGATGCCGAATTGAATTGAATTGAACTGGACCATGTACTGAATTGAATTGAGTCTCCGTATCCCGCCCCCTAGATGCCTAACCTGTACGTTACCTAGCTATTACCTACATGTACTTTGATTCACCCACTAGGCCTGCTACTAGCTATGTAGCTAGCTAGCAGTCCTTCACCGCACACCGCACACCGCCAGCCAAGTAACCAGCTAGCTGTCCCTTTGTGTGTGCACTGTTCACCCGGTACGGTAGTTGTGGTAGACAGCACCAGCACCAGCACCAGCACCACCGCGGCCAGCACCAGAGCCAGCAAGCAAAGCAAGCATTGAAGAATGCCAGTTAGCACTACATGATACAGCGAATTGCTTGAAACGTCTACTTTCGAGACACCCTGCTGTTATTACCCGTCCCTTCCTCTCGCCCGGAGGTTTTTTTCTTTTCTTTCTTTGTTTCCATGCATGACATGACGGGATGGATGATGGATGGATGGATGGATAGAGCTATGCTTGCTTGCTGTACCCTACTTCTTTTTTTACACCGATGCCGGTGAGAGAGAGAGGGGACGGGGGTGGAGAGAGGGGGGGAGAAAAAACAAGACATTTTATACTCAACCAGAAAGCTCATGCATATGTATATGTATACGGATCTCACCCAGGGGCGGTGAACGTCGACCGACCCTGCTTTGGAAGGAGAGCAAGCAGCTGTCGAGCCAAAGTAGGTACGTACATGGTACATAACCTCTCTATGCTATACGTACGTACGTACTGTCCTACATCCTACATGCATAGCCGTTCAGGCGACAGAAATGCGCGAGGAGGTATGCTGGCTGGCTGGCTGGCTGGCTGGCGGGCCCTTTGCAAAAAACTGCTAGTGCCGGGATTATTATTGACGGGCTCTCCACCACCACCACCACCCCCGTCTCAATCATGCCCCTCCCCCCCCCTCCCCCACGCCCGCACCCCCCGCCGAGGAGAGAAAAAAAAAAACTGCTAGCTAGCTGTTGTAGTGAGTGGGTTAGCTCCCCAGGTCTGGCTGGCTAGGGATATTTACAAACAGGTTGTTCACATCTTTCCCCATACCCGCCGAGGAGCCCAGCCAGCCTTGCTATTCTCCCCTTACCGCCCACTGCCCACCTGCCCACCCCTCCATCAATCCCTTCCTCTTCTCATCACGGTACATCACATCACCTCTTTTTTTATTAAAGAAGATCAGGCAACACAGGGTATACACAGCTAAGCAATTAGAGTCTTGTCCTGGGTAAACAAGTCGTGTGCCGTGAGTTTGTGTACCCACGCTGTAATAGAGCATCCGAAAACAAAAGATCCGGAGATAGAGAGAGAGAGAGAGCTCTCAAGTACCATATAACCCCCCGCTATACCTCCCTCATGACGACTCCCACCTCCAGACGCAAACCACACAACCGCCAGAACAAAACCCACGACCCACCAAGCTTCACACCCAGCACCAGTCTCCACATCCAGCTACACGTCTCCTCCCTCCCCTCACCTCTCACCCCACTCACACGACCTCCACCACCACCACCGCCGCCGCCGCCGCCGCCAATGGCCGCCGCCACCCCAAAGTCCGTCACAGCTCTCGGCGCAAACTGGGAGTTCAAGCAGGCCGACAAAGACCGCTTTCTCCCCGTCGCACAGTTCCCCACAAACGTGCATCTAGACCTGCTCCACCATGGCCTGATCGCCGATCCGTTCTTTGCGAAGCAGGAGCTGGACTGCCAATGGGTCGGCGAGAAGGACTGGATCTACCGCACCACGTTCCGCGCGCACAAGCCGGAGAAGGGCGAGTGCAAGGTGCTGGTGTTTGAGGGACTCGACACTTATGCGGTTGTGACGGTGAACGGGGCGGAGGTGCTGCGCACGGATAATATGTTTATCGAGCACCGCGTGGATGTGGGCGCGGTACTGAAGGACGGGGAGAACTGTGTGGAGATTTTGTTTAAGAGTGCGTTTTTGGAGGGGAAGAAGGTGCAGGATGCGGAGAAGGAACATCATTGGGGATGCTGGAACGGGGATCCGAGTAGGTTGGCAGTGAGGAAGGCGCAGTATCATTATGTATGTCCGTCTTTTTTTTTTCTTTTCTCATTTCATTTTTTCATTTTTTTTTAATTCTAATCATTTGGAATTATTTCTTTTTTCCCCTTTTCCTAAATCTGCTGTTGTTGTTGGGTTAAGGATCAGCGAGCTCTTGTCGGTGGGGGGGGCATGATCGTCAGCACTTGTTTTTTTTGTGATTTGCCAATCATTGCCTGATGCGGGACTGACAGTTGCGGTTCTGCTGCCGTTACACAGGGTTGGGATTGGGGTCCAACGCTCCTGACTTGCGGGCCCTGGCGCCCTGTCACACTCGAGACCTACACCACGCGCATCTCCAGCCTGCGCATCACCACGGCGGTCTCATCGTCGCTCAGCTCTGCGAATATCACGGCAAAGACATCGATCGAGGGTTACAATGCCGAGTCGACATCGATCCACTACAAGATCACCTCCGCGTCTGGTGCCACTGTCCTCGAGTCCTCGGCCCAGTCCGAGGGCGATGACACTGTGTCTGCGCTGACGCTGGAAGAGCCGGAGCTGTGGTATCCGCATGGGTATGGCGCGCAGCCCCTGTACAAGTTCACGGCGACCCTCAAGGACGCGAGCGGCGTGGAGATTGATAGCGTCACAAAGACAATCGGTGTCAGGACCGTCAAGGTCGTTGAGCGAGAACTCAAGGACCAGCCTGGGACATCATTCTTCTTTGAGATCAATGGCGTGCCCATCTTCTGCGGGGGGAGCAACTGGATCCCCGCAGACAACTTCATCCCGCGCATTGGCGACGAGCGATATAGAGAGTGGCTGCAGCTGCTGAAGGACGGGAACCAGGTCATGGCCCGGTAAGTCAATATAATTCATTCCCGCACCGCACTCACCCCCGGCGGTCGGTCGGCTTCATGGGTGATCACTCGGCTAATGAATGATTTAGTGTCTGGGCCGGCGGTATCTATGAGCAAGATGCGTTCTACGACACCTGTGACGAGCTTGGTATTCTCGTGTGGCAAGACTTTGCCTTTGGGTGCGGAAACTACCCAGCTCACATGGAGTCGTTCCGGGAGTCGATCAAGAAGGAGGCCACATACAACGTGCACCGCCTTCACACCCACGCCTGCATCGTGCTCTGGGCCGGCAACAACGAGGACTACCAGTACGCCGAATCGATCGAGCCCGACCACCTTGGCTACGACCCCAAAGACATGAACCCCGACAACTGGCTCAAGTCCGGCTTCCCGGCCAGGTACCTGTACGAGAAGCTCCTCCCCGACGTCGTCGCTGAGCACGGCGCCGGCGTCACCTACCACCCAGGCTCGCCCTGGGGCGGCGTCGACAGCCGCGACCAGACCGTCGGCGACATCCATCAATGGAACGTCTGGCACGGCTCGCAGGAGAAATACCAAAACTTCGACAAGCTCGGCGGGCGCTTCGTGTCCGAATTCGGCATGGAGGCCTTCCCCGACATCCGCACGATCGACGCCTACCTCCCCGAAGGCTCCGGCGAGCGATACCCACAGAGCTCCACCATCGACTTCCACAACAAGGCCGACGGCCACGAGCGCCGCCTCGCGCTGTACCTCGTCGAGAACTTCCGCTACACCTTCTCGCCGCTCGAGCAGTACGTGTATGCCACGCAGCTGATGCAGTCCGAGTGTCTGTCAACGGCGTACCGCCTGTGGCGGCGCGACTGGAAGGGCCCTGGCCGCGAGTACACCGCGGGCGCGCTGGTGTGGCAGATCAACGACTGCTGGCCCGTGACGTCGTGGGCAATCATCGACTACTACCTCCGCCCCAAGCACGCCTACTTCACCATCAAGCGGGAGCTCGCGGCGGTGGTGACAGGGATAAAGCGTGTGCGTGTTGAGACGCCGCGGGACCCGTGGACGCGGGTGGACATTGATGTGGAGGAGCGGGTGCAGGTGTGGGCGGGGTCGTTCAAGACTGAGGGCGTCGAGGGCGTGCAGCTCGTCGTGAGGAGCTGGGATGTGGTCTCGGGGGAGAAGGTGTATGACGAGGTTGTCAAGGAGTTTACGCTGGAGGAGAACCGCTCGGTGGAGGTTGCGGATATGCGCCTCCCGGGATGGAGCGGGAAGGCGGAGGGCGAGCGGGATGTTGTGGTGGGGGCATATCTGGTGAAGGATGGAGAGGTGCTGGCACGGCGTATTAGCTTTGCGGAGCCATTAAAGTAACCCTCCCCTTCTCCCTCTCTCTTTCTAATAAACAAGCCGAAGATACTAACATTGGGTGAAAAATAGATACGTCAAGCTCCAAAAGCCCAAACACCTAAAGACAGAGGTCTGTGGTGACATCGTCAAGATCAGCGCTGAAGTCCCAGTCAAGGGTGTGGCACTGGAGACGTCGAAAGAGGGCGTGGTGTTTGAAGATAACTTGGTGGATATCGTGCCCGGTGAGGTGGTGGAGGTTGTGTGCAAGGGCTTGGACGGTGGAGAGGTTAGTGTGAGGTATCTTTTGTAGTGTGGGGAATGGAGATGAAATGAAAGGGAGAAAAAAAAAACGGGGGGCTTTTTGTATATTTGAATATGGTTTATATAGGATCTTGTGGAATTTACCTTTGGATTTTTGGCTTTGTGATCTTTGATGTTTGGGGTTGGGTGTGTGCGTGTGCGTGTGCGTGTGTGTATGTGTGTGAGGATATATGTGAGGATGTAGCTATTCTGTGTCTCTGACCGCTCTCAATTGGTGTTTCTCTGTCTCTTGCTCTTTCTCACATATGAACCTAACTGATAATATATCCCGTAAGGTCCGAGTGATATGTTGTGTCTAAGCACGCTGTTAGAGGGTATGGATGTAAACGTCTCGTGCCCGTTATGTAATATATAATACCTCGCACCTACACTCTTGGCCTCACGGCATCGCAACTGTACCTGTACCCCACTTTCACTTTTCACTTTCACTTTCACTTTCACTTTCACTTTCACTTTCACTTTCACTTTCACACCCTCTCATTTATACGTGCATCTGCAGCTACATGCACCCTCACTCCTAATCCTACATGTACACCTACCCCTCAATTGCAAACTCACACCTAGTGTTGGGCGCGAGCCGGGCCGGCTCGAACACCTCAAGCTCTTCTTCTTACGAGCGCAAGCCAGCTCGAACTAGTATTAGAAAGACTCGACTATCAGTAATGGCAAAATTGGAAAAATATAACGAAGATAAACCCCTTGAGTTCCTCCTTAAAAGTGAAACTTACATCGGGGTGACCATCTTTAGCTCTTTAATTGGAGCTCGAGCCATATGTACTCACGAGCCCGAACATCCCGAGCCTTCGTTTGCACAATCCGAGCCAGCTCGAGCTCTAAGTCAGGCTCGTCTCGAACAGGCTCGTGCCCAACACCACGGGCCACACCCAACCCCACCGCTGACAACCAGCTGCATCTAGAAACCAGCACCACATGCACAACCACCCCACCCCACGCCGCCGCCGTAGGCAGCATTGAAATGGTATCTCAACAGCGTATCTCATGTGAGACCGGCTGGATGGCCGAAATAACCGCCTTAGGTCCCAGGGGGGTGGCAGAGGCCGGTCTCGACCTATCATTCCTAGTACACTACCGAGAGGCATTGGCTCCCTACTGCAGGTAGGGGGATATAAGCCGATCATTTCCCAGCGAACCGTACGCTCCTCAGCGGAGAAAGGAACCCCTGACGCCAGTCCCCCCTCCCCCCCTCTGGGCCATACCCGATCAAATCCCCCTTATATAACACGGCGAGTGATACCCCATGATCCATGTAATGGCTATTCGCGCACGCATAGTGCAGAAGTTCTGCGAGCCGGCCGTTTTCTGTCTCTCGGCCTGAATGCCGAGTTGAGGACGGGATGGGATAGGATGGGGTGGGAGGGATGGGATGAGGGTATGATGATGACTGAGGGATGGCAGGCTACAGTGCTGAGATTAGCCTGGCATGACACCGAGCTGCGTATGTAACGTACCTAGACTGCTGTACTGGTTAAATGGTATGTTATATTGGCTCAGAATACCTTATGGAGGTCTCCAGCTCACCTCTGATACCTGTAAAACCTGGCACATAGTCCCCCTTTCCATTGGGAATAATAGCTCATTGGAAAAAACTACATACTCGACATACATGAGGGCCAACTACATACTCGCGCGGCCGGTTTGAAGCCGCTCATACAGAAGGGGCAAGTGGTCCAAAGACTGCAAAAAAAAAGGCGAGCTCTTGTTGGCTGCCGGATTACTCGCCTTAATTCTTTGGGCGACTTCAAACCGGCCGCGCGAGTACATTCAGGAAGAAGGAAGGAGCTTGCCGTTGCCAAGATGATAGAAACCCTAACCCTGAAGGAGTGAGGCATTTTGGGACACACGCGGTGAACAGGTGCAAATGCTGTAATGGATGACTTCCTGTAAGGATTGGGAAGAGATTTAGGAGCTAAGTTTTCAATCTGGACGAGAACGCCTTCACGTTGTTGTAACCTGTGGTTTTGGTTGCTGCAACCAATCCCTAAGCTGAACGCATGCACCCCTCCGGCTCCCCCACTCCCCCCCTCCCCCCTCGATTCAGGTTTCAGACGAAAGATTGCTTTGTAAATTTTATTGCTCCAAATTCCATCAAAACCGCTTCTAAACGCCTACGGGAAGTCGATCATGCACTAGATGATTATAAGTAGAAACGCAAACATTAATCACAAATTAAATCCATCCCTAGTAATAGGTACATGTAGTAACGCCCACACATATTAAGCTTATCTAAAGCTTAATTTTTACAACTTGCCTTGGCCACCTCGGAACGAGCCGAGATGGCTTGTGTGCCTGCGTCTGCTTTTAATTTAATTTAATGACGTTCGCCGAATCGAGGGATATATGTATGCGATGGCAACGACCGGCGACGCCAAGGCTGGTATTCAATATAATCCGTTTTCATTTAATTCCATTTACATAATTCAAAAGCTATCAATACAGCCGAGTGACATATGATGACCGCCAATTAAACCAGATAACACAGCCTGCCGTAGGAAGAAACAACAAACAAATCGTAAACAAAAATGAACCATAAAGAGAGTATAACCCAAAATTTATCTACAGAAACAAAACCCCTCTTGACTCTATAGTTGTGTTTCCAGCTAGCTAGCTAGGTAAGTATGTAGTAAATTATAAAGAAATTTAAAACGAAAAACACACATAAACACACTGAGCTCCGCTAGCTAGCTAGCTGATCAGATCAGACCAACTCACTCGGCCCCGAGGACGGAGTACGGTCTTTAATCGGATAAGAGTCCAACTCTTGTAGCTCCATCTGCGGATGCGGTGCGTCGCCACTCAACTCTACCACGGGCTCGTGCTTCGCCATATCACTATGGCGATCAATATCGTTCATCAGAGGCTGCGGCTGCGGCTGCGACTGCGACTGCTGAGCGTTCTTCCTTTTCCTGTAGAGCAAGAATGCAAGCACCCCAATTGTAGAGGCTGCGGCAAAGCCAGCGATCGCGATGCCAGCGATCGCACCGCTAGAAAACGTACTCCCTCCAGATTCTCCAGTTGCAGTAGGGGAGGAGGGGTCAGGAGTGCTTGTAGAGCCAGATGCAGAACTGGCAGTGAGGCGGACAGCAGCTGCCGTCGAGGAGAAATCATTGCTGGTGGCAGTTCTGGTGGCGGTTGCGCTGCCAATAGCCGGGTCACTTCCGCCGACGGTATTGCATACTATCCAAATGTCGGTCGTGCCTGTAGCGCTCCTAGTATAGCAGAAGGGAGCGGCAGTTTCCAAGCTATGGTCGAACTTTTTAGCGTACGGTATATATGAATAACGAAATGGATGTTTAAAAATTTACTTACCACTTGAAGCATCCAACCCACTCGGTACAGCCAGTAGCAGTGTAGTCATAACATTCACGAACTGTTGTTGGTGTCGCAGTAGCCGTGGCCGTACTATCACAAAAATTAGTTAGCTTAATTCTCACCTCTCTGATAAACATTGGAATTTTCATAACACCTACGTTAAATAACAATCAACTGTTTCTGAGATAGTATAACATGCTTCGCTCTCGCCACAGACCCCTGAATACAACAACTCAAGTCAGTAAATCATTGCCTTGGGCTCCACTTGACAGGAAGAACTTACATGCATTATCTTTACCGTCGGGGTTACAACATCTGTCTACTGGCATACATCCAGCATTCCCACACGGAGTCCTCCCCTCGCCGCAGTCAAGTACTTGTCTCTCGAATAGTCCTGAACGCCCCTGAATTGGCATCCCCATCCACATATTGGCAGCGCCGACATGTTGTAGAAGCCCAAGTCCAACCACTACCAACGCCCCAAGTTTTTCGCAGGTGATCATTATCGGAATGATGGGCTTTCTTTTCTTGCTGCTGGATTTTGCTCTGGGGTGTTCAGAAGAGATTTGGAGAAGAGGTATGAGCAACGGTGGCTGTAGGATCAGTTTGCCCTAAGGAATGCTGCTTGGAGCTTTGTTCAGCCCTTTCCCTTTTTGGCCATACTGTGCTGTCCAGTGGCACAGATGCATAAAACCATTTCTTTTTCCTCCTATGTATTTTCTTGCTGTTTCGGACAGGGACCTTTTGACCAGTAATTGAAGGTAAAACTGGCTTGGCTGTCTCATCTATCAACTTGAATGACAGTACTGGCTCCTCGAGATGTTGCAACAAGCGCGCGCACACCAAACTCGAGACGATAGGGACAACCGACATATTTCAAAGAGAGAAAAGGTGACTTTATTTAACCCCCTTCATGCCCCTCCCCAGAGCTCCAGTATCCCTTTCTAAACGCTGGAGAAAAACCCTATACGTATGGCGCGAGAAGGCATAGGGGGTGGGTGTGTCAACTTCAGAGGAACTTTTTTTGTATGGGAATTAGAGAAAATTCCACCGTCAGGCTAGGCGCTAGTACCATTATGGGGGTAGATCTCCCAATTCCTATAGATTGATTGGCTGCAAACGCCGAAGTTTACACACCTACCCACCATAGCTTCTCGAGCCATAGGTGCAATAATATACGCATAACTGGTATTTACATACACACCCTTGATTATTGACCAACGCCAATCAAATGAGATCTTGGCATTTTAATAAATGCTCGCAACTTGTTTGATATATATGTATGTACAAGGATCTGGCATTAAGTGAGTGAACTAAATGGGGTGTTGACTGGTGTGGATCCGTTCACTCACTTAATCCCAGAGCCTTGTACTCCCCTGCCAGATTAAATTGCCGCTTACCAAGCATTGGCAAGGTGAGTACAGTCGTTTCTGGGTCAACGGCGAACCTGGCTCGATAACGGATGACTACTCTTTGGGCTGATGGTCCTCAGTCAAAGCAAAGGGGTCGGCGCGCTTTTGTTAGCTTTTATTATCTTCAATTAGCCTATTCGCCATCAAGCCAGTTTCGTCGTTGACCCAGAGACGACTGTAGTGGTGGAAATGATGGTTGTTAACTGGCCACTCAAGCTACGGGCACATGCATGTTGCACAGAACGTTCAACTACTCCACTACATGTACGTAGTTATCATTTCCCTTGGACTTCCGCCTACACTTTTCCTTACATAAGCCCATGGGCTTACTCTCTAGAGCAGGCAGACTTACATTCATGTAGTATTTACACCTTCTATTTGCTCGTAGTGCCAAGCTCATATACGAATTTGCCCCAACCAACACTGGTTGTGATATTCAGATAATATAAAGCTTACTCAATACCCAGAGTCAACAGAGAAAACTCAGTGCAGTAGGAAATATCTGATAACCACTGCTTTTGGTGTAAAAAGTTCCACGGTTGATGTAGGATACCAGCTATTGGTCCTGGAACCGAAATGGCAGTCATGACGCGTGACCATTTGACTATTGATAGAAGTACAGCACCAATTCTTTTTTCTTTTTTTCTTTCTCTTTGAGTAATAAGGTTTATAATACGAGGTTGAACTCGCCGCTACACCGGTCAAAGAAGAGATTTCCATCATTAGACCTTGCATGAGTTTTTTGTATCGATATATGCTCTTATTTCCTGTAATTTCAACGTCCTGTTATTACGTAAGGTTGTAACGAGCTGAAAAAAATAAATAGATAGTACATCTAGTACCGTATGTAGGTAATGTATCCGTTCACTAGTCAAAAAACAATACGGCCAAGAAGTCACTCGCAATATTTTGCGGGTACATATGACCGTTTGAACCACAAGAGGTCATTGAAGACTTCTGACGATTGATCGCCCCGATTTGCACCCAAATTGTTGTTATCCATGTAGCCGCTGACCCTAAGGTTATGATTAATAGAAAGCCGAAGCATCTTGATCCTAAGTGAAGTAATGTACCAGACTATCTCTTAGTCAATCTCTCCTGTCCATTTTTTAATTTGCCGGAAAGATTCACACTCACCGAGAGACGGGAGACATGTTTTCTACTGAGCGGGATCTTCTGCACTAGTAGATACGAAGGAGCTGCCACCTCAGATGTAGTCTATGCTGTTAGACTCTGTTGGGGGCTTGGGCGTCGACACGACATCAAGAGCGTGAGCCAAGGCATTTTATCTTAATTGGTGGGTAAAATTATGGTATTTGATGAAACCGTTGGATCATGAAGCTGTAAGGGAGGAAGGAGTGCACAGACTTTATTCGAATTGAAGCTTCTGCAGAAGTTAGCATAAGACTGCCTGGTTACATAGCTACATGTAGTGTATGTAGGTGAGAAGACCGTGGACGAAAAGAGATATGTATATGGAGGGTGGTCTACATATGACGTTGCGGTTGTGACACGATTCGTAGTCAGTGGCAGTGCTAGTGTTGCAGCCTACGAACAGACTGAACAGCACGTAGATACCTTCATGTATGTATGTATGTGGTACAAGAAGTACTTAAAGGCCTGTATTATACATACATCGATGTGCTGTGGGGGGCTGACCGGGTAGTTCCGCTTGTTGGGACGGTTTGTTTATGCGTCTCGGCGGCTAATATGTAAGAAGACGGTAATATCTGTGCTCGGTCAGAGCATAGAGAAACCGGAATATGTACTCGTAAAATGCCTTACCTATTTAGTCTCCTGGATCTGGAGCTCTTAATGCCTGAACGATCACCCACGGCTTTAAATTGATTGTATGATTCTGCACATCAAACCTGCCAAGATTAAAAGGCTTGTTACTGCTGCTACATATCAGTATATACTTAATCATCACTGAAACATAATTAATTTATGTATGTAGAGTACATCATACCCCTTATTTACAGAATAATGGAGATTTATAAAGATTTATTGCATGTAGCAGCGGCTTTTGGAGTCATACATACCAGTGATTCATGCCAGCGCTTTCCCCCAATCTCCTTAAAAGCGGAGCAACGTATTTTTTCATCAGCATAGTACGAAATTGTACGGTCTTTGATTCCTTTAAAGTCCACTTCGCCCAGGTGATGATCCGTATATCCTATATGTAGGTAGTTTTCAACCACCTGAGAATTTATCTATTGACTGGCCCAATGCTCCGTCTCTCGAGTCACCGTTTGCAATACCGAGTGATAATCTATGACTAACAAATTTTCATAATATTGAAACATTCAGTTATACTCCGGGGAATGGTTTTAGATCTAAATTTCCATTTTTTTTATACCCGTAAATGCATTATAAGGCTATATAATCGGTCTCTGACATGCATGACGACAATAAAAGCATATATCAGATAAGAATCTAGTTGAGTTTCTCACATCGAGCACAGTGTCTGTGTGGATGGATTATGGGGATCAGTGTAGTTCAGTCATTTCACAAGTTTCTACAGAGAAATATATCTACAAGAGTTTAACACCACGAAGATCAACGCGCCTTAGGGCTCATATCCTTTTGTATTGATGACAATATGAATAACACATGCTAAAACACACATTGTATTCAAAGATGATATGTAACTATAACTTAGCCGAAGCTTACAATGCAAGCCAATTTTCAATTGAAAGAGATGATCAAAAACAAAAACAAAAACAAATATAAAATCGTGAAGTCGTGAGTACATATGTATTTACTTTTCAGGTGTTCTAAAACAACAATACTGATAGAGAGAAGAAAAACCTCCCAGATCACCCTTGTAGCATCTAATCATCATCATCCATCAATTGCTCTCTAGCCCACGTTTTCTCGTAATCTAGGGCTGTATGTCCTTGATAGTCCTCAATCCCCGAATCCGCGCCTCTTTTCATCAAGACCTCGACCCACTCCATATCCCCATTCATTGAAGCGAGATGAAGTGGTGTTCTCCCGTCTCTATCCTGGATGTTGACATTGAGTTTGAAATCTCCCGACCTCATGGACGGCAGGAGATGATGAGACCTGCGGACCACCGCATAATGCAGCACAGTCTGTCCATTATTGTCAACACAATCAAGTGCATCTCCTTTCTCTAGCAATAATATGAATGACTCTTTAAAATCAGGACACTTCCCTGCCACGTGCACTGCGGTCTCTCCGAACCCATTTTTCAGAGAAACATCTGCGCCCATATCCAGCAACAGTTTAACCATTGCCGGATAAAGGACCTTGTGTCTCACAGCTCGATGCAACGGCCCATCGCCGTGAAAGTTCTGATCATGAATGTTTGCCCCGGCCTCTAGCAGCATCTTAACAATTCCTAGATTATCTGGTCTACTCGTAGCACGATATAGCGGCGTCTCATCGAACCTATCACGGAATGAAACGTTGGCTCCCCATTCCAAAAGAACCTTTACAACCGACTCATGTTCCCCCGCTGCTAGGTGGAGCGATGTCCATCCCCGGTGTTGGGGGTCCGTGAGGTCTACGTTGATGCCTTTCTGAAGCAGAGTTCGGACCAGACCCACATGACCCCTTCTTGCTGCCCAGTGGAGCGCTGGTATTTCATCTTTATCTAGGACGGCATGTTGGTGGAGAAGTGGTGTAAGAAGGCTGGTGAGATGACGGCTGGCTTGGAGGAGACGAGAGATACGCAATGGAGACTCAAGACTCTCTGCTATAAGGAGGAGTATCTCGTTTGGTAGATCGGAAAGTGAGAGGGTTTTTTCCTTCTCTTTCTCTTTTACTCTCTTTTCTAACTCGTTTGGAGTGATTGATAATGGTTGCGGTAATTGTTGCGGTAATTGTTGCGGTAATGGTTGCTGCACTGGCTGCACTGGCTTCTGCACTGGCTTCTGCACTTTGATAAACCTTCGTCTGAGTAGCACCAGAGCTGAAAGCCTCGACCTCCAGGATTTCCTTGTCTCTGAGCAAGGCTTACTTAACTCCGCCATTGCTCCTGTATCCTCTTTCCCTTCCGCCGACTGATCAGAATTAAAAAAAAAAAAGTATTTTCGATACGCAGTTGTCTATGTTATGACCACGTTATATTCCAACCAACACAATACCAAAAATACATTTTTAGAGGTAGGGTAATATCTTGGCGAGACTAGAAGACCGCATGCGGTGCCCTGCATCTGATATCGACCACGCAATATTAATAGGTGTTTTAACGATAGATTCATGTAGGCCTGGATAGATAAATTGTGTCAGTATCACTGGTGTTCAACCTAATGGTATGTGCTGTAGGAATTCATAAAGCTACATGTAGCTACATGTACGTACTCTATGCATGACATGTGCAAGAACTACATGTATATGCGTCTAAGCATTCCAGCAACAGAACGACCAGATTTTTTGAAATACTACACATTGTGCGATATTAGCCATTCACAAGATGCCATTAAAAAATGATTCTTATACAGAATAAACAAAGTAGAGTATTACACGTACATACATGTACTTGTATGTATGTCTACGAAGCTAGTCTGCAGTTGATACGGGTGAAAGTGACACCGTTGCTGCTGTAGTTGACTTACCGCAACGTCATCAACACCCAGCCTTAATTTCTCTCCACCCCCGAATCACTCCAGAAGTTGTTTTCCATCGCCTTTACGCCCATTTATCCTTCCGGTTTATCACAATTACTGTAAAATGGCATGGGATTCTCGAGATCTCGCTAATACTTTCTGATGTTGATTCTTTTAAACGACGCTTTGTCGTTCTGAAGATGATGCTTTCCTGGGATATGATCTTACTGAATATGACCCATTGGAGGTATGTATGCGATGTAGTACGTACATGTCATGAGATTTCGTCTAATGAGACTGATACCCCTTCCTGTTAGACACTAGTTCAACCATATCGATCCCTGTCTCATTTGCAGATACGCCTCTACCTATCAAAAAACAAAGGAGTATCTTCAGAAGAAAAATCAACTTTACAATCGAAATTAATAGAACCTAACAAAGCTTCAATATGGCGAGGCCTGATCATTCCTTAATTTCAAGCTAGGCCACAGAATAAGTGCTATTGTTCCCGCCAAAAGAATCAAACTAGCTCATAAGGTACGAGATGAGGCTCATCCCAAGGTCAAAACACGGGAGGAAAATAACCCGAACATACGTGTGGTGTGACAACAATGTTCTAGAAAGGTTCTCTTTGTCGAGAGTGCATACGGCTCTACTTAGCATCGGCCGAGACGCGTACGACCTACTCTACGATGCTCCTTTCAGGTCTCAGCCAAAACCACTAAACCTGACGGAGGTGTTTCCTACATGTGCTGGTGTCCAATTGAATCAGACAGCGCATTTTTCGTTGTGCCGCACCTTGGCGTATACCGCGTGCCATACCGATGATGTCAAGATACATGCACAGGGAAATAATTGACCTGCTAGAAATTAAATAAGGTCGTTGCACTGCTCGAATACATGCTGTGTGGTTGGCGGTACATGAGTGTTGATCGCGCAATCAAGGGGTCAATTATAAACATACACAAAACCTATCGGTACTATTGAGTAGGTATCAATATACTTACTTCGCACATTAATTATGTTCGTCTTAACCAGCCAAATTTCAACAATAGATAGCCAGGGCTTATAGGCCGGTCTAGATCTGCTGGCGTCCTCCTAACCTGTTGCGGTCCGTGTCTCTGAGGTGCATGTAAGACTTTTAATTTTCTCCAAATAAGAACTCTATCCGGGCCCTTTGGCATTGATTGCGCATGCGGAATTAACGATGCCATTTCCAGCAAACCAGCGGGCAGCTAGGGAGACCGCATGGGCGAAGAAAGGCCGCATGATGCCCTCTTAACCGCCTGGGAATCTCAAATGACTGACTAATAATGGTGTGAGGTAGTTTCTAAAGCCACATTTTCAAGCTTGTCTGGATATTATGAGGACTAATTAAAACATAGGCTTGTTTTGTCTTGACTCAGTTTCCCCTAGAAAGTACTCATTATAGGCTGGCCCAGGCTATCAATCGAGAGGTAAAATATAGTACTCTATCTATTCAACCTATTACAGTAACTAAGTTATCTGGGATTGAGCTATCTCAATGATCAAAGTGTACCTATTTGTCCTTCAACTTCAAACTAGCATCAGCATGCTCAAAGCAGCGATCAAGAAGCGATAGTACCGGGGGAAGAATTATTCTATCAATCCCTAGAATCAAAAAAGTTTCCATCAACCAGTCCGGCCAACGTTTCCCATTGGAAAATATAGACATACTTATCTCCGATGCACTCTTCCAACAAAAACGCATGGCTTACCGATAAACATGCTACGCTATGACATTTTGGTTGCAACTTCATGGGGCCTCACTCGAATGCCGCTCGGACGGACGCGAATAACGGGTAGATTGTAAATCGGTCACTCACATACAACTAACATGGACACGATACACCATCCTTTTGATCTTTTGGGGGCCAAAGTTAACATTTCTTTGAGGCGACCGGGGAGGTTACAAAGGCCGGACGGCTTCGGATAGGAGGATGGGTCGGGTTGGTAATTAATGGAAAGGAAGAGCCAAGACCAAATTGCAAAAGTTTTAGGTCACCTGCATGGTCGGTTTTTTGTGGTTTTAGTGGTGTACTGTACGGATGGGTTACGCAGACAGACAGGCATGCAAAGGTGGGAACTAGGTGTTCTGCCCGCGGCCAACTAGGAAGGGAGGAACCTCTTGCTTGTGCGTGCCGTGGGCTTGTGCAGATGAATAGTTTCCCCCAATCCTTGCGAAGCCCGAATTCTGGGGTTCGAATGAGAGAGAGAGGGAGAGACCTACCGTTCATGTCTCTTGTCCTAGGTATGCACGCACAGCACTGTTCGTATTGTGAGGTTAGTTGCCCTTCCTTTTTCCACTCCAATAAACAAATAATCTTTTTTGAGGGAATTAGGCTCAACAGGGTAAATCTTTCCGCGGTTCAGTCATTGGAACAATTATCTGTACCTGGCCAGTAGGTTATAAACTGATCGAGTAAAAGGGCTAAATGGAGATATGGAGACAGGCCGGAGCGGAAAGTAGTTATTCTACTCAATCATGGAGGGAGGGAGCATTTTGAATTTCTGAATGCACCAGAGGAAATATCTCAGCCTTGGGTAAGGGTGGATGGATGGATGGCCCGATGATGTTAGCGCTATTGCTGAGAAACGCCATGCGGGGACGGTGTGGGTGGGGTAGATCCGACCGGCATTGCTACGGGTGAGTGGGTGAGTGAGTCAAGAAATGAAGAAATGAAAATGGTCAAGAAGATTTGCGGGTCCATATTTGTTCCGAATGGGTAAGCAAAAAAAGGATTCGGCTGTAGGCACAAAGACCATATTTGGACGAATGGAGAGTGAGTGACAATCTAGGGTTCCTCTTCTACATCTACGGTGAGTGGGATTTCAAATTCTGATGTTTCACGGTTCCGTTCGGACCTATCTTACACTGATGACCTGTCAATAACTATTGGACGGCAAGAATAAGAGGTTTCAGTTACTGAAATCTATCGGCAGGTCGTGCGTAAAATGGGTTGAAGAAGCTCTATGACGAGCACACAGTGATCCCCCGCAAAGTCTTCTTTCTAAGGTAGAGTACTCTATATGGGCTTATGTCGATTTCATGCAAACAGGCAGCAATTGGAAATCAATAAAACGCAATCGTACTTCCCTGCAGCCCTAAATGGCCATCATACTTCTGACTGATTAGGAGAATTTCTTTGCCAATAGTGAGGTAATCTTCAGGGACCATCCATATATCGAATTGTCAGCATTACAGGTTAGAGCCAGCAGGAAAAGGATATTCTGGGGTAGATTACGTCGTCATCGTCACAGTTATGCCAACCTTCTACGGAACATAGCCATGGCCGTAGTCGTACTCCAGATACTGTAAGATAAATGGATAGACTCATTAACGATTCAGATACGTCCGAACAGGTGTCATATCAAGATCTATCAACACCGGGCCGTCGTCAGCCATCAATTCAAGCAATATACCGGCATCAGCGGATAGATACAAAGCTTTTTGGGGGCGCATATACTAGATTTGATACCCAGCGGAGTGGATTTGACGGGTGGCAGGCACACGGATGCATACTCAGCTGGACGATCAGGAAACAACTTCTATAGTTAGTGTTCATTTGGAGCCGGAGTTTGTGTTTTCTTCAGCCCTTTCGTATGTCGGCTATTTGACTAGCTACCTAGTAAACAAAAGGCACATTTGAACGGATCTAACGGCAGTTTACTGAGCCTCTCGATAAAATAAAGTTCCGTATCAACCATGTAATTACTGGGTTCAATTGACAGGGGAAGCTATAACGGTGAAGAGTTTGGGGCTGAGGAATAATTAACGTAGGCTGGAGACGACGCATGATATATTTTAAAGAAGCAAGGTTAGTTAATTAAGTGGTGTGGCTAAGCACTAGTTCTTACACGTAACTGCTAACATGGGGTATTTCGGAGAGAAAGATACAATCCAGCTAAGCGTTTATAAAGATCTATACTGGAATTGAGATCGATCCCACTCAGGTTAACTACTACTGAAGCTCAAAGGTTCGGTTCGCGGTTTATAGTATCTCGGTGAAAGTGCTCGGGCTCCGGGATATCTATAGCTAGCAAGCGAGTACGAGAGCGATTCGATTAAAATTGGGTCTAGAAATAATCCTCGTGACGAACCTCTTATTAATAATCTGGCATGGTGAAAGGAGCTGTGAGATTTAAAAATCCAGACATGAATATCATTACCATATACGATGCGATAAGAGCGTTTTTTTTCAAGGTTTGGCCCCCAGCCTTTGTTGGCAAAAAAGCAACCGCAACCAGGCGGGAAGTAGCAAGCAGGCAAGCGATAATATGTAACTACATGTACCTACACCTACCTAATTCTACGATGGATGATGATATTAAGGAGCGTTTTATCCCCGGTTAAGAGCATAACTTTAAATCTCCGACGAATGTTTTGTCTGTCACTCGAAATCTGCGGCAGCTTAGTCATTTACCCTCTGCCCCTGCCACTAGTTGATGACACTAGCCCGTAATGGTGCCAAGTCAAGCTTTTCATAGCAAGCCGCTTTGTTCCAAGTTCAGAATCTCGGGCAAGCCAGAGGACCGTGTCCCCCACTCTTTGACTCTCAATTCATGCCAGTTTCATGGCATCGGTTAATTAGGCTTGGTATGTGTTAATTTTGGGGCTGCGTTAATCTCCTAAAGATGGCGTTCAGTTATGTGTGTCTACTGTTTACTGATCAAGTCTTATGTCTTGCCGAACGTGGGGTGTCTCGCCGTGAGTACGTACCACTCTTGGGTACTGGGCTGGCTGGGCACGCTAGAGTACTGTATTGACGCCTGCTTCCTCTGCTGCCTTCCTGCTTCTAGCTCACCTGCTGCACAAGTTAATTCCCGGCCACGGTCATGTTGGTTGGCACTGTAGGTACATGCCCTGATAAAGAGTAGAATACCGGATTGGAATGTAGGGGTGGCTGAACCAACTTCTATGTAAGCTGCTGTCTACCACCCTATCGATGTTCTCAAAATACCTGACTCTACATGCATACCGATACTCGAGGCCAAGACATTGCAAAAGAATCAGGCCAAACAATTAAACTAGTGGGGTAAGAAAGGTGTTAAGGTATTTACTTTATGATAGAGCAGGTACATTACTACTACTACATCTTTACCCACCAGGCCCCCACCCCCTCCTTCCTCTTCCTCTCTCACCCCTTCCCATCATGGCCTGCTTGGAGATGATGGAAGGTTGGTTGCATATGGTATGCGCAGAGCAGGAAACTAGGCTTGACTAAATATGGTTAGGCCCCACACCGGAATTCGGGTACCAGATTTCGAAAATCTTGAGTCTAGGCATCTATGTAGGTAGAGACGTACCAAGTACATACATGTAAGTGCGGTAGAGTACTACATATGTATGCTCTAGATAAAGTACAGTCGCAACTCGATATGATTTCGTACGGGATAGCAAGGGATCCGGCGTATTGAGATCCGGCATATTGAGTTGCGACTGTACATGTAGGTATTATGGGTTGTCAAAATTATCCGGACGTTCGCGTCGCAACCACACAGATTAGCTAGAATGACCGATTTTTGAAACCATTTCAATTGACTTCATATTAAAGCTTAAGATAATAGAGGTATAAGAAATCACAGAAATCAAATCTCTTGTACTCTTTCCTTGTGGTTGTGGAAAAAGGCGACGTTGAAATTGAAAATTTGGTTGCAACAATGTTCGGATAATTTTGTCAACCCGTAATACATATACTTTAACTAGGCCAGGTAAGGTATGCTGTACTTCGCCCCGTCGTACTGCCTTAAGGTAGTCGACTAGTCTTGCTATGTTTCTTCTTATTGGCTTGTGAATCAAATATCATATGAGAGCTTGATATAGGCCTCTTTGGGTATAATGAGTACCCAACAGTATATTCATCCTCCTTCGTGCATATCTGCTACCCAAAACGACCAGAAAGCAACCTACACTTGTCACCGGTTGACATAGGCAAGTCTCTCTGGCCGATAAAATATATTACCGATAAGCAAGAACGCAAGGTCTCCCTCAATATGCCGGGCTAACGCATGCAACGTGCCCGCCCGCCGGCTCAGAATCACTCGCTCGTTCGTCAGGCTCATGACCTGAGGTTCGGAGTCCGATGCCGGCACATAGAGTAGGTACAATACCTACATTCTGAGAATCTTACCTTCCAGCTTACCTTACATACCTAGAATACTCTGTCATTGACAGACACAAAAACCCTCACTATGAGTGAGTGAGAACTCTTATACCATCCCTAATCAGGGAGATAGATGTAACGATGGGCCATGGTGTTTAAACGGGCTTCCGTGTGTTTAACTCCGAGTCCCATCGCCGGTTCCCCCCCCAAAAAAAATCTCCCCCGTCTAGAGTAGTTGATCCTTGCTTGAACGAACCCCAGGACGAAACCCTCACCTGTTCTTGTCCCAATCGACAAGAAACTTACATACTGTATGTATTTCCGTAATTCCTTTTTTAGCAAGTCTAGCAGCAGGGATTATTTGGAATACAGTACCTGCTAACTGAAGAAAAGCGCATCTGTTGACTCCTACTGGAATCCGATTTTCGCTGGAGCTTTTTTTCTCGCTTCCCTGCAAAACTGAGCTCATAATCACCCCGACGCCGTGTCCTCCCCCCCCCCCCCCCCCCCCCACTACTACTGTTCCCCCAGCTAGCTAAAAACCTCCTCCAGGAAGAGTACGGATCGATTTTGTAAGCAGGGCTGAGATTGACTCAGCGGTATACAAGCCTTTTTGGCACTAGGGGCCCCCGTAACCATCAGCTTACCTACATCGGACATTAGTAACTTATACCCTCCATTTACACCCATGGTCATCCATCCATCCATCCTTTCTCATCCATCCTGCAACGGGTAGTCAGAGCATCAGTCTAAAGCTGGGCACACCACCCCCCCTCTTCTCTCCAATAATAAAAAATAAAATAAAAATAAAAATAAAAGTGGAGCTACTCACTCACATGCGATGTGGGTAGGCAGGTAAGTGGTGTCTCAAATCGAAGAGAGGACGGCGACGGAAACTTATTTTCAAGCAGCTCTTCTGGAAGCCCCTGGCGCACGGGAAGGGATCCAGATCTGCTGTGGAACCCACTCGACAGAAGCCGAGCTACCCGCACACTCGTGATTGGGATCTGCTTCTCAAATCACATTTTTTGCAATGGGGTTCAGCCCAAAAGCCACTTGCGTGGTGGTCGATTTGAGTCCAGTTTTCCCGAGTGTACATTTCGGAGAGTGAAAGTGCGAAAGGGTAGGTGTGGTGAAAGAGGTAGCTTTTTCTTTTCTCCACATGGATGATTGTAGTTGACTGTTTTGCTAAGGGATTTCTATATCCTCAAACTCGAGCGTTAGGGGAAAACAAGCATAACCATGAAGTCTTTTGAATGGGATTGACCTCAAAGTTATTTAGTCCCATCCATTCCTGAACTGTCCAATAATTAATCCCTACCTACATACCTACCGTACCGTACCGGCACACCCCCATCCCTCTTCCCTTCAAAGTGCCGAGAGAAACCCTTCATACGACTGTTCAAAGCTAGGTAGACTCATGGCCACAATTGTGTATCTATATTCAAGCGCTTCGAGGCGAGGTCTAGGTAGCTAGTTGCGTCATTGCTCTAGTTGTAGTTATGTTGCCCAGGGGGGTTTGAAAAATGTAGTTGCAAGGACCCCCGAAGGATTCTACTACGTGTACCAAGCAATCGAGGGCCTGGGAGATATAAAAGAACTCATCCTCATCTTCCCTGGCAGAAAATGCTGCACAAGCACAGCACCCCGGAGCCGGATGCAAGCGCAGCCGTTGGGAAGAAGACGAGAAGAAGAAGCAGAAGAAGCAGAAGAAGAAGAAAGCACCGGTATCTGAACTCGGGCTCGTAAAAAAGGGAAGAACAAGGAAAAACGTTATACCAAAGGAATATATCATCAGCAAGCAGCAGTTACGGCTACGAACTCTTGGTCATTGGTGGTTGTTGATATATAGCAAGCCCTGTTTTTTTTGTTTTTTTTAGCAGCAGCTACTATCACTACACTACGTACGATAACCAGCAATCCGTATTACTATTACTATTATTATATTATCACAGCCCTTTTCCCTTCCCTTACTTCCGACTATTACTACCGCTACTTCTGCTACTTCTACTACCTTTACCACTCGAGCTTTTTCGGGACTCCGTATGGAAAACCAACACAGCACACAGTCGGAACTACGCCATTCCTTCGTCCCCAACTTCGCTCCGATTTCCCGGGAAGACCGTATGATGTCCCCCGCCGGCAATTCAGTTCATCCGACTCCGGTGCACCCCCAATATCTGCACCAGCCGCGGCAGCAGCAGCAACAAAGCAGCTTACCAGGCACCCCACAGCACTCTTCGGCCCACCACAGTGCCTCGAGTTCTCCATATCATTCCTCGTTCCCCATGAATAGGATCAACACCTCCACCGAACAGCAGCAGCAGCAGCAACAGCAGCAGCAGCATCCGAGCCCAGCTCCATACCCGCACTCTATGCCGCCCTCTAGAAACTCTTCACACCCCGCCTCCGGACCTTCTGGTGGTGGGTACCTGGACCCTACGACGTATCTTAACATGAGCGATGTCATGGGCATGGGAATGGAACCGCTACCGATGGGTGGTACCATGGGTGGTAATATGGATATGGACCTGAGCATCCTCTCGGCGGAGGAGCACGGGGATCTAAAGATTTTAGAAGAGCGGGAGAGAATGCGACGGATGCAGGCCTCCCAACACGAGTACCAGATGGGTGGACGCAGAGGGGACGATCTAAAGGGACGAAGCGCCGGCGTGGGACGAGGGCGGAAGAGGGCTGGCAGTGATGATAGCGGTCATGATCCTACCCCGGTTGCCAGAGGTGGTCCTGGCGGAAGCAGTAATAGGAAGCAGAGAGGTCGGCCGAGATTGGATACGAAGGATGAGAATGCTGCAGATGTATGTATCCATTTACTACCTCCCCTTCTTACTTTCCCGCGACTTTTGTTTCTAACAGAAGGGAATTGTAGCGTCGGCGTACTCAGATCAGGCTCGCTCAACGAGCTTACCGTCTTCGCAAGGAGACTACGATATCGTCTTTACGGAATCGAGTCAATGAGCTAGAGACTGCTATTGACGGGATGCAGACTACGTTTCTGGAGCTACACGACTCGGCCATGAGCTGTCTGAGCAAGAACCCAGATGTCTCCAGTGCCGGCTTTGGTAGCAACCTCAAGCAACTCACCGAGAAGTTCCTCGGACTAGCCAAGGAAGCACTCGGGAGCTCCGAGGGTGCGGAGACCGGCGACGAGGATGCAGAAGGTGAGAGTATAAACGAGGATGACGGCAATGGCAATGCTAGGTCCAAACGACGGCGCAGTAGAGACGATGGGAGCCCTGGGTCTGGCGGTGGGGGTGGGGGTATGCAGGCTAGTGGTGGAAGCGGTTCTGTGCCTAGTTTTGGAGGTTACCAAGTCAGCTATTCTAGAGAAAATGGTAACAGCCGTGGCTCAAGAAGTTCCTACGATAACAATGGGAACAGCCAAAACCGTAGTGCAGGGGCAGGAGCAGAGGCAGCAGGTAGTGGAGCTAGCGGCAGAAGCAATACTATGACTACAAGTTCTTCCTTTTCGTTGGGTTCCTACAATCGAGAGCATGGGCTGTACTCACCTAGCTCTTCAGAAAGTGCATATATGGGTGGTCTTTTACAATCCTCTTCTTCCACATCTTCTGCAATGCTTGATCCAGCACCAAGTACCACATACAAACAGGACATTCCAGCCGGGCTAGAGTCATTCAGTTACTCTTTCCATGAGACAAACTTCTCCCGCCGCCTGCACCGTGCTGGACTTGAATACGCACACCTGATGCTTACTTCTCCCAACGCTGACCAATATGAGGTTGCCAGACTATTCGCTTACACCTTTTGCTATACATCCAGGGAGGATGCATTGGAATGTATCACAAAGCTACTACAGATTGGCCCCAAGGACAGTCTGGACCTCAGTGAACACCCCGAGATCCGACCGCTTCCGAGAAAGCCTCTGGATTACACGGAATCAATGCAGAGTTACGAAGCGGAGCGAGCTGGCAGACAAGTACAAGAGCCCAGGAATAGGGAAGAGTTCAATATGCGCGAGGAAGCAAACAAGATGCTCATCAAGCTCGGAATACACCAGAAATATCTTAGGCCAGACGAGGTAGAACAATACATCACCAATCTGGGGATCCTAACATCAACTACCGCGGCAGCCGATACATTGAACAACGCCGGCGCCGACTTGATGGAGATGGAGGTCGAATCGGAACACTCCCGACAGGCGTCTCCGAGCTTGGCACAACCACCTCAGACCCTGAGGCCTAGAAGCCCCCCCAGACGCCTCCCGCTCGGACGGCGAACGCGAACCAGACGCAGGGCGGTCTCACTTCCGCTACCGTGATGTCATTGGACTATTTCCAGCCACAGGCGATGAGAACCCCTGAGGACCAGGTCAACTATCAAGTGAGACAGTTCGAGAAGAATCATTCTTCGCCTGCGGGTGCCAATGAGATTGATAACGAAGCATCCATCAAGGTTCTTGAGGGTGTGAAGAAGCAGGTGGACCTAGACATGTTTATTAAACGTAAGTTTCACATTGCCAAACATTGCCTATAAATATTCACTAATGATCTCCGTGCAGAATTGATTCCACGTGGTGTGTGCCTGGGACGGTTCCCTGGATTCAAAAAATCGGATGTCGAAGCAGCAATCTCCCTCGCTACTGTGGCACCAGTGTACTAATTTGACTCGACCCAATTATTCTGATGCTAATGAGGCGGTGGTGGAAGAACGTGGCGGTTATTGATAAGATACATATTTTATTTTTCATTTTTCCTAGGGGTAAACTTCTTTTTTCGTTTTATATACAGGGTTGTGTGTTTGGAAGAAAGAAAAAAACGGGCTTCTCTACTCTACTCCTTTTTCATTGGTCGTCTTTTTCTCGGTTTGTTTTTTTCCTTTTTGGTTTGGTACGGACCGGTATTATTAGTCTTAGGCGTTGCAATGGCATGAGTTGGTAGGAATAGGGGTCGACAGGGCTTTTTTTGTAGATATATATGTTTGACGCAAAGATTTTGTTTGAATATCATTAGGGTAGTTACGAATTGCTGGCTTAGTGCGGGTTTGGTCTCGGATTTGGGGCAAAGTGTTATAGGTAGGAAAAGGAAAAACGAAGCATAAGGGGAAATGTCTGGAAGATGTGGATGGGACAGAAGAATATATAGACCGTGTCATTTGAGGAACAAGCTTGCGCCATGCAACCACCCCTTTCTTTATCCCTTCCCTGGTGCCCCACTTTCAACAAGGCAAAAGATGATTAATATTGGGATGGAAGAATAATCTACATTGCATTACGTTTTGCTTTTCGGCATCACCGAGAATTGACGATTAGTGATTTCTCGTGGCCATGGATAAATAAACAATTTAAGGTTTGGTGCCGCAGATGATCGTACGGGTATGCACGTTTGACACGTTGATTACTGCTAAATTCTCCGACCCACGTTTCCATGTATGGTTACACGTCAACGTCATGCAAGCGGTTGGTGGAGGTGATGTGAAGGTAGGGGGGGGGCGATTTTCAAAACTATTGTCATGATATCCGTGATATGCACAATTTGTGGATTACTCAATATCTATAGTGTATGTGGCATAATATGTGTGGCCGCCGGCTTTGAGGTTGTAGTCATAATAGAAAGACCTTATTGTGTGGAGAAACCCAGGGTTCGATTACGTCCCATGAATCTGGCTACATGTAATATTATCGACCCATCAAAGGCGGTGTGAAAGTGCATATAATTGATCATGATTGACCCCACAGATACGTAAAAATCTAAGTGCGATATGGCTACTACCGAATCGGACACCCCCACGTTAGTAGTATTTAGCAGTACCGGCAAGTCCCGTTGAAGTGATATCATAACTCCACAACAATCATTACTAGCTAGATAATCGAGATAATCTAATCAGATTCCCACCAACCCCAAGTAATACAAAACCAACAAACGTCTTCTTTCTATTGCACTACCAATAATTATGATAGGAACGAGTAGACGAACTGATTAGTGATAACAGTAATAGCTTTGAAGACTTGAGTGCTTAGAGCAAATAGATTCAGCCACAGATGCATCGACTAAGGTCAATGACACGGCAAGATCGTATTATTTATAGAAATTTAAGTTATAAATGTTCTTATAATTCTATATCTGGCTTATGGAGTAAGAGGTATCTTGTTACTGTATCATAATCATAACCGTAGGTAGGGTTGTTTCCTGAATCATGAATTATCACTCGATACAATCTCCAATTGAGAAACCCATTCTGTATTTGAAAGTCCTAGAAGATAGATTTACACTCTAATCAATTCAAAAAATAAAGTTAGAGTTTTGACAGCGAAGGTGATCAGATTAAACAACAATACATAGTCCATCGATCAAACTATTAATGTGAATGTTAACTCTGAGACTTTATTTCTTTTCTCTGCGCCAGTTTAAACGTGAATGTAGCTCATCTCCTAATATGGATCAACAAAATTGCAAAGCTGCTCGGATCTTGGGTATATACTTGCAGTCTATTATAATCTTCCGTATGTGGTTGTCCGGGTGCACACACGTATACGTAAGTCACGTTTGGACATGAGATCTCACTCGGACTTATTTGGGTTAGCAAGAGTATTAGTATTAATAATATTAATAATAATGTCTCAAACTCTCATTTAACTTGTAGGCTAAGGCGAAGTTTAATGTATTTTTTAAACTCTATTTAGGTGTTGCAACCAGTGTGGTCCACAAAGCGCATGGAGGCGAGGAAGACGGGGTATATCAAGTTGCCTCTCCCTCTGAGGAGACCTCCTTTGTGTTGCCTCGAGCCATATATAGCAATAAGTAATAAGTGATGGAACACCCTGAGAGTACAAACACCAAATGTTGGTGGCGTTTTACCAAAACAGGTATTGCTCTGTTCCATCACTTATTACCTACCACTGTACACCTATGCCTTGAGCTGTCTCGATGCTCCTCGAGGTAGGTCTTGGCAGTGTGTTCTCAATAGTTCTGATCTGGTTCGATCGCCTGGGATGTATATTACACGAGTATCCCTATTCTGGCAGCTTGAAGAGCATGTATTGAGTTGACTCGGGCCAGCTCGAGTCGAGGAATATGCCATGTATCGAGGTGCTTCGGCCTCATTGAAGGGTATACCTTGTGTCACCTCGAGGCATTTGCCCCGAGGCGAGGCACGAAGTGCTTCGCCATCGTGGACCACACTGGTTGCAACAAATAAGGAAATTGTTTAAAATATAAGTGACGCGGAGATGGGTGGGGCTCGATCGAATACAGGACGCACCCGCGCGCGGCGCGCGCGGAGTATATGGTTTTTTGGGACACGGGGTTCGATGGTAAGGGGATTAGGATTAATACGACTGTTTAACATGCTAGTATCAACCAGTGTGGTCCACGAGGACGAGCGTCCTTGTGTCCTTGCCTCGAGGGTAGGTCCTCAATGACACGCAAGGACAGTGGTCCAAAAGGACAATGAACCTCGAGGACAATATCTGACCTCGCCTCGAGGACTTCCAAGGACAATTCTTGGCTATAATACACACTTAATATGCCCTAATTGGATGAGGTCATGAATAAAGTATACCTTCATTTTGAGAAATATCACCTTTTTGGTTTACCGGGTCATCGCTTTATCGTCCTCGAGGACCACAGTCCCGGACCTCGAGGACAGACAAGGACAGAGGTCAATGAGGACGAGGCACCTCAAGGACACCCCCAAACCTCGCCTCGAGCATCCTCGTGGACCACACTAGTATCAACATGTTGGTAGAATAAATGAATATCGTCCATTGAAACTTTTCTGGCATAATCTATTAGAAAAACAAAGTTTATGTTACCAGTAGAAAAGCACTAGCCAACCAGCAATCGACATGCATAGAATATTTACGTTTTCGGGAATTGGAAACCGTTGAATGAGAATTACGGTCCTGTGAGAGTCTTGGTTTTCTTGTTTTGACTTTATTACCCGACTAAGCGTCAAACAGGAAGTTAATACTGGCTTATCCATGTCTGATAGCGGCCAAAAATTACAAGTATAACGGGCCTTGGCATAGGTCGTCCTGTTATAAATATGCAGTCCCCCCACCTCTTTAAACCCCATGGTGTTGCTTTTTTGCAGGTCGCCAGCTGCAGCTGGGACGTACGTCTGGATAAATTGACTTAAAAAGACAAAAGAAAATACAACTTCAAGAGATATTTATACTCACATGCATCACAAGAGGTACTAGTCTCATGCAGTGGAAAGTTATCCTATATGCCATGTCAATCACATACAGTCACTTGATATATTAATATATTTAGCTATAGTAAGAATACATCAAATTACCCAGTATACTCTAGGATGTTTCAAATTTTAACTTTTGAAACTTTTAGATATATGGATGTATCGCAGGCGTTGGGTGGAGATATTCTGCTGGTCCGGTATATATGGAGCCTAGTAGTGGCATCATGTCGTGGTTATAGGCGGAAAAGCCCTAGTCAGACTATTATTTCAAGCAACTAAACTACATGTACTAACATATGACATAAAAAAAGGCACATATGAGAACACATATGGTAGAAATTTGTATACATATACGATACTACGTATCTCGATACCGTACTCCTCAGCTCAGGCACATCGATCGCCCTTCCAACCCACTTCTCTAAATTACCTCCGCCACACGGAAAAATTATTGGTGTAACTGTCTCATGCCAAGTTTTGCTGTAAACCGGTTACAAGTTTAAGAAGTCAGGGGGAAATCACGAACCAAAGATCAAGCACAACCACCACATAATGCTCGGGAACACCCATTTTCATCCCCGGTTCACAGCATACGCCATCAAATAGAAAACATGGAGAAAAAGATATTCGCCTATCTGACTATACTATCGGGACCTTTAATTCCGAAGGCACCGATTTAGGCAGTGGAGTTGATGATCCTTGTCTGCAAACTTCAGGCAATACTCTATTCCCCGGATTTGCCTCTCGAACCATGCAGCCGAATCGCTCTACATTGTCAACCACACCGAGTTCCCGGGTTTTATGAGAAAAATAATAACCATAGTTTCCCCGCATTGACTATCCGTTATATCTTGTGCGTCGGAATGGTCCACCTTCTACTCCGACAAAGATTAAATCCGTTTAATATATAGCCGCCAATGGTCCAACGTACCTTTCTGTGGCAGTAAATGCCTGATGATAGATGTACCCGGGAGTGCCTGAATCTAAAAACCCGGCAATTAAAGTGGCGGGGGTGATCTACAGGCCATATTTAAGCTCCGCTCCCGCAAAGCTAAATGACGGATATCTTGAATTCTGTCTCAGAATTCTCATACCTAGATAGGGGTTATTTAACTATAACTCGAGTTGAACAGGAGACGTTATTTTAAGATGTTCACGCATCTCCTCTTTCTCGCCACTTCACTCGGCACTGTGTCCGCAGCTCGAGAACTATGGTTTAACCAGCCTGCATGGGATTGGGCTTCTCAAGCGTTGCCGATTGGTAACGGGAAACATGCTGGTGAGTTTTGAATACAGTACGTTGCCAAGAAATCATCACTAAATCTTCTAATTTGATATAGCTTCTTTCTTTGGCGGTATCAACAACGACTCTTGGGCCCTCAATTCTGATAGTCTCTGGACTGGTGGCCCTTTCCAGCTAAAGGTATACAATATCATTGATCTATCCGAGTCCAATACTAAGAGGAGAATACAACAGAACTACACCGGTGGTAATCCTGCAGAATCACGTGTACCGGCACTCCGTGGAATACAAGACTTTATCTTTAAGAACGGCACTGGGAGTATGCCTACCATGTCAGGCGTCCCGATCTTACTATTGAATCTACTGACATAAATTTGTAGGTATCGCTGGTATCCTAGGTAGCGACGCAGGTTATGGAAGCTATAGTGTGCTCGGGAATCTGTCCGTTGGCCTTGACCTGGACGCCGCCACTGCCAGCTCGTACAAACTCTGGCTTGATATTGACCGTGGAGTGGGTGGAAGTTCTTTTGTTACTGAGAAGTATGGCAAGATCACAAGGTAAGTCACTCCCTTCTGCTCTATTGTGCTCCAACTTATATTATGTAGGGATTACTTCTGCTCCTTCCCTGCGCAAGCCTGTATCTACCACCTTGAGTCCACTAAACCTCTCCCCACCGTTACAGTATCCCTTGGTTCCACTCGATCTCCAGCGCCCACAATAACCACTGCTTCGAACACCATTACACTCCGTGGCCTCGCTGAATCTCCTGATGGCATGCTTTATGACGCCCGCGCCGCCATTGTATTCCCTGGAACCGCACAGAAAGGCAAAGACTTCACCACGTCTACCGGGCTCTCAGTCCCTGCTACTGCTGGTGTAAAAGAGCTATGGATTGTTCTCTCAATGGATACGAACTACGATGAAACCAAGGGAAACCCTTCTGATGGTTACACATTCCAGGGAATTGACCCCGCCAAAAAGGTGGCGGGCAATGTTGCTGCTGCTGCGTCTAAGAGTTATAACGCGTTGCTAGCAGAGCATATAAAGGACCACCAGGCACTCTACCGCGCCTTCTCTCTGACACTGCCAGATCCTCTAGGTTCAGCCTCAAAAGCTACAGATGAGCTCATGAAAGCCTACACACTTGATAAGGGAGATCCATACCTTGAGTCACTTCTTTTCGATTTCGGACGATACCTCCTCATCGGCTCTAGTAGACCAAATTCATTACCTCCTAATTTGCAAGGAAAGTGGTCGAATGGCTTTGGGGCTGCTTGGTCAGGCGATTATCATACCAATATCAACCTGCAAATGAATGTCTGGGGTAGTGAGGCAACTGGACTAGGCGGTACTCTTGACGGATTATGGAGATATATGACAGAAACATGGGTGCCAAGAGGTTCCGAGACTGCAAGCTTGCTTTATGGGGCTACTGAAGGTTGGGTGGTTCATAATGAAATTAATACCTTTGGGCATACAGGGTGAGTTGAACCCTAACCCTTGAAACACTTATTTACGAGTTGTGGTTAATTAAGAGATAGATTGAAAGGAAATGGCGATCAGAGTACAGCGCTTTGGTTTGCGTACTCGGCTGCTAACGCGTGGATGAGTATGTTCTCCATGCTACGGAAGGGTAAATGATTGTTCTGACTGGTAATAGTGCAACACGTATGGGACCACTACGATTTCACGGGCGATAAGGACTGGTATAAGAGCGTTGGATATCCCCTCATTAAGGGTGTTGCACAGTTCCACTTATCGACCCTGCTGGAGGATAAGTATTATAATGACGGGACACTAGTGGTCAATCCGTGCAATTCACCGGAACAGCCGCCGTCGACGTTTGGGTGTGCGATTGATCAACAGCAGATTTCGGAAGTGTTTATGAATGTATTAAAGGGATGGGACGCATCAGGAGATAAAGACTTAGCATTTAAGAAGAGGGTAGAGGATGCACTGAGCAAGTTATACACGGGCATCAGAGTGGGACGGTATGGGCAGATTCAAGGTAGAGAAACCCTCTCCTATGCTGTCAATGATATTCGTAGAAATTCACATATTAACTCTAACCTAGAATGGAAACTCGACATCGATAACCCAGAAGACGGTCACCGCCATCTTTCTCACCTCTATGGCTGGTACCCGTATGTCTCTCTATCTGACGTTCTCCCACCCAGAACTAACTTATTCCTTTCCAGTGGCTATTCAATCTCCTCTGTCCACCGGGAAAATACCACGATCACTAAAGCCGTCGAAACAACCCTAATCCACCGCGGCCTCGGAAAATGGACCGACGCCAACGCAGGCTGGGAAAAGGTCTGGCGTGGCGCCTGCTGGGCTGGTCTTAACAATTCCACCATGTCTTATTATGAGCTGCGCTTTGCCATTGTTGAGAACTTTGCCAACAATTTGTACTCAGTGTACAGCAAAGACCCCTCTACGATTGGAACCTGGGTATTTCAGATTGATGCCAACTTTGGAACTGTGGGCCAAGTTCTGCATATGTTTGTTCATGATCTGGATGTCGGGTATGGGCAGAGCGGAGAGAAGACAGTGGTGTTGGCACCCGCTGTTCCTGAGGCTTGGTGGGGTTCCAAGATTGAGGGACACAGGTTGAGGGGAGGTGGTGAGGTTAGTTTTGAGGTTTCCGGGGAGGGAAAGGTGAAGAGTGTTGTTCTGAAGAGTAGGAAGTCGAGCGCACCAAAGCTAAAGTTTGTGGATGCAACCGGGAAGGAACTAGAGGTTAAGAGATCGTAGGGCACGATTTTAAAACCGGGAAAGAGGGAAAAATTACTTGGAGAGTAACAAGATGGGAGGTACTTAGATAAATAAGTGTAAATAGTTGCCGTGCTATGATTGACGGCTCACCGCTGATCCAGACAACGCCGATCATGTGATATCACCAATGTCTTGGCCCATTTCAAGAGTGACGGTTCATGACGTAACACCAAGCTCACTGTGAATTCGCATTTATAAGTAGCCTCAAATTTCTACTATTCAACCTAGAAATTCATCCAATACTCTTATATGAAAACAGTAACAATCCTACTTTAACGCAACCGCAAAAACACAAAAACACCATGTCTGATAACAGCTCCACCATTCACCCCAAGAAGAACGCCCCTCCAGCAACCCTATCCGATTTCATCGCGGAGGGCAAGAAGCCCGACTACAACACCCGCGGATCCAAGAACATGGGTCAAGGTGACGTTGAGGAAAAGAGCGCTTTCGACCATTCCGCGCCTTTAGCTCAGGGAAAAGGACGTGAGGGTATGGAGGCGAACAACGAGACAAGGGGAACGAAGATGCAGAAGGGAAGCGGAATGGAGAACACGTTGGTGGCCCTTTTTCTTAGTTCTATTTTTGGGGGCCAGATTTGGCCATTTGTTCCTCCTAGTCACTCCTGGGAACATGTTGTGATTAGTGAAACTTTATTGAGACTAGATTGAGCTAACTTGATAATTGGGGGTAGTGGTTGAGCCAGTCAATTGAAGATGGTTCCTGCGGAACTTACATTAGTTTCTTTTGGGTTTTAGGGATATTTTGGAGGGGCGATATGTACTTATAGTTTGAAATGCTCAAGGAAGCCTTACAATATGGTTAGATGTCGGCGTAATTGTGATAATTTTTATTCTTGATGCAGGAATAGAAAATGGATGGATCCATCCAGAACAGCGCTAGAATTCAAAATGTAGATGGTCGTTGTCGTTGTTGCAAAGAACTTGCGCTACTGGAATAGGATCAGGTCTAGCTTGCTACACCAGTCTATCAGCGTGTCAGTGATACTAACAGCCAAGCGCTTGTTCAACACCTCCAGTCCAGTATTGCGCAGCCCATCATTCCAATTGCATGCCTTCTCCATCGTACTCCTTAATCTGGCTGACTCCGTACATATCCGACGTTGCAAAACAAAGCTGACATTTTCATTTCCGTAGGATATCGTCTCGTGAGTGAGACGACTCGAATAAGCTAACCCCCAATATGTTTACGCGTGTTGTACCTATTTCTGAAACTCAAACACTACCGTACAGCAACAACCCCACGTAACTGTACTGTATGTGCATCACGATATCACGCCATCTCGCCAATCAACCATGGTCTGTCTAATAAAAATAAAGCGAAGATCGGATCAAAGGCTGTTTCAAGAACGAAGATATGAAAGAAAAAAAAAACGTTATTAGATTTTTTTTCCCTTTTTTCCTTTTCGTTTCTTTTTTTTCTTTCATGTTTCATAGACGGGCCTGCGAGCCTTTGCAGGGACCGTGTTCTATTTTGATATCTTGTCGGAGATATCGCGACGTTTTTCCGTCTGGATGTCTCCAGTTTCGAGTGGGAGATCGATCTAGGGCCTCGTTACGTATGTCCCTCTTTAAATTCCCTGATATTTAATTAGGGTTTATGCGATGACTTGCCATGGCTGGCTGGCGGCAGGCATGGCAGGCTCCGATGTTGTGTGTGCCCCTGCAGATCAGGAGGGGGCGGATAAGGAGAGTAGATTGGATAGATGCATGGAACTCAGTGCATCTCAACAACGTTGAAATTCTAATGCTGATTGTGGTGGTGGTAGTAGTGATTGTGGTGATGGTGGTGGCAGCTGTGGTGCAGGGATCAAGCATTGTCCGTGTATATGGTATTTATATCCACCCAGGTAGAGACAAAAACCCGTTGTTTGTGCCCACCATCCGATATGTCATCCTATATTAATTAGGAGGCCGGGTGCGTTTTTGCATTAATACTTCGGTACGCATAGGCTGCCCCGCGACATCGCTAATCCGGGATGCTGAATATCTCTCCGAGACGGTCAGGTTGATATTCACGGGGATATGTTTCTTTCCAGAACAGTCTGCCTGACCTGATATATTGCTCTGGCCAAGCAATCAATCAATCACCTACCCCCCCACCCCCCCACCGCTATATGTAGGTAGGTGTCAGTGCATCATGTTTGATCACTCGCGGGGAAGAACTAGTGCAGTTCCCGAGTGATTAAATTGACTGTGATGCCATGGACATTGGCAGAGGGGGATCGCCCACATCTAGACGGTTCCGAAAGTCTTGTTTGTATGACGCGGGTGACAAGACAAGCTCGCGCTGGTGTCTGACCTGCATTGAGAACGAGGTAACAATGTACCTCATATGCCGCTGTCTGTCCATCCCGTAACGTAAACCGTAACCAAGCGATCCCCCTCCTTCCATCTATGTACTCCAGGCTTCTAGCATCTCAGGCCCGGGCCCAAATGCAGTCTAGTCGTTCCGAATTGATTGTATCCGACTGTTGTGAAACCGGTTCAATTTAGGAGTTATGTAGAGTTGTCACGGAGATGAGGGGTTGCATAGCTGCAGCAGCTGGCTACATAGCAGCACAGGAAGAATGGATCCTACAAGGTGTAGTTACAGACATGGAGGTTAACGGTGAATTTAAATAGATAGCCCTAAGCCCTAGTGGTGTGTGGGGGCTGGCTGGAGGAACAACCTGCGGAATCTTCCATGGGGGCTCTTCTGGGGTTTCGAACTTCGCGATGCTCCTCCACGCTCGCATTACGTTTCCATAAAGGGACAAGGACCGGTCAGGTTGTTATTACTTTGCATAGAACCTCATGTACCGGTATCTATTTAAGCCTTCCAACCCTGCTTTCCTCTAATATCCACTATCAGTACTATCATCTCTATAATCTGTGCAGATCAACTTGCTAGGAGATGAGATATTATATCTTCAGCTACCAGTTATCATGAGCTGCGCTGCATGTAGTTAATTGCCGTGATTCTGTCATAGTACTCCCCGATAATTCAAATAGTGATCCAGTTTTTGAATAGAAAGCTCCCTGCGAGCAATTTTCAAATCACTAAATTAACTCCCGCAGCCTCGCTCGTCCAAGGGTGCGGCACTGCGCGCACCAATTTACGTCGATCCGCAACGGTCGGTGCGGGAAAAATCTCCGACCGGCCACCACGCTCTCCCCGCTGGCTACTCCGATTGGCCATCGTCGACCAGAGTAATGATGACTTCGCCGCACCTTCATCATCTCTTTTCCAACGGGGGGCAATGAAAGAAGGGACAAGTGAAGGAAAGAGAGAGAGAGAGAAAGTCGACCCACTTACTCTACTTACTTGCAACTTAGTCTAGGACCTTGCCCTTCGTTATCGCCTTTGTCGGCTTACGATTCCGGTTCAACCCCACATTTCTAGAGCATATCTGCTCTCCTCCAAAGGTACAGGGCCTGCAAGCCTGCCTGCCCTTGCATTTCTTGGCTACTTACTACTCAACGAACGAACAAAACGTTCTCCGCGATAATCCCCAAATCTACACCCCACGCCGCCCTCAATTAAACGCGTTGAAAGGTACCTCCGCAGAGAGAGGGAGAGAGGATCGCCACAACTATCTCGGGATAAGCTTTCTGCTTACGGTCCAGAAAGGGAGATACTTCCTTCCGAATTCCCTTTAAGGACAGAGGACAGCAGCAGCAGCAGCAACGTTCTCCCGGGGGGGTAACTATCCCGCGCAGACACGCGAGAATTCGCGCGAATTATTAAGCAGAGGAGCGGAGTTGACTTCAGTGATTCATTGTGATAGCTGTCTTGTCTTGTCTGTCTGTCTGTGCCCTGTCAGACATCAGTACAACATATAATCCATCTTCCCATTCCCCCTTCAATTGTGGGGCAAGGAACTATCGCGACTTTTGCCGCAACACCACATCCATCACTCGGCCCCCCATTGTGGCGGCGCAGAAAAAGACATCGGGTTCCTGCCAAGCTTGTGGAAATCCGTGCGCTGCACTCCTTAAGCTGACTTCTTCGTCCCGACAGTCCGTAATTTGACCGCCGCCGTGCCCAGTTTCCATCCCATCCCACCTTTTTTTCTTCCCCATTTTCTTTTTTGGGGGCGCGCGTTACATCTCCGCAGTGCGCTCTCATTGGATACTTTGGCATCTCGCCCAATCAGAGCGTCGAGCGCAGAATTTCTCACCAAAACCAAACTGCACGCCCCAATTCCCAATCATCAAAGATATCGCAAGAGGCATCTGATCCCCCCCCCCAATCCCTCCCCCCGCTCACACCCACACACCCACACACCATCCCTCCATCCTTTCTATAGAATACAATCAATCACTCGTTCTCATTCGTCCTGGATAAGGTGAGTAGCGAGTAAATAGCATTGCAGTTTGTGACAATAATCAACAACCCCCCCCTGTCGACACTACCCGTCACTATCCTCCCCCCCCCCGCGATATTCATATACATTGCTTGCATCTCTCGAAGGCTTAAAGGACAACTCTCCCGACAAGCCGTCAGTAATACCAGGGACCCTCCCCACACACCCGGAGAATTTACCGGTTGTCGGAGTGTAAAGCCCTGAGAAAGAGCCAAGTTTTTAATAAAGCTTGGGTACCTGGGGGGTGTGATAAGGAATTGGCTTCCTGCAGGTTGTTGAGACTAGATAGGATTGAATCCGGAAAGGGTCCAGTACATTAGAAGAAGGATAGGGAAAGAGCCAAGGTTAAGGAACACACATTGAGGCAGGAAGTAGTAATCATACGCCATCCAAATTTGGTCTTTTCTGTAAGTGCTCCCCTTCATCACCCCCCACACTGCTAGATCCGTTTTTCCAAAAGGGTATGCGGAAGTCCTCTACTCTGCTCTGCTCTAGTTACTCTAAAGAACACACCCCCCACTACCCACTACCCCCGTTCTTCCGGGACATACTGAACAGCGCAAATAGCCTGCATTGATCTGCGGTTTCTTTCTGGTTTCCTACCTCATCGCATCATTTCTCTCTTCGTGTGTGCCACGTCTAGTCTGCTTCTCTGTTCCTTTTTTTGTATTCCTCAGCGGAGAATTTACTATATTGCAGCATATTTGGGGGCTGGAATAACGTCTAACACTTTGTCTGGCCCGTAGTAGTAGTACCAGTGGTTTTGCCGGTCCGGAGACGAGAAGTTACTTTAACTACGTTACATCGCGGGAGAGCCTGCTGGATATCCGATTGACCAAAACTGTCAGTCTCCAGTTGTCCGGACTCAATACGGACAGTAGGCAAAAAAACTCGGGGGGCACAGAGTATCACTCACTCCACTCATCTCCACTCCCCTCAAGACTTCCTGGAGCTACACATCTTTGTACCCCACTTTTTTTTCCACAGCTGGCCTTTTCCTCATTAGGATCAGGGTCGAGACCGAGAGCGAAGTTCCGTCAAATCTCCATATCTCTTTCCCTCTTCGAAAACTCACCCCATTCCACATACGTCTTCTTGGCTTCCATTAAGGTACCTAATGCACCCCATTCCCCAATGTGGCGGGTTTGAGTTTAACCGTACGGGCCTAGGTAACTCACAGACAATTGATTGATTGAGTGATTGTCAACATTCAAGTGGATTGATTGATTGCCAGGGGTTTTGCCTTTTTTTTCTTCTTTCTCTCTATATATTTTTTTGTGTGGACGTTTCATGTTTGACGATCATTGCACCGGAGAAAGTGTTTTTTGGAACGGCCACCCTGATAGAGCTGTGGTGGTGGGAGTTGTGAGCTCTATCGTGGCGAATATATATGTATGTTCTCTCTCCCGGCCTCTGGATGATGAGTGCATGGGATGTTCAGCCACTGATAACTAACTGACTCACTCACCCACTCACTCCCCCACGCAGACCATAGAGTATACGAGTTATTCAGAAGCACAATCAAAATAGCTACCAAGCAGCCAAAAGGAAGAACAAAGCTTGTTCAGCGCCCAATGGCCCACGCACCTGCCCCCCTCCATCTCACCCACTCACCCACAACCTCCAACCCCTCGCCGCCCTCCTTCTCCCCCACCATGGCCTCCTCGCCCTCCACCACGGGGACCTCCCCCGCAAAGGCAACCCACACATGCCCTTCCTGCTCCCGCTCATTCTCCCGCGGCGAGCATCTCGACCGTCACCTCACCACCCACATGCCCTCCAACACGTCCAAGGCCTTCGTCTGCCAGTCGTGCTCAAAAGGGTTTACTCGCAAGGACGTACTAACACGGCACATCCGTGCCGTGCATGAGACAAAGCGCCCCGATGTGCGGAAGAGTCGGCGTCGCAGCTGCAGGCGCTGCGCCGGCTTCAAAATAAAATGTTCCGGCGGCGGCCGGGGCGCAGGCAAGAACGGCACGCGGGAGGGCGGCCGGGCAGAGGATCCGTGCGAGGCGTGCAAGAAGCGGGGCGCAGTGTGCATCTACGATTTCGGAGCGCCGGTGGAAGAGGCGGAGGAGAGTCCGAAGACGAGCGCGGAGGATGAGTTGCTGGATTTTGGCTCGGAGGTGTCGGAAGAGGACGGAAATGGCGGCGCACATAAGAGGAGGAGGGTCGGAGAAGAGAGATACGAGACGGTGTTTGAGGATGGCGGACGCAGGGTGTCGCCGCACCTGTTGTCGGCGGCAAGAATGGCGTCGGAGAGTGGGAGCCAGGGTGCGCGGTCAGGGTCGTCGGCTTCGGCGTCGGCTTCGGCGGCTAGCCTGAGGAATTTGATTAGTTGTGACCACACTGCGGAGTTATCGTCGGCAGATCAGCTGATGTCGCTGATGACCACAAACACCTATGGAACGATTCCAAGTCTCGATGGGTCGCGGCCAAGTAGTGGCACACACACTCCGCAGAAAGTACCACTATCTGTTGACATTCCAGTATTTGGAATAAAGCCCCAAGTACCCTTGAAATCTCCCCCGTCTCAGCCTGCGATAGTACCCCAGTCGCCAAATACATCCATGTACCGACGGGATGAGTATTACCAGCCACAGAAGGCTTCAATAAGCGCCAGTAAGCGCCCAGATCCTCTTCCACTATCACCTCGTGATTTTAGAGACAACTTCAGCACTCCGGCCACTCTGGGTGAGTTGTCCTCCTGGCTTGGTACCGGGTCTGAAGCTGTTACTGAAGAAGATTTGCGTGCAGCAAAAACCTTGCAAGGGTTTCCTCCTGTATCTCCTCCGTCGCGGTCACCGCCAAGGCACTTTCCAAATCTGCAGGCTTCAAAGTCTGTAGATATCAGTTCGTTTGTAAACGATGTGCCAGAGGAAAATCAAAGACCTCAGGAATACCCCCCAGTATCTTTTACGGTAGATTATACTCAAAAACAGACAGAAATGCGGCAGAATTCTGGGACCTTCCAGACTGGGAATCTTGGATCATTAGTAGGACAGCAAGACATGGGTGGGAACATCGATATGATTCAATTAGGCGGGTCGAAACCAGAGGATAACCATCCAGGTTACGGTAATGATTTACCAGATCTCGAAAACGATGATAATTGGTTTTTCGACTTTGGGATCTTTGAAACTACCACCGATTGGCTGAGAGGCTGGGGTGACGATTCCTCAGCTCAGGATAACACGGGAATTAACGGCACATTTTCAGAACGACATCTCACTACTGTTGCCCCATCCCCTGCTGGTACTACCGCGCCGGGACGAGTCCCGAGCCCTGTGTTACCGCTAACCTCAAAACCTTTTGTCCCACCGGCAGCGCCTGGATCAGCGTGCTCTGACGAAGGCCCAACAACGTACTGTCCTAAACACCGAGAAGACCATCAGACACGCTTACCATCAGTCAGTCCAATCAAAGACCTTTCCTCCGTCGAAGACTTCTTACCATGGGGCTGGCAGTCGGGTCGAGAAGAGCCGAAGCGTCGTGTAACTCTGCCTCCGCTCAGACAAATTCTGGAGGAGTACACGGCCCCAGCTACTTCTCAGCGCGCCGACTCAGTACCTGCAGGTAAGGATGGCGGCTTGGATGAGAGGATCAGGACTGATATGGTCGAACTGCTGTCTATTCCATATGAGAGGTATCCCTACGAGAGTGCAGATATGAGTAGATTCCCGCCAAAGAAGATGCTTGATGGGTTTATCACACTGTACTTCGAGCAGTTTCATTCAAACTTGCCAATGATCCATAGGCCGACGTTTAGTGTTGCGACGTGCCCAACTATTGTGCTGGTCTCGATGGCAAGTATCGGTGCGAGTTACAGTAATGTCGAGGGTGCCAAGGTCTTTGCGGATACATTGAGCGAGCTTTGTAAAAGGACCCTGGCTTGGATGGTAAGACATATAATCCCGTGAGGTCTCTGGTATGACTTGATTGCTAACCCTAGTTTCAATCAGGCCGAATACAACCCAGAATATCCGCGCTCGGATTTCTACCTCAAAGCCTTATGCCTTCAGAGCGTTTATGCGTTAGGCTCGGGATCCCACCGTCTTTATGACTCTGCAGACGTCTCTAGAAGTTTTCTGATTGGGAATGCCCGCCGTATTGGCTTATTCTCTGGGACCCTTTCGCCGCCAGCATCATCGCCGTCTTCGGCACCAGGTTCTCCAGGCCGGCCCCATACCGAAGACACGCCTCTTTCCCGAGACACCAACGAGCAGCTCGAGGCCCGCTGGAACACATGGCGGAAACAGGAGGAGCTGAGACGGCTCGCCTGGTCAATCTTTGAGTATGACTGTTCATTTTCCACATTATCCAACCGCCGCGGTGCCATAACTCTGAATGATATCTCGACGCGTATGCCCTGTTCCGAGGCGCTCTGGGAAGCGCCGAACGCACACGCGTGGGCTGCGCTCCTGGAGCCGAAGCACTCTACACAGTCGCCTTGTGTGGAGAGGGGAACATTACTCTTTCCCACGCTACGGGATGTCGTTTCGGAGAAGGTATCGCCAGATACTCTTACTAGTTGGGGCAAGAGACTGTGTGCTCAGGCTCTGGGAAGGATATTGTGGGACTTTAAGGAAATAGAGGAAAGTGTGTTGAGTGTTGGTGGTACTAGTACTACCGGCGGCGGTGGGTTAGGGTTGCCGATGTTCGGTCCGGGGTTGAAGCCGGCGAAGGACACACTACTGAAGTCGTTGATGACGCTATGTGAATCGATACAGAAGAAGCAGATGGATGGCGGTATAAGAGATGGCGAGGTGGATGGTGATAGGGTACATATGATGTAAGTTTTCTTCCTTCTACCCTGAGCACTACCGTGATGGTTATTGACTGACAATGATCCAAATAGTCTTGCATGCCTGATATCACACTACACCCATCTCCACGCCGCATTCCCTACCGTCTCTCTCATCCTCTCCCTCGCCCGGCGCCCCCCCTCATCCGCCGACACCGGCGCCGACCCGCGCATCGCCCGCCTCAAAACCATCTTCTCCAGCGACCCCGTCTACGCGCGCACTCTGGCCTGGAACTCGGCGCAGATCATCGCCATCTCGCGCTGGAAGCCTGTGTTCTCCCCCGTCGAGGGAATGCGCATCTTCATGGCCGGTGTCGTCCTCTGGGGTTTTGGCCGCTACTTCAGAGAGCCCACTAGCACCACCAATACAAGCTCGGATGCCCCCAACTCGCCGATCCGTGGAATGCAGGAGCAGATTGTGAGACTAGACTCGCACCCATGGACGCGCGGCGTACAGGGCACGGGCGAATATTGCCCCGAGGAGTGGATCCGTAATGGCGGGAAGAAGGCGACGATTGGGAATGATGATCCGGATGGGAACGCGATGACGGAGATATGCTCGGAGAGAGGCGCGAGGGAGGTGTTGAGGGTTGTGGTGGGGATTTTGGGCCGCATGAGGGTGTGGGGGTTGGGAGGGGAGTTTAAGAGTGTGCTCGAGGAGATGGTGAAGAGGACTTGAGCGGATTTTTGGAGGGGGAGGGGGTATAGATGTTTTTACTTTTTACTTTTGATAACTGTGTTTTTGTTGTGGTTTTTTTTTTTTTAGGTCGTTTCTGGGAGTATCGGTATCGTTCTTTCTGGCCGGGGGCTAGGCTGGCTGGGGGTGTATGAGAAAACGGTCTTGTTTCTGTTCTTCGCTTTTTTCTCTTTCTTTTCTTTCTTTATGACAACGACGTGAACGTGTTTAGTTGGTAGTATCTTGTAATTCACGACAATACTGTAATGGTAAATGTATTCGGGGAAGGGGAAGGGGGCGCGAGATTTTTTTTTTAACTAGAATATGGATTCTCACTCATAGATTATCACTCACTTGTTTTATCTGCTACATCATTTGGGGGGGGGGGGGTTTGATGACATAAGTGGGTACTTGTAGTCGGGTGAGAGGTGCACGGTGTGTTATGTACACTCTGGGCTATTTCATACCATCTACCACCGTAGCCCAGTAGCTATGGTGTGGCCCAGAGGGGCCGAGGTCGGATGTTCAATCCAGGCTTGGTGGAAACACTGTGTGACTGGGTCGAAAGGAGCAGAGCGGGTCGCCTCTCCTATTTGTTGACCTTGTAAGGGGGGTTTAACTTTTTTTCTTTCACTATATGTTTCAACATTGTATTATGTTCACGCACTTTTTGTCCGTGTGGATGTACATCATTGTTTGAGGGTCGTGATGGAGGAAGGGAGGCGCTAGTGCTGGCGTCCGAGGGGCTGTTGGTGCCGAGTGATAGGTCATGATGCACGTGGGGGGTATGGCTAGGGCGAGCACAAAGTTTGAAGATATGGATGGAGATTTAACACTTGGATAAGGTATATCTTTCACTATCCTATTGGATGCCCTTCATATACACATAAAAAGAAACACCTCAAACAGCTAATAGCTAACCACAACCCACCCTAACACACTCTACGCAGCCGCAGCTGGCTTCACCGCATAGATCTGGAACGCACCTAGTACACCACACCCGCGCTCGTTAGTCACAATATCACAACACCCACTATTCACCAATTGATATACCCGCAAACTCATTGAGATCATAATCCGCAATCCCGGCCGCCTTCGGCGCAACCTCCGGGGCCGCCCCGCAGCACGCCTTGGGCGCGGGCTTACAGCAGCTGCCCTTCTTTTTCTCGCCGGCGCCGGCGGCGTTGATGATGCCTTCCTTGTAGATATTGAGGTCCTTCTTCGTGTCTACGATCATTACATCTACCACCACCACCACCACCCGCATGAGCACCATTCACGGCAGCTAGTTGGTTAGATAGATAGATACATATACATACCCTCGAACCCAGCGTCCTTCATCCACGCCTGATACTCCTCGACGAGGCTTGCGCCGGCCACGCAGCCGATGTAGAGTGCGGCGCTGGCCTTGACGGCCTCGGGCAGCGGCTTGCGCGCGAGGATGTCGGAGATGGCGATGCGCCCGGAGGGCTGCAGGAGGCGGAACATCTCGGTGAAGACGGCGGGCTTGTGCGTGGCGGGGAGGAGGTTGAGGACGCAGTTGGAGGTGATGACGTGGGCGGTGCTGGCGGGGAGGGTGGGGGTGGAGTGGATGTAGGATTTGATCTATGGGGAGGTGGGGGGTTAGTTGTGTTGTGTTGGGGAAGGGGAGGGGGGGGGGGGGTGACAGACGAATTCGACGTTGGTGTAGTTGCCTTTGAGGGCGTTTTTGGCGGCGAGGTCGAGCATTTCCTACGGTTGGTGCGAAGCGGGTGTTAGTACTAGCTTTAGCTCTGGGAGCGGGGTGGGAAGGGTCGGGGACAGGGACGGGGGCGGACTTGTGTCATGTCTATCCCAATGACCTTTCCAGTCGGCCCTACTTTGCGAGCGGCGATAAAGACATCCATGCCGGCACCACAACCCATATCTATGACCACCTCTCCCTACAGCACAGAAAGCAGCAGAACAATTAGTATCCAGTATGATGATGATCTAGAGTCACCCCAACGGGCAGCATCCATACGTACCTCCTTCAAACCCGCCATAGCAATCGGATTCCCGCAGCTAACGCCCAGATTTGCGTTCTGCGGGATGCTCACGAGGTCCTCGGCCGTGTATCCAAACGCACTGGCCACCCGCTCGTTGTAGGCGGCGTCGTTTTCGGTCTGGGCCGCTGCATAGCTGCCGTACTGGGCTTGGACGAGTGCTGTTGACATCGTTATGGTTATCGATGTATAATATAATATAGCTTTCGATCAGGAAACCGAAGATGAATAGCTAAGATAGATAGATAGCGGGCTACCAAGAGGCTGCTCTCTGTTAAATAGCTGCTAGTCCCAACCTGCTTGCTAGCTAGCTGCCGCAATATATGCATGAGAATGTCACTGGCCCCAGAGCGTAAGGGTTAGGGGTATGTACATATTCCACAGGGTTAGGGGTAGAGTCGGAGCCAAACAATCGAGCACGTTGCCGGCGTGGGTGCGGCCTTTGGTACCGGCGAGCACCCACAGTGAAATGCAATGTCTGTGAGCTGCTACCCGATAGTCCCCTACTGTGACCTTGCATGTTAATATGTTCCAGAAGCATGTACGCCTCAAGGCCAATGATCAATCTTGCTACTATCCCGTTTACCACTATCACCAGATATCACTTGTCCTCTCAAGTAGATTAGAGTGCTGACTAAGCAAAGACTGGAATGTCACTCGGAGGCTTTGGTTGGTCCCCCCCCCCCCCCCACTCTTTACCACTCCTCGCCATTTTCTTTTTTTCTCACACAGCTTGTTTTTTTGGTCCTGCTGGTAAGGCAGTTGTGACAGTGACCTCCAGGTTCCAGATCCATGGCTTCCCGAAGAACAACCGACAGTGACGGAGGCGGTTCAAAAGAGGTAAATGAGCACGTGCCCTATTGCCCTATTCATCCCAACATCCCCATACCCCCCCCCCCCCGCCGCCGCTATTATTATTATTGAGGCACCACATTTTATTGACTCGACGGGTTTTTCTGTTACACACGTGCTGTACTGTAGGATCCGCGCCTCCACCGTATCCGTGAAAATCAGCGCCGCTCGCGCGCCCGCAGGAGAGAGTACTTGGAGGATTTGGAGGCGAGGTGGAAGAGATGCCAGGAGCTGGGCGTCCAGGCGGACGTGGAGCTGCAGAGGGCTGCGAGGAAGGTCATTGAGGAGAACAATATGTTGCGAGAGATTTTGGCGGAGATGGGGGTTAGGAGGGAGGAGGTGGAGAGGAGGTTGAGAGGCTTGAGAGCTGGGAGTGCGGCGAGTGGCGGTGGTGATGGTGGGGTGGTGGTGGTGCCTGATAATGGGTGTGGTGTTGGTGGTGGTGGTGGTGGTGGTGGTGGTGGTGGTGGTGGTGGTGGTGGTGTTGCATTTGGTGGTGGTGGTTCTGCTGGCCAGCAGCAGTTCGGTTTCCCGGGAATAACGGCAGGGTTGGAGGGGGAAGGTGAGGCGCTGGCTGTACCACCGGGGATCGAGTCTCTGGATCTGTCGCAGTTAGATCTAGATATCGATATCCCGGAATTCAGGGCTGATGCTGCTACTGCTACTGCTGCCGGCCCTGCCACAGCAGCAGCTGGCGCTGTTAACGAAACCCCAGCACTAGACTTTTCCATGAATCTGATGGAGCCAATGATCCAAGACTTTGATAACATGTTTGACATTTCCGAGTTCATTGAGCAGCCGGTAATTAAAAAGCTACTTTGCCTTTCATATTGTTTTTGTTTTTTTGTTTTGTTTTTGCTTTGTAGCTTGTGTGTTTGGTTTGGTTTGTTAATGATCGGTTTTCTCCAGTTTGACTTTTCCTTGCCAATGGGATCTGGAGACGAAAGCGCAAGCGCCACCATTACCAGCACCACACAAGCGCAGCAGCAGGCTACTAGTAGTCCGGCTTTCACAACCGTAGACACGACGACACAAACAGCCTCCTCCTCCTCCTCGCTACAGGCACCACCAACCACAACAACAACAACAACAGCAACACCAGGCGCTTGTTCAGACACCTGCCGGACGTCGAATATCCGGAACACGACGCCCTGCACGGAGGCCTATGCGCTCTTGAAGGCGCTGAACGCGCAGCGGCAGGAACATAAGGACATGTTTGAGATTGTGCTGGAGCTCTGGAACGGGTTCTGCTATCCGAGTGATGCGGAGGGAGCGGGGGCGGGGGCGGGGTGTAGGGTGGATAACGAGGTGCTGAAAAGGGTTATTGATGGCATGCAGAAGTAGGTTTTGGGGGGTTTGTTTGTGTGGTTTTGTGGTTTTGGGGGATTTGTTTGGAGGGGTTGTTTCGTGGGAGTTTATGGTTGTTGAAAATGTCAAGTAGCACTAGTTGAATAAGGTTGGCTACAGAAAAACACGTGTGGCCGGGATAACAGCAGAGTACTCTAGTGAAACACGTGCATGCAGTCCACGAGATGTAGCCGTTCCACGTTCAACTTCATCATCCATCTCTTTAATGACGAGCTTCATCTCTTGAGAAAAGAAGAAAAATCGGACCCTCACATCATTTAGCCAGAGTCCTGCATCCTGCAGTCCTTACACCATAGTGGGGTTCGATTACTCTAGAACTACTCTACGTACATAGCGCGCTTATTGAGTCGTCGGATATCGTTGCAACTGGCTACTCTACTCTACTCTACATGATGATGTAGCCACTGGCCAGGTCCCCCAAAAAGCATCCGAAGACGCAAGTATCGAGTGCTCAAATTGCTCAAAACTCAAAGCTTCTATTGTACTTACGCCACATATGTAGGATTCTAGACCAGACCAGCCTGCTGCCACTGTACCTACTCTAGACACGTACATGAGTGTAACGACCCCGGGGGAAAAGGTTACCAGGATCTCCGCCTCGTCCTTTACCGTACCGTATACACTCAACTTTTTGTTAAATGATGAACTGTCATTCACGCCACCACCCCCGAAATTATGGTCGGTAAACACAAGGTACAATAAGCAATCTGCATCCAATCACGGCCTGTTTGGGTGGCCTTACTTACTTCTGTACCTTTATAGTTAAGTAGCTGTTGTTTTTTCTGGGTGCTTCGTAACTAAGTTTACCGACGGTCAAGGCCGGGAATCCTTACCATATTCCATCCCATCTTGATGTGTAGGGTAGGTCCTTAGAGATTTGTGTTACATATACATTGCTGATACATGATGAATCGCAGTAATACAGGTTTATATATACATTCACTGTACGTCACAGTATGTTCTTCGGTGACGGATCGCTACACTATGTGTGTGTCCTGCTACCAGCTCCAGGTTGAAGGCAACATAAGATTTGGTGAGCTGGGGCAGGACATGTCCTGATATAAGAAATATCTAACGAAGACTTGAGATTTTATGTTCTCAGCTTAGAATTTCTACTCTCGGTTTAAATGCGAATGATCCCTGGATTCACGTGATCCCCGGTGTACTGTTTACCAAGGAAACAGTTCAAGGCAGTCAAGTAATAAGGCTGAAACGAAACGGACCGCGAGTCCGAACCCGGGCACTTCTGAGGCTCCGGAGCGCATATATATATACATACATATATCTATCAGCCCCATACTGGCCAGCGCCGCATCTTGCCGCTATCGGGGTAGCTAGAGTAAGGGTAATACATATTCGATCAGATAACCCATAGACATAATAATACATTCCATATAGGGCGGACATCCCGCACGTAGGAGCTTCGCCGGAACATAACTTCTTGCTCACCGGGCCGACTACGCTACAAGTATCGACGATGTGGGGTGGAAATATACGCATAAACCACAGCTACACACGCCGCCGTGGTGGGAGGAGGTATGGATCAGCTACCAAGACGTTCACCTAGCTTGGCCTTAGGTGTTGCTGTGCGGACAAGCTTTAATGTCGCTCTTGGTCCTCAAACATGATCATCCAGACTCGGTGTCTACTGCATGTAAATTGTTGGTAATCGAGCTGCATTCTCCGACTAGAGATGAACATAATTTGTTCTGGCTAGCCGTATATATATGATTGCTTCCCCCCAACCCCCAGCCCCGATGTTGTTAGTGTAAGCAAACACCTGGAACTCCATCGTGCTCCGGTTTTTTCTCTTATATCCTACCTATAGCAGGACTATCACGTCGGATTAATGCTGGCTCATTTTTCACTCTTTTAATTCCTACATTCTTTCATTCATTCACTCTTTTTATACACACTCGTTTCGACCTTCCAGGTCCCTCCCTCCCCAACTCTGCGTTTTTTGACAAAACACAGTATTCCTGTCATTACCTCACATAATTCCAGTCCCCTTCCAACATGAAATTCCTAGCCCCAATCACACTCATTGGCCTTACCTGCCTCCAAACGGTAACCGTCTCCGCAGCCCCCGCGTCAAAGGAATGGCGCGAGAACAAAAGCCTTGGACAGGCCGGAGCGCCCAGCTACAGACGCAGTGAATGTAAGTTAATTCAATTCCTCAATACCTCTGGCTCTTCGAAGCCTTGAATTTTTAATCTGTCTTGAGACTTGACTAACACCACCGTCATGATACAGTATCCACATCCGGCGGTACGATGATCAAGTTACGCCGTGGAGCACCAGCACCAGCACCCGGCGCCCCAGCACCAGACGCTGCCAAAGGCGCTGCTGCCGCCCCGGGCGACGACGCAGCACCAGCTGATGAAGCGGCACCAGGAGACGAAGCGGCACCAGGAGACGAAGAAGCGCCGGCCGACGAGGCCGCACCAGGCGGTGCGGAGGGCGGTGCTGCTCCTGCTGGAGGCGCGCCGGGGGTGCAAAGGGTGCCCCCGGAGCTCCGGGTGCCCCGGGTGCTCCTGCTCCAGACGCGGCTGGTGGTGCTCCGGGTGGTGCGCCGAAAGATGGTAAGGGTGCTCCTGGCGCTCCGGGTGCTCCGGGTGCTCCGGGTGCTCCGGCTCCAGGTGCAAAAGGTGCTCCTGGGGGCGCTCCCGGTGGTGCTCCAGGTGGTGCCCCAGGCGGTGCCCCAGGTGCTCCTCCCGGTGGTGCTCCGGGCGCTCCGGGGGCTCCAGGTGCCCCAGACGCAGCTAAGGGCGCTCCAGGTGCCCCAGGTGCTCCGGGTGCTCCGGGCGCCCCAGACGCAGCAGGTGGTGCTCCCGGCGGTGCACCAAAAGATTCAAAGGGTGCCGCGGGTACTCCGGGTGCTCCTCCTCCAGGCGCTCCAGGTGCTCCGGCCCCAGATGCGGCAGGCGGTGCAAAAGGTGCCCCCGGCGGTGCTCCAGGCGGTGCTCCAGGCGCTCCCGGCGGTGCTCCAGGCGGTGCTCCAGGCGCTCCCGGCGGCGCCCCAGGTGCTCCAGGTGCTCCAGGCGCTTCAGACGCAGCAGCTGGAGCTCCCGGCGGTGCTCCAGGTGGTGCACCAAAAGATGCTAAAGGTGCCCCAGGCGCTCCAGGCGCTCCCGGTGCTCCAGACGCAGCAGATGATGCTCCAGACGCAGCAGCTGGTGCCCCAGATGCAGCAGGCGGCGCTCCTGGCGGCGCTCCCGGCGGTGCGCCAAAGGGTGCTCCAGGTGCTCCAGGCGCTCCCGGCGGTGCCCCAGACGCAGCAGGTGGTGCTCCCGGCGGTGCGCCAAAAGATTCGAAGGGTGCCACAGGTGCTCCGGGTGCTCCGGGTGCTCCGGCTCCAGATGCAAAAGGTGCTCCTTCCGGTGGTGCTCCGGGTGCCCCAGGCGCTCCAGGTGCTCCAGATGCAGCAGGTGGTGCTCCCGGTGGTGCACCGAAGGGCGCTCCAGGCGCTCCAGACGCAGCAGCTGATGCTCCAGGAGATGAAGCCGCTCCAGGGGACGAGGCCGCCCCAGCCGATGAGGCCGCCCCGGCAGGTGAAGCCGCCCCAGCCGATGAGGCTGCTGGCGGTGCAGATGAGGCCGCTCCAGCAGATGAGGCTGCTGGCGGTGCAGACGATGCCCCAGATGCAGACGATGCCGCAGGTGGTGCTCCAGGTGGTGCCCCCGGCGGTGCTCCAGGTGGCGCTCCAGGTGGTGCCCCCGGCGGTGCTCCAGGCGGTGCTCCAGCTGGTCCCCCCGGCGGTGCTTCGGGTAACCCAGGCGCCCCAGCCCCCGGATCTCCAGGTGCTGCTCCTCTTCCAGGCGCTCCGGGCTCTGGCACAGAGCCTTCGGCCGGCGGACGTGGTCCAGGTGGTCCAGGTGGTCCAGGTGGTCCGGGTGGTCCGGGTGGTCCGGGTGGTCCGGGTGGAAAGCATGGAGGAGGAGGAAGAGGATGGGGTGGAAAACGTGGAAAGGGGAGGGGAGGAAAGAGAGGCCATGGTAGGGGTAAGAGAGGTCATGGTGGTCCTGGCGGTCCTCCAGGTGGTGCTCCAGGAGGTGGTGCACCTGGCAAGGGACACTAAGCTGTCAAAGTCAGACGGGAAAGGTTTATGGTTATACATTAAGATATCAAGCCTGTTTTATAACTCACAGAATTAGTTTGAGTTGTGGTTGGCATTAGTTGTATTGTTCTATTTTTTGGAGATTTTTTTCTTTTCTTGCATCTGCATTCATGGGCGTTTGTTTCATAGAGGGTTCTGTTTCCAAGGTGTGCATGTGGGTGGGTGGATATCATGGTTTGTGGCTGCTGCTAGCTACTTAGATAAATATATACGTGTACATGTAGCCGGCTCCATCAATATTCACACGCATGGTGTTTACGTTTTGGTGCTTATTTTGTCTTGCTTTTCGTGAACATTGGACGGTGAAAAGGCCGCTGTTGGAGTAGATTCAGCTACCACGCGATGTAGTAAGCGGGTTGGAGCGTTGTGGTGTGGCGGGTAGGTAAGTGTTTTCGTAGAAGGATGTGCGCACATGCACGGTTAATGAATTATGAATTACTTAGTCAATCGTAAAAGGATATGGTAATTGGAATCACAGAATATCACTCGATAAGACGTGCGATCTACTCTAAAATAACCAATCGGGTCGATAGGTATATACGTACGTGCGTAGAAGAGGGAGGTAGGAAACAGGTGGGTGGACAATAGCTTCGATGTCGCCTAAGTACTTACTCCTCCCCATATTCATCCTCATCATCACCATCATTCGGCCGTTGTTCTCGCTTTCACTAGTTCATTTCTCCTACTAAGTAGTTACTTCCTTCACATTCTTTATAACTCGTCGGTACTATAGCCGGTGTTGAACCTGGAGACGTGGATATAAAGGGCAGCCAATACCGGTAGCTAGTGTAGTAGGCAGATGTGGTCTCGCGAGGAATATGTATGTACTACCAAGATTAGGCTAGCCAGCTGCTGAGTTCTTAGATACAGGACTATGTGGTATTACCTTTGAAACAATCGCCGTGGAGGTGGTAAGTAGCAGTGTTTGGTATGGTGTTGGTGTTGGGGCTGGGCATTTACACGGGAGCGTCATTGGGCAGCACTCGGCACCAGAAACACAACTCCTCACTCGTCGCCGAAAAAAGACAGAAATGATCTTTTATCTGGTCAAGTCAAAACTACAACCCAAGTCCTCTCTTCGTTTCTGGTATATCTCCCCTCAACATCCAAACCCCAAGTTTCTCCTCCTCCTCCTCCTCCGCCCCCAACCCATCACCCTGCACCCCCCAGCACCCCCCTCGCCACCTCCAAATACCCCTGACTCACACCGCCCACCCTCGCCTCCCCCATCCTACAAATACACACCCCCGCAACCTCCACGTCCTCGGCAAACACCCGCCCCCGCCCCCACTCCAGCGCCTCGGCCGCATCAAACGTCACCCGCTCGCCGCGCCCCCGCCCGCGCCCCCGCCCGCGGATGTACACCGTGTTCACGACAGTGGCATGCAGCAGCAGCGGCCGCGTCTCGGGCACCAGGAGCCCTGCAGCAGAGAAGAGGGAGCGGATGTGTTCCGCGAAGCGCGGGAGACGGCCGCTGGCGTCGTGCGGCGCGGTGTAGAGGACTGTGGCGCGCTGCGGGGGGCCGAGGCAGGTGAGGTTGCGGAGGGTGATTTTTAGTGGTGGCGGGGGTGGTTGGCCTTCTTCTATGGGTGCTTGGGCTACGGGGGTGGGGGCGGGGGTGGGCGTCGTGGAGCGGAGGATTGCGGGGAGGTCGAGGGATGAGAGGAATGAGGTTGCGGATTGGAGCTGCTCGGGGGTGGGGAGGGACATGACGCCGAGGGTCAGGTGCAGGGTGACTGCGGGGCGGATTGCGGCGGGGGGGAGGTGCGGGGAGAGGAGGGTGGTGAGGGTGGTGAGGGTGGTTTGGAGGGTGGGGAGTGCGGCGGGGGTGTGTAGTGGGATGCTGAGGAAGTGGGTTAGCGGCGGGCGGCGTGGGGGTGCCATGGTGGTGGACTTTTGGGGAGGGGAGGGCTGGTAGTGTGTGGATTTTGCGGGGGCGAGGTCTACGGGGAGTGGTGGTGATAAGATGATCTGATTAGATGGGCTGTCTGATTAGATTACCGCGATTAGATTGATTAGGTTGTGCGCATGTTCATACCACACTCCATACGTTGACACTAGACTATACGTCCTGGGATGAATTGTCGATTTCTGCCTAATCAAATCCCCACGGGTCCAACACAGCCACCGCGCCTACGAATGCCACTCCAGTATATATCCATAATGACGCCGGGAATCTAATATATGTATCTCTTGTGCTTGTAAGCCAAACTCTCCAGGTTTGTAAGTACTGCTGCTGCTGTTGCTACGCACAAGTACCGGTGTGTGCAGCTTATTTTTGCGCCGGCTAATTTGGTATTGCATGCGCGTTCTACATGGAGAAGTACGTACCATACATGTGGTTAGTCGGGAACATTTCTTGCCTTGATGGCGTGGTTGCATAAATAATGTTTCTTGCAGAGCGGTCATTCATCCCTTCTTGCTAGCGCCTTCTCCTGCTTGCTTAATTGTGCGTAGGCAAGAAAATGTTGGAAATGGCTGTGTCCGCAGTGAACGTAACTCTAGACCCTCATCCTACCTCTTTGTAATTGTTCCCGAGTACTAGCTGCACAGGAAGATACGAGTACATGTATACACGCGTACTCTAGCGATATAGTCCGATTTAATTAGGTATTTCCCAATATATGGACGCCTACCAACCCGATACCATCCCCCCCCCCTCTATTCAGGACTCCAAGTATAACCACACATGAAGAACCGACACAACGGGGCTGTAACGTAGGATAGGGTGGTCCTGGGTACGCGCGGGCTGGGACGGTGGGAATGAGCTTTCCTGACATGACGACACCTAGCGCCGAGTGATGTCTCATGACGTAAATTACATGACAGGGCCATGGATGGGATGAGATGATGTTATGATTGGCAAAAGCAAACACGTACAGAGCTGGATGTATTTGCTGGGCGTGGAACTTTTGTGGGTGTTAAATATGGGGGGTTGCTGTGTTCTGGTTCTAGCTAAGTAGCTGGGCGTAGATGTAGATGGTGGTTGTCGTAAGCGTACCTTTGATGGGGCTTGGGGTCGTGTGGGGATTGGTAGTGCCCGGGTTGTTGTGTCGGCGGTCTTGCGTGCGGCTGTGTATGGGGCGGGTTGGGCTTGCTTTAATTTGGTATCCCTTACGCTGTTGATTGTTTAACCAACTTGAGGCCTAGCTAGGCATGGTGGCATCAGGCGAACTTCGGGTCTGGTCAATCCCCGCACTCATCCAGAAAATCTCATACAAAGAAATGTAGTAGATATACAGCACGGGGTTATATGTAAACCTGCGAATTAAATCAAAATCCTACCAACTATGTTATAATAATTTCAATAAATTAAACAACAACAACAACAAAAAAAGATATTACAATAATCGCAGCAAGTCATTGTGATGGTGGATGATTGCTAACGATTACATTATATGTTAAACGGTTCCTTAACATGTCGTTTGGACGTGGTTCCGAGCTTGTTGTATCTGTCCTTTTGTCTTGGAGCCATTGTGTTCTCTAAACCATAGCTGTAAACAAAGAGGGAAGTTTCTCTCCCTCTTTGTGTTTCTACTCATCTGTTCATACAATACATTTCTACGTCCTTGACTCTTTACATCTCTGAGAACAAACCATACCGTATCAACACCATAGCAGTGCCCGGCCCTGACACGGGTACCGGCTCGCACTATAGTACTACTCCCCAGCCCGCCGGCGATGCTGTGTATCGACCTCTCTTCTCAGATGCAACAAAAAAGGCTCAGCACCTCTAATACGAAAGTGCAAGAACGTTGGTCTTTGTGGCGCTGCGAGTGATGAACCATGATCCTCTACGTCCGCAGCCAACTTCAGCCGACTGAGCTGGTTCGCCTTTTGCACCCGTATACAGCTAGGCGGTATTACTTCTAGTCATGATCACCGCACCGCCTTTTTGGTTCCATAAGTCTCCGTCAGATCTTACAACATAAGGCACACTCGTCTCCAAAAAGCACAATGGCAACGGTGACTCAGGAGAAGTGCAAGTGCAGTTTATGTACAAGCGGTTACACCGTGTACTGCCCCCCCGGTCTCTCTCAGTCTCGAGTGAGAGCCTGTGACTTCTATCGGTAGGGCTAGAGGAGGGCATGGGGTATCACTCGATGTTCTTGCGATCAAGATGGAAATTGGGCTTGGAAGTACCGTTGATTGGATCCGGAGTTTGGAGATATCAGTGAGTGTGCTATGATAATTCTCCGGAGAGCTGCGTCCCGAGGAGAAGGTTAACATTATAATTACATGCTAGTCGTAGTATTCTTCCAGAACACGCACCACCGCTACTCTATCGCACACACCTTCATCTCCCCCATCCTTCCCCCCATCTCCCCCAATATCTCTCAACGCCACAGCTAGTACACCAATCTTTCCCCCCAAGAAACTTATCCCACTTCAGCAGCAGCCAATTCCAACCCCAATTACAGGTAATTAGCCACCCCCAAGAATCCAAAATAACCCCCAAGCTGATCGAGTCCCAAATTCCCGCTGCCATCTCCCCCCCCCATCCCAGCCCATACCACCACCGTCAAAACCGCCGAAATTAAAAAGAGAACACTTCCAATCTTCTCTTCCCCCCCTTGCCCTGTCCATACCCACGCCCCCCAAAGATCCACCCGGCGTCACGCGATCCCGAAGCCCAGGAAATTACACCCTCTAGCTGGGGCCGGGCATGGGCATAGTGGGCGTATTGGAAAGGAAATGAAACAAAACAATCTTCTAGAATTTCGCGCAGAAGAAATTATGTGCCCGTGCGTTCACACTAGGCCTGTCCTGCTCGCGCTCCATTATTCTGCCCCTGTGTCGGTACTCTACTGTGTTGGGGTCGGTGCGGGCCCTGCATACAGAACACACAGCCAGAGATGGAATAGACACAGCCAGATTGAATAGGTAGAACACAAAACGGCTCGGCCGGCGCCCACAAACAGACAGAAACAGGGGTTGGGGTTTCCGCAAAGAAACAGCTGCTCTTGCTGCTTTCGGCTTAGAACCACAAAACTAACAATAAACAGCACCTTTCGCCGACGGAAACGCACCACCCACCAAACTATCGTGGTCCCTGGCGATCCGGAAACGAAACGAAACGGACCTGCCTTCTTCTCTGATCTCAATCGTTCATACCCTGAGCCCGAAGCCCTAAGGGGCCGGAGGGTGCACATGTCCATCACGCACCGGCTGTTACCGGCGAACAGACCACGATGTTTCCGTCCTTGTGGTTTGTGGTCCTGTTCCCGGGAACGTGTGCTGCTCTCTGCTTTAGTCCTGTCCTGCAAGAAGCACGAACGCACGTATGTAGGTACGGTACGAACGATCCATGGTAGGTCTATGGGTACTTCTACCCACCTACCAATCGATCGATTGAAAAGAGAGGTGTAAACAAAAAAAAAAAAAAAAAAACATGAAAAAACAAGCAAAAAAAACAAAACAAGTAAAACAACTTTTTTGCTGTTGCCAAAAGCAACAAGAAGCAAGCAACGACGGAGCTTATGATATCATCATTACAGGGGAAAAATCGATCATCTGGGATCTCTACCACATTTTTCCCTCGGTCGAGTCCCTGGATGGGGGGATTTGGGGGGAGGGTGTGTCCAATCTGGGTAGAGTGCGATATGGCGCCTACTCTACTCTACCGCCATAACTCGAAAAATTGGCTAGCTTCCAGAGATCAAAATTACTTGTATGGGAAACTTCTGATGCAGATCAATGCCATTCAACCAATCACTCGAGTGATAATCCCTGGCCGGAGATAGCCAATTTTTCGAGTTTTGGCGGTACTCTAACCTAACCCAGGACTGTGGAAACAGCCGATCAGATCACAGCGTTTGTCAGAGAGTAGAGTATGTAGCCTGTAGGGACAGAATAGGCGGAACGTACCGGTCGCTTGGAGTTGAAAGTTGCGCTTCTTTTCCTATGCACTCTACTGGCTGTCTGTCTGTCCAGCGTTTGGGGGGAGGCAAATATTGGGAATGCGGTCTGTGTAGAGAGAGGGTAGCTAGCTAGCTAGCTAGAGACAGCGCAGGTAGAAAATAGACTCGTAGAGTAACTAGCTGGGGGGGGCAACAACAACAACAACAACAACAGGCAACAAGAGGCAACAACAGCAACAGGCAGCAGAGCAACAGCTATGGGATCTCTAGTGCTTATTGGCTCGTGGTCAATTGCCGCTAACTTCATTACTCTACTCTATTCTATTCTAGCTATGTAGCTAGGACTGAACTGAACTGAACTGAACCTGACCTGGGAATCGATACCTTACTAGCTAGAGTAGTCTTAGTGATACCGATCATATCAGTCAGTTTTATCGCGTCGACCCGGAGATTCACACTGCACAAGCCCACAAACGTAGATATATGCTGTACAAAAATAGAGCTCCGTCCGTGTCCTCTAATGTAGAGTAGCTCTTGGTAACTCTAACTGCTCAACCGCCCAATGGAAACCGCTACATACCGTACTCAGCCCATAGCCCTATGTACTCTGAGTACCTCCAAAAGAAAAAAAAAATAAACCAGAAACACTGTCCAGCGGTCAGTCACGCCACCACACACCGCCACCTGCTGCACGCTCTCTCTCCTGCACGCTCCTCTTCACTCTGCACGCAATTCACGTACGTGCACCCTGCCCTACCGTACAGTTCCGTAGGTACTCTACCTACCAGCAACAAGCACCCACGCGCCCACCCACGCGCCCCGCCACACCACAGGCACCCACCAGCCACGCCCAAAGCAGCCTCGCCGACGCACCCTCACACCCCGTTCCGGCTGTCCGAGCGTGCCGTGTGCGGACTAGCGGTGGGGGGGGGGGGGGGGGTGCAGTTCCTTTTTTGGCTTGCTGGCTGGTATGTGCGCGTGTTTGGCCAGTTCATGATCAGTTGGTGGTTGGTTCGCGATGGTTGGTTGATGGGGTTGGCTGGCTGGCTTATCGATATGGAGGAGGAAGAGGGGGGGGGGAAGGAGGGCACTCTCGGATATGGGGAGGGGTGGATGGGTGGATGGGTGGTACGCTAGCTAGCTAGCTGGTAGAGGAGGAGAGTGGCCCGCCCGCGCAGATGGGAGATAAGGCGCGCGACGAGGACGCGGGGATGGGCTAGGGGTAGGGTTTGTAGGGTTTGGAGAGTTTAGAGGATGTTGTAGGGCACGAAGGGGTTTGTAGGGCTTGTATGGTAGAAGGTATTTGAGGGTATTCTAGGGCAGAGAGGATGGATGAATACGTGGGGATTGGAACCGGGATGGGATGGGATGGCCATTGCCATGGGGTAATGTATGTAAGTACATGTAAGTACTCTAAGTTCGTGTTTTTTTTTTTTCTTCCTGCGCTGCGTGCTCTTCACCTGCTGTATTTCTTATACCTGCCTACCGGATAACTTATGGTGAGTTGTTCGCTGGTCCTGTTGGCGGTGGGCGGTAATATACATCACATCTACGGGATACCCTTTTTTTTTTCTTTTCGATGTACTACTAGCCCCTACAGCTACAGTTGAGTGTTGCTGCTGTAGGTGAGGTGCGGCGCGGCGCGGTGGTGGTGGTGGTGGTGGTGGTGGTGGTGGCAGGTGCTGTAAGTACGGTCGGTGGTGCTGCTGCTGCTGTACCCCTCATCATCATCACCATACGTTATGTACGTGACTCGGGACGGGAGTAGGGTTGTTCAGGCTGGAGCTTCTAAACACGGGCGGGTAGTTGCGAGCAGACGACAGTGGACGCGATGCGCCCGGGGGTGGAGGGGGAGGGGGAGGGGGGGGGGGGGGGGGGAAGGAACGATGGGCGCGCGTTTGATGCAGTCTCCGATGTTCATGTTCGAGCAGCGCAGGTAGGGTAGGCGGTAGGGTGAATGAATGTTCTGCTTCTCACGGAGGAGCCGGGGTCACGCACAGGACGCGTTTGTGGGTTAGAGTAGCTGTGGTTGCTTGGGTTGGGGGGTAATGGACCCATGGGATGGGGATGGGGATGGGGATGGTGGACAGATTGGGAATGGTGGATGCTGGGGGAGGGAAACGAAACGGGGGAGTGGGTGGGTGGCGGGCATACAGGCAGATATAGATATGTATGCGGGTGGTGGGGGTAGGGGAAGGAAAGGGAAGGGGGAATTGGGTGGTAAACAACGCGCTTAGTGGTGATATACTTGGAGTGGATATACTCAATCGATAGATACATGCACGTGTGGAGATGAAAATAATTATTTTTTTCTATTTTTTTCTAGTCGCGCGACAAGAGTGATTGGAGGGGGATAAGAGGAGGAGGAGGTGGTGGTGGTGGGGGAAGAGAGGGGAGGAGAGCCAGAGGAGGAGATGAGCCCGAGAGTATGATCAGGTGTTGACGACAGCATGATTGATATTGGGGGTCTCTATGGTCTGGTCAATCGAACAATGGAGACCTCCCTACGCATCTACATGTACATCCGTGATGAACATTGTGATTGTGGACTCGCTGTGGATGGGATGGGGGGCGATGGGCGGTTTTGTTGGCTGTCGTTCAATTGATCGATTGTATGGTTGTGATGGCAGCAGGCAATACTTACAACTAACTGGTGGAGCATGAAGGAGAGGAGGAGGAGATCCAGAGTATCTAGGGCTTAAGCTTCTAGAGGGAACAATTCTACCCTTTAGGAAAGGGAAGGAGAGAGAGAGAGCAGTTCTAAACCAGTCTCGTCGATGTTCTTCACTATGATCTCAGGATGTAGTTACTGTTCATAGAAACGGAGAAGGAAAAGCTCATGCTCATGCAGTGCTTGCATCGAATAATCCCTACGGAGATATGTTCTGCGGAGATGTCAGTAGGGTTAGGTGGGTGGATTGGGTGGGTGGACAGCTCGGCTAGCTAACCAGGGAGTGGTGCAACACAAGTGGTAAAGCGTACTCTAGGGGGAGGGAAAGGAAGGAAGGGGAAGCTGGGGAGGGGTGGGTTAAAGTGTGTCTAAACATCATGTCCTACTGAGCACATATCGTTCAAGGTGTTGTTGTCGATGCGTGAAGCGATGCACAGTTCTCTCTCTCTCTCACTTTCACAGTACAGCGTACCTACATGAAGGAGGAGGACTTGGCTGTTTTGTTCCCGTGTGTTCCCAGAAGAGTTGCTTCTTCATATCCGTCTCCATCGTAGAGTTGCCTTTTTTCCCCTTCTTTTCTTTTTCTCAACGAAGGGAGAGGTAGAACGCAGATAAGTGATTGAGAGTTGTTAGAGAGTGAAAGCAAGAGTGACCACTTGTTCAACAATTCTTTTACTTTAGAGACCGATTGTTCGTTCTCTCTCTCTCCCCCACCAACCCTACTCTATCTTCTCTATCCAACCAAGAAGGACACTTGCTCTCTTGATTGCTTCATTTCTCCCCGGGAGTTCCTAGCCTTTCACCACTAGTAACTCGACTACTCCCCACTTCGTTCCATTAACCTACTACCGGCACCCCACTTTCTTCGCTTCTTCCATCATCCCTTCTATCTACTTATCTCGGCCTCATTTCCCACTCGTTCAACCCTTTCACTTCTTATCCATTCCAACCCCCCGCCATATACTATTATCTTAGTTATTGCCTCCTGTTCTCATATATCCAGGGCTGGGCCAAGGAAATTAAAAAAAGGCGAGACCAAGAATTTTCAAGAACAAGAACAGGGCCGCTTTCTTGCTGTTAATTCTTTTTAATTATTTTTGTTGTGGTGTGGAGATAAAGTTGTTGAGAAAAGAGAAAGAGAAAGAGAACAGGGCTGTGTTTATCTATCAGTCAATAGGACCACAGGAACAGGAGCTCAACTGACCTCTTACCGCTACACACGGCAACCAACTAGCAAGTCAAGAGGTGAGCTCTTTTTTTTTTTTTACCCTCTCTTCTTAACCCAAAAGAGAGAGAGCCCTGAGGAGAACCAACAACGACCCCATTAGAGGAAAGAAACATGATTTGTGTTTTTTTTTTTGCTCTTTTCTATATACCTCTTTCTTCTCCTCTTCTTCATGTTCCGCTTTCTTCCGTGATCAGAACTTTCTAGCTGGTATCTTGCTAACGCAGCGGTACTTTGATGGTTTTCAGAGCTTTCGTGGAATTGATTTTCTCACCTCATCTCATCGCGACTCGTTGTTACAGAAGATCCAAGCTGCATCGTCTCATGGGTCTTTCAGCTGGTAATTATCTGAGCCCCCTCCACCCCCCCCCCCCTTCCCTTCTTCTTCCCCGCCCTTCTATGAGTCCATGACCATTCTCCACTCGGGAATCAAATCAAACACACACCCCGTAATTACACCTTGCTAACTAAGCAATTTCTATTGTTTGATTTTTACAGCCTCATTTCAGCTTCTCTTTTAAGGAACATTTTATTTTATTTGGGGGCATAGGCTTCTTTCACTTCTTAGTAGGAAAGCCACAGGTACTCCCTCGAATCAGCATTCTTCTGTGCAGGCAAATACCTAGTTTTATTTCATTCAGCCCACCTACCTTTTCGGGCACCGCCGCGCGGGGGAAAAAGAAAATTATTAAGGGGTGGGGAAACAAGAGCTATCCACTGGAATTTTTTTTTTTTTTAATATTTTTGGGAGAGGGGTGCTATTTTTCTCTGAGTGCTCTGAGCATTTTCTCGGTTGTGTGTGTGTTTCCTCCGTGTGTGAGTGTGTGAGCTTGTGTGTGAGTGTTTGTTATTGTTTGTTGAGAAAGCGGCAGCAAGTAACAGCAAGCAAGAGCAGTGCAAGCAAGCAAGCAAGCAAGCAGAAAGATCAAGAACGTTTGGTGGTTGTTGCGAAAGCAGCAGAAAAAGGGAAAGTGTCGACGAGTGTTTTGGTCGTCTCGGTTCGTCGGTCGCATTGAGCAAAAACCGGATCGGCAGCTGCACCGCACGGAGGACGTATCCGGGATCTGAAAATCTGAGGGGTGCCTTTGCTGCTTTCTTGGATTTCTCTTGGCTCATTGAGATCACTTGAAAGGTACAGTGAGCAGCCACAGCAATTTGCTGCGACCGCCCGCTTGGTTCGTCATTTACTACACTTTACTATTATTTCCCTTGGGGGCCTCGTTCCCTCTTCTCCCCGTCGTCTGCCCTGCTTGCTCCGCCTTTATTGTCGTCGTCAGTCAGCCAGGCTTCTTCAGTCAGTTCAGTCAGTCGGTCGCTTTCGAGGTTCTTGGTATTCATACAAACTCTGGGGCTCTCCTCCCCCTTCTGTCTACCTACATTATATTATCTGTGTGATTCCTTTATATTGTCGAAAACCTCCAACACCTTCAACAACCCCCACACAACAGCAGCAGCAGCACCACTACAACAGCAACAGCAACAACTACCCCAGCTGGAGCAGTCTGTAACAACAACAACAACAACAACTATATTCACAACAACCCTTCAACAATAACTATGTCGTCGTCTACTGTTCCTTCACATCAGTACCACCCCCCACGGCATCCGCACGCCATCTCGCCCACAACTGCGAAACCTCCTATAACCCCTCCGTCGTTTGCGACCGGTTACGTCTACCCCTCATCTGCTGTTCCCACAACAGCAGCTTATCGCTCGACTGGCCCACCTTCGATTATCTCAACATCATCCTCGCCCTCACCTCGCCTCAACCCTGGACTAGCTGCCGCCCGTCACGTCTCAAAGGCAGCCTCAAGACTGAAGCGCAGCCGATCAGACAATGCAAAAAAATCGACAGAGCAGCTGGCAGACGATGTTATCGACGAAGGGTTCTTCTCGGGCCCCGGCTCACCGCCTCTGGAGCAGTACTACCCCCACCATTCGGCAACCTCAGCTCACAAGGCACGTGGCAAGATAAAGCCACTGCTCAAGAAGGTCAGTGGCTCGTCGCGTGGGAACTCGCTGGATCTGTCAAGGTCGGATGGGGGGCTCCCAGGTGGCGTCGGATTGGGAATCTTTGACAACGCAGGCGACTCAAGCGGGGTTGACGAGGATTCGCCCTACTCCAACCGTCACAGACGCAACTTTTCCGGCACTAGCGGCAACTCGCCGTTGCTTGTTAATGCACCCTTTGCACACCCTAAGCGACAGGTCCCCCGTCGCGGTGCATACACGCCAGAGGTTTCACACTACAACACATCCAACGAGTCGAGCGACGAGTCTGATGATGAGAGCATAACCCGCCGCAACGTTCTGCAGGGAAGTGGTGGGGGCAGTAGGTCGATCAAGGCAGGTTTACAGCTGAACACGGGCGGACGCAGCACTCCAATGCTGCCCACTAGCAGCTTGACTGATCTGCACAATCGACGTATCAGCACTAGCACCCTGACTACACCTGTCTCTCCCGTCTCGCCATTGGAGCTTCCCCCATCAGATCATCGACCCTCGAGTCGGTCGTTACAATCCCCCAGCAACCATCGCCAACCGGCAGCAGAGCTCCTTCATTGATGAGGTCTCGCATCGGCCGCACATCATCCGAGACAACTCGCCGTGCAGTGCGCGATCCGTCACCGGGATTTGCAGCATCAGTTACAGCAGCCCGTCTGGCTTGGGAGGCCAAGGAGGAGAAGAAGGAGGAGAAGAGGGAACGCAAGCGTAGGCGTTCAGAGGCAAAGGGAGAGGAGAGATCACGTGCTACTTCTAGGTGTTCAGGCCGTGAAAGGGGCAACTCGGACGGCAGCAAGGGGACGGTCTGGGACGACGACGAATTGCCAAACAGCTTCCCCGAGAAGGTGCTTGAGGAGGACTGCACGGAGGAGCGTGGGAGGCCAAGAGTTCAGGGTGCGGGGACCGGGACAGGGGGGAAGAGGTGGAGTGTCGGGAAGGAGAGGAGGCCCGGTTTCAAGAAGCGGTGGCTGGGCTTCGTGGTGTGGGTCAGGATTGGCATGGTGCGGATGGGCAGGCGGCTAGGCTTCTAGACAACTGAAGCTTGGCTCGGAGGGTGGTGGAAGCTTTTTTTCTTTTCTTTTTTGTTTAAACCTCTACTTTCTTTTGTGAATATATACGATTTCTACGGAGACATGTCTACGGCGGACAATAGACTACTACACAGAAAAACAACAACAACCGGCGAAAGAAAAACGACCTCGAAAACAGAAAAAAAATTCAGAGAAAAAACATCATTTATGGGTTTTAAGGAATTTCCTTTGTCAACTTTTTTTTGTGCTATTTTTTTTAGTTCCCTTTTTTTTTCATTTTCTTTCTATGTTTATTCTTTCATTTTTTTTTGGTTTGATCTCGGGATTGGATTGGTCGGGGTTTTGCTTTTTTATTTTCTGACGCATTTTCTGCATGTGGTCGGCTTGCTATCCTTTTTTTTTTATTGGCTTCTTTTCATTCGTTACCGGGGGTCGGTTTGATTTTTTAAATTTTTTTGTTGTTCATGGGGGTTATTTCTATTTTATTTTATGAGCGATGCTTTTTCTTTGTTCATTTTATCTTGGGAGGGGGTTTTTTTTTTTTTTAATTTCCTTTGTAGTGTTTTTTTTCTCCTTATTTTTCCTTTTTTCCTTCTCTCCCCAAGGTTACTGTTTCTGCATCACGGATTCCAAGAGGACCGGAGGGATGCAGGCAGCGAGGGGATCGAGTATTAGATTGTGAAGATACATTTCCGTGTTTTCTTTTCTTTTCTTGGCTTTGCTTTACTTTGCTCTCTGGGAGTTGGGTTGTTGGTCGATATCATCTGTTTTAGGAAAATTGGCATATTTGTCGGTTATCAGATAGATAGACTACATTGGGGGGAGAGAGAGAGAGAGAGAGAGGACAGACAGAGAAAAGAGCTGGGGGGAGGTTGTATATGCTTTTCATGGATGAATTGAATCACGGAAAAAAAATTCAAATTGAAACCAAAATATCCTACACAGTACTGTACTGCAAGTAACAAGTAACAAAAAAAAATGATATGATACGTATATAGAGCACATACAATATATATGAAAAAAATACAAAGAAATCACAATAACGACCAGCCCCCAGGGGGGGAAAAAATGACGATATAACTGTTTTTCATTTGGGGCTACATGTACACTTGCAGCTGATCGAACGGGGGGGGAGAGAGAGTCGAAAAAAATAGAGGTTGAGTGAGGTGTCAATGAGCGATATGCACGCTATCTCCCAACAGGAGAATTAGACTCGCGATGAAGGCAGGGCCATCCGATCAGTCTGTGCTCAGGTGAACTGAAGCTAACTTCCTTGATCTGGCCTCGAGCACGATCATATGCACAACAACAACGACAGCGATAGCGACAGCAACAACAAAATCCCCAACCTCCATCATCATCACCACCACCAAGCGAGGGGAGGTGGTTTTTTTTGGGATGAAAAACCACCTATTTCTGGGTCTGACACCCCCCCCCCCCCCCCTTCGTGTCTCTGAACGAGTGGAGGAGCGTGGTTTGTGGGTACCGAGTGATGAATCATGAAGAAGGGCTGGCTAGCTGTACGTACTGTCTAGGTAGTTATTATTATTATACGAAGAGAGAGGAGAAGAAAAAAAATGTCATATTTTTTTTCAGGGCGTGCAGCTGTCATTTGCCTCATGAGCGTTTCGAACTGGATAAGGGGGATACCCTGAGTTTAAAATGTAGTCAGGCAGCTTGGATGATGTAGTTCATGTATGTACATGTGTACATAGCTCAGTAGTTCGGTGGTGGATCGGTTGAGGCTCTTCAGGCTGTACGCCTAGGTCTAGACTCTTCTGGAATGAGTGAGTGGCATGCCTCATTGTAACCCAAGGCATTTCATCATTCTGATGAAAGAAAGTGACAACCTCTCACAAGTGGGAGGGTTGAGAGGCTGCAGGTTCGAGGCGGACTGAGTTTTTCAGGGTTGCGTTGGGGATAATGAAGTGTTCATTCTGTAACTCTGCCCCCAGCTCGCTGGAAATTTTTAAGGTTCGTTAAGCACGAGAATTATAAAAAGGTATCAACTGGGTTGAATCTTCGGAGATTTTTTTTCGTAATCTTCCTGTGTTATGTTAGTGTGTGTGTGCGTGTTATGCTGGGTACATGTAGTTGGGTGCGGGTGAGAGAATCAGGTATAACCTCAACTGTGGGGCTGTACATCTCTGTCTGCCCGGCCTTCGATCATTGACCCCCCCTTCCACTCCTTCCATATGTGCATAACCGCGACCGTTGCGCGCGCCCATTTTTTTCCTCATTTTTTTTTTAGTCTTTCTCCCCAAACAGCACACGCTAGTAGTTACCTAGGTAGCAGGTTTTTTTTTTTATCTGAGACGTCCCCAATGAGCTCATGATCAATCAGCCCTGATGCCTATCACGTGCTGATGATGCGGCTCTGGGCTATGTTGTTGTGTGCCCGCCCCTCACTCACCGTACTTTTGAACGCGTCATGCCGCCGTCAAGAACGTACCCCCTCTTTTCTGTACTGCGGGGGAGTCTCCGTGTGTGTGAAGAACGTTTTGGTCGGTCGGTCAGCGATCATAACCCAGTATGTGTGGCTTAGACATATGAGGGTGTGGGTGGCTCTGAATATCAGCAACGCCACAACAGCCTTGTGTGCCATGCCATGGCATCGGGTGCTGCGAGATTGCCGAGGTGTGGTTTGAAATTGAAGAAGGTGTGGTGGGTTGTGTTTCGAAGTTCGTCCGATCAGCACGATGAGGCTCTGTGTGGTGGGGGAGGGAGGGAGAACACGAGGCGGGGTTGAGGGGGCGGGAGATGCCATGGGTTGGATGGATGATCAGAGGAGGTGGCCTTTTAGACTGGGCTGCATGGGGCTTTTCGAGTTTCATCTTCGCCGGTACTTTTTTTCTTTTCTTCTTTGGTCGGGGTAGTCTTTGCAGGCTGCTGAAGAACACCCTGCTGAGTGCCTACATATACATAGCCGGTCTCATAACTGCTCTAATACACCTGTGTTAGAGTATGCACAGTAAGAGAAAGTATGTATGTGGAGTATGGTGGCTACGAACCGGCTTATTATGGGCCGTTCGTCATGTCCGTCCCCGCGTTTACAGTAGAACGCCGTAAAGAAGAAGAAATTTCTGGCCTACTTATCGCAGCAGCGTATTTTACCGCATCAATCAATCGCGTCCGCGTGTTTTTAAGGAGTAAGCATGGTATGCAGCTATGCGCCCCACAAAGATTTTTTCTTCTGGGCGGGTGTAACTGCGCATGTTGAGTGTTGAATAGGTGCAAAATTATCCCCTCTATGATCGAATAGGAACTAGAAAAACTAACAGCGGCAGCAGTAGGCCTCTGCCTATCTACTCTACCCTCATCTAGCAAATGTTATCTGTTAATCATTGGGATTAGTGGTTGATTTACACCAGGGCTTTCTGAGCCGGTACCCGGTACTCTACTGTTAACCTGGGATTGTGGTGTTGTCTAACCAAAGTGCTTTAGTTGACGGCGTGGCAAGCTTCAGCTGGCAGATAGTAGGTTGGATAGTTGGGGGGGTTTCAGAATATTGGATGCGGAGGAGATCGATCAGAGGCGTTATTTAGAACCAGCCCGGATGGCTGGAAATTTTCTCGGTATGCCGCACGGTAATCAGTAATCGCCGGCGGCGCGGGATCGGCAGCATGGAGGGTTTAAAAGTTTCGGGAATGGGACGGGAAGGCCTGTACTGTTCCAAAGAAGTAATGTGGCTTCTACTGGATCGTCCTGCCTGAAGCGGGAGTGATGCTCTTAGCATTCCTGACCGATAACTACACGTCGCCCTTTAGAAAAGGCTGGGATAGTCGCATATAGTTAGCAGTCTGATAGGCAGGAGGCTTATAATTAATTATTACGGCGGTAATCACCAATATTCTTTATTTATCTCTGCTAATAATATATCGCTTGATCCAATGCCTAAATGAGTGATGCAAGCAGCAGTTTAGTTTCACGCACGGTAAATGTACTCACCAATTATCACTCGTTATTGGGAAACGGCGACTTACCTTACCGTCGAAACGCATACAATTTTGAGCCTTATTCAGTCGGCTTATCCAGATCGTAGTACAAAAATCCTTTTTTAAGCCTTATTTCATCCTTAAAACATGCTTAAATAATACTTATTTGAACCTTATTGGATTCATAAGGCTATTATGAGCCTACGATCTGGATAAGCCGACTGAATAAGGCTCAAAATTGTATGCGTTTCGACGGTAAGGTACCTATTCTTTTTTTTTTTTTTTGTTTAATTCATTAATTGCATGCGACTTACCTATTCCAAATAGCAGTCACTAGCATCAATCCATCCGGATCCGAGTCAATTAACCTCAGGGTGGGGAAAGAGATTGTACTGCAAGTTCCTTCCTGTCCCCGGGCAACTGCTTGTGGGGGCGGGATGAAGAGGTTTCATTATGAAACCATTTGTTGATCAAAAACACAAGCATCTGCTTCCACAAGTGCACAACGCGTATGCTTAGACTTAATATCTCATCTGGCTGCAAATCTCCACGCCCCGCATCGAGTATGATCAACAAGGCAGATCCTCTCGATTAGAGGATACTTGCAGGGCAGAAGTGTGGTATTAGATATCTGGGTAGATTTGATGGTACTGTATGTTGTGCCACTCAACCCAAATTAATAACTCATCACGTTTCAGCTCCACCTAAGCATGTGGTAGAAGTGACAGGGGCGGGAGTCTTTTGTGTTTGGTTACATCGCACGTTGCGTTTTGTTGTATGTACGTGTCGAATTCTTGGCTCCGTCTTTCATAAGTTATCACTCGGTACAGACTATTGTGCCGTGGCTTCGATCTGTTGGCATATCGCCACGCGCCATATCAACAATCAAGAATAAGAGTTGTGCAACAACATAGAAATAAAATAAATGTATAACTCTTGGAAAAATCCGGTGTTCGGTTACAGCGTAGTTTATCTCATCATGGGGTGATGATGTAAGTTTAACTAGCGATGGATGATACAAGACTTGGGCAGGTCTTACTATCTGAGATCCCGACTTTAAGATCCAGCACCCGCGATCAGTATTTCAAAATATCGAGCCTTCCTATTCAGAGAGAATAACTCACATTGGCATATGAATCCTGTGCTTCACCTTCCTCCCATCAATCTGGTCGACGCTTCTGGCATTCTTGTGATAAAATAGGAACAGAGTAAGAAAGAATAGGTGTCTAAGTAGTCGAATAACCCTCCATGCGAGTCAATAATACAAGAGAGAGGATTACTAGTGTGTTTCACTTATCGAGCCTTATCTCTAGACTTGTCGCGTTAAGTTTGCCTGATCTTGTCTTGCCCAGATCCTAGTTTCATCCACCCAAAGTTTCAAGACATCGTCTCGAGATGACCTACCTCGTGTCCATCGACTTTCAAGTGCCGGTACCGAGAAGACCAGATCTTCGATTTGAAAAGCCGATGTATCTGTACGATTGCTGTCATGGTAAGTTATTGTGGCTTGATATCCTCGAGGCCTTGTCTTTTACAGTTGGTTTCAGTGTAGATGTTCTCAAAACAGGGTTGAAGGAGATGATGTAGTGGAGAAAGGGGACGATGGTGTTGACGAGATGGCCTTCGGGGTTCTATATACGGTAGCATTAATGACGATGACACCGAACGTTGTCTTTTAGAGACCGTCCCTCACGGCGCCCTCCACGTGTCGTCTACAATGGAATCTCTTAGCGTACCGAAAATTACTGGGGGGTCGGAACAAGAGAAATCATAATGTATATGTATTTACATGTGTTATAGCTCGCTTGGTTTTGGTAATGAAAACTTGATGTGTATTCTGTTTCTGGACCCGCTACATGCATTTGTATCTAGAGCATATACCTACAATGTAAGTACTTATCCAGAGACTGGTTCACAAGGAACATATCTATCGTTACGGCGCACTAGATTCCTTTATCCGCTATAAACACAGTACCAAAAAGCGATTATATTCGGCGCTTTATTCAGTAGAATATCGTGAGATTGCGGGCCGGGTGGGAGAAGCGGGCCGAAGCAGCAACTCCTCCCACGGCCGATGTTACAGCTTGCAGACACTATCGATCAACCGGTCAACGTCGAGGCGAGAATAAATCTGCCATACATTCAAACAGCCCCCTATATAAAGTTCCCCCAAACTCTAGGTATCCCGTATTTAGCGAGTGAGCCCCACCGCTCATATTGAGAAAAACATAAATTATCGCTCATACATATATCGGCCGTTTTCTCGGGTTTCTCAGGAAACAGGACTCGGTGACAGTTACTTAGCCAGGATAAAGCCCAATTCAGAGGATTTACGTAGCTCTATACAAATGCACCCTCTCCTACCATGATATCGCGACCTAGTGTGTGAGAATAAGTAATTAAGTAAGCGTAGTGACCTTAGATCGAGTGATAATATGTGATGGAACGGCATGAAGATTTCGTCATGAGATCTCACTCGGTTTTTGGATTTGACTAAGGGTTTGATGATTAATTAATTCATTAAGTATATATAATCTAAAGGGTAATAAATGGTTGATCGGTTGATAATCTGTTTGTTATATTATTCAAGGGTCTAGCGAGGTTTCTCAAGGCTGGATCTCGAGTTAAAGTCATATGAGTGGTGTAAGAACCCAGAATATTGGTTCCCATTCCATCATATTCGTACTGGCTGTAGATCTTAAGTTAGAGCTCTTCATGTAATTGTCACGCAACGCAGCCTTTTCCAGGGTTTATTTGTAAAGTAATATATATTTCTAAAACCACATGTTTATTACAGCTTTTTCTAAATTGGATGAACATTAATAATATGAGAAGGCGTCGAGCCAAGTCTGGAAAATAATCATAAACATAAACGACGAGGAAACATCTATATAGGAGATCGCTCTATAACCGTTACCAAGCCCGCCAAACAATTTAATCGAGAGCAGCTTAACCAACATGTCCAGCCTCCAAGAACAATTTCTCTCTCTGTACACCACACATTGATTAGCACAAATCCAAACCTGATGCAAATTAAAGCTGATAATACATACCGGCATAAAGATCGACCCTACAGTCACCACAGCCCCCGCCACAATAACCAAGATGTAAGTCTTGCCCATCGCATCTATAATAGCATGAAGCACCTCGCCCCTCTTGCTCTCATCTAAACTTTCAAAGAATGCACTACCAGCCCCAGCAATGGCACCCTTGACTGTATCTCTCGGTACCCCCGGTAGGATCTCTGCCATACCTTTAAATGCCTCATTCAGGAACACCGACCCTGAGATTGCAAGCGCTATCACGATACCGAATGACTGTGCAAGGGATATGAAGCCGACGGTGAGCGGCACTTCATTGGGTTCTACTTTGGCCTGCGCGACGGAGAAACTAGCTTGAATAAAGCAGCCGGCGCCGAAGCCGATAAGGATAGTGTACCCATAGATTTCAGCAGTGCTGGTGGACTCGGAGACGACGACTGTAGGTTGAATGTTAGTGGGAAATAGAGAGAGGGAGCGGATAGAGGAAGGACTTACACATGAGGGCACCACCGATAACGACGCCAATGCCGCCGATGAGGTACCAGGGCATGTAGTACCCCGTTTTTGTCATCCCGGCACCGTTGACGATGCAGAAGAATACGAGGATCAAAATGAACGGGAGGAGACGCACTGCCGCGTCAAGGGGACTGTCGCCCCTTACGAATTGGAAGAAGAGTGGGATGTAGTATGTTGGAATCTATCACGTACCGTTAGAACGAACTCGGAGAAAAGCAGGGTCAATGATCGGCTTACAAAGATTGCAGTTCCAGCAGAAGCCATCATGGCAAACAAGAGACACATGAATGGCCTGGTTACAAACTGCACCGGGAACACCCTATCCTCTACAGTCGTAAACACACATAGTGTTTGCGTGATAGCAAACACAACAATCAACACACCACCGACAACAAACAATGCTATAATTTGACCACTATCCCAATCATACACTGTTCCGCCAAAGTTAACAGCCATGATGATACAGCACAGCCAGCCAATATTGAGAATAATGCCCAAGAAATCAAGTTTCTTGACACGGTCCATAACCGTGACCTGAGGGTGTGGGTCGATGCCTGGAAGAAGCATAAAATAGACGGGTGCAAAGGCGGCACCGATAAGGAGGTTGATGTAAAACGCCCATCTCCATGTCGCTGAGCTCTCTGCAAAAGCACCACCAACAACCGGGCCGAGGACAGTGCCAATACCCCACATAAGCCCTGTGAGACCGATATAGGTCGGCCTTTCGTGGACAGTAGTCGTGATGGTTAGGAGCGTTAATGTCCCAAGGTACATACCCGAACCGCCAACCCCGGCAATGGCTCTTCCAATAATTAGGGCGTTCATGTTGGGTGCACCACCACACAGGGCGCTGCCTCCCTCAAAGACAATAACGGAGCCGATGTAAAGCCATTTTGGATTGAAGGTGCCGTAGGCCTTGGACCAGGTGAGGATTGTAGAGCAACCAGCGAGGATGAAGGCGATACCCAGCCAGCTGAGCTTTTCAATCTCACCGAAGCGAGCAATAACTGAGGCTTGGATATCGGCGACTACGGTATTGTCGAGGGCGAAGAGAAAGGTCGAAGAGAGAACGGAAAGAACCAAGAGGAACCACTAGAGAATTCAAAGTTAGTATTAGACTCTCGAGGAAATGATACGTTTCTGCCGTACCTTTACTCCAGTTACAGTGCGAACTGGTGCCGGTGCTTCGATTTTGATGACACTTTCAGTGGTAGATGTTGCTGAGGACTCGATATCAGTAGGAGGCACGGACAATCGACCCGATGAGGGTGCCTTTTCGCCCAATTCGGGCGATAAGGTAGACATTTTGGTAGACTGGTGAAGTCGATGTTTTGTGGAATTAAGGTGGTATTTCTGTGAAGGCTTTGTGAATATATGCCTAGCTGTAATCTCTGGAGTGATGATCTGATGGATTCAGAGGCTTCAGAAACAGAGAGGGAGCCCGATATTTGTACTATTCATTACGCACAATGATTACCAAGTTGATATAGACGTACTGGCACATGATTAATCAGACGGATTAGGATCCTCAGAAAACCGGGGCTAGGATTATAGTACTAACTCACCAATTAGAGGTAGGTTGTAGTGTTGAACATAGTAGTAATGACTACTACATGCAAAATAAACTCCCCCAATTGCGTCAAGTGTAATATACGAGAGACATATTGACCCATAAGCTCGTACTGTAAGAGCTAGTTCTCATTTAGGTGGGTATTTCCAGCAGGAAATGGTAGGAGAATTTTTATTGCCCTTAATCCCGCAAAACCCGATCAGATATGCACCAAGAGAGGCTCAAATTAAGAAATTTTGGTGCGATAATTGGCGTATCGAAGAAAACAAAAAAAAAAAATCATCTTTTTGGGGAACAAAGAACTGGAATTGCAGCGGAGTGATTAATAATTTAATGAATACGATATGAGTTGACTAGCAGCCGCAGTCCAATGCAGCCCAGTAGATGGATTAATATGTAATGTAGCCTTGCAGAGGGAATTCACCTAGGATCTTTCTGTGGATAACCAAATGTTGATTATGAATCGGGCCCGTATGCGTATTCTTTCATTGCTTGTTTCTCTTCATAGGTTCCACAAAGAGAGTGTCTCAAATGGGATGTATGACTCGCGAGATACTCTATCTACACCTACACACATGGCCATCGGGTCAACTTCATTCCACCCGCCCAAACCAACGGCGAGTTATATCGCCGATTAACACTTTTCATCGTTAATTCCGTTATCTGCCAGGCTGAAGTCGGGGCGTGAAGGATCAAGTCTTGGAAGGAATGTCGATGTAGTCATTTTACCGATTGGCGTGCAATACTTCCCACGCAGACCCTTGAGTACCTATGTAACCCGGTCACCTTCCTGGCTACAATGATGTCGCAAGGCTTATAAGATTTAAGCATGAATGCATGCCTGACTGTAGCCGTTAGTAATGGCGGAGGATAGTTATACCGCTTTGGGTGGTTGAGACTCTCTTGGCGAGCCTATGCTAACGTCTGGTTGGCTTGAGTTAATCTGGTTTACAACCGACAAACGCACTAGGAGTAAAGACGGAGAATCTTATGCCCGGTTGGGTGGCCGTGCTAACCAGACCATGATCATGCAGGGCCCGTAAGGACTGTTACCGATAAACTCCCTTCATTCTAGAATCAATCAATACTGTGGGGCTGCCCGTATGCGAAGAATTTTATTTATTCGCTGCATGCTAAGATAATATTGGTAGTTTGGCTATCGTGTAGTATGCCTGTAGCCCCAGACCAGGCTTTGGTGAATAACGAACGGCGATGAAAGCCTAAGCAAAGATTTGTTAATAGGATAACAACAAATCAAACAATGGTCAATGCATGGAAGACGAGATCAAGAGATAACCGACTAGAGGATAAAAGCGAGAGCTGATCATATTACCGGCCAGATATTGAAAGTGTCCCCAAATAGGGATAGATTGCACCCAAGGTGTACATATCATTGATAAGATTGGTGAGATTTATTTTAAGCCACTTACACTCGGGAAAATACGGCATCAGCCACAACCGTCGAGTTACACGTTACGTGCAATTTTTACCTCTGTCATTGTAAGCCGATTCGACAAATAAAGGTCAAAAGTGAAAGTGCAAGACCTTCGAAAATGAGTACAAACATTCGATATTCCAAATAACTTAACTTTCGACCTCATACTCACTTATGTAAGTGTTTGCATAAATCCTTCCGTCTTGATTGGCCTTTCGGAAAGAAAAAAAATCCACGGTCCAGGTTAACGGCAAAATCTCCTTACAATACCACATTCCAGTTCATTGCGATCTACTTAACGCAGGGCAAGTGTCGTGTTTCTGGTGCCATAGCATGTATCTAGTACAACGAAGCACTAAAGCCCGGTGACTCTGATCATCCCTGCAACTCCCAGTAAATAAAATACCAATGAAACAATCTCGATCGTTGCGTAAGCCAGCTTTACTCCTAATAGAATGAGAATAAGCAGACTGTAAGTCTAGACGTGGCCTGTGATTGGCATGGACTGGGAGATTAAGTTGTGAGCCGAGGGAGATTAAGTGGTCAGCCGCCTAACTAGATAAGGATATTTGACAGCTCCATGGGCGGTTGTTTCGTTAAAGTTATTGGGCCAATGCATGCATGGCGTGCGGCGTGGTTTATGAATTGAGTGCTGAGCATTCCTGGGTATGTAGCTAGCGACGATTCTTCTACCCATATAGTCTCCCCCTCAATTGGTACCTTATATCTTGTTTTTAATAGGGCCATTTACCCTCACCGGAGCTCAATGGAATGCTCCAACGCATCGAGAACCGATAGAATGCAAGATGATCTACTGAGGCTGAACCCCCGACTCGGGTACTTTACGGGGATATCATAGCGTGTCATTCCAAGGCATATATGTGCATGTGCTGTCAACCCTGTGCTTGGCGTCCCACCAGTGGGTAGCAATTAACCTCGAGTTTTTGGTATGGAGCGTATAAAGGTCTTGTAGGCAGCATGCCAAATTTTCAGACTGCTGAAGGACTTGGTACCGAAGCTCACAAGACCGCCGCTCTAGTGAATCGGGATGTTCCTGGTAAGCTGGGGGTACCGGCCGTTCATGTTACTGGAAGTCTGGAACTTCCATCAATCACACATCTCTGGGTCGGTAAGATTCCGGAAGATGTAGTCCGTTACCTCCGAGTAAAACTGAGGCTTACTATATTAGATATCAGGCTATATCTCGATATCTATAGATTAGCATGAAATGAATTCAGTATATATCAAATTCAAATTGGTGGATCGTATACATTCGTACCCTATTTGGGAGATCTGATGATACCAGCTCTCGCCCTTTGCTTTGTGTGATATTGTAGTCTATACCTCCTTATTCTCTAGTTGATATCGGGCGGCTGTTAGATAGGAGTAGAAGTCGGCAAGAGACAACACCTAGGTCTCGCGGTATGAGTATTCAAAGCTTCACGAGGTTGGGACCATTCATCGTCGCCAAACCACCGCACATGTAGTACACTCAACGGGAGTGCGTATGTACATAATGTACATCCAGTCTCGTGCCCGGCCCGTGTCTCTGCACGAAGTGCGAAAACAAAAACAGTCCGAGAACAAGACTAACGTACATCGTACATGTACGTACATGATGTAGTGCGGTTGAGGTTGATGGGGAAATAAGGTTTCTGGCCTGTCTTGGCACCAGTTACTCAACTATCATTTTCGGACACTGCACCACAATGGCCAGTACGTACATGTAGTGTTAGCACCGGGTGATCTTAGAAGGTTCAGATTCGGATCTAAGGGGTAAGAGTACATGTCGTTTCTGTGAGATATTGCCTTTTCTTCTTTTTGTGTATAAACCGGCAACTAAATATTACTACATATACAAACGGCATGTTACTCAAGGTGCTGTTAGACATCTTAGTTCGTCGTCCAACCAGTTTCGCAGTTTCTATAACTACGGAATATATTGAGCTGCACGCCTATCCACTCAGATGTCCGTGTCTAGGTGTTAGACATGTTTCACCCAGGGAATGAATATATGCATATTTCTAGGTTAGGTTTATTGCGTCAACGCCACTACATACATATAATCATGATCATACCAGCATGCAAATATCTTTACATGATTCATACTAACTTGCTATTAGTTCTGCGCAAGCCCGGCCAGAGGCACCCCTAAGAACTTTTGCCCGACGCAAATTATTCAATATACCTAAACTCGGGATGTCTATACCCTAAGCCCCTCGCCTCTTCCTCGGTCAATCCCTGCAGCCGGTAGTCTCTGCCTCCCCTATTCCTCAGGCTGTTTTCCCACCTGATGTACAGGACTGCACAGATACTTATTGTCGCGGCAATAGCCTGGGCACCAAGGTTGATCGAGTGCCCCTTGATGTAGTTTGGCCCGTCTGAGGGGATGTAGGTCCATCTATCAGACATTGATTAGCACAGCAAAGGAGCTGAGGGAGAAGATAACATACGTTGCGAGAATAGCGCCCGCTGTCCCCACTGAGACCACATATCCTCCCGTGACCGCCCTGACCGAGGGCCCAGCGGCATTGTTCAAGCTCCAACTTAGAAACCCAGGACCAAGCGGGAAAGCACCACTTGCAGCAAAGAAGACAGCCATGTACTTGATATTCGGGCTGTCCACCGTGACCAACACAGCATACCCAATGATGGTCAACAAACTGCAAAAGCACAGATAGATACCTCTCCTGCGGTGCTTATCAGATAACCAAGCGATAAAGATAGAGAAGCAGCATGCAACCGCATACGGCGGCACAGTAAGCAGCTGCGCACGGGTGCTGGTCCAGCCAAGGGCTCTAAGGATGGTGGGGAGGAAGAGGGAGAAGGATTGTACGGTGACATTGATGAAGAAGAAGCCGAAGGCGCAGAAGAGGTTGTTGATGTTCAGGAGGGCGCGCTTGATGTGGTGGAGGGAGGTGGCCTCGGGGGCGGACTCTTTGTGGTCATGCGCGATGCGGAGAGTGGCAATGTGGGTTTGACGAGGGGTGAGAAATTTGCAAGCGGCTGGGGAAGAAGGCATGAGGAAGTAACCCATGATGGCGACGCAAACGGTGATCAGGCCTTCGAAGAAGAAGATGTTACGCCAGCTGAGATAGGTTGGATTAGCGTTGCATTGGGAGGGCTGGTTTGATATTGATAGTCATACCTGTGAATAGGGTCGCTATTTACCCCCCATGTGGGAATCTTTCTAAAGACATATATTGATCAGCATCTCTCACGGAGTATCTAAGAATACTGTTCTAACTCACGATAAACCTGTCGCCAATAGTCCACCAAAAGCGCCCGCCAAGGAAGAGGCAGACACAAAGATCCCAATTCTGAACAGTAGTTCATGACGCTTATAAAAGCAACTCAGCAGAAACGCAATACCAGGCATAGTACCGCCTTCCGCAATACCAAGGAATGCACGTGCGGTACATAGCCCAGCAAAGGATTGCACGAACGCAGTGCAGAGAGAAATTATACCAAAAGCGAAGATCAAAAACGGAACTAGAGATATATTCAGCGTGGTTGTTAAGAACGACAAATGTAAAACTCACTGTAAAATTTAGGGCCAATATGTTTTAGAAGGATATTGCTTGGAATTTCCACTCTGACCGCATGTTAGATTGAGTTTTCAATTGAAGGGGCTGGGGCCATACATGAGATAGAAGATGTAGAAGATTGTCAATGCCCAATTGAACTTCAACCCTTCAAGTCCCACATCATCCTGCATCCCTTGGATTCGAGCATTTCTAAGAGCAAGATCAGCGTCGTCGCGTTAGTCACGAGCGTAAATCAACCACGTTACTTAGCAAAAGCAAACATACCCAATATTCGATCTAGCGATCACAACCAGTCAGCGATTGAAGTTCCGTTATAACAAGCCGCTGCTAAGGACTTACCTATCAATGAAGCAAAGTAGATATAGCAATGTCACCAATGGCACAATTCTTATATCTAACGCCCTCACTAACGCCTTTTCCTCCTCTGGCGTCCAGTCCTCTTCTTCAAGATCCCAATTTGTCGCGATGGGCTTTTTTATGGACCCTTCAAACTGCTCTGCTCTAGCTTTCTCTGTATCGTGAGACATGATGGACAGTTGCAATGTTGGGTGTCTAAGGTTGTCTTGGATAGGTGGTTGGTGATGTAAAGTAGGTATAGATGTTCAAAAAGTAGCTTCTAAAAAAGTGATACCCCCTTACCTCGGCTACCGCTGGGCTGTTCAAAGTGTTCGAGATACAAGGACTCCCTTTGATGAGCTCAGCTTTATCAATATTATTTCTGCACTCTTTGATAGAAGATCGCTGCCAACAAATCACAGGCCAGATCCTTGCTGGCATCCAACACTTCGGGGGAGATTTCCCAGGCAGGTGGGTTTTGCGGGGTAGATAGCGAGGGAGGGTTTTTCTTTTTTCCACACTAGGGATATAAGCCTTGCAGAGAGTAGCGGATAAGACTATTACCGCTACCGCTCGGGTATCTAGCTCAGTTATGAGGTTAATATATGCATATTGTACCCGTACATATTGAAGTTTAGATTGGTGCATGATGTTATTATGTCTGCTCGGCAAGGCCCGAAACAAAAATTCAAGAATCATTATTGCAAAGTGAGGTTAGCTGGTTTATAGATCAGTACCTGAAGCTCTAATTGTGGTCGTAAGGTACTTGCATTCTGCTCACCATAAGCGAGGTGGTGAATATCAGGGTCTTGGCAGGAACTTGTTGAGTGCCAGTGCGTGGGCATCGAATCTTGGCACAAATTAGGTGATGTAAATAAGTACTGATAAGCAATAATGATAAGTTGATATTGCAGAATGGTTGAAACATCTGAATGTTAAACACCCCAACGTGGCAGGTTGATACGTACGAGTTACCACGAGTAAGGTAAACTGCACTTCTAGGAATCACAATATTCTTAGCTCCAAAGGCGTCTGTCATACAAGCTACGTGTACCTATTCGTAGTAGCTACATGTACCTAGTACTCAGAAAAAGAAATGGTTGTATGTATGTTAGCGGCCTTTACTTCTCTTGGGATTGTCTGAAATGGGCTTGATATACGCCGGTGCTACATGTACTCTACTCTACTCTACTTACTTTAGTGTATGCACGTACTTGCGACCCCACAAGATCTAACCGAAGTACCTATTTTCAATCAGCTGACGAGGCCACATCGAATAGAGTGATAGTTGATAGTTGATCATTGATCGGTCAAGGTGACGGCCGGAGGTGGTTTAATTGGGCAGTACCATGGTAAAGGCTCCACACCACTCGGCAGGTACCGAGGCACCGAGGCTCACATTAACTTTTGTAAATCGACTTATCAAGTACTGCTACCCCGGAGAGTTTAGTTCTATGGCTGTGTTGATTTGAGTGCAGTTAGCTGGCGGAAGCTTCGAGATGGTCCATGCATGAACGACAGTGATATACACCGCAGGGCACCTCCCAATAGCACTACCGACCTCAAAATACCATCCTATAAAGATCTCAGTAGATACATACGTAATATCTGTAATAGATATACTGACATGTCTACAAGTATCTATCAGAGTTTATTCTCTGGGTTATGTATACATATTCCTACTTATGTACGTACAGAGTGCACGTAATTGCAATATGTCAACTGCACTATAATTCTAACCATTTCACATTTCAAGTTGCTGGTGTGTCTTCAAGTCGCCAAGACACATTGGATGCACATTATTTGCGCTATATAAAGCACCAAGATACTTCACCCAGGAGATCTCTATAAAATCCTAGAGATAGTTATATTTCGTCATTTTTATTTACAATATCAAATCACAACGGGACACTCGCTCCATTCGCCCTCCAAAAGTCACACTTCTCCTTCAACTCTGCAAAGTTCCGAGTCCCAATCGGGGTCGATGAATTCGCCACCGCCCTACTTCCATCACCTAGTAGAAATAGCTTTCCTGTCCCCACCCCCGGATATACCACCGGTGTCAGGGAGTTTCGATTTGGATCTGCAGTTTGCGCAAATGATGCATATCCTCCTGCATAGGCTTGATAGATGTGAGGATATTGCTGCTGTGCTGGCTGAATTGTGTTCCACTAATATTCGTTATGAGCTTAGGAGCAGCCATCGGTTTAGTGTAGGGGAACTTACGAATTGCGTATCACTCGCATGTTTTGCCGTTCCCACGCCAAATTCAACCAGCCACCCCTTCCCGGCTGCCGAAGCGGCCCATAATGCCGGGCAGGCCAACACTGAGTCTCGATATACTGAAGCTGCCCTTAGGCTCGCACCTTCCTCGTCTAGATACAGTTTCTCCAATGCTTCAAACTGGGAGTCTGAAAAGCCAGGTAAATACTCTTTCATCCACTCGCCCCAATTGCTTACGGCTGATGGTACAAAGTTTTCGCCTTCGTGGGTGTTGTATACCATTAGTGCATATTTGTTATTGATACGCTTGGCTGCCGCAGCGACACTGAACCGCTCGGTGATAAGCTCACCATCAATGACTGGCGTCCAGGCGTGCGATAGGGTTTCGCCGTGAATTGTATCGACGGCAAGACTAGCATCTCGCAGGGTTTGCAGAGGAACCTTGCGGAGACAGCCTATTGCCTGGGACCGGATGGCGGAGCAGTTGGTATAGTTGAGGAAGGTGGTGAGAACTTGCTCGATCTGGGGCGCATTGTAGTGATATTGCTTCTGCACAAATGGTGACGACGCAACGGCACTACGGAAAAGCGGTTGAGCTACGGAATGTTAGTTAGACCTAGCTGTATATTCCTAGAAGCATGATATTAGGTGGGCATACAGCTTTTTGCAATTGTCTGGAAAAGTACGGATCCTGCACCAGCGCTCTGACCCCAGAGTGTTACTTTCGAAGGATCGCCGCCGAAGATGTGGATGTACTATGTTCAGCGTCTTGTCAATCTCACTTCTTTCAATGCGATAAAAGGTCATAAAAACCTTCTGCACCCACTGCAATGCCGCTCTCTGATCCAACAATCCCACATTCAGATCCGTCGTTGGATCTTCTTTTACTAGGTCCCCTGCCAGGAATCCAAAAGAGTTTACCCTGTAATTCGGTAAAACGACAATGAAGTCATTCTCACTCGACACATTCAGGGTCGGAAACACAAAGGGAGGCCAGGATATCGAGCCCCCGCCTTGGATGTATCCGCCTCCATATAGCCATACCTACACATGCATCGCTATTAGTTTGATAGGCCAACACCAGTACCGGCTTTCTTGCCGAAGATATGTGGCACTCACCACAACTGGCTTCTTCGCACCCTTGACGAAAGGCCGCCCATATATTTCAAGATACAGACAGTCCTCGCTCCCGTTGACAGTTCGCTGGACACAAAAGTCTTTTGTAACAGTCGCATCGAAGTCGTCTTTGTACCTCAATGGGGGCTGTGGAGCCCGATATCGTAGCTCTCCGACCGGGGGCGCCGCGAAAGGAATTGATTTAAAATACGAAATATCGTAGGTGGCGTTGTAGCCTCCAACAAAAGTCCCATAGTCGAGTACGGCCTTTGGGCTACTCCTACTTTCAATTGGATCGGATTTGCCATCAGAGCGAGGAAACGCCTGGGTGAACGGTAGCGC